>NC_090935.1:1256062551-1257267551 GCF_040938575.1 Ambystoma mexicanum
ATGCCGGAGAAGATACATATATGCTTCTGGCAATACGCTCTAAGTCAGTGGAGGTACATAGGTTTGTTCTGTTGGTAGGTACAAGTCCAATAACATTTCCCATACTGAGTTCTTTGTTGGTTTCACTTTGTGTTTTGCTTGGGCTCATGAGCCTCTCTGTAAGTTTAGCCACATATTCAACAACAAATTATTGTCTACTGTTGAAGACATCAAACACAACTCGTTGGTAGGTGCTAGTAGACTCTCAGATAGCACTGGGTTTGGCACTTCAGCAGCTAAGTTCGCAATAGTTGGTGGGTTGGTTGGTTTAAGAAATGCAGTTATTTTACTTTGTTCCCTGGGGTTGTTAATGCTCTCTCTTCCTCCAGCGCGACCGCTATACTATGTACAGTCGCGTTAGCATGCAGCTTGCTGCGGACATGGTTTTTCAAAATTCCTGCTTGTTTTGGTGGCTCAGGATTTTCTAGCGTTGTTAGTACTTCTGAGTTGATAGGTTTTACAACTTGCCCGCATGGTTGAGAATACCAAGAATTGTCACAAGCTGCCCACTATCCATCTGTCAGGGATGTTCTACAGCCGGCGGGCCAAAATCTGACTACCCACGGGAGGGAAGTAAAGGAGAGCCAAGATGGATTCAACCTGCTTGCCCACCGCAACTCAGCTCAGGTTGCTGTTTGCACTCACCAAACGTATGTGGCGGAGGAATGGGATAGTTCTGGTTTGGCTACCAGCTCTAGGTTACTATGTCTGTGTATTCAGCAGCGCCAGTTATATTGAAACTTAACAGGCTCCAAGGGGTCAGGCATACACAGTAGCTAATCCTGTGTTACTAACACCCACTATTGCAGGTTACGTCCTCAGTATCTGACTGAAATCCACTTTATATTAGCTCACAACCAGCTTAAAGGGTTAGACCCCGCAGTTGCTGGTCATGAGCTTATCTATAGCTTGCTTGCAGCGTATATAGCATCAGAAACCAGACTGGGAGAAAAAAGCAGGTAGTACTGTAACCAAACAGTCTATCCAATTGTTGCAGTGCCATGTTTTGAAATACCTTAGGTCTCTTTGGCATGCAAGTTTTTGCCAGGTCTTCCTGTATTGCCTATGCAAAGTACAGCAGCGCACACACAAAAACAGCAATATCCCCTAGCAAAAAAGGACATCCACTTTTTGGATGATTTTGGGATTGCTTCTGTCTTGTTATCAAGCTTCAGATTTATTTTGCATTTATTTGAGTTTTTTGGGAGATTAATTCCAAGCAAGGGTTTATTTGTCTTGGGTTGGAGGATTTATTTGGGATTTTTACCGACTTGTTTCTCAGTAAAAACATTCCACTAACACTAATTGTCAGGCACACATTTTTACAGGATTTATTTTATTTAAAGTGGAGGATTCTTGGGGGATTTCTTTCAACTTGTTTCTCAATAAAATCAATCCAGCAACACTACACATTTTTACTGCATTTATTTTGGATTGTTTTACAAGCAAGGATTGTTTGGTCTTACATTGGAAGATTTATTTGGGATTTTTTTCCAACTTGTTTTTCAGTAAAAAAAACAATCCAGTAACACTAGGCACACATTTTTACTGCATTCAAATGTTGGGATATCAACCTAGGTTCAACGTAGGTTGCAGTTATTTAGGATTTTAATGTGGTTAAACATTTGCACTTAAGTATTTCTTTATCAAATAATGCCCAGTCTCTTAGCTTTATCTTCAGGCTATAAGAATTTGCAGCCATAGGAATAGCACTCTATCCATTGTCTCCAGTGGCTTTAGTGGCTTTGTCAATGCTTGTTGTAAACGTGGCTTCATTGGCTTTGCCAATGCTTGTTCTTCAGAGGCTTTACCGCCTTACTACAACCGCCTTACTACAAGGTCCCTTTGCGGGACCCGACCTTAACGGCTGGTTTTATCAGCCGTTAAGGAACGGGCCCGCTAAGGGACCTTGAAACCTATGAAATTCAATGAAAAAACTTTGTTAAGGGGACATTATGGTTAAGTTGCACTAATAAAAACCTATGAAATTCAATGAAAAAACTTTACTAAGGGGACGTTATTGTTAAGTTGCAATAATAAAAACCTATGATATTCAATGAAAAAACTTTGTTAAAGGGACGTTATGGTTAAGTCGCGCTACTAAAAACCTATCAAATTCAGTGAAAATATTTTGTTAAAGGGACGTTATGGTTACAAGTAAAACCAAAAACCCCCTGAAATTCGCCAGTTATGGTAAGGTAAGCAACAATAACTCGCGCCACCACCGTGCACTGCTTAGAATAACACCCATGACATCAAAGATGACATCACAAATATGATTGATGACATCACTGATGACATCACATGCCTAGCCCTTTCTTTTTTTGTTCACTGACATATCTAGGCCAGGTGAGTTTATTCACTGACAGTCAAAAACTTAAAATTCAAAGTTATTACATTTGTAGACGTTGCTATTCTCACATATTCTTACAGTACTTTCCTTAGAATTCAATCACCTCTTGATGCGCATACATAGGGGAAGAAGCAGGCCTGAAGCACAGCAATCATTTCTATGCGTAAAGATAATCATGTTGGTTATACACAGTTGCTCATGATATTGCCTCTTGTTTACTTTACTCTCCCTGTATAAGCCCCATATTTGTATACATTGTGGTCTCTTAATGTTTTGTGTGTAGTAGTACAAGTATATGGTAAGTGATGCATTGTTACCTACTTAGTATATGTTTCACAGTATGCAAAAGTGTGATACAGAAGCATTCACCGTTTTACTATCCAACATTGGAAAATTTGAAATATTACATCTCTCTGGTGTATGATGCAGCCAATGCCTATGTTTCTGTATGAGTAGGTTCCTGCACTAGAAACAACACTGCAATGGAATGTTCTTTGGAGCAATACATTGCATAATCAAGTATGTAGTTCATCACACATCTCCAGATGACCCCTGACACTTTTTTGCCAACATTACATCCACAACCCCTTGTAGGGACATCCTATGAAAATTAAATGCACATGTGATGTCATCAGAGATGTCATGAATCATATTTGTGGTGTCATCTTTGATGTCATGGGTGATATTCTCAGCAGTGCACGGTGGTGGCGCAAGTTATGGTTGCTTAGCTTATCATAACTGGCAGATTTCAGGTTTTTTTTGGTTTTACTTGTAACCATAACATCCCTTTAACAACGTTTTTTCACTGAATATATATATATATATATTGCAAAAAAAGGGGAAAAAAGATGAATACTTCTTTTCCCCAAGGGGGATGGCACTCCGAACAGTAAAATACTCGCCAGAGTAAAACTTCGTCCTTGATTAACGTAAAAGACCATGATTTTTTCTTTCAAAATCCAGTTTTATTGCGGCATCAGCCAAAATAGAAAAAAAGACACGGTACAACGCGTTTCACAGCCTGCTTTCTGCTTGTTCATGTACAAGTGAGTGCTCGAAGACATTGTGTATATATTCCCACTAATTCCCAACTCTATGGTTCAACAAACTGTGGTGGTCCTTTTTCAGTTTTTGTTACTGCCCGTACTTAGTACCTTGCGGTTGGTAAACGTGGTTGCCATTTTGTAACGGCTATTGCCAATGCTTTTTTATATACTGCACTGCTAATATACCTTTGCCAGGACAGACGAAAATATGATGTAACTCCTAAATGCTCTGCTAAAATAGCAGTAGTTTAAACTTATTGCAATAAAGTGCATAGTGCTGATAGATTGTAAAATGGTCACAGAGTGCATAAGGTTTATAGCAAGTCGATCAGTGCATAGTACTTTATTACGCATGGCCATTTTAAAGAGCAGTTTTTTATATATAAAGAAATCTAGCTCAGAATAGATTCGTAAAGTGCTTAGTGCAAATGTAATCTATCTAATAATAGATCAATAAAGTGCATAGTGCAGGTATTATATATATTATATATTTATTCAAGGAAACAACTTTAGTTGCTGGGATGTTAAGGTGAGAACTTAACGCAACAAAATCCCTGAAATTCAGCTATTTTTTTTTTTTTTGGGGGCTGAAGCTCACACTGCCTACCTTAAGAAAAACTGTCAATACCACCAAATTCTCCTAAAAAAATCAGACCCTTACTAGATCAAAAAAACAGCACGACCATCGCTAGAGCTACTATACTGTCCAGACTAGATTATGGTAACTCCCTTCTTTTAGGAGCCAACAGCAAATGTCCGAAAAGATGCCAAACAATCCAAAACAATGCCGTCAGAACGATCACAGGAAGAACCTGGAGAGAACACATCACCGGTGAAAGAAAGGCTCTCCATTGGTTGGCTATGAAGGAGAGAATCTCCTTCAAATCTCTCACCATGGTTCATCGCTGTTTATATGGCAAAGCTCCGGTCTACCTCAAAAAACAATTTAAGTGGTACGAGCCATCCAGACAGCTTAGATCCTCTAACACAGGTAAATTGCAAACCACCAAAACGCAAAAGAAGCACGGCCTCGGCAAGGCTTTTCCGACCTTGAGTATTGAAAAATGGAATGAACTTCCCACTTCACTGAAACTCGAACCCAACTACCTCCTTTTCAGGAAAAAACTGAAAACACTACTTTTTAAATGACTCCAGGAAACACTCCCTTCTGAATTATAATGTAACACTGACCATCACACATTGTGTCCCGTTTTAATCTCTGTTGTCTCGTCTTCTTGTAAGCGCTCTGATGCCCGCGGGCTTTCCGTGCTATATAAATAAATAAAAATAAATAAAAATTACATTGAATATAACGGATTACATCAATAATGGAATTAGACATAACATCATTTATAGGTTAGCTCATGAAAAGTTTGATTACCGTAATAACAATTTAGGCTGCAGACTTGGCCATGACAAAATATGGGGTCACTGGCCAGTACCAAAGTCTATAACTAGTAGTTGGTTAGTGTTAAAAAATACCAATGTGCATGGTTAAAAGACATGCCTACTAGCCCATCACTGTTTTAAAATATACAGTGGTCAACATTGAAAGCTGTAGTCATTGTGCATGGCTAAAGTCCATAGCTAGTGCCCATTAATATGTTACAATATACAGTTGGCACAGCCAAAGGCCGTGGCCACTGTCTAGTATTGTGTTGAAGACCATGGCTAGTGGCTAGTTAGTGTATATAATATACAGTGGGCACGGCCGAAAGCCGTAGCTAGTGGCTGGTTAGTGTTGTATAATACACAGTGGGCACGGCCGAAGGCCATCGCTTATTGCCTTTCTTTTATTTTAAAATATACAGTGGACATGGCCAAAAGATGTACAAACTGCTCAAGGGCAAAGGCCATGGCTAGTGGCCCATTTATATGTTAGCATATATAGTGGGCACAGTCAAAGATGGCCAGTATTGTGCTAAAGTCCATGGCTAGTGCCTAATCAGTGTATATAATATACAGTGGACATGGTTGAAAGCTGTATCCACTGGTAAAGGGCAAAATCTATGGTTGGTAGCCTGTTAGTGTTTTAAAATATTCAGTGCACATGGTTGAAGGTTGTGACCACTGTCCATAGCTGAAGGCCATGACTAGTACCCATTCATGTGCTAAAATATATTTGGCCATTCACAATGACCATGGCTGAAGGCCAGTTACTGTTGTAATGTAATTAGTGATGTGATCTGTGATGTCATCATTGTGGTCATAGGCTGTGCAACAGTGGGCAGAAAGTTAAGGTGGCTTTACCTGAAATTCAGGGGTTTTGTTGCGTTAAGTTCTCACCTTAACATCCCTGCAACTATAATTTTCTCCTTGAATTTCAAGGGTTTTGTTACAATGAATTGCTCACCTTAACGTCCCTGCAACTTAAGTTTTTTCATTCAATTGCCAAGGGTTTTGTTATTCTATAGATGTTTAAAATGCTACCAGACCACTAGCCATGTCCTTCAGATGGCAGGCTTTGAGAACTCACAATGTTTTTAGGCAATACAAAGTGAGCTGAAATTATTTGCCATGGAGCACACACTTTGGTTAAGCACCGTGCTCCAAGCAGTACACCCTTTTCAGCACCATCATGTTGGCGCTGGCTCATTTTGGCATGTCCTTTTCAGTGCGAAAGCCATTCCGGCACTGTTATTTTGGCATGACGGATGTTTGGATGTGCCAGTCATTGCAGCCACTTCTAAACGACCTCATGCCAAATAAGATCACAGGACTGCACTGCAACAAACCTCGGCACCTCCCAGTTGCATTGCTTTTCTTTTATTTAAATTAAATTAGTACCACTAGGCCACAATGGCATGGTGCGTCATGGGGCATATATTTCATACTTAGCCTATAATTTAATATGTTCAATGATAAAAGGCTAGGTATGAAACCTGTAACAATCCAAACAATAACATCATTGTAGCATAATAGTTAAGTGCTGCGTCTCAAACTTCTTCAGTCCAGGGTTCTCCAAATTCAGCATAAATGTGATTTTATTTTTCTGTTTTGCAATGTTGCCCAGAGACGGTGTAGTCCTCTTTTTGAATATATGTGCATTGTAAGGAGTAATGTGTTGTGTGAGGGTGTGCATGTCATCTGAGAGGGTGTGCATGTAATGTGTGTTTGTTTGATGTGAGTGTGTGTTTGTGTACATGGTGTGACTTTGTTTGTGAGGGATTGTGCGTGCAGTGTGCATTTGCTCTCTGAAGGTGAGTGTTAGTGGGCGCGCACGCATGTGCACGCACCCGTGTATATATCTGAGAATTGTGACACGTTGATTGTGAGATTTCAGTGTCAGTTTGTGTGTATGTGTGGGTGTGGGTGCGTGTGTCTCCATGTATTTCAGAAGATGCCGATCCAGTTATTGTTTTATTTGTGCATTTTGTGACTTGTAGTTTTGTTTTGTCCATCAAATGTCCTGTACTACAAGTCCAAAAATGCAAGGTAAAAAGGACATCTGAATGATCATTTTACAAATAACAGGGGACGTGTGGCAAATAACAATATATACAAGACATGTAACTTGGCTATATTCATGATTTCTCCTGCACCTCTATTTGTTTAGGTTGAATGGCAGTAGGGGATCTGTAAGTCATTGAAGGAAGAGGTACGTTGTGTAGAATCAGAGTGCGGGAGGGGGAGGTAAAATATGTTTTTTTCAGCTGGGAAAGTGTGAATAAAGGGCTGAAGAGGAGTGATGTCTACTTGCCCCCGCCGTTTTCAAAGTCAAAAAGTAGCACAATATGTTAAGGGAATAATGAGACTGTGTAGCAAGTCCCACCCTTGAGCTGCAAAGAAAGTCTTGTTTGCGCTGGTTCACGTGCAATGGAAGTCGCGCAACTATTATTAATCCATTGGTAGGGCAGCTCAAAAGACCTTCCTAAAATCATGCAGTCATTGGGTGAACGTTCCTGTGAAGGAGGCCACGTGAATCAAAGGCATGCCTGATAGACTACATAGTCCAGAATACAGAGTGTTTACCAAAATATTTATTTATTTCAATTGTAAAGTGCACAAATATGCCTGAGGCATTGAGGCGCTGTTCCAGGTACAAGTCAAGGAAACAACTTTGTCATACAGTTCGCAGAGTACGTCAGTAATGAGAACAATGGAGTAGTTACATAGAAGAGAAGATAGAATCATGCATTTTGGTGAACAGAGTGCTGTTAATATTTATAAGACTAAGGGGTCAGTGGGGGGTTAGAAGAGCTGGGGTTTGAGAGCTTTCTTAAAAATGCAGTATGATTTCTCAGCCCTGAGGGAGGGGGGAGGTTGTTCCAAAATTTTGCAGCGAGGTAAGGGAAGCTTGAACCTCTATTGACTTTGGGCATGACTAGGCGGTCAGTTTAGGGGGACCTGGTGGACCTGGAAGAGTGTGCCATGGTGATTCTGAGATTGTGGTATGGAGGAGCTGAGTTTGATAAGCATGTTTGCTTAATGGAGAGGTATTTGAATCTAATGTGCTCCTGGATGGGGAGCCAGTGTGCTTCTCTTATGGCTTTCAAGATGTGTTCTCTTTTTGAGTTGTGGAGTGCCGCTTTCAAGGTATTGTTTTGTACGACTTGTAATCTTTGTATATTTCTCGCTGAGGTGCCAGTGAAGAGGACGTTACAGTAGTCGATCTTTGAGCCAATGATAGGGCGGGCAATTGTGAGGCAGTTTTTCTTTGAGGAAAGGTCTGGCTGCATTAAGGACCTTGGTGAAATAGGCTGCTGAGGAGGCAATGGCGCTCACTTGCCTGGACATGGTAAGTGAGGCGTCAATGTAGACTCCTAAGGTTTTCACGGTTGATGAGACGAGAATTGTGCAATCGTCAATCTTGAATGCTGAGTATTGTTTGTCAAGGGACTTAAGAGCATTAGAAGGTAGACAATTAAGATGCATGTCTTATCGCTGTTAAGGCAAAGGTGGTTGGCTGCCAGCCATACATGTATGGTTGAGTAGATGTTATTAAGGGAGGTGGAGTCGGCTGTGTAGTTGCCAGATAGTGGGATCAAGATTTGCGTGTCATCGGCATAGTTGGTGTAGGCCATGCCTAATGAGTCAAGGATGTTGAAAAGAGGCCTGGTGAAGATATTGTAGAGGGCTGGGGCGATGCAGGTCCCCAGAGGTACGCCGCAAGTAATGGGAGAGGATGAGGTGTTTGCAATCTCTGAGAAGACCCTCATGACCCTACCTTCCAAAAAGGAGGCAAACCAAGCAGTGGCAGGTGGGGAGAAGATTTCATGGGTGGTGAGGTGGTGACAAAGGATTTGGTGGTTGACCAAGTCAAATGCTGCAGATAGATCTAGGAGGAGGAGGAGCAAGGCCGATTTTCCTTCGTCTCTGATCTCGTCAAGTTGATTCTTTTTCTAGTGGGACAGATTCAGTCCCGTGGCCTGGGTGGAAGCCAGATTGGCTCATCCCTAGAATTTGGTTGTCTTCCAGGAAACGCTGAACCTGCTTGTAGGCTGCGCGGTCTAAGATTTTTTGTAGAAATGGGACTCTGGTGATTGGCCTATAAATGGGTGGATTTGCAGGGTCAATGGTGTTTTGTTTAGGAGAGGGAGGACCCATGTTTCTTTGAGGCTGACTGGGTTGGTGCTCTTAGCAAAAGATGCATTTATGAAGGCTGTGATGACTGGGGGAAGCACGTCAGCGCAGTCTTTGATGAGAGTTGCAGGGCAGATGTCGCCTTTACATTTGGAGGGCTTTAAGCTTTTTTTTAATCAATTTAAGGACTTCACTTTCAGAGAAAACCCTGAAGTTAAACTATGTGGAGGAAAGTGTGAGGGTGGAGAGGTGCAGAGGATATTTGTGGCTATAGGGTGGGTGTTTAATAGGGTATGTTGCGAGCGAATATTTGTGTTTAGGGTATCGATTTTACCTAGTAATGCTGCCAGCATATCTGAACACCAGGAATCATCTTTGGTGAGTGGCGTTGGCGGTGGGGCAGGAGCTTCAAGTTCTCTGAAGATGTTGAGGATTTCTTTTAAATCAGAGTTTGCATGGCTGATTCTTGAGTTGAAGGAGTTAGATTTGGCTTCTATGGTGGTGGATTTATAGCGTCTAGCTATTGTGCTGGAGTCACTTTTGTGAGAGTTGGTTGGGTCCTTTAGCCATGTTAGCTGGGCTTGCCGTTTCTGGGAGCGCAGTTCTAGTAGGTTGGGAGTAAACCTAGAGTTTGAGTGTCTGATGTTTTTAGATATGTGATAGGCTAGGGGGGCTATGGTGTTCACTGCTTTGGATGGAAGTGTAGGTGTGCACTATAGGTTTGGGGTTGGATTCGAAAGGGGGCTTGAGGGCTGGGGTGTTTAGCATGGGCAGGATGTTTTCTCTGGTGAGCTTCCGAGAGCTTCTTGTCATGGCTGGTGGTAATGGATTAGGTCTGGTTTTTGTTTTGGTGGGTTGTGGGATGGAGAAGTGGACGATGTAATGGTCCGACCAAGGACAAGGGGTTGTGGTGCTGGAGGTGACCTGGCAAGTGTGGTTGGCGATCCAGTCTAAGGTGCAACCTTTGCAGTGGGTGGGCTTAGCGATATCCTGGCAGAAGCCTAGAGTATCAAGGGCATTGGACAGAGATGGAACTTGCGGGTCAGTTCGGTCACATAGACCTAGATTGAGGTCCCCTAACAGGATATTAGAAGAGGCTTTTAGATTAACCCGGTGAGTATGAAGGAGGCTTGACTGGAAGTTTTGAGTAGGGCCAGGTGGCTGGTAGATAAGGTGTATGGTGATGGTGCAGGTGGGTGAAGGTGTGAATTTGAGTGTTAGGAGGTCAGAATTACCTTTGATGGAGGTGTTGCACTGTCGTAAGGGAAGTGCATCTCTGGCTATCAAAGCGACACCATCTCCTCTGGATGAGGGCCTCTCATTCCCGAAGATAGTATGACCAGTAGGCATGGTTAGGGATAGTGCTGGGCCACATGCATCATGAAGCCAGGGTTCGGTGATGGCTGGGCTCTCAAGGTCATGTTTTGTGATAAGGTCATGGATGTCAAGTGCATGGAGTGGCAGCGTGCATGCATTGATGAGGGCAGAAGTCAGGAGGGGCAAAGTGGTTATACTGGGGTGAGAGGGCCAGGGCTTGTATTTGGCCAGGGAGTCTATGCGTTGAGGGGATCTGGGTGTCAGTTGTCTCGGTAGAGGATTATTAAGCTGACTGGTGGCTGATGGAAGTGCATCCTTAGTTGTGTTTGTTAGTGGATTAAGGTTACTGTGGGTGTAGATGAGGTGGGGTGGTGGGGTGGTGTGAGAGAGTGAGGTGGCAAGATATCGTTTTGGGGCATCCTCCGTGGAGCTATTTGAGGAATGATGGAGGAGTTTTGCATGTTTAGAGTTTTCATTGGTTACTTTTTGTGGCAATTGGAGAGTTTTACCGGGACATGTAGGGATCCGATGTACCAAATCCTGCTTGACATTTTGCAGAGTGGGTAGTACAGTGCTTTCATTCATTTTCCGCAGGCCTGGCTCTTGGAAAGTGGAAGAGGATTGAGGGCAGTGTGCAGTGAAAAGCGTGCGTGTGCGAATAAAGGAATTCCTTGTGTGCATCTTTGGAGGTGCAGTTGTGGATGGAGTGAAAAGGAAGCGGGAGCTGAGTCTCTGATTCCTGTGTGCGGTCGGTGCAGGAGTTGGCAAGTGATTCCGTGTTGGGTGGGGAATTGTGGCTGAATGGGGTTTCAGGAGCTGTGGGCAAAGCAACACTTGTGCTCCAGCCAAGTATAGGAATAATTTGGCAGGGTCCATTGTTGTAGGAGCTGTTTGTTCTTCTGCCAGTGACTGTCGCTGCTCTTAGGTGTGGAATAGGGTGGGAATTTGGCCACTGTTGGGCGGTGAGAGAACCTTAGGGGGATGGCCTTAGATACGTTAGGCATTTGTATGGTTGGAAGAGCATGCATAATTCAGATGCCCATTCAGTCACCCATCCATGCAGTAACCAGGACTGACCCTGCTTAGCTTCAAAGCAGAGAAAGGGTCAGCCTGCTACTCTAAGTGGTCTTGTAAGTTTGGATCATTTATCTGGCAAGTTGGCCTGAGGAGGCTGGCCCTTTCCTCACTATGAAGCTAAGCAGTCTGTCCTGGTTACTGCATGGATAGGAGACCAAGATGGCAATCATGGGCAGTGATTATTTGCCCCATCGTCACTATAGTTGTAAAATTGTCTTTATTAAAAAAAATTAACTGTGGGTTCTGAACTACACATACCAGCGGTTTTATGTAGTCTATTGTAGTCTCGAATATAGGTAAAACGGCTGATAAAAATGCTTTCCTGCACCTCACCAAATGTCCCCCTCATCTGTGCCAGCCCCCCCCCACCCAAATGGCCTCCTCACCTCCCCTGCCCTCTCCCTTTCCCCCACAACATACGCTGCTTCTGTGACGCAGTTTTCTTTCAGATGTCAGCTATTCGTGGCTATAGGAAAGCTTTGTGCTGCAAACTCAGTCCCTAGACCCCCTTGGTCTCCAAAATTCACTCAGTGCTGTCTAGTCACCCCCACCTCTACCCTGATGGAATGTGTATGTTTTTTGACCTGCAAATAGCTTTTTACTGCGTTTAATTTTCCCATAACTTCCGCTATACCTGCGAATATCTCTTGCATCGAGAAAAAAACAAGATGGTGGTCGTTTCATTTCTGAAAACCACTGCCTTCTTCGTCAAATATTTAGATAACTACAGCACAGAATAACCCCAAACCAAGCAAAGCACTGTTTTGAATGCTTCGTGCCCACGTTGTTTCAGACCTGGTCCAAATCTGTCCAGCAGTTTGGGCTGTGTGCTTTGGCAAAAATTGGCCTTTTTTGTCTATGGGAAAATGAATGGGAAGTAGGCAGCACTTTTGAAAAAAAAGATATTTTTGACACTTAATAACTTTCTAATTTATGAATGAATCTTTACAAAACTTTGCAGTATGGGGGGATGCACTTTCAAAATTTCGCTCAAATGCTTTACTCGAATCAAAAGTTAACAATAGAATTTTGAGGGGTTCCTATGTGTCTCTGACTGCCGCCCTATGAAATATATATATATATATATATGTTGTTGTATCCTGATTTATAAATATATATATATATATATGTTGAAGATTTGTAGACTCCTTCGTTCAAACAAACAGTGAGCAGCACTCTCCACAGGATAAAATCACCAATCCAGATTCGCTTCATTACGTTTAACCATTTCTTCCTTTATTTCATCCACATCAGGGAAAAATCACGGCACACAAAAAACCATCATATAACGATCCTCCCAAAGTGTGGCAAATGATTTTGCCAAGGCATTTACACGTTTCGCGGCCAACTTGCTCCTTGTTCTCAACAGAGTTCCTCCTCTCACAAAGATCATTTAAAAACAAAAAGAGACATTAGAGGTAGAGAAAAGACTGGATTGCTAAACTAGCCACATATTATGTATCTCATGTCGGCCATCTTTGCACCATTTCATATACAAACAGTCATTAATGGATTTAGCTGTGTATAGTGTCTACACCAATTAGGTTGTCATCTCGTGGGGTATCAACCGTATCAGTATTAGTGGCGGAGTGAGGAGGAGCCGCAAAACCTTCCCTGCACCGTTTATAGGTTTTCATTAATTCCAATTGCCTCGCGTCCTATATCCATTTCTGGTAATTAACCATTAAACCACAACAGCGTTATCTGCATAGTTGTATTCCAATCATTCGTGGTTGGCTGAACCCAACAGTGCAGACGGTGTATAAGAGGCTACAACTTACCCTCTGCCCACCACCTTCAATAGCAGCAATTCTTATAAATATTACACTCGGACTGCTTGCCGTAGCCGCACACCCTAGTAGTACACTAGATGCGTGTGCCGATATTTTTTGGGGCAAACAGAATTCCGCCGTAGATGCAAAGTATGCATACTGGCAACCAGCGGCATGTGGAAAAATGCTAAAGTGCAAAGTGCAATAGCAACATATCAGAATCAGCTCATCAAATGCGTAGTGCATTAGCAGTCCATCAGCATTAATAAAGTGCATAATGCAATAGCAGCCTTCAGGCCTTCACGCATATAAACTATATATATTAGTAGCAGAGGGCATATTTTGGGGTACTAAAGTGCATTGTGCATTTGCAACCTATCAACATATCCTAAGGTGCATAGTACAATACAAAATGTTGGGTTACATAATCAACTGCTAAAATTGGAGAAAGTGCATAATCTGGGAATGCAAAATATGCATACTGGCAGCCAGCGATATGTGAAAATATGCTAAAGTGCAAAGTGCAATAGCAGCCTACCGGCCTCAACTCATTGCATGCATAATGCATTAGCAGTCCATCAGCATTGACTCATAAAGTGCATAGTGCGGTAGCGACCCTAATGATTGCATACACGTACACATTGTGAACCAAATTTCACCAAAGTATATAAAATTCATCAGATGCTCAACAATTCAATTAAAACCATTAAGCCAAATCCTGTTCTTATTTTTAAAGGTATTAGCTTGGGAATATGGTGACTGATACTCATCTTGTCTGGTTCAATTCAATGAAATATCTTTCTTTCCCATGATCAACATACTATAATCAGTCATTGATATTCCCACAATTCAATATTGGCATTCAACTTTCTGAATTTTTGCAATATGGTGTTTTGTAGCCACCCAATCTTCCACCTCAAACCTCACTCTTATCTTTATCAGAAACTTGTTCAATTACTTCATTGAACAATGTGTAGTAGAAACAACCACCAATTAAAAACAGTTAAAAGAAACATGATTAAAAAAACTCCATGATCATTACATTTCAGAATATTAGAAGTCTACTGGATTTCTCGACATTTTGGTTAGCAAGTGACCGCAGGTGTTGGACTATGAGGAAACGATATATGCCTGAAGTCACCAAAATATACAGTCAAAACCAGCGAACCCAGGGACAAACCCTGGATAAAACTACATGAACCGATTCTAAGCCTTTTGTTTGCTTTCCACGTATTCCCTTATTAAGGTTAGTTTTATTGTCCCAATAATGTATGAAGTTCTTTGTCAATGTTGTGCCCATTTGGTTGTTTACTCTCCAAGTCGAGAATACAGTGAGTCTCTTTTTGTTGCAGTAGAATTTCTTTATCTCCTCCCCTCAGACCAGTTTCTATGTTATTGATTCCGAAGAATCTGAAACTGTCCGTCTTGTTGTTGTGGCATTCTGTAAAATGTTTAGCCATAGGGTAGTTTGCATCGCTGTGCTTGATGGCTCGGACATGTTGTTGTATCCTGATTTTTAATTTGCACTTAATGCTGCCTAAATTCCATTTCTGGCATGCGCAAGTTAGGACATACACCATGTGGTCTGTCTCACAGATGATTTTCTCTGATATCCTGATGGTCTGTCCTGTGACCGGGTGTTTGTATGTACCACAGTTCGTTGCATATTTGCAAACGTTGTACCGTGTGCATTTAAAACAAACCCTCTTTTGTGTTGTGAGCCAACTAGCTTTATTAACTTCTTCTTCTTTGGACATAAAACTTTGGACTAACGTGTCTTTAAAGGATTGGTTTCTTCTAAAACTGATCTCAGGATTGTTTTTGAGACTCTTGGTCAGATCAGAATTGGCCAATAAAATGTTCCAATGTTTTTGCAAAATCCTTCTGATAGTTTTCACCTGGCTATCAAATGTTAGGATCAGACGCGTACTATTTGTTTCTGCCTCTAATTTTGCTTTTTTACAGCATCCGGATAGGAGGCTTTGTCTGTCTAGTTGTTTTGCTCTGAGGTATGCCCTTTCGATAACCTTTTTATGGTACATTTGTCTGTGGAAACCTGCTGCCATTGTTCTGCTCTCCAAATCGTAAGTTTCTAAGGTGGTGTTGTTCCTTCTCAATCTTACAAATGTACCATATGGCACACTCCATATTAGGTCTTTTGGGTGCCCACTTGTTGCGTGTAGTGGTGTATTCGATCCTGTGTTTTTTCTGTGTAATTCACAGGTTATGGTGTCATGCACAATCCTTATGTTTACATCCAAAAATGTGATTAGCACCCAACTGTGGCTTTCTATGAATCTCTGATTGTTTGAATTTAGGTTCAGCTTCTTAACAAACTCCAGCCAGCCCTTCTCCGTCCCCTTTGCAGATTATGAATAGATCATCTATGTATTTTAACCATAGTGCAACATTTTTTGTTTGTTCTTGGTTGTTCTCTGTCCACACCTCCAATTTTTCACAGGCACCCATTGTGAGATTCGCATATAGGGTTGCGAAGGTCGTACCCATTGCGGTTCCCTGTACCTGTTTAAAGTATTCTTCATTAAAGAGGAAAACATTGTTTGTTAGACATATATCGACCATGTCCATCACCATTTTAGTATGCTCCAGATAATTATGAGATTTAGTGTCCAGATAGTATTTGCAAGCCCTTTCACCATACCCATGTCCAATGGAAGTGTACAGTGAGACCACATCCATAGTTGCCATTAAGTACTCTTTTTCCCATGGTATGCCTTTGATACGTGTCAAAAAGTCAGTAGTATCTTTTATGTACGATGGCAGTGTCATTAAAAACAGGAACAGTGTTTCGTCTATATATTTAGACATGTTTTTTAATGCTGAACCAATTAGACACGATAGGTCTCCCTGGCGGTTTTTTGATATTTGTGTGCATCTTCGGGAGAAAATATATAGTCGGTGTGATGGAATGTTTTCTCATTAAGAACTTGCAGGTCTCTTCAGATATTATTCCCTTCTGTTCCCATTTGTCAAGAAACTGTTTCACCTTGTGTTCAAGTTCTTTAACAGGATTTTTGTTAACCCTGGTGTAGCACCTTTGGTCATTGAGCTGTTTGTATGCTTCTTTTATGTACTCAGTTTTGCTTTGTAGCACTATATTTCGCCCCTTATCTGAGGGCTTGATGATGCCATTTTTTAACTCCTGAAGTTCTTTTAGTGCTTGTCTGTCTCAGACTGTCATATTATCTTTAGGGATTCTGTTGTTTTTTCTTTCCTGCGCATACTTTTTAGATCCTCAATTACCAGGCTTTGGAATGCTTCAATGTGGCTCCCAACATTAGTAGTCGGATTGATCCTCGATTTTTGTTTTAGACTGCTTTAAGCCATCCAGTCTGTGGTGATGCCGGATTCGACCAAACTATTACATTCTTGTTCTGCATCCACATTATTACCCATTTCAAGTTCCATCAGGTCTGATAATATACCAAGTTCCTTAATTGTGATTTCTGTTTTGCCTGTTTTGCCTTCTTTCTTGCATTGACTTGGGGTGTTCGTGGCAAAGAATTTCCTCAGACGAACCTTTCGTATGAAGTGATAAAAGTCTATTCTAGTTTGAACGTAATCGTTTTTAGCAATGGGACAAAAGTTCAGGCCCAGACTTAGTATTTTATGCTGGTCGGAACTTAAAATATGTTTAAATATATATACATATTTTTATTTTTTTATTTTAACTTTAATTTCATTGTCATTTTGAGTATCCAAGGCTATTTATGTGATTGATTATCTAATTATCTGGCAATGCTTTCATTTTTGTATTACTTTACCCTTTTGTCTGTCTGTCTGTTTGTGCATTTTAGACTATTATTCTTCAACATTGGTTGTCTTTATTATTTTATAACACATTGAGTTCTTATGGTGAGGCTATTCATCATTTCGTTAAGGAACAATATTTTAAAATTTGAATTAGCAGGTGCATTTTATTTGTATGCAATTTTGCACATTGGGAGTACTGTGCTACTTGAGGCACTTATATAGTCTGGCACCAGGCACTTTATCATGCACATTGTTGCACATTTCCTAATTTGCACTGATGCAGGCATTTGCACCTGAATTGCAGTTTTGCACAATTGCAGATTTGCACATGATTTATATGCCTGAGCTATGTATTAGGTATGTTCATGGACAATTGATGTTTAGTTTCATTGGATCATGTTAAAGACAGGCTGTCACATCCCTATGTTAGAGGATCCACTGACCATGAGTAACCACTTGCGTATGGTGAACGGTGTGATAGCCTTAACATAGAGATGTGGCATCCTGGCTTTAACAAGAGCATATCAAACTATACATGATCAAGTTAAGCACTGGTTCACAATCAGTTTTACAGTTCGCATGTGTTGGGCAGTTCTTATCAGGAACTAGCACAGAACATCAGATGATTATACTCCAGGGTTTGGACGTACAATAAATGCAATGAATAAAAATAAATAAATAAAATATAGTATAGCCCTTATCAAGAGCCGAGCTCAAAACATGTGTTGGCTATGTCACTGTTATTCTTTTGAAAAACAACCAAATACATTTTCAAGTGTTTTCACTAATAAGTGCACAAAATCTATTTTTTCTAAAACAAATAAACCTCAGTTTGAGGCTCACCATGAAACTTTGTTTTTAATTTCTTACTTTAAAATAATGAATTGATGCTTTTTTTATTTCAGTACATTACCAAAATGTCAACCATTCCTTTAGATGCTTCTACAGAGCTGGGATAATAAAATAGTCATTGTAAAAACTAAATGTAATAGTGAATGCAACTGTTACTCATAAGTGAACATTGTTGAACAATAAAAACCTACCCTTTTAGCTACTTATTTAATAATGCAATAAATATTAACTACAAATACAAATGGATGTAGCAGCGGACCATTTGGTTGTTGAAAGAGTTTATACGATTCATACGCTTCAACAGCTTCAACGGGTGTGCATGCTTAATAACCATGTACTAGGGACACTTATTTTTTTACAGGTGTTCTGGTTATTCAGTGACTTCTTTTGTAATGCAATATTGCACTAAATATTTAGTGCAAATTTTAATGTATGCAGTAATTAACTATTTACTTTACATGCTTCAACACTTTATATCTTCTGCCCATGTGTACAGTAAATAGCATCAATTAGGCACATATAATATTTAACAAGTGTCCTCACGATTATAACAAAGGTATGTACGATAAACTGTACGAATCACATTATTAGCCTACAATAAACAAAACTTTTAACCAACATTACACATAATGTACAGCTTAAGAAATGATATGCTTCACAGTATAAGTGTATTCATGGATATATTACGTTACTTTAAAATGGATCCTTATTGGGTACTTAAGCGCTTCTTAAAGTATGTCCCATTTTCATTATAATATCCCTTTAAGTATTACTTATGTTCACTTACTGTAATGCTGTGAACATTTTAGTTGCTTGACAGCTTTAACAGGGTTGTACTCTAAACAGTAGATATAACATTATCGGCGTACAAAAATAAGTACCCTTTACAAACCTTTCTTATATTTTCATAAAAATTACCACTAGTATTATAAATAATGTTCAACTTGTAGAATTAATAATTTCCTACATTAAAATAATTAAAGTATGATTATTTTATTTCAGCAAATTAAAAAATGTCAACTACTCCTTTGCACTCTTCTATGGAGCCAGGTTAATAAAACAGTCATTATAAAATTGTCATGATGCCTACCCCCAGGCATCCGGACCAAGCCCATCAGCCCCGGGAGCAGGCATCTAGACATTTAGTAAAACCTCAGCAGCCCCGGCTAGGGGCTATCTGTGTTCAGTCCTAGCGCCTTAGGCGCCAGGCTCATAGTAGGAATCAGTCCTGGCGCCTAAGGCGCCAGGCTCATAGTCATTACTTACCTCAGGCAGACCATGCTGCAAATGACTCCAATCCAACATGAAGCCTGAAAGGGACTATTTTTCTACAGGGACTATTTTTTACTCGGGTGTGGTTCTAGGGACTTCTTACCTAGGACTACTTTTGAGGCTATTTAAACCACGCCCGACCAGCAACACACGCTTCGCGTTATTCTGCATCCAGCAGCGTAACACTCACCGTGCCTGCAGCCTGCATCCAGTCTTCTGCCACGGCCGCCTCGAATCCGGAGCTCCTAAAACAAAGAGGAAAGAAAGGGACAAGGTTAGAAAACGAACTTATTTCTATTCCACACCTGATTCTGGATACATCTTGTCTCCGGACCTGTAAAGAACATCATTTCTGCACGCGCCGCACCTCCAGCTGCAGCGCCGCGCCATACTCACCAGTCTTCACAGCATCCTTCGGGTCGGCGCTGCCTCCATCATTTCTTCGCTGAACTTCGGCACATAGGAGACGAAAGAAAACCACAAGGTGAGCTGAGGGAACCAACAAATATAATTCTTACCACCATAGACTTACCTGATTTACCACCGGAGGCATCCTTTTGTGACTCTCCATATTTTCACATGCCGCATCTGTAAAGAGAGACAAAACAACACGTTTTCCTCGTGCAACATTTACCGGACAGCGCCGGGTAATACAGACTCTTACCTGAGCGCCACTAGCTGCCACAAGAGCATCTTTTCACGAGCCAGCTGCAAGACAAGAAAGGAAGGGGGAACAAGAGTGAACATCGGACATATTGAACTCTATGAACTTAATACTTACTGGTCCTCACCAGGAACCTCAGAGTCAATACTCTCCGGAACTCTCCCGGGCCTTCAAACCAGTGAAGTAACTGGAATTGACGCGCCCCTGCAAATCCACGCAGGATGGAGAGCTCATCTTTCAAGAATATAAGGTGAGATTGCTGTGAGGGCATTTCAGAGGTGATTAGTTGGGGAGGACTGTGGGGGTGCCATCACTTGAATCCACAAGTGGCTAAATCCATCTCTCCACTTGCAGGAGAATATTTCTACGGGTTAAGCAGACAAGATTAGGAGGGCAGATCCAGTCAGTCATCGCTGCACTACGCATCACGTGGGTGGAGATCGCAGCTGTCTGGGTCCGACCGACGCCCCTGTGGGAGCCAGGTGAGCGTAACAGAAATCTACACTTACCAGTGATTGCAACAAAAACATATATGTGAATATTGTTAAACAATAAAAACCTACTCTTTTAGTTACTTATTTAATAATGCTATATCGCAATAAATATTAACTACAAATACAACTGTATGCAGTAGCGTACTATTTAGTTGTTCAACGAGATCTATGCTTATGCTTTTCGGGACACTTAATTTTTAACAAGTGTCCTTGTAATTCAGTTACTTCTTTTGTAATGCTATATAGCACTAAATGTTAACTGCAAATATCCATGTATGCAGTAGAGTATTATTTACTTTACATGCTTCAGAGACAACCATTAGCTGCGCTAATCCCGGCGCGCAAAGGGCATCGTTTTTGTGGAGTGTGACAGCTGTTGAGCTGTGGCTGCGACCCCCCTCACCTGCCCTTTGCTAGCATCTGGAGGACTTTGGAGGTGCTGAGGGATACGCGGCGTGCAGCTTTGAGAACGCGGAGCAGGAGTGAGCGCCGTCGCACTGGTTGGCTCCGTCCCCTGCCCGCCCCCTGTGAAGCTTACCGGAAGTATAAATCCTGCATCCAGGCACCCTTGCGGCGCTTAGCCCGGCACGCAAAGGGCATTGTTTTTGTGGAGTGTGACAGCTGTTGAGCTGTTTGGCTGCTTGCTGTAGCGTTGCAGGGAATTGCAAACTGCAGGAGCTGAACACAACGATAACGAGGAACTACGAGGAGGCTTCTAATTACATGAAGTAAACAGCCACAGCAATGGACCTACAAGAAACCGGATTGAGAACCTGCCTACAGTTAAGACAAAGATTTGCCTCACTCCCGGAGGCAAATGGGAGTTCTGAACAAGCATTAAGACCAGCTCTTTTAAAACAAAGCCGTTTACCATTTTGTACAAAAAAACGGAAAAGTCTATCAGTGGGAGCCAGTCAGCCCATTCTGGAAATGCAAAAACAACTGCAGCCAGCAGAAAATGACGACAATCTGTGGTTGGCCCCTAATTCTCCGGAGCTGCCTATGGCGTGTACTGTCCCCATAGCAAGAGAAGCTATAAACCAATTGCCCCCAGCTCCCACAATAGCGATAATAGACGAGATGGCGATAGAGACTATAGGCAAGGAGAAAGTGGCTGAACAAACTCCTAGTGATTCTAACGAAATTGCGCTACAGGATGACCCGACCCTGGTAAAGGAACGTAACGTTAGAACTAAGCCGATTAACCAAGAGTCTATTAAACCTCCTGAGGATATTCCAAAAAAACAGAGGAACATAGAAACTGATGATGAGGCCATTGTAATATGCCCTGTAGTGGGGGAGATGGAGGCTCTGCATATATCAGGTCTACCCCTGGACATTCTTAGAAGTGACCAGCCCCCCACAAATAAGAATGAAAATGAAACCATTGGAAATCCACACTTAACCACACCTTTGAATGACATGGAAAGGACAAATCTAGGGGACTCACTATCCGAGGCTAGAGTGGCTATACGTCCAAAAGTAATGCAAAAATCACTGATACAAAAGCCCAGCTGTGCTATGGATAATATCACAAAGGAGCTCCAACCCGTAGAAACATCATGGGAACAAGGAGGTCAATGGGATGAAGTGGATTTCGGACAAATGGAAGAAGTCTTACAGGAGTCCATCGACCCGAGAGACAAAACAGATTACAGAGCTCTGATAAAAACAGCTTCAGGTCTTATAGATATTTTCCAACCGCATAGAGAAGAAAAGGAGAGTTGGGACCAGTTGGAGGAAACAAATAAAGAACCTCCACAGAGAGAAATTTAATTGGTGCCAATTCTACAAAAGAAAAAGAGAGTGTATTTGTAACCCCTTATAATGAAGCAAACACATCAGCCCATACCACCGGATATGATATTGAATCCACCCAACTACTACTGGGGAGGACAATTCAATCTGGAAGATCGTGTGTTTATGGAACCGCAGCTAGTGTACCAGGAAGTCTGAGTAACTCATGCCTTGCAAATAAAATCCTGCAAGACATTTCCAAATTGACGAACAAAATTGAAAAAGAGAAAAGAAAGAGCTTTTGCTTGATAAATGAGAGAATGGCAGCCCTGGATAAGGAACAAGCCAAAATAAACTCTTCATTGGTTGAGAAATCTCCTTCACCTCCAACAAAACATCGGAGGTACAAGACTGCAAGGAAGGAGAATCAAACCGCAGCCTCTGATGACAGAAACTTAGCTAAACCAGACGAAATCCTGCAAGATTTAACCACGGATGCAGTGGGAGGGGAAGAACGGTCAGGAAGGCCCATGGCCTCCACCGCAACCTCGGAGGAGGTAAACAGGCACTCGGGAGATTTATGGAACAAACAAATATTACGGACAATAACGGAGGCCTGTAAATGTGAAAGAGAAAAAGACTTGGACCATAATGAAAAAGTGTTTATGGCTTCGCTAACCATTACGCTGGCTCCCTTTCTAAAACTATACTAGGCAATTAAAGACTCCGTTCAAGATGTGTATACCAGCAATACACAAATAAAGGAGACCCAGGCCCAAATGACCTCATCCATGCAGAGCCTAAATAAAAGGATAACTAAAGAAGCCAAAATTAACTCAAATTTGGCAAACACGCCTTGGCGATCTAGCCTGGCGAGATGCGACCGATAAATCCCTACTGATGGAAGCAGTCCTGGAGGACTGCAAATGGATGAGGAGTATCCACAAACAAAAGACCGAAAAGAACGATGGGAAACAGACAGAGACAAAATCTAAAGAAGGAAATGGCCCAATGAAATTGACACAGGCCATTGTTCTCCCGAAACGAAAGGAGCAACATCTGGAGGACGTGATTCTGATCCCCTCTGGAGAAAAGAGAGGGGATAAGGTCAATTTAGTCAATCAATTACCCTTAGCCCAATTGGAAACATCTACATTTGCAATTTTTGCAGGGGCGGCGCCTAAGGCCGGGACTCAGCAAAAGGGAAAGGAGGCCATTAGAATACTTAATGAAAAAGGAAAAAAACAAAGAATGAATCTCTCAAACGGAAAGAAAATGGTTCGAGAGCCTTCTTAAGGAATCTAAGAACCCCACCCAGGAGAGACAATACACAGTGCGCTAAGAAGCCTAGAAGAGAACTGATAATGAATGATTCAGACTGTATAGAGATTGAGAGGATTAAAGAACTAGAAAATGTTATAACAGAGGATAAAGGGGACGACCCTGAGCAGACAGGAAACTTAAGTGACCTCATTGAATTGATGGGAGATGACAGTAAGGAAGAAGATTGGGAAAGTATTAGTGTCTCCGAATGGCAAACCATAGACAATTGGGATACAACGGACCCAACTGAAAATCCTAAGGACGCTATGAAGCCAAAGTCCAATAGAAAATCCAATCAAGTCAGCCCCAAGGATTTAGAAAGAAGAGCTGGACACCTGGGACATGACTATGACCCAGACCAGGAATATACCAAATTTAAAACACTGGAACAAAAAAGAAAAGAACAGGATGATAAAAGGATGATAGAGCGTAAGACTCAGGACAGCCCACGACCTAAACAATCAAATGAAAAAAAAGAGAAGAAGCTAGGGTTGTGCCATTGTTGCCATCCCCGAAGAAATCAATCTTATTCAAAGGATGCTATCTAAAACTTGAAACAGCATCAAATGGTCCTAGAAGGGTGATACTAAATAGGAGCCATGTGATGGAACTCTGTAATCAAGTTTTACCTCCACAAATGATATCGACGGAGGATATAAAAATAGTTGAATTTCCAAGAGAGCACAGGTTGGATCAAGTCATCCTGCATTTGATGTCTAAGAAGATCAAGCGAAAACTCCTGGCGGCGACTGATATTCTAAAATAAAAGGGGGTATCGGTTGGAAGATCTGGACGATGACTTCAGTAAAGAAAAAGAGCAAGCCACAAGGAGACAAAGTGATGAAGTAAAGGAGGAGAGATCATTGCGAGTCAGAGATATAGATACCGGGAAAAAGTACACAAAAATAAAATAGCACAGACTTGGAGACATTAAGGGAAAAGAATGAAAAGGGTAAAGAAGGTGAACAAATACAAAAAGGATACCCTACAACAACAAAAACAAGTAAGGAGACACTGAAAACCTTAAGATTCACAGTGGATAATTCTGATAATCCAATGAGGACAAAAAGTAAGTCAAATAAGTCAGACAGCCAGGGAAAGGAATGGTCATGGATGGCAAATGCCCTGAATTCTAAAAAGAAACAATAGAATAAGGAGAGCCAGCGGAAGCATATCCTCTGTGCCTCATGGAACACAAGAGGATTTAAACATCTGCTCTCCAAGGACAGTTGTTTCCTGGTCAAATATGATCTCATCTCAATACAGGAGTCATGGCTGAGAGAACCTCCAGTATGTGAGGGCTATGAAGTTTATATTAACCCGGCTAGAAAAGGACCCAAGGGAAGACCTTTTGGAGGCCTAATGATATTAAAGAAATTGGGCTGCCCACTTAATGTCGTAGAACATTTGACACCGAACCCCTACGTCCAAATACTTAAAGTAACATCTGAAGTTGAAGATGCGAAAGCTATGAAACGAATGGTCTTGATTAACATATATTGGAGTGAGAATATCCCAGGACCGGCGAGTTTTCTAAAATCAATCATGGATATAATTGATAAATCGATGACGAAGGAAAATGATCAGCTGATACTACTAAATGGCGATCTAAACATCAAACTGCTGGACAAAGATGGTAAAATCAAAGAAATAGAACAGCTACTGGGAAAAGAACAGACATAGATGAAGGAAATGAGAATTCGTGAGATGAAGATGTTAAAAGGCCAAACAAAAGGAGACCTGCAGGGGGCCAACACCTGGCATAGTGGGAAAACGGGAGCATGCCTAGACTACTGTTTTGTGGGAGGGAATACGTTGGAGAGAATAACTTCCTTTACTATAATGAAACAGACAAGCAGTGATCACTGTCTGTTAGCCACCGAACTTGCCTGGGAAATAAGAACTAATCGATTGACCGAAAGAGCGATGGAAACTGAGGCCACATCGGGTCGAAATCGCTTGAGACTCAAAAATCAGGCAATTCCGGACCTGGCCTTTGGTTATAAAGAAGCGGTAACTAAGGATGCAGAGATGGTGGAGTATAAATGGCTATTGGAAGCATATGAGGTCAAGTATAATCCTAATGAAAGTAAGCATACTAAGAAAAAACATGTATACGATGACCTGCTAGTGGCCAGGCGAAAACAATATAGAGCTGATCGGAGACTCATAATAAAGAACAACAGTACAGACAGAGATGAACTACTGGGGAAATGCCATCAAACGTACAAAAACTGACTGCGACAAACTCGACATATAAGAATGCAAAGGGATGCTGAAAAAATGCTAGCTGCAATATCTACTAACAACGCAAGAGGCACATGGGATTTACTCAACAACAGGGATCGCAATTTATCGGCTATAGGCATTAATCAACTATCAGAAGAGAAATGGTTTCAGCATTATACTGCTCTCTATGAAGGAGAAACCCAGGAAAATATCACAAAAGAAAATCTGGACACCATTCCTTGGGCTCTGGATTTTGATAAAGAAGACATCCTAATTCTAATAAAAAAACTTAGCACTTCGAGAGCAGCAGGCCCAGACGGCATCTCCAACAAACTGTTGAAAGAAAATGGTGAGAATTGGGCGGACTTAATATTTGACCTATTTAAACAGATCATGAAAACTAAACAAATTCCAGCTACTTGGACGGAGGCCTATATTGTACCAATATACAAGAAGGGGGACAGAGAAAATAACAGGAACTATAGGCCAATAGCACTCCTATACTCAATTGGTAAGCTTTTTGCATCGCTTCTGCTAAGAGATCTCAAAAAATGGGACTTACAGGCCAGAATCTTAGATGAAAGACAGACAGCCTTTGTTAGTGGAGTTGGCACAGCCCTGAATCTATTTCTGATAAACCTGTTGAAGGCAAACACACTAGATGGAAAAAAAAAGCTTTATTTAGCGTTCATTGATCTCGAACAAGCCTTCGACGGAATTGTAGAGATCGTCTGTGGCTAAAAATGAGGAATTGGGGATGTCCAAAGGATCTATTAGAAGCCATCAAAGCCCTATACACTGGCACTTCAATTAAGATCCAAATCACAAGCAATGGAGGGCTATCTAGGAGGATCAAAACCCACAGAGGTATCAAACAAGGCTGTGCTTTAGCACCTTTCCTCTTTGTGCTATACATGGCCGATATGAAAACTGCCCAAGACAAAATTCGTGCTTTCCCGCCTAAAATAAATGGATGGGAGATACCATGGATGCTGTATGCTGATATTTATTGACCAAACACCGATAGGTCTACAAAGATGGTTTGAGACCTTCAACAAATACCTAAAAGAAAACAGAATGAAGATCAACGTCAAGAAATCGATGATCCTAACCATGAAATCTGGTATGGGGAGGAAATGCACAGGAAAACAGGCGACATGGGTATTGGAAAATGAAAAATTGGAAGAAGTGGAAACCACAATGTACCTGGGAATAATGATTAATAAAAATTGTAACGAACAGGCACATTATACTCTGATCCGGGACAAACTCGTGACCCTGACAAACCAATGGGATTTGCCTGCACTCTTAGATATGGGAAATTCTCCCTAACCCCGATTGTAACCTTTTTTAAGCAGATGGTGATGGCGGTCATCACGTATGGTGCAGAGGCACTTCTAGCTCTAAAATGGGAAGTCTGGAACCTGTGTGAGGCCTACTTTTGGCGTAAGATCCTGCGCCTACCAGCTTTGCTACCGGTGGAACTCATAAGAACAGAGCTTAGGTTACAGTCAGTGGCTTCGGTAGCTCTCTGGAAATCTCTAGCATTCTATAGAAAGTGCATTCTGGACAATCCATCCAAGCCTTTTGAAATTTTAGTACAGAAGGCCACAGTAAAGGAAGACAAGATGCTACTTGATTGGAAAAGAAGATGTAAAGCTTGCATGAGTCAGGCAAACCTCTCGGAAGACACCCTAAAGAGCAACCCGGATAAAGCAAAAAGATCTATCAGGGAAAATGACCGGGAGGAAACCCAGGATCTAAGATTCAAAATAAATCTATGCTACAACATCGTTTGGGAAAAAAAGGCTTGAATATGCTACCTCCTCATCTGCTGAAATTCCCATCTAAGCACTATCAGGACCTACTCCTGCGCTGCAAACTTAACATCTGGCACTGCAGAGAAGTAAAATGGAAAAGAAAGCAAATTGAAAAATCAATAGCATTTTGCAGGTTCTGTAAATCCAAAGAGCAACTGGAAACGATCAGACATGTAATGTTAACATGCCCAGTATTAAAATGGAAAAGAGAAATCTATATGGGTAGCTATACAAGATACATAACTAAAGACACGGAGGAGGACATTTGGGAACGTCTGCTAACGGTGGAAAAGGTCGGCAAAACCCTTGATGCATTAAAATTTGTCGAAGCATTGCATCTGAATCAGGAGGAAGAGGAGACGGGACCGTGAGACAATCCCAAGGGGGTTGAGCTGTTTAAGATATTGTTAACCACTCTGGATAAATGAAGCTGGGAGCAATGTTACGATGTAACAAAATGGAACTGAGGGAATAATCTATTGGACTAGTCCCTACTGGACAAAGAGAAACTTAATGGTGAAATAATGAAATTGATAATGGACTAAGGAAACAATGTTTAAGGTTGAAATATGATTAACCAATAAAACAAAAACAAAAAAACAAAAATTAGCTGTGCTAAATAGCTATCTATAAGGTACATTTAATATTTAACAATTATCCTTAAAATTATAATGTACATTTTATCACATCTACTGTACATACAACATTCACAACATACAATTATATCCATCTTCATGAAGCCGTTCAACAATTTTCTACTATTTATAGCTAAGTTAGTAAAATACAATGTATGCAATAGCGTGCTATTCATAGGTTCAACCAGTTCGTACCCTTTATATGCTTCACTGCTTTAACAGGTACACTAAACAGTACCAATAAACAAAACATTTAACCAAGATTACACATAATGTACAGCTTCAAAAGCTGTATAAATCACACCATAAGTGTATTCATGGATACATTATGTTACTTTAAAATGAATCTTTATTAGTCACTTTAGCTTTTTAAAGTGTGTCCCATTTTCATGATAATTCACCTTGAATAATTACTTATGTATGCTTCATGTAATGTTTGTAGCACTTTGTACATTTCAAGTGCTTTTCTAGCTTCAACAAATGTGTACGCTAAACAGTATGCTTAACATCGTCAGTGTACAATTAACAAAACATTGTACCCACATTAGAAATAATGTATAGCTTGTAAAACTGTACTCTTAACCTAATAAGCATAGCAAGTGCAACATTATCTTGTAATGTGTCACTTATTAATTTGAACATGTAACACATTTAACATATTACATTTTTTACGTTAATGAATACATGTTGTAATGTTACAATTGTTAAATTGTCAATAGCATTTACATTATTTATTATTATAACACCATGTCTCGTATTTTATAAGTGAAACAGCAACATTAAGAATTTAACCAAATATTGAGTGAAAAAACATAAAAATCATCATACATCTTGTAAGACTAATTTATTGTAAAATCAAATGAAAAAATGTACAACTAAAACTTGCAAAGTCAAAACAAAAGTAAAACCAAGTAAAACAAGTCTTTTGTCCAATAAAATTAAAAGACAATTGGCCCAAATTTACAAAAAAAGATGTGAGTAAGTCCAACTGATGCCCCTTAATGAGTCCCAACTTACGTGGAGGTAACTTACACCTATTTACAAAAAGGATTTAAAACAAAAACATAGAAAGGCGGAAGTCAAGAAAAAGAGCATACATCAAAGCATAACTGTCATGCTTACATGATCTCTGCAGGAACGTTGGGATCCTACTCTCAATGGGTGCTGTGTGCGGGCTGGCCGGGGCAATTCCCACACCCATGCTCCAACCATTTTGGCTTCCCCAGTTTTACCCTATGATGTTTGCTCACCTCCTTATTGAGAAAGGTGAGCTCTCCATCCTGCTGTCTTGCAGGGGTACTGTGTTCCTGATGAAGGCAGTTACCAGTTACCTCACCGGCGCTCAAGCCCAGTTCTGCTGAAGCTTGAGGAACGGCCTTGGTGTGGTGAAAATTATTTGGTTCAGCTTTGCAGTTATTTTGGAGTCTTTTGGGTCTTTTGTCTTATCTATCTCCCTACTAGTGCTGGTGCAAGAAGCGCATACCCATAGATTTGCTGGAAGGTAAGCCTAGCCATGCATGTTGTGGTGGCTTTGGAATGCGTGCACTGGTGATGCGCCAATTATTGCATTCGGTATACGTCGTGGGTCGTGTGCTGGGCACGGGTGGGTTTTGCTCTCTTTGCCTTTTTATTCCCTTTGTGTGGGCGAGAGGTGTCGGGCGTGTTAGCATTTATAATGCACGTGTTGATTGTGCGCGAATCACTGCCTCAACTATCAGTGGAACGTGTGTTGCAAGTTGAGTAACCCTCAGTACCTTTCTTTTCCTTCTTTGCAGGACAGAGCGTTGGACGGCTGAATTTCCGGAGATGCTGCCAGCAAGTGGAGCCAGGAAGCAAAGAATCAAGGAATCGTAGGAGCGCAGAGTGCTGGGTCCAGCTGTACGAAACTGCAGGAGGATCCGCAACGTGACTGGTAAGTATAGAGTTCTGCTTGCAATTGTTCGTTTTTAGACTAACATGTGTTTTTATCTTACAGGGCTGATCGGGAGCACCGGTAAGCGTTGTGCTGCAGTCTGCAGTTCAACGAGATGCACGAGTGGAGCGCTGGTCGTAGCTTAACTTGGCAGCCACTCCCAGAGACTAGCACACCCTTGACCAAGGTCTATGGCCTGCTGAATGGCCATCTTAGAGGAAAGAGGAAGTCCTTACCCTCCTGTGCGCTTTCATAGTGTTGTGTGACTGTAGTGACTGTAACTGTGTGAGGAGCGGCAAGAGCGCCAGGCAGGGACCCATCTAAGCCCCATGTGTGTGGTCTGGGAAGCCCTCATGTGTGTGGTCTGGGAACCGCTGATGCCAAAATGAGAGGGGTGCCCTGGAAGTGGTAGTTTCAACTTGGTGATCATGACAATAACTTCCATCAAAGGCAGAAAGTAAGCACAGACAAAAACACGTAAATAACCCCAAAAAGACATTCAAATCAATATTTCTGCAAAATAATTACTGAAAAATACACACCACCATCCACAGTCATCATGAAGCCACCCTAGGGGACAATTCCCACATAAAACCCAACACACATCCCTGAACACACAACTCAACACATGATACACACATACCGCCACACCATATTTTGAACCAATACCACAATCCCATAAAGGAATAACACCTTGCTAAACACACACATACACACACACACACACTGTTAGCAAACAAGACACAACTGAAGCCCCAACACACACAGTTGCAGAACATCCCACACAACGAAGGACAAACCAACCCATACCGTGATGATGCCCATTAGCATGTACATCATGACGCCATGCGTCTCTACACGGAGGCACACAGTGCCACTTCATGCCTCCCACGTCAGGAGATGTATCCCTGAAAACTAGCAATTGCATTCTATGCACAGTAATGGCATGATGCTGCCGCTGCTGCAAAACAGCCGAGGAGGACATGGGTGTAGCGGGTCTTCTGCACCAGGGTTACCCTTGTCAGCATGGCCAACACAAAGGTCTACCGAAGGTATCGCTTCCCTCTGCACATCATCATTAACATGTTGCAGGAGCGGGAGGGTGTTTGCACCCCATGGCGCATATTCACATTCCATAGGGGCACATATGAAGCTGCTGGCCGAGCTGCATTTCTTTGCCAATGGCTCATTCCAGAGGACCAGTGGCATCACTGCAGGCATCTCCCAGGCCATGCAGTTGCACACCCTGCACCAGGTCGTAGCATGCATCATATCGAGGAGCCGACACCATGTCTACATGCCCTCGACCCAGGACAAACAAAGACAGGTGGCATGTGGATTTTACATGGCGCTCTGATTCCCCCATGACATCAGTGCCATTGACTGCACTCATGTAGCACTATGCCTCCCCAGCTCAATCTGTGCATGTATCGCAACCAGCATGGCTGGCACTCCACCAATATACATCTGGTCTGCGATGCCGGTGGGCTGTTCTTAGATGTGTACGCCAATTTCGAAGCTTTTGTGTGCGCAGTTGGAAGCTGGACACTATGGGGACATGTGGCTGACACACAGGCTCCCCCACGTTCCACCACACATACGCCTCACGCAGGTTTATCCAATGCTCAATGACACCATTCATGTCCTTTCTCACGCAGGTGATATGGGTTATCCATTGTGCCCCTACCTCATGGCACCCTACATGCGGCCAACCAGTATGCAACTGCAAAGGTACAATACGGCACTCAGGGCCACCAGGGGAATCATTGAGCAGTCTATAGGCATCCTGAAGTCAGATGCCTACTTTACTCTAGGGGTGTCGTGGGTGACATCATACATGCCTGTTGCACCCTGCTTGATATCGCAGTGCGCAAATGTGTACATGCAGAGCTAGTACCTGACCTCAGGCCAGAGCCAGGCACTAGAACATTGACTCGAAGGGGAGCCCAATGCAACAGCAGAGCGAGTGAGGGAGCGACTGGTTAACAGCTTCTTCGCATGAGCATGCACGCTGCAAGAAATGAACAGTGCCTGCACAGAGACAGTGTTTATGATGAAAGGATGACAAGTGCAAGGCATGGCCTGCACATACTCATCTGCCTCAGACACCCATGGAAACAGACAGGTTCCATGCCAACACATTGCCAACATGCACGCCTCCACATACACAGACCCTCACTGCACGACAAAGCAATGGACAGATATAAACAACCATTCCAACACGTCAGTACTGCACATGCTCAACATTCTATAAGGGATGAACATGGAGTGATCAGGGATCAGCAGTGACTCCACTGTACACAACAGCACTTAAACCACCATGTACCCCTCAGAACAACCGGATCCAGCATCACTGTCCACAAGTACACTCACACCACCAGCCATGCACCCTATATGACATGTCATACCCACCCACAGCAATGACCAATGTTGCGTGACAAATCATGACACAACTACAGTTCAGTCGAACATGGTCCAAACACTCCTCAGTGCCGTAACCAATATGTCACACTGGAGGACCAACATAAATAGATTGGCTGACTTGGCATGCCGTGCATAAAGCGGAGTAAACGCCAGCCCCGGTGGAACATCAGCCACCCCCCCGTCATCTGGATGCTGGCTATGGCTAGAAAGCATGACACAACACCCACTCACAAGGCACTTGTGTAGAAGTCGCAGAGGTACACTGGGACACATTAGTGAGCTGACATGGTGAAAAACATATTGCCATATTGCATGAATGAGGTGTCATTATGCAAGACCATAACCACAGCCACAATGACATCACAAGCACAGATGGAAAACTATTGTCGCACACTACATTTGTACGGAAGGAATAGGACACTGCATTCAATCGGAGCAGGAGGCTCACAGTGCCCCCGTGGAGTCAGCAAAGCAAACACCCCACCAACCAAAATTGCACAATGAACAACTGGAACAATGTGTGACTGTACCTTGGGATACACAGTAGATGGACCATGGTCTGGTGAAGTGAAAACAAGCACCCAAGGAGATGCACTGGTCCCACAAGTACAACGTCGGAAGGCAGACAAATCATTAAATCAATTGGGCGAGGGGACATGGGTGAGCCGGGTGTAGATTCCAAAAGCAATATCACCAAGGAACAGCCAGGGGATGCACCGATGCCATAAGGCCCTGTAACTGCAAGCGTAAGCAAGCAGAACATCAGCAAGTATCAATGTTGGCAACCGCAGAGAACGCGCACCTCATGATGACACTACATCGCTGACATCAAAGGCACTGATAGTGAGGATTGGTGGCGAACTGCAAATGCTAATGCACACTGCTTACCTGCACCATATGGCATGAGAGATCAGGGGGAGAGGACATTACTTCGAACAATGTTGACACACCAGAAAGGTCCACCCACACCATGGCAACTACTCCACGTCAACACACCACCCACTGGGGACAACACCTCTCCCCATTTGTGAACCTCTGACATCTCTCCACCCAACATGATAATGTTAATATGGGGGGACAACGTCCTAAACGTAAGAGAAAATATAGGCAGAGGGACTGCTATTAACGCAAGTGTTTTGCCATTATTATTGAACTAGGCCTTGTTTCTGCCTCAGTCTAGAGAGTCCTTGGACTGCCATGTACGGAGTGGGGTGAATATGCAGCACACGTATTAGCCATTGTCTCACAAAGTAGGCCTCAGAGGTCAGCCATTTTGTTTTAGTGTCTTTGCCATATTGAATTCGTTTTCATTTCTGTTGCATCCAAAAGAGCCCTTGAGCTGCCGTGTTCATGGCTTGGTGCCCAGGCAGGACAAATATTAGCTATTATTCCAAGAGTTAGGCCTCTGTTACACTCTCTCATGAAATCTTTCCCAAGGGAGTCGAATGCACTATGCAATGTTGTTTTTTTCCTTGGCATAGCCAGATGTGTACACAATAGTAACAAGGAAAGGCTTTGGAATGCCAAGATAGCTGGTCTCACGGAGGAGAATGTCCTTGCATTTAGGTTTTTGCTGGGATGTCAGATTTTGCACTTTGTACTGACTGCGCCTGATTAGGCCATCTGCAGGGGATGCACATATAAAATGTAACCTGTTATTGTACTACCAATCAGAGTAGGGCAATGTACTAACCTATTAAAAGAGGGCCATTTCGGCTGACTTAGAGAGCTAGGAGCCAATGGGATGCTTAGAATATAGTTACAAATAATGTTTAGATTATATACAAATGTATTCTAATCTTTTGTTTTTTGTCTTTAAATAGTACTGTCTGAAGTGGGCGTGGACAGTTCTCAGATTTTGGGTCCTACAAGACTAATTGACTCCCGGCTACTATTTTGGATATGGCAATAAAGTTGTGTTTTCTACAATTTGCGCCCTCTCATGATTGTTTGGATTTTCTTGAGGGTCTACAATAACCCATGACCAACACAGCACAAGTGTGAACATCAGTGTACCTTGATTACCTGATGTAGGACACTACCCCAGATGACATGTGGTAAAGCTCCATGGCATGTCCACCAGCAGATTTGAACAGATTGGAACAGGAGACATGCATGAACCGCAAGGAATGGCACATCACCCCACAATGCCACTCACACCCACTATACCTGCATAGCCACTCAGCATGCATGTGAGAGAAATTGCAAGTCGCCAGTATGAGCATGAGCAGCAACCACCATATACGACACGCAGACATGTTCATGGCGCCTGGGGCGACTGTACACTTTATTGCAAATCACGCAGATTGCATCACAGAAATAGAACACGTGTGTCGGTCACCTTGCATAGCACTGCATCTGGGCAAATCAGTCCATACATGCCACTGTGCATTATCCAAAATGAGCTGCAAAAGGACAGGTGAATGTCAGTCACTTTTTCGGAAAATCAATTTTCTGGGACAAATATACTACAACGGTGGCAGACAGCAATAATGTATCTATTACAAAGAAGAGGGAAGGCGGTCAGATGCCAAAATGGGACGTGAGACCCCATCCCTCCCAGCAGCAAGACACATGCATGGAGCCATGCTAGCAAAGAAGTGTCCTTACATCAGATATAGCAGTCCGGAAGGATAGACTTGTGTCAACATCCCTGCCCTGTGCATGGATCCCACACTGGCCCTGTAACACATGCATGCAGATGCTGACGAAAGGGCTCACAATGCACACTGGCGTTCATCGTGCACACAGGTAGACGCATACTCGAAACATACCCACCTGTACTCCGAATGTATCCTGAAGCAGAACAGCCTGATATCCATGGAGCACCCCTTCCAGACCCTCTCGATGATGGAACAGGGCGCCCATATTCATAGTCATCCAATGAAAGACGCATGACCCCCACACAAATTCTAATGAGCCATCGAATCTTCAACTCCCTCCTCTCCACTAATCAATTGAGGTAGGCTGCAATACACTGTGTGTCCTTCACTGTTGCAGAAGAGCCTTTCAACCCACAACCCACAAAGATGCCATAAACAAGCCCAGTTCACATTATCGACATAGCAGGCAAGTCCAAGGTCAGTGTGATCTCCCAGGATGTAGGAAGGCCATGGCGGATGCGCACAGCAATGCATAACACCTAACAACCTCCCGCCCACACACCCATCACCCACCCTATTGGAATACAATGCGCAAGATCCATCCATTTGGGAACCTGCCGTTGCTGCATGTTCTGGCCCGACCGTGCATCGGTGTGATGCAAGATGATGTTGACCCCATGTATACACCCATTCATGGGCAGACCACCTCCATGGATGCAAAATCCACTGAGAGCAGCGATATAACCTTATGTACATATCATCGATGGAGTATACACACTGCCTAAATCACAGTACTACTCACCTGACATGCATGCAGATGCACATGCGCATCATGACACCTTCACACAGACGCTGCCATTCCACAAGAAGCACTTGTCTTGACCATGTGCAGGATCATACTCCACATCCGTCCATCCACCACAGTCTACATGGTTTAAAAGTACACACACATGACAAAATGTAGAGGAGTTGTGGACGGCACACGAAAAAACGTGTATGCAAAAGTACATCAAGTGTGGAAAGCAATGGGGAAAATAAAGAACAAGAACAAGACCAGGGAATACATGTATTTAAGGGTAAGTGCAAGTGAATGGAACATACACAGTGAAGGCGGAACAAATGGGCAACAGAAACGTGAATTTGAATAAACAAAATAAAAGGCACACTGTGTAGGGAGAGTGAAATGGGATTGACACAATAGGGAATATGAATAACTAACACTGGTGTCCCTCTGACCCCTCACATTCACTGTCCACGAGGTCTAGCACCTCAACCTCCTTTTCCTTCACCTTGCCATGCAGAGACCACTGGCTTGGCGGGATGGATAAAAAAGTGAAGGAGGTGCCCGCTGCGTGTCCCCGTTGGCTACCCCCTGGGGTAGGGGGAATCGAAGGGGCCGAGAGCACAAGAGACCTGTGAGGCAAAGGGGAAGGGCGCCACCGGAAGTGCCCTTGCAAGTGTCTGTCGTCTGACCTGTATCAGCAATTGCGAGCTTTTTTGCCTGGAGAAATCACGGTGTGTTTCCAGTTAATCATCTGCATCAAAAAGTATTATATGTGAAAGTTGAGCAGTCGGACTTGGACTTTGGACCTTTGGACCTTTGGTAAACACCAGGGGCACCGAGTACGGGGGGCTCCGGGGCCCGAGCCCCCCCCCCGGAAAATCAAGTCGGGGCTGAGCCCCCCCCCAGCCGGAGAGAAGTGATGCAGCATCAATGGGCCTTTTCATCGATACTGCATCACTTTTCTCCGGCCGGGTATAATCGCGAAAATGTGCGATTAAGCCCTCCCCTCTAGGACTCATTGGTGTATGGTCCTGGAGGGGAGGGTTTAGGGCAGTGGTATTCAAACTGTGGGGCGCGCCCCTCTGGTGGGCCGCAGCCTCATGCCCAGGGGTGGGGGGAGGGGGGGCGCATCCACTGTTTGAAAAAAAAAAAGAAAAAAAAGAGGATAAATGACCAAAGGGTCAGGCTGTTGCTTCATTAACAAGCAGCAGCCCGATCCAGGGCCCCTGTCACACATGCTTAGTGCGACAGGGGCCGGGCCTTTGTGAGGTCTCAGGCTCCATTAGAAGCCTATTTATAAAGACAAAAGAAAAAGCGCACACCTTCTTTTGCCTTCATGATGGTCATCCCCGCAAAAGAAGGTGTGTGCTTTTTATTGTCTTCATGAATAGGCTCCTAATGGAGCCTGAGGCCCCACAAAGGCCCGGCCTCTGTCGCACTATGGGTGGCGGCAGCAGGGTCGGATTGGCCCATGGCCGGGCTGAAATCGCCCCTGGGGAGTAAGGGCCGGTTTCAGGCCATGCTTGGGCTGGTTTGAAAAAAAATTGGGAAAAATTACTTTTTTTCAAATTAATTTTTTCATTTTTTATTCTTCAAAAACCCTTCATCCTTCTTGGGTCGATACGAGTACCAACACAGGTTGGGTGATATTGTATGCATATTTGTTCTATAAAAAAGAGCTTAAGGGTAAGTGCACACTTGATTGCATTATACTTCAGCCAGGATTGCATACTTCAGCCAGGATTGCATTATACTTCAGCAGCACATCTGATGTGTCGACTGAAAGGTTTAAGATTAAGCTACATCCCTAACTCTATCTGGTTACCCAGAGGTAACATCTTAGCAAATGTCACTTGTGGCTGTCCAATCTACAGCAACACTATTGTAAGTTTGAATTGTTGATGTTTTACTAAACTATGGCACCACACACGTCTTGCTTGGTACTTTTTAATCAGGAAACGTCTTTACTTCTCGTTTCCCTTGAATTGGGAACTTTTTTCTGTTGGTGGTGGTGGTGGTACTCCACCTTGCAGCTGTACCTTCTGTTTAGCAAGCATTTCATTCTCCCATCCTAGTTGTGTTGCTGGACGATTATAGAGCGGTGGAGTAGGGGCAGTGATGTCTTTCTGGAATGCAACTTGAAGGCTTAAATCTCCTTCTTTCTTGACTTTAGTATATGCAGTGCATGCTAGCCAATGTTTCCACTGTTCTGCGCGCGCCAACACCCGCCCCCCCCCACGCACCGTTGCGCCAAGTTGACGACTACATGCTAATTTGCGGTCATATAACTGCCAGTGATGTCTCTTCCTGTATTTGCCCCCCCCCCCGGAAATTCATAAGTCGGCTCCCCTGGTAAACACTAATAGTGTCCTTGTTCCGTTTGTTGTAGTGAGCAAAGTAGCCCCACCCCTTGCTCCTAACGCTCTCGCTACAAAAGGCACAGGCACGCGCCCCTGCACGCGGGCCCCCGGAAGTGCCCTTGCAAGCGCCAGTCGGGCCTGTCTGGCTCTGGGTGGCTCTGTGGCTGCTTCATTCGTTTACTGACCATCTCTCTCTGAACAGGCCACAAGTCCTAGGTTTCTTCAGTATGCGAGAGAATTCACGAGGTACACGTGCAATTTTATAGCTTGCTGCAATGTTCCATTATATATTAGTAAGGTGCGTCCACCTGCTTGCATGACGGGCTGGCGGTTTAATTAAAGTTACAAACTTATTTCTGTTGTAGGGAAAGTATCTTGCCTGTTGAAATAGAAGAGAGATTTCATAACGGCTTATTGTGTATCTTAGTTTAGGTACTCGCCTATTTTGGAGCAGGGTGCTCATTTCCATAAGCACTCGGGGACAAGCTGTATACGTCTGCTGAAAATCACGGACAAACTCAAATATGCGCAATCAGTGAAACAAATGTATAGACCCAGCTTGCACCTAAAGTACCATACGTAATGTGTTGCACATTAGTAGGCTCGTCCTCTAGTTGATTTGAAGGAAAAGTACTGGCATTAGAAGTTTCCATCATTAGAGATTAACCCGGAAGTATTTAGGGGATAGACTATCTGCGTTTGTTTTTGTTGTTTTTCTTTTGTTTCTTTACCTTTGCCAGTTTCTAAAAATATGGAAACAAGCCTAAGGAGCGGAAAACGCCTTGAATGTCCACCTGAAAAAATGGTTATGATGTCGAATATTTCTTCTCTGGCATGTGGGGAGGGGAACCCACATTCACATGAGGGCTTCGATGAAAAGCATGTACTAAATGTGGTGCCAGTCAATGTTACATCCACACTCCCTATCCTTTCAAAATTGCCCTATAACGCCTCTGTTATGCATATAGAAGCTCATGGACTAATGATAGAACATACACCTAACGAGGAAAATGAGGTCTATCTGAGAGAAGTCAATGGGTCCCACGCACCCCCTATTGAATCGCCACAAAAGAGTGAAATAGATTTAGATGTACAGATACCACTTGGAGATGCTAATAATGGTGAAGATAGAGCGGATATATCCATATTGGCACCAGCTGTAATGGGTGAACTAGACAGATGAGTGTGTTTGTCATTGGGTCCATCAACACCAGTGACTCTATCTCATGCAAAAAGAGCATTTGTCCATTTGCACAGTGGTGCTGGTGCTGACTCGCGCAATAACCAAACACCAAAGCATACGTTGCCTACGTCTGATTGCTACAAACCTACTAACTTGCCAGGGTTTCCTTACTCGCCCGATTTGAGCAACAGTTGTAAGCATTATGAGTTTGGGGATTTTGACCCCTTTAAGATAGTATCTAATGTGTCTGATATGGGGATGCTTCACAAATCCTCATTGAATTACCAGGAAAATGACCTTATAGATGAGACCATGCTAGATTTAAATGAACAGAATCTGCATACTTTTCCACTTTTGTCGCGTATTCTCATCCTCATAGACAAAGGCCATGAATTCACTAATTTCTCCATAAGGGAGATGAAGGGATCAATAGCGGAAATGTTGGGGAAACTCAACAGGTTGGAGGGATTCATGTTAGCCCACAAATCAATAACACATCTTCAAGAAGTGCAAAGAGCTAACTATGCTATAACCCATCCCGAAGTTATAGGTTTAGCCACTCCGGATCGGCTTACCACCTCTAAAGCTACTCAAACACTCATAATTGATGAACAGGTACCTTTAAACACCAAAATAGAGCAAAATACGATAAAGGAAGATCATGTATATTTACCATCCCGGGAAGAAATTAAAAAAATAGACTTAATTCAAGTAGCTAAACTTCACTATGATAGACCTCTTCATCTAGAGACTCTAGTAATTAAGGCAAATGTAGTTCCACCTGAGGACCTGAAAGAGCCCCAAGATTTTGTCCCAACTGAAAAAATTGGAGACAAATCTATTTAGATCAACAGGCAGTAGTACAAAAAGATAAGGATAAACAGAAAGACGAGGCAATGGGTACAGATGATCCCCAGTATTGGAAATACTTTATGTCCTGTAAAGCAAAAAAAGCTTCAGCTTAGAACCAAAAAAAGACAACAGAAAGCAGCAAAAAAGAATGATGGCATGAACCATCAGCCATCGACACTAAAAAACGATAAACAAAAGTGTAAAGTTGCAGTAAACAGCATTAGCGAGGTAATCAAAACTGATTCTTTGTTGCCTTCTGATGAGCCTGCTTTAGATTTAGGACAGCTTGATGAAGAGTGCAAAGCACATTTGGAGGTGGGTCGGGGGGAGTCACAAAAAGTAGGCAGCAAGGATAAGATCTCCCTGAATAAGGTATCAAAGAAACTCAAGTCCTCTCAGGGCACGCAGATTGACCATCCAGATGCATCTGGGAGTGGAGAGAGCCTTCAGTCAGTCATTCCGCCTGTTGTTCAAGGTGCTGTTCTTAAACAATCTAAAATGGCCAACATTTATCAAACAACTAAAAATAAAAACAAAGTTTCGAAGGGTAGTTATGACGGAGAGCAAGCAAAAACGGTGACATTGTTAGGACAACTAAGCTACTAGAATCTAAACCTGCTTATGTCTGCCTAAAGCATAGCAACCCTAGTAATAAAAGTACCCCTAGCTCTGTTCCCTGTAGTGGAAACTCTTTGGGTACACTCACCTCAGAATCGAGGAAAAAGGAAGCTATTTCCACAAATACAATCAACAACTCTGCTCAAAACATGGGGAGCTCTGAAGATGCGAACACTCCAGTAGATGATTTGGGGTTGGAAGGGAACCTTATGGGTGATGAAAATGTGACTTATCCTGATCCTGACCTAGCTCCGACTTATGAGGATTCCTCTAAGGAGATGAAAACTTATATAGGTTGAAGAAGCAATGCGACTCAGCATGGCAATGATCGAATTATTCGTTCTTACTTGCTAAAACTGTTCCGACAAATTCCCTCCTTGCATAGTTTAAATTCAGAAGATCTTGAATGGTTAAAACTCTCTGTCTTGGTTTGCAAGGTGACATGATTTCTTTCTTGAACAAAGAATTGCTTATACAATTAACATCATTTGTAAATGCTATAAAGGGACTAGCATGGTTAGAACCTTACTTTAAAAACGCAAATTCCATTGATACCAATCACAAACGGTCATAACTTTCACAATTGTCCATCCTTAGCTGGAATTGCTGTGGTTTAAAAATGTGTTTAAATGCCACTCCATATTGCTTGGCTCTAAATAAGGCATGCATAGCCCTCATACAAAAAACGATGGCGCTCCAGCATGCTACACTAGATGATTCACTTATAGCATAGTTAGCTCTTTGCACTTCTTGAAGATGTGTGATGGATTCACTTCTATTTGTCAATCCGCCAAATGTGGAGTTCTAGGTCGACCATCAGGTGGCCTAGCTATACTGGTTCATAACAGCTTACGTATGACTTATAGGTTTATCTCTGCTTTTGATGAACTACTAGTCATTGAGCTGATAGGTAAACAGTTTTCGCTCCTAATTATTAACTTGTATTGGAACCCTAACACCCGGTCTCAAGATGCCATCATAGCTGGTCTAGATATGATTCTACGCAAAGCCTTCCTACAAAATCCCTACTATGAGACGATTATTGGAGGAGATTTTAATTCCATTCTGAAAGACTGTGGTATTATAAACCCCCTCTAGACTAGGCATAATTCCACCGTAATATCGTATGAGAGAGGCCGAATCTGGGCAAACATTCTGGCTGATTGGAATATTCATATAATCCCCTTCGCCAATGATCAACTTGACCACACTTGGAGGAGAGGTACAGCTCAATCTTTGATTGATTATATTGCTGTATCTAATAATTTGGTCAGAGTAAGTAGATTTACTCATATAATTAACCTGGGCCTGATTGATCACATGCTTTTAGAATCAAAATTAACTATTTCAGTAGAAGGATTTTTGAGAGCTAATATGTTGTCTCTAGTGGAAATAGATAGACATGCACACTCAATCAGGTGGAATCCTAAACTGTGGAGACAACTGATGTTTTTGGTAAATCGCGATATTTGGATCAGTGGTCTCCAGCCCCTAACCATGCTATCGAAGCAAAGTGTAGTTAAGTGGAATACCGCTATGATAGAAGATCATTTGTATCAGCTTTCAACATAAACATGCTATACAAACCACGCTACACCCAAATAAATACTTAACTGAGATTGCTCAACTTGAAAAACAGTGCAATTCTGAGATTAGAAGAGCCAAAAGGGAATAACCAAACATGGCAGTATTTTGTAATATAAAAAGACAAATTCGATCTCAATATAAAATCCAAAAAGATAAAAAAAGGCACGAGCATTGGCTGATAATCAAAAAATGATCGCGTTGCTTTGCAAGCGTGAAACCAAAGATATTTGGGCTTTGTTGCGAAATCCTCGAGCTCCCACATTGTCTGATTTTGAAGTGGCCATTCCTGGGGATGTTTGGACGAGGTATGTCAGGGAAAAGTATGCCCTTCCGAAGAACTTTCTTTCCTTTGACATTACTGCGCTCACCAAAATGATCCCCTTGAAATGTCCATGGAGTTTGGATGATTTGAAATGGCCTATACAGAAACTAACTCCTTCAAAGGCCTGTGGGTCAGATGGGTTACCACCCTGCCTTTTAAAAAACGATCCATTTTTTTTGGCCAAAATGTTGAAACCCAGTTTTGATTTGATCTTTGAAACTAAAATCATACCAGAAACATGGCTTTCTGCTATCATTGTACCCATACACAAAAAGGGACCTATTGACGATCCATGCAATTATCGACCTATCTCTCTAACTGACGTCCCATCTAAGGTTTTTGCAACTCTTATTCTATATGAATTGGAACAATGGGCAACAGCTAACCAGCTACTTTCTCGATTTCAGGTAGGTTTAAGGAAAGAAATGGGCACCACTCTTAACGCGCTACAATTCTGGCACATCTCTGAGAAACGTCTCATCATACACGATCTGGAGCAATCTATATGGCATCCTTAGACATGTCTGCCGCTTTCGATAGCGTGATTAGGGCAGTGTTGTGGCAGAAGTTGCTCTCCTATGGTATCCCAGAACACAGTGTAGGGTTAATAGCCTTATTAAATAATCAGATCATCTATAAAGTTCGCATTACACGTTCAGGGAGATTAACTGATTTCATTCTAACAGAAATTGGAGTAAAACAAGGCTGCCAGCTCGCAGCTATTCTCTTCAATCTCTACATTACTGACATAGATAAGATTTGGGACAACTCAGAAACTTTTCCAGTTAAGTTTTGAGGTGCCAGGATTCACTGGCTTGCATTTGCAGATGATATTATTGTATTTGAACGAACACCTTATGGCCTCCAAAAGAAACTGAATCTATTTTCTGCATATGCTGAGCTACACAATCTGGCAACTAATCCCCCCAAATCTAATGTACTTGTATTTCGTCATTAAAAAAACGGTTAGATTTAACTGGGTTATTGATGGTTGCAAAATTCAACGGGTATTGTCAACTCGTTATTTGGGATACCATCTTTGCGATTCAACCTCCACGGAAATGTGGAGTAGGACCTTAAATTTAAAAATGTTTCATATAATTTTGCAAATGAAAATCTACTATAAGTACTCCAAATTTTCATTACTCCTGATTATTGTGTTTTACACCCTAAAAATAGAGCCTACGATCTTATATGGTTTGGATCTATGTCTGATTGTTCTAACTAAAATACTGAATAAACTACAATGAAGGATTTGGAAAGTTGTACTGGGACTCCCAACTTCCCTACCAAATACTATGATACTGCACGAACTGGGTCTCAACTCATTGGCTGCGAAACTGGAGTGGATGAGGATTGCAAATTATGGAAAAACGTTCTATCCTCCATTAAATTTCTTTTACTAGGACTTAGAGAAAATGTTGTTAAATGCCTATCCTATTTCTATCAAGAGATATGCTCAAAAAATGCAGTGCATTTTGACTTTAATCACAATGGAGCAAAAAGATTTTGTATGAGTGTCCAGGTACGGTAAAAAAGTGCTTCTTTGAACTTGATTGGGCTAAAATTCAACGGGTATTGTCATATCGTTAATTGGGATACCATCTTTACGATTCGACCTCCACGGAAATGTGGAGTGGGACCTTAAATTTAAAAATGTTTCATATAATTTCGCAAATGAAAATCATCTACTATAAGTACTCCAAATTTTCGTTACTCCCGATTATTGAGTTTTACACCCTAAAAATAGAGCCTACGATCTTATATGGTTTGGATCTATGTCTGATTGATCTAACTAAAATACTGAATAAACTACAATCAAGGATTTGGAAAGTTGTACTGGGACTCCCAACTTCCCTACCAAATACTATGATACTGCACGAACTGGGTCTCAACTCATTGGCTGCGAAACTGGAGTGGAGGAGGATTGCAAATTATGGAAAAACTTTCTTTCCTCCATTAAATTTCTTTTTACTAGGATTTAGAGAAAATGTTGTTAAATGCCTATCCCATTTCTATCACGAGATATGCTCAAAAAATGCAGTGCATTTTGACTTTAATCGCAATGGAGCAAAAAGATTTTGTATGAGCGTCCAGGTACGGTAAAAAAGTGCTTCTTTGAACTTGATTGGGCTAAAATCATTGACGCAAATGCCGCGTATAAATCATATGCGGACCACACATGTTTTAGCCACAAGCAAAAGCCCAGTTTGCAATATCTAATCATTTTTCCCTGTACTAAAGCAAGGAGTCTTTATCCAAGATTCAAATTAAATCTGTTGCACACGAACGATAGGACAAAGCATTGGAATAAGAACAAACAGGGTGCTTTGAATGTAGGGTGCCGATTCTGTAAAGAGCCTACAATTGACGAAACACTAAAACATCTAGAGGTATAATGCGACCACTTTCAAACTTTACGTCATATATATCTGGGCAATTTCTTTGATACAGATCTGCCCTCTTCATGTGAATATTGGTGGCTGCAATGTTTGTGGGGCATTGAGCAACCCTTAGTATTAGCATTAACTCATCTGTTGACAAACATCCAGACCCATTCAACTGAGAGGGAATAGTGTGACCTGGATTAACTTCATTAAGAGGAGTCGTTTCAGATTTGCAATAGACTGATTGGTTAAGGCTAATCTCTCAATAGTGATGACGTATGGAGGGCGCTGAAATACTGAAACATTTTTACTCTATCCTGGACATACTCCTATGTTAACAATACGTGTAAAAACTGTGTTCTAGGATTTTAAATGTATTGAATGATTTTGTACCCTTTTATATATAGAAACAGAATACTAAGTTCTACAATGACTAAAGGAAAGAATTATAGATGAGATGGTAGGAAGAATAGCTATGTATTTTGGCATCTTAGCCCTGTGACACGGCGTGAAGAAATGTGATGTGATGGGTCTAAAGAATTAATGACTAAAAATGTTGTGTTGTATGTTCTTATGAGATGAAATATACATATTGTTGTGCACTGTTAATAAGCAAGAAACTCTGTGAGATAGTTAAACAAACTAATTTAGCTAGCCCATGTTAGTTTGCTGTTTTTTACAACGACTTGCTTTATTAACTTCGTTTTTAGTTGTTTTTAGTTGTTTTAGTTTAGGATGTTGATTGTATTAGGTTTTACATTTTATGTATGTTTGTAAAGGCACATTCGTGCCAAACACAAATAACAAAAGGGGATATCTGTTTCAGGGACAGTGTTGGATGACACAGACAACATCCTTGATCGCCCTCAATTCCCTTCTGTCCACAATTCATCTATCAGCCCTGCAACCTCCTCCCTTAATGCCCTCTGTTACTGGGACTGACTCTTCCCTGCTTCTCCCACCTCTCTTGCCACCTCCTGCAAACCCACCATGATGTCCTGCAGGACCCACAGCAACTGGTCATTGAAGTTCACTCTGCCACCTTCAGGTGTGGGGACCTGAACTATGGTGACATCTAGCTGGTCCACTAAAGGTGCAGTGACAGCGTTCGCTACGGCGGGCACAGTTGTCTCCATATGTAGGTGACCTGCATCCAGCACAGATGGTCCAGGTAGTGTAATGGGCATTCTGGCCCACTCCTGCAGGTGTCCCAGGACACAGATGTGTCCCATGCAGGGTTAGCAGGAGGGGTGCATTAAGTGCCCACTCATGCTGGCCCAAGCTCGGAAGGGAGGCAGGTGTCACAGGGGAACATCAAGGAAGGGGAGTTGGCCTCAGCCACAGGGTGACACACGGATGCAGGGTGGGGGGCAGGTGGAGCAGGAGGAAGCACATAAGCCACAGCAACGGGGCTACAGTAGCACCTAGGGGGCTGTGTGACCCTGCATACCCTGTCCGGTCCCGCTCCTGTGACTCCTCATGCTACACTTGGGCCTCCATCTCTGACAACCCCACCTCCGTCATACTGCTCCCTTTGTGCGCCCTGTGGGCGGGTCACAGCTCTTACACATTGGCCTCGTCCTGGGCGTTGGGGTCACTGGCAGCAGAGGCTCCAAGAAAGGAGAAAGGGACACATGAGTCAAGGCACACACCAAAAACCTTATAGCAAATACACGTAGCACATAGATGACATCTACATGGGTAATAGACACCAGACGCATATGCACATGCCGACACCTAAAAAACTCTGCCCTGCATTGGGTGTTGTGAGTTTAAGCCGGTGGCACACACACCTGGGGAGTGATCAGCAATTCAATATATACATCAACAGGCCATAGTGGCCAATTTTGCGGTAGACACCTACCGGGCATATTCAGGTGCATGTTGATCCACCAGACACAGTGGGAATCCTCCAGGCAACCCTGATGTAGGACCCAGAGTTCCAGGGGTCTGATGCAGGCACGAAGCATGGACTTGGGTGGATCGTCTAGCCCCACCTCCAGCAACGTCTGTGCCTTGATGCCATTGACCTGCCTGAGGCCATCCCAGTGGCTTCTTCACCTCCTCGGGTTTGCTCTTGTAGACCCCCAAGCACGCTGATGTGCCTTGGCATCGTGGCCCAGGACTGGGCCCATGCTGCCATCTCAGTGTGCAGTGAGCTGCGACCAGTGAGGTGCCCATATTGTACATGCACCTTTTCCCCCAGGACCTCCACCCCCTGCTGTGTGAAGTTGGGGTTTTGCAACCAAGGAGTTGGAGAGGATGAGTAGTCCTCGGAAGGTGGAGAATCGTCAGTCTTTGTTGTGGGGGTCATGTGGTAGGTGCTGACTGCATGATGGGAGCAGTCATGGCTGGTAATGAGGCATGGGCTCCCTCCCCACTGGTGTACTCCACAGGTCCCATGTTTACAGAGGTTCCCATCCTTCCCCTCTTCCTCCTCTGGAGTATGCGGTGGTTGTGCGTGGGAGAACTCACGTTGTCCTTAGCTGAGGTAGTGCGGATATTGTACTCAACAGGGTGGTTCTGGCATGTGTTGGAGTGCAATCCGGATCTGGCTGGGTGCTTTCCTGGCTTACACACGTGTACCGGGACTGGTGCATGGAGCGAGCATGGGCTTCCCCACGCAAGGATTGTGGCGTAGACACACACACAATTGCAGATTCCCAAGGGCAAGAGAACCTGCATTAGCAAGTTTTTTCCCCAGCTGTATGTGCCACCTCTACTTTGATGTTACATACATTGCACACACAGGACAGCGCCCTTCACTAGGCGAGCTATGCACATGCTGGGGACAGCTTGACCCTGTTAGTCAGGAATGTAATGCGATGTACATACATGTACATCTGTGTGCTATGCTGTGACTGGCATGTATCTGCATGTGCCATGTGTTGAGTCGTGCCATCAAGCTTCACCTGTCTATCATATGTATCGTGCAGCAGACATGGTCCACTGGTATATAAGCCTGCCATCAATGTCATTGCATCCACTCAGGGAGCTGACTGTTATTTGTGGCTGAGTGTGTTGGCTTCCACGGCAAATGTAAAGTACATGACAGCTGTGTGGCACAGACAGGCTGATATATGTTTGGAATCATGGAATTTACACTGTCTGATATCAGGTGTTGTGGTGTTTGCTGAGGCCTGGAGCGCTGAATGTCTGTTTTTCTGGTTTGCACAACTCTTGGCTCTGTCTTTAAGTGCATGACACATGTTTGTGTGACCTTGCCGCACTATGTGTTCGATGTGTGTGTATTCTGTTTGGCATGTCCTGCATTCCCATGTATGCACATGCATCATGGTCCTGTTACAGTTCTGTGTGCCACATGTGGAATGTGACTGTTGAGTGTTTGTTGTGCTGCCTTGCATGTAGAAATTTGGTTTGTGGTGGATGTGGACCCTGTTGGGTCACTCCTGTTTGTGACATTGGGCTTGTTCAGCCTATGTGCTTAAGGCCTGGGTGTTTATGTGGGTAACTGGTATACTGATGTTGATACACTCAGGGATGGGGCTACAATACTGCTCAGCATTCGTTGTCACTGGACTGATGTGTGGATGTGTTGAATGCATGAATGTTAACTGCTGGGAAAATGGAGGGGTACATAGTCCATTGGCATTGTGCCGGTCAATGTGTGCAGTGAGGTCGTATGTGCAGTGTATGTGCTTGGATGTGGCAATGTGTTCACAATTTGTCTGGCACCAGCCCTTCACTTACACACTCTACTTTCCTTCACACATTGGCAGGCTATGTCTCTGCATCTTGCAAGTCATGACAGACAAGTGTTGATGGTGTGGTATTGTTTTATTTTGTGCAGTGCATACAATTGTCACGTGCAAGTGTGTGGTGCTGTACAAGAGGCAATGGGGATGTGCAGGGGTTTGTGTGATGGTGCCATGTTGGGGGATGTACAAGATTTGGTGGCACGTATGGAAGGAGAGAGGGGTGGGTGTGGGAGGGTGGGAGGAGGGGAGGAATGAGTCAGAAGTGGGAGTCAGGGGCCACTTTCTAGGCCTCCCACTTTGCCTTTTGGACTGTGGCTCGGCCTGGGATGCGCAGGATGCCGGGGGGCGGGGGGCAAATTCCTCCCTAATTGCTTGGCTGCCTCCAGGCAGAGTGGCACTCTGGCAAGTGGTTGGCATGTGTGCAGGTTGTGGCACATGAGGCGGGGTTCCAGTGGCCTGCACAGCCCTAGTCATCATCTTGGGTCCCCTCATGGGTGAGCTGTGCATCATCAGCAGCCGGTAGAATCTCCTCGACACTCCACGGTGTGCCTCAGTCGCAGTGTCCAAGGACATGCCCTGCCCGAAAATGTTCCTGCTAATGTCTTTCCTTGATTTTTGTTGATGAAATCCAGGTGGCTGAAAACCCCTGCGAGCACCCGTGTTATGTTGCGCCTGACCTCAGCCATGGTGTCGTGTCGATCATGAGCCACTGATGCTACAGGAAATCACTTACCCACCCGAGTGGAGCAACCCATCCGATGGTTCCACAGCCTGTGGTGGTGGTGCAACCTAAGGGCGGGCATCAAAGAAAGCAGTAGTTCAGGTCCTGGCACTTGCGGATGGCAAAGATCAGGCACCATGTTGGGAGTGATGGTGGGGGGAGGTGATGTGTGTGGAATCTCCACTGCTGGTGTCCTCTTTGTATACCTCCCAATGTGCAAGGGGCATGTTGTCCACTACCAGCACCTCTGGCATTGCCTCCTCTAAACATGGAGCAATTTAAGAGACCTGCGTACATGTCTGCTGCTAGCAATTCTGCATGGCGGTCCTCCTGTGTGGAGGAGATGCGCCCACCCCAGTCCTCCGCCTCCTGGGCTTGCTGGGTGGGTTCACTCCGGACAGCCATGTCTTGTTCTCCTTTCTCACTACTGTCTGAACATTCCACAGGGGCCCCTTCCTCCCTCATCATGGCTGTAAAGTTGAAATAAAAGGAGACATGTCAGTCCCTGGCATAGAATGGATGTGTGCACATGAGTGACATTAGTGTGGCCACATGTTGCTGTCTATTGGCAGGCATGTGGCCCTCATGCATCGTCCGATTGCTTTGTCGACAGACTGTTGTCACTCATGTATGTATGACCCCTGTAAACGTATTCCTGCTGCCATTGGCATTAAGTTGTGCATGCCTGGGCAAGGTGACAATGTGTCAGGTGTTTGTGTGTGTTAGTATTGATTGTTTGCATGGTTATGCATTCGGGAGATTGCCTTGATGTCTAACTGTTGTTAGGGTGTTTGTGCTCCTGAAGGTGTGGTGTGGAATATGTTGCTTGTTGGCAGTGCACAGGTGGCACATGCGACATGGGGCACATGTGACATGGTGGAATGCTCCTTTTGGTAGTGAGTGAGACTTCCATGTGTCTGTGTTGTGTGTATTTTCTGTGGAGTTGTGATGCAGATGAAGAGTGTGTTCAAAGGTGATTTGTTTACTACAGAAGTCTGTGACTGTTGCAGTGCCTCGTAGGCCAGTGCACACCTCTTCCAGGTTCAGGCTCAGAGTCTTCCCTTTCCTGAGCCTCAGTCACAACCTGGGCCTGGTGGTTCTCCTTCGGATGCTTGGAACACGTGGAACTGAGTGTACTTCAGTATGACCCTCTGATTCTCATCCAACCACTTCTTTGTTATTTCAATCCAGTTGCGTTGCTTAATGCCCAGGGCGTTGACTTGATCCGTGAGCATAAGCCAGTGTGCGTGTGGTTGACTCTGAGTGGTATGATGTCCAGGAATCCAGAGCATGCAGGCCCGGTGGGTGTGGATGAACTCCTCCATAAGGTACACCTCACCTTCAGCGAAGTTCATCTTGCGCCGGACCTCCTTTGCTGCTTCCATCTTGCTGGACACAACATCCTCAGCAACGATTGGGGGCACTTGTTTGATGGTATTTATCAATTGTGAATGGTGCAGGTGGAGGAGTCTGACTCTGATTGGGATGTGTGCATTATTCAGTTTGGTGTTTTTTTCCATGCATACTGCGTCTGTTGAGTATTTTTATAGGTGTTGCGACTCTCATGTGACCATGGGTGCATCTTTTTCCTAGTATGCTCCTTGTGTCATGTTTGGAGAGCCATGAGGTGTTGATGGTGTCACATGTGTTGTCCCTTCACTGTGAGCATTTTCTACGTTTGAGTCTTGGCATGTGTTCGTATGTCAATGTGTCTCTGTGTTATGTGTTTGTCCTGTCAGTGCTGTGTCTATCTTGCATTGTGTTGGCTATGTTGACATGGTCGGAGTGGACCTGGTATATATGTGGCATCTGGCATATGTTCCACCATTCTATGGCATAATGGCCAAGTTGGGATGGCCAGCATGTAGCATGGTCATGTCAATGGCGTGCTTTGCACCTTCATTCATCCTTTCCTGGCCATGTGATATAGGTGTTTCTTCGGGTGTGTCCAGTGAGTGTTTGTGGGTGTGTGGCTTTTTTGGTGGGTGTGTTGGTGGGAGTATCCTTTCATTTGGGGGATGTTGGTGAGTGTGTCCTTTCATTTGAGGGTGTCAGTGGTTGTGTTCATGTTTTGTTGGGCATGTCAGGGGCATTGTGAGTCACAACAAGTGTGATGCGCAAAGAGTGTAAGTATGAAGGTCTTTACTAAGTAGAGTCAGATCTTGGGAGATGTGTGCGGAGTGTCATAAATTAAACCATGATATTGGTGGTGTAAGTGTGGTGCGGATGCAGGTAAGTGTGTGGATGTGTGATGATGGCAGGGATGTTTGGCCAAAGTGTGTGGGTGAATGGGAAACACATTCACGGGTGATATGGGCACATGTTCATCATGTTGGACTTAGTTTTCATTTCTACATTCATTTACTCTGGTGTGTGTTATGCTGGCAGAAGTTACATGGAGTTCTTTTGGACGTTCATCTATTTTATTGGTGAATCAGGTCCGATTTTGTGCTCAGTTTAAGAACCATCAGATTTCCGTGTCTGACTTAGTAAATTTGATGATTTGAACATAATTTACACTGCACGTACGACTAAAAGACTTTTAGCGTAACTTATGCACAAAAAGTTGTAGTTAGTTAATTCGGACCAATTGTGTTTTCTTAAAACACATTTAATACTACAATAAAGGTAACAAATCATTCTACTTGATTAAATAATGTCCTTTGTTATTTAAACATGTGCAATTATAACAAAGATAAAGAATATTGTGGTCTCTCCCAAAAACAAAAACACAATTGTCTTTTTAAAAAAAAAAAAGTAAAAATCTAATTAAGTCAAAAGACATGCTACTTTAATGGACAACATTGCCCTTTGTTATTTTATTTCAGCTAAAAGAACGAGCATGAAATAGCTGTAAAAGAAAAAGAACAAAAAGAAATACACAAGTATTCCTGCAAAAAAGAACACAAAAACAAAAAGGAACACAAAAGCAAACAAGTTATTATTGAACAGGTAGTTGAAAAAAAACATTTTGTCATAATGCACCGATGACATAACTGTGCCAACTATTGCTAATATTAATGTTAATGTTAATGTTAAAGGATATTTGTACCGCACACTATCACCACCGGAGTGGTCCCCTGGCGCTCTGGCGGCTATGAAAGAGGGGGGGGGGGTGAGTTAGTGGGAATAAGCTGAACAGTGCAAGAGAGCAATGATGTGCTGTTGGCAGCCTCAGCCCGGTGGGTGCATTGGCTGTGCTTGGGGTGTTTTACGGTCGGTAGTCGTCGTGTGCTGTTGTGCAAGTCTATGTGCGGTTTGTTTTGTTGTTGCAGTGTAGTGAAGTTTGTGCAGATTGCTGCGTTTTAGGGTTGTGGTTGTGTTTGGTTAGAGTTTGAGAGGTGTATGCAGAGGGGTGAAATTGTTAGTGGATTGGTTAGTTGGCATTGCTGTCCTTGCAATTATATCTAGGTGTGATGCTTGCTATCATTCACTTTTCCATCGGAGTGTGGCGGTTGCTAAATTTCAATATTCTGTCTAGATGTGAGGCAGGCTAGTGATCATGATTCCATTCAAGTGTTGCACTTGTCATCATTCACAGTTCACTTAGGTGTGGCGTATGCTAACATTCACATTTCTATCTAGATGCGACGCCGGCTAAAGTTAAGAATTCCATCTAAGTGTGGCACATGCTAACATTCACATTTCTATCTAGATGCGACGCCGACTAATGTTAATAATTCCATCTAAGTGTGGCACATGCTAACATTCACAATCCTGTCTAGATCTGATGCAGGCTAAAGTTAAGAATTCCATCTAAGTGTGGCACATGCTAACATTCACATTTCTATCTAGATGCGACGCCGGCTAATGTTAAGAATTCCATCTAAGTGTGGCACATGCTAACATTCACAATCCCGTCTAGATCTGACGCAGGCTACAGTTGAGTATTCTATCTAAGTGTGGCACATGCTAACATTCACATTTCTATCTAGATGCGACGCCGGCTAATGTTAAGAAATCCATCTAAGGGCCTCATTACACGGATGGCGGTAAGGGTTTACCGGTATTTTACCGGTACCGGTAAATCCTTACCGCCTTACTACGAGGTCCCTTTGCGGTTTGGGGAATTTAACGCCTGCTTTTTGCAGGCGTTAAAAACCAACCCGCAAAGGGACCCAGGGAGCTAATTATGGTACCGCAATTTGCGGTACCGTAATTAGCGCCTTCCCCATTCCCATTATGCCCTATGGGGCAAAAATGGGAATGGGGAAGGGCAATGGTGGAAGGGGGAATTACCGCCCCGCCAACCTTGGAATGGGGCAGTAATTCCCCTTTCCGCCAAGGCGGTGCCGGTATTTTACCGGCATGAACCATGGCGCTAATAGCGCCATGGTTCTCCGCCATCCGTGTAATGAGGCCCTAAGTGTGGCACATGCTAACATTCACAATCCCGTCCAGATCTGACGCAGGCTAGAGTTGAGAATTCCATCTAAGTGTGGCACATGCTAACATTCACAATCCCGTCTAGCTCTGATGCAGGCTAAAGTTAAGAATTCCATCTAAGTATGGCACATACTAACATTCACAATCCCGTCTAAATCTGATGCAGGCTAAAGTTAAGAATTCCATCTAAGTATGGCACATGCTAACATTCACAATCCCGTGTAGATCTGACGCAGTACAGTAGTACGCAGTACGCAGTATCTTACAGCAGTACTAATAGAAGATATATTTCATGAACATCAATTCAATATGGAAACAATAATGTTTATCGCACTGGTTTAAGTCTTTCCTTCAGTATCCACAAGTCCTTTAAAAGATTTAAAACAAACAACTGAAAATACTAATATACTTTTTAATACGCCCACTGTAACTACTGAGGCTACTGTCCCAGCCTTTGTTATGGCCAAGTCCATGGCCTAAATTTGTATTGAGGTAATAAAACATTTCATGGGCTATAAATGATGTTATGTCTTATTCCATTATTGATCTAATAAGTTATATTCAATGTAATTTGTGCTGTCACCAGTGATGGCATCAGTGATATGATTTCCAATATCATCAGTGTTCTCATACAACATGTAATTAGAGATGTCATAAGTGATGTGATCTTTGAAGTCATCATTGTAGTCATAGGCTGTGCAACAGGGTCATAGGCTGTGTGGTGGCTTTACCTGAATTTCAGGGGTTTTGTTGCATTAGGTTCTCACCTTAACATCCCTGCAACTAAAGATTTTTCCTTGAATTTCAAAGGTTTTGTTACAATGTATTGCTAACTTCAACGTCCCTGCAACTAAAGTTTTTCCTTGAATTTCAAGATTCTTTTTTACAATGTGTTGCTTGCCTTAACGTCCCTGCAACTAAAGTTATTTCCTTGAATTTCAAGGGGTTTGTTATTCCATACATGATTGACATTAATAATACAAACAATTGGGCTAATGAAAACAATGTATCATGTGTACAAAGTAAAATAAAAGTCAATTGAGCACCCATATTCCCCGAAGTAACCCTATTCTTAAAAATGTTTCTTTCCATATTAATTTAACTTTTAAAAGTGTTTGCAATTATATGTACTATTAACGAATAGAAACGTATTAAAGTGTTACAGTAACTGTGTACAAGGAGTACACTCAATATATCTTAAAATACATTTTTACAACACATCTGCCCACATACGTATGTACATATTTTTTTTAAAAAAATAGTTTTATAGCTGCGTCTACAGAGGTGGTTTATCTGTGACATGGCCGCTGCAGAGTCAATAAAAGGTACAAATGGTTTGAAAGTTCCGTTGACGCGGATACACTACTTTGCGACTCTTTCTACCGGCCAATCGCATTGCGAGCTCATATGTGCTGTGGCCGTGTACACAAACGAGGCAATGACACATCGAAATGTATTGACGCGATTAAGCCCATACCATCGCGCGACATCCATGCATAAAAAATCCAATGTTGTGTACCCGCATCAACAAACGAGCCAATGGCAATTGGCGTGACTACGACCCTGTCCTCACACAACATCCACACATGCAAAATCAACCAATAGCTTGTTGAATTACATCGACACAGCTACGCATCCACGTTAGTCACCCTACAGCCAATCATATTACGGGCTGCGGTTCCGCGCCCACAAATCTTTGTTACCTGTGCCCAAAGACAATCCAATCGCACGCTCAGATTGATTGACGCATCTAAGCCCAAGCCATATCATAATATCCATAATTACAATACAGTCCAATCAGCAGGTGCACCAGTCTGTAGCTGTGAATAATCACCACACCCACAAAAAAGAAATTTACATTTATCATTGCTTTCTGTACTTGCTTGTGAAAGGGTTTCTGAGTAACTGCAAGCACTTTTGGCACTTTACTGCTTATATTCTTCATCCTTTTTTACCCAGCTTTCCCCTAATCCTATTTTCCTTTGTCTTGTGATTTGTACAATTTGTCTATCTTTTGTGTTTACTTTTTGCTATTCTTTTTATCAAGAAACATGGGCCTCATTAAGAGTATGACGGTCTGGTAACAATGGTGCCGGTAAGCTACTGGCACCGTTGTTACTGGACCGGCATACTCCGAGTTCTGCGAGCAGATGCATTTCCGCCTGCCAGGTCTGACATGCCAGGCGTAAAGGCACCCACTGGCAGACTTTGACGGCATCACCGGCACTATTATGAATGGTGCCGTTGCTACTGTCCTCCCCATTTCCATTGAGTCCTATGGGACTCCAATGGGAATGACGAGTAATTTTTCCCGGCGCCGGGCTATGGGGAATTACCGGCACCGCTGGGGCTGTAATGCCCCGGTAATTCCTCATTGCCAGGCGCCGGAAAAAAAACTACTCCGGCAGCAGCAAGAAATGTCCTCTGTCGCTTTTCTTTCGTAAAAGTTTATTAAAAATAAATCTTCTATATTTTTCACACGTAAGCTATATATGACATTCCTTCTTTAAACACTGTATGACCAATTTCAATAAGTGCTGCTTCTAAAGTCAACCCTTGTGATTTATGAATAGTTATTGCATCAGCACAGCACCATGGAAACTGCTCTTTTCACAAAGGTACCCTTAAAAAGCATGAAATGTGCAGAGGTTCGAGGAATCAAATTAGTTACTTCTACACGATCAAACTTAACTTCAACATGTTCAATATTTGTACTGTGTTAAGGATTTCAATCAGGTGACATACACCTTGGTCTCAGCCGAGGATGTAGTGCTCAATTGATATGCCTTTCTCTTTATTTTATGTGAATTCAATTTGAGATGGTACACAACTCGTATCACACACCCTTTTTCAAATACCCCGGGTCACAATGGACCATGAACCAGGCCGGATGGTGAAATTGCAATATTTATTAATTTTTAAAATCAAATGAAATCCGACAATTATAATATGGGGCAGCGATCACCAATGGGGTGATAACTACAATAGAAATGAAAGCAATGCACTTAATTAACCTTCCCCCTGAACATATACACTGCACAATTGAATAGGAGCACTTTTTGATTTTGGGAAAGATAGCACCCAAGTTAAGGTTTCCCACTGTAATGTTCCCTCAACCCACAAATAATCAAATTCTGAGTGGATAGAAAGAAGCAGCAGGTAGTCAGGAATAAGAGGAACTTTAAACCCTTAGCAAAGGCCTAAAGTAACACTCAAATTTTACAAATAATGAATTAATGTGTGGTTAAATTATAATATACATATGTTCTATCACAAAAGCAGGTATGTTATATCACTGGCACTCACAAGCCAATTGATGAGCAAAAGGAATACAATTAGAAAATTAGTGGAAAGTTTAGAGCATGCTGCAGCCAAATGACACGTTGGAAAACGTGCAATTTTCTCAATTCCAGATTTAAATTACCCAAACAGTTTTTAATAAAAACGGGTGAAATACTCTGATTTGGAGTGTGGTTTTTGGACTGGGGGATAGATATATATCACAGGGACAATATAGAGGTGAAAATAGAGAGAGATTTGGAAGGTAGAGTGAGGTTCGTTTTAGGAAAATAGAGCAGTTAAAATGAAAACTTCAGTTTTGAAAGAAAGGAAAATGTTACTTACACTAAATTATCTAGGCTATATTGTTAAAGAGGAACACAGTAAGCTCCAAGGTTGATTCACGAGGTCAACCGTGCCACCCCAGTGCTCAACCCCAACAATAAAATATATGGAAATTAGTTTGATTACTCCAAATATAACTAAGGGCTTATAATTTACACCAGACAAAATTGAAAAGAGATGGTGCTAGCACTTAAACATTAAGGACAGGATACAAGGATAATTCTAACAGTTTCGACACGTTACCAGGCTGTAAATATGACTACTTAGAGGAGTAGGGTCAGCAATGCTTTGGCCATGTAGTTGGAATCAGCAAGATGAATGGAGCCGATCAGGAACGCAGCGCAGGAACTTCAGGAAGAGTGTGTATCTAGAGTCCTGTCATGGACTCTAATTTATAATGCATAGTGACATCATAGAAGTCTATTGCTGGGCAGGCTTAGCTAAACACATCTGCAAACCACTGGATTGGTCAGGGGTGAGAGTCCTCGCCTCGCTCTCAGCTGGTTGGATTTCATGGGCAGGATGTCAGATTTATGATGTGAGTTTTATAATGTTCAAAAACCTCCCACAGTTACTTTAGCTAAAATCTGATTTTGCCACAAATGGTACATTTATACAGTTGAAGTCACTTAGCAAATTACATAAACAGGTTACAAATTTTATGCAGACCATTGTAGTCCAACTCTGCAATCTGTGAGACATTGTTTTGTACATTTAATAATCTTTGGTCATTTTCATTGTGAAATATTTGGCCTAAAATTATGTGACTTTACACATGCGTACATACTATCATGGGGTCTATTTCGGCAAATGTTTAACATTCCATCATGTGTCCTTTCCCCATGATTCACATTCTTCTGGGGTTCGTGTCCCATACATGCTATTGACAGCCAAGACCTCTTATTTGAAAGACACAAAAATCACATTTAAACTACTACATTTTTACATTTTTGCAAAGTCCTGTTGCAAAGATAACCGTCTTCAAAGTTACTTAATTTGAAACAAATGGGCATCCTTTGTCCTTCACTGGAAGCATTTTTTTTCTTTTCAGCTACCACCAAGTGTCACTTCCCCCAGAGGGAGGATGGGGTTTTTCCCAGCTTGATTGAAGGTGTATTGCCCCTTCTCCACTTCGCACATCCGTGTCCTGGAAATTCCATTGTAGACGGTTTAGCCCAGACCAGATTCTGTCCAACCTTGTAATTATCACTGAGGTGTTAGTATCTACTGAGAGGGCCCCTTTTGTTTCTGTCATCCTCTCAGCAAAAACCTGTCTTGGGCTGATTCCTCCCCCCATCCAGCCACTGAAGTTTAATTTACTTGTATTTATTTTTGTTCTGAATTGGAAGAAACCTGTTGAATAGAACCTTTTCATACATTGTATTTTCACAGTGCAATCCCCTTTCACATTGCTAGACAAGAAGACGTTTTTGTTCAACATAGTACTCTCAAACAAGCATTTTTCTCCTTTAGTTTGCAAAGTCCATTTTTACACATGTGGTGCAAGCTGCTAGCACTTTGCTTTCAAATTCGGTTTTTGACTTTCCCTCTTGATTTCCACACTGTTTTGCAGCCATAGTTATTTTCTTTTAGGCAGTAGTTTATTTGAACCACCTATGCACTGAAATTGACATAGCCGAGAGCTGGAGTTTCTTTGAATTACTGATCCTTGACACTTTGTAACTTAAAAGTGAAGCTTTTTTCCGTGCGGCGGAAAATTAAGTTTCTTTGTTGATTTTTCTCAGATTTGGTTTGTCATTCAGGCGTCATGCTTGGTTTTGCTATAGCACAATGGGGATATGAATGGGCATGGCAGGGCCTTATTAGTAACAGTAGTTTGAGGAAGATCAGATAAAAATAGCATCAGAGCAGCATCATCTTAAGGTAAAATACCCCCTTTACAATGGGGACTTTGAGCTGGCAGCAAAGCAGCGCTGCTTTTTCACTCTATTTCTTTTGTATATAGAAGAACACACTGACAGGCTTCCTCAGTGTACCCCCTTGTTCCATCCTGCCCAGTATGTGCTTGGCAAGATGGTGCAGCCCTCTTTATGTCGCTGCAAAACACAGTTTTGAGGCCATGGTGCTCACAGGAGCCAGCACAGCCATTTTTCTGGTGACTGCATATGCGCAGCTTGGTGATGTGGGGAAGTACTGCTGAGTGGGTAAATATATCCCACAACTGTGAGGAAAAGTGTGAAATGCAATCACTCTTCCCATTGCTCCATTGACTAGACCAATTACTACATTCAAGTTCTTCTTTAACATTACTTGTGCATTGATACACGGTTTTAAAACTCCTTCGAGACCTGCTATTTTAGAAATTGAATTCGCTAGTTGACCTAAATGACCTAATCGAGCTTTTGCTCGCTGAAGGCATAATATGACCATCTAAAACATCACACAATTTTATCTGCACAATATTTTGCTTCTCTGACAGTAGCATTGTAGAGTTAAACTTGTTACACTCTGCAAGTGCGGACATCAAAGCAACACAAGCAATGTTTCTTTCCTTAAGACTCAACATGACATCAGATAGACTGCTATCTGCATGAAACATGTCAGCATTCAATCTTCCTTTTAAGACTGCTTCCACATTTTCCTTAAGAACACCTATACAAATCTTATTAAGCATTTCTGCATACTCTCAGTCTGCAGATTGCCTCATATTATTGGTAAGTTCCTGGAATTCAAAACAAGTCCAATTGTTAGCATGACCAATACTTCCTGTACTTTTTTGAGTATCCTTAGATTGCAGCATTTTGAAAACTGGCTGACCTTTCACAGGAGTTAATTGTAACAAGTCTAAAAAAATCAGTACATGTTTACCTCCAAACAAAATGTTGCAGTCAGTCTTCAAAACCTCTTGTATTCGCAGGTGAATATTAAGCCAGCATCAAGCTAGACACATGCCTACTTCATCAACAATCAAAGTATTTCATTTTCTAAGAAGTTTTCCTATTTCTTGTACTGCACATGACACAAGTTTTCGACACTCTAGTTTGCTGTCATGCTCCACTGGTAACAGCAACAGACAATGGGCCTCATTACCCGGAAGGCGGTAATGGTTAACGGTCACCGTTAATGGTAAGGGTGACCGTTCACCATTACTGCCTTACTACGGGGTCTCTTAGCGGGTTGGTGCTTTAACGCCTGCTTTTTGCAGGCGTTAAAAACCAACCCGCTAAGGGACCTTGGTGCTAATTACGGCACCGCAAAATTGCGGTGCCGTAATTAGCACCTTCCCCATTCCCATTATGCCCAATGGGGCAAAAATGGGAATGGGGAAGGGCAGTGGTGGAAGGGGGAATTACCGCCCCGCCAACCTTGGAATGGGGCGGTAATTCCCCTTTCCACCAAGGCGGTGCCAGTATTTTACCGGCATGGACCAAGGTGCTAATAGCACCTTGGTCCTCCGCCTTCCGTGTAATGAGGCCCAATGTAAAGTAACACCTCCTACATTAAATGCTGCTAAACATGTGGGAGCAGTTACAATACATGACAAAGAGGAATCCTTTGCATTTTTGGATCATAGCTCTTATTCCATGAATTAAAAATGATTTACCTTTTCCTGCTTGTCCACTAACATACAACAATACAGGTTTGTATTGCACACAAGAACGTTTGCGCTTCTCTTGCAGTAAACCATGTAAGAACCTATCTTTAATTTTATAATATACTTATTTTTGCTCTACATTATGTTTACTAACAATTTCATCACAGTTTGCATCTGCAACATTACTTTGTTGCATTACACTTTCCACTTCTTCCATGGCAAGCTCAACATCAGTACAATAATTGGCTCACCAAGCACATTTTTACTTCCTACAGCAGAATCTTAGTTTCCCCTCAGGAGTCCCTTTAGCCAATTCAGCTGCCAAAAGTGCTTCTTGATGTAGTTCCTTCTCCAGTAACCCCAAGTACTGTTCACATTTTGGATATGTAATTAAGCTTTTTTTAGCAACAAATTATTCTTCACAAGTTTCAAAACTTCCAAGCAAATCACTTTCTGCACGCCATGTGAAGAGCAACTGCAAAAGACAAAAATATAATAATTCATTTTTCTCTGCATTTTGGTCAGACAGTTTCATGTGGTTAATGAGACTTGGCTTCTCATGTCTCACTAGACTCATGATTGGGCCAACCCTCAAATGCAGCGGTAATAGCGTTAACGCCGCATTTAAGGGCTATGGCCCAACTCATGATGAGGCCCTAAGACTTTTATCTGCTGGTAAATCTGCCCATACTTCAGCTGTATTGCTCCTTTCAGCTTTTCTCATGAATGCTGTAACATAACGAGCAACAGCTGTTGTATCATCAGCAATAAACTGTGCATCAGTATTTGCATTCCATAGCTGAGCAATGATAGGATTGTAATCATTAATGAATTGGCATTCCTTACTTCTTTATAAATGATATGTATTTCTTGGTGACTTATCTGTAACGTGGGGTCGAACAGATGACATTAAACTCTTCACTTGACCAACTGGTGTCACAGGCCTTGGAAAACCAAATCTGCACTTAGTGCAGTATTTCTTTTACTTTTGTATTTTCTTTGACAGTACTTTGCACAGTAGTACCTTTGAAACCTTTCCACCTTGTGCCGTAGACCAACATTCATGTGCTGAGCTGGAATGGAACAAGTAACATATTTTTCAATGAACTCCATGGCACACCCATCACTTTCCTTATCAAACTGAGGAGCATCTTTAATCCACAATAGCAATGGGTATGTGGAGCCCCACATGCCTGGTACGCTTTCCTCCAAAAGAAATGTTCCACATTGCCTAATGGAGCGTTTTCTTTATTACATATAAAGTGTAACAATGGTGAAAAATCTGTGATGAAAGAACCACGATACACTTACAGGGTCTATGGAACACAGTTCTCCTAGTGTCATGTGTTCTATGTTTTCTTTCTGTGGATTAGTTTCATGAATCCACTCTGCAAGATCATCCCAACCATACTCAGCACAACTTAAAGTCACAAACCAAGTTGGAGAGCCGAAGTTTATGATCATGCATCTAACCTCAGAGTGTCTCCTATACCAATATTCTTTAGTTCCTCTCACTGTAGCAAGAACATTTGTCCTTTTTTTCTTTGACCTGTTGCAGCATCTCACATGCAGAAAGATTTTGAAATCTAGTTCTGGTCTTGAGTGTGTGAGCAACAGCATAACATAATGTTGAAAATTCACTTTCATACAATAAGTGAAAAATATATTCAACACTGGTGCAGAATCGTGAATCTTCTGAATAACCTCTTGTACAACGATATTCCGAAGGAGAGATTTGCACCTTCCGATCATCCAACCTCCCTCCTGTAACAGTTGGAACATGCATAGGGAAACAACAGGCTTCTAATGTCTTTTCCCAGATACTGATTGGTTCACCTTTCATTGCTTTCATTTGATACAATTCTAAAATGTCGCCCATGACTTCATGTGAGAGTAAAAGATGAATAAGGGAATGTTCATACAAACGATTCCCTTCTGCAACAGATAGACACTGAAACTGACCTTCACTGCTTTTTGTTTGTTGAGTCATTTACTAAAACAAACAAATGAATCTCCAATGTCACGGTTCATTCCTAGAGTATTCACATTTTATTCCAAATTGAGTGGTAAATGCACAACTTTGCCTCTCACACCTTACACTTGTGACTTCTTAGGCAGATTTGATATCTTTGTTTGCATTCTAACAATAACTTGGAAAGGATGAACAGTTTGCAATGCAATCACTTCAAACATGTTAAATTTTTGAAGCACGAAGGGATATCAGGCCCTACCATGCCATTCAAAACACTTCTTGGAGGATTAGTTCTTTGATTATAAAACCCAACACGTCTACAAACATACAGTGCCTCTCTTGTGTCAAATCATTCTTCTACAAACAAATACCAATAAAATTCATTAGTCGCACTTGAGACTTATGAAAAGTGTGTCGAAAAGATACACAAACAATGGCAGGTCTGTGACTAGAAGACAACTGAAACATTGCAATACTTTTTTTATACTGTTGCAAAATCTGATCCTTTGAAAGCATAGGATCACCATTTCCACTTCCTGTGTCAGTCTAGAAAAATGAATACCTCTACTTTGTGACCGCAAACGTATTTTGGTGGCCGTGGGCCAACCGTCTCATGCACGAAATGACAGAATATAGGTTTTCGAGTTTGCCAATGAACTGCCATTTTGATGTAACAAGAATCGCCATTTTGTTTTCTAACCATTGCACATTGCTTTCTGTTCCTATTGCTTCGCAGTATATTTTCTGCTTACACTGCTCGACTTTAAAACATTGGTTTCTGCACGTAAAAAGGACAAGGCCGCAGGGCTGTGAGGATAACAAGAGTTCGTTGAAACACAACGTAGGCAGCGCCAGGAAGAATGCCCGGCTCCATCCCGAATGTAGCCTTGAAGCAGAGCTGCAGGGCATTTAATCATTTCGCAGCTGCCAGCCAGTCTCGTTATATGGTAGAATATGTTAGCATAATACAGCTAAAGGCTTGAATTATGCTTTTCTTATGGCTCCCCTTTGCTGAGCCCTGCTAGAGTGTGTCGGCTCCCAGGACACGAATAACATCTAATAGATAGCAAGGTCTAGAATGCAACTCTTCCCCCCGTATGTAGCTCGCTTCCAAGATGTTCTATTTAACAACTGAAAGATGCCTCCGCACACACAAATTGCAAATTGTTACTAGAATAGATGTTTGAAGGTGTCATAATTGTCGGAGATGTCCATCATCACACCAAGTTCAAAGAAACCCAATAAAAGGGGGGTGTTAAACATGTCATAGCTGATTGTTTGATATGCATTTTGTATATATGTAACTGATGTATGTAATTCACTCTCTTGCGTCCCTCGAGGTCTAGAGATACACGTCGCAGGGCGTGAGACCGAGTTGGCCAACTGAGACTTTTGCTTTGCAATAAACCCTAGCTTTGGTAATACAACCTTGTGTCTGGCGTATCTATCGTGTGTGGTGACTTGCCTTGTTTCCATAGACGTTAGGGACCCCTAGGGGCCCCTTTCAAGATGGCGCCCGAACAGGGACCCTCCCCCACTTGTTCCATCCCATAACGTTGTAATTGAGTAAGGCGGAGAACGGCGAGGACGGGACGATCGAGCCGGGATCAAGAGGTGTTCGGGGCGCCCTGCATGAGTGATGAGAGACTCCTTTGCAGATCTGCACACATCTGATCCCTGATCGACGTGCCTGGCTAGAGAACAAGGAGGCAGGGGACCCGAAACGAGGCAGAAGCCAAGAAACTAAGACACGACGTAATTTGGTACGTCAGTATACAGTCGACTTGATGTATCAGGTGAGTCATTCCCCGATTCAAAGTAATCCTGATATTGGTTGAGAGTTGACTTTGCAAAATCAAACGCCCTAGGTAAGGTTGATTAACCAGGGGGAAGGTTGAAACATGCCTGGGGTATTGTCCACCTTAGCGGGGTTTTTCCGCTGTGGTAGACAATCTTTGGAAGATGGCTAAATTGTACTACCTGGGGGAAGGCCGGCGTATGAGATGTATGTGAAGTATGGAGTGGGTGTGATAATATTCTGTGAGACTTGGCATAGGCAAACCAGAAAGCAACAAGACCATCAGTGGCCGATTAATGGTAGTTTTGAGATAGCGAGAATAGATAACTTGGAAAGGGTGTTGATTAGAAAGAAAGCGCATCCTGCAGAATTTGAGACTATTAAAGACTGGAGTAAGGAAGCAATGCTCCGATTTAAAAGCAGAGCGAAGCATGCGCGGAGGCATAAATCGAAAGGTGAAGTAGCGGAAGAGAAAGAAGAGGATGAGTGGACTGAGAGTCTAAGAAGGGCAGGTAGGTCTGACCAGTTAAATATAGAAAAATATATCCACAACGAGAATTACACATAGCAGATGAATTGATAGAAAACATATTGACCCATACAAAACAAGGCCCAAGATCAGAAGTGAGGCCAGACACGTCAGTAGCTATTGCCCAAACCCCACCCGTAGCCCAGGCTCTCCCTCCGGTAGCTCAAGCCCTCCCACAGCCACAGATCGTGCATGTAGCACTTCTTATTAGCCAACCAGGCCCACAACAGACACTCCCTGTTCCCATTGTCCCATCCGCACCTCCCGCCTCAGACACAGACTCGGTACTGTCCGTTCCTCCAGGGGTTGAAGTTGAAACCGCAGGGACAAGAGGCGGGACTGACCAACGGGGATGCACGAGGATAACTCGCAGTGCGATCAGCAAAGAAAGGAAGGTGGAATTGCAGCAACAGGCAGAGATGTATATAGACGGGAATGATGGGATGGCAGCATTGGCTTCGATGTATGACTTTCAAAGAAGCAACGAAAGACAGGTAGTGTTGGAATGCATGGGTGAATATTTGGTGGAGAAATGGAAACAGTTAATTGGGAAATTACTACCGCAGCGATTGTTAGATTTGAATGCATTAGCACGCTGTAGGGAGAGGGATGAAGAAGTGAGAGAACATGTATATGGACTTTTTGATGAATTAGATAATGATTATGCCAAAATGTTTACTACACCTGGGTACAGGAGTAGGGATATTGGGAGACATAGGAAGGAAACTGTAGAGCCGTATATACAACAATGACATTCAATGTCGTCAGTGCAGAGGGGCGACAAGTTAAAGGTATGTATATGAGAAGCGTTTAGATGGATGTCGGATCCCAGTATTCCCACAATGGAGATACATGAGATATTTGCTGAATATTCCATACCCATGAAAAGAAAAGCACTACAGTCGATGGCTGAACATTTATTAGATAAAGATATAAAAAACGATAAAGCCAGCCCACCCGAAATAATGGCAGTATGTAGAAGAGCACTAGAGCGAGGGACAGGAGAAACAGCCCTATCGCTGGATCTGGGAATATTGTTACACCTGAGAGAAGGGGGAGGGACAGTAAGTGGGGCATTTCCTATGATAGAGGTCCCACCTACCTTTGTGCCCAAAGTAGAGGTTCCCGCAGCGAGCAATGTAGCGGCGCAGGTAACACCAGCCCATTACATCGCCCAATATGTGCATGTCCCCTTTTCCAGACAGGAGGTGAACAACATAAAGCAGACGATTCTTGATATAAGAAAGAATCCTGCAGGATTTTACAAGGAAGTAGAGTCCTGCCTGCAATCATCCGTGCTTACCATGGGTGATATAGACCTAATATTCCCGGTGATTCTGCCAGCAGACATATGGAAACAAATAAGGAAGGTAGATGACGCAGAATTCAATGGGACAAATTGACTGCATGTGTACAAGGCAAAGATGAGTTAGCTACAGATTATTTTAACAGATTTGAAGAAGTATTCACAGACTTCAGTGGGCAGGATGTGGGCTCTGAAGCGGGAAAGAGGTTATTTGTTCACAAATATGTGAGGGGGTTAAAACTTCCAATCCAGGAACTAATGATGACATCAGAGAGTGCATGGCAAGCAAAAACGTTCGGCAAAGTATTACACATGGCCCAATATTATGAGCACAGAGTGACTGCGGGAAAAGAGAAAGAAGAGAGGGATAGGGTAAATCTGAAAACACGGGTACTAATGCAGCAAGTAGTAGGACATAATAGAGGGCGAGGGAACGCACAAGGAAGGAGTAATTCAAAAATAAAAAAAAAATATGCATGGGGGAACTGTGGGACCAAATCAGTGTGCGTATTGTAAGGAGGAAGGACATTGGTGAGCGCAATGTCCGCATCTGCAGAATAGAAATGGGTCCGGTCAGAGGAGACAGCATAGAGGACACCCAGGAGCGAATGGACCAAATAGGAATAGTATGCAGCAGCACTACAATAACGGAGGTAATCAAAACCAAGGCCAAAACCAAAAGTGCCCCAAACCAGAGTCAGGGACAGCAAAACCAACAGTTTGGAAACCAGAGTGGGGGAAATAGAGGAAAGAGTGGGAACGTTTTTCATACACAGCCAAATACGTATTAAAGTAACAGCAATGATAACACATCGGACGATGTGTTATTTCCCCAATAGGACAGCCCAGTACAGGGGTCGAAACCAGTGTCTATTCCCGTGAATCAGAAAGGACCCTACATAGAAATGAGAGTCGGGAATGAGGAGCACCGCTTTCGTGTAGATACAGGAGCGCAGAAGTGTTCAATAGACCACCACTTGGTTCCGGATATACCACTGTCAGGGCAAAAGAACGTTTCCGTAGGGTTCGCAGGTACACCAGTCATAAACCCAGTGTCCAAACCAGTCCCAGTTACAATAGGACAATTTACTGAACATTGTCCTTTCCTTTTAACAGAAAATTGTGGGGAGAACTTGTTGGGATTAAATGTGTTGAAAAAATTAGGTTCCGTTATACATTGCACGGCAGACGGAGTGTTCCTAATGATTTGGCCACACAATGCCCCTGTGTCAGAATTCATGTCCGAAACTTTACCAGGAGAACTAAGTAAAGTGCAAACCTGTATATGGGCAATGCATGACAATGATGTAGGATGCTTAAAGATAGAGCCAGTAAAGATCATTTTGAAAGAAGGTGTTACCCTACCGCGAATTCCCCAATACAGAATTTCGGCTGAAGGTGAGAAAGGATTGAAGAGTATTGTTACAGATTTCGGAAATTAGGGGTAATCGAGGAAATTACAGGCAGTACATGCAACAGCCCCATTCTTCCAGTTTATAAAAAAGGAGGCAATGAAGTACCATACCGTTTTATAATTGATTTGCGCGCATTAAACAAGGTAGTAGATCCACAATTTCCTTTAGTGCCAGATGTCACTACAATATTGACAATGATACCTGTTTCAGCAGAATATTTTAGTGTAGTGGATTTGAAAAACGCATTCTTCAGCATTCCAGTGGACAAGGACAGCAGATATTTGTTCGCGTTCACATTAGGAGGACGATCATTTACATTTACGCGGATTCCGCAAGGTTACACGGAAAGTCCAAGTACTTACAGTAGAGCATTAAAAGAGCAGCTAGACATGCTAGATTTACCAGTGGGTTGTGTACTCTTGCAATACATAGACGATCTATTGTTAGCTGCAGACACGGAGGAGATTTGTAAAGAAAGCACTGTATTACTACTGTCACACCTAGCGGCACATGGCCATAAAGCTAGCTTGAAGAAATTTCAATATAATCGAAAGAAGGTGGCCTATTTGGGCTACCTACTTTCAAAAGAAGGGAGAAGGCTAACGCCAGAACGCATAGAAAGTATTTCTTGTATGCCTATTCCAAAGACACAAAAAGGAGTCAGAGCCATAATAGGCATGGCCTCATATTGCCGACAATGGATTGGTAATTTTGTGTTAATTGTGAAACCGATGGTGAATTTGACCAAGAAAGATGCGGTTATGCCGTTACAGTGGGATAAGGAATGTCAGAAAGCATTTGATGAATTGAAAACTGCATTATGCTCGGCTCCAGTTTTGGGTACGCCGAATTATGAGAAGGTTTTTAGACTGTTTGTGTGTGAAAGTGAAGGATGTGCATTGGCGGTTTTGACACAGGAACAAGGTGGAAGAAATAAGCCATGCGGCTATTTTTCTTCTGCGCTGGAGCCTGTAGCGCGCGCACTACCACGATGTTTGCGATCTGTTGCGGTGGCTGCTGCGTCAGTGAAACAAACGGAAGGGATGGTATTGGGGCACACTTTAAATTTGATGGTGCCACATGCCATAGACATTCTATTAAATAGGACACAGACGCAACACCTCACCTCTGCTAGATTGACAAAATATGAGATTATTTTATTCGCGCCCAATATCCAAATTATGAGGTGTAGCACTTTGAATCCTGCAGAATTAATGCCACTATCCATAAAGGAAATTGGGGAGAATGAATCACCCCCCCACGATTGCTTAATGGTCACTGAGGAAGAAACCAAGGGGAGAGTTGATTTAAGTGGTACCTCACAGAAAGAGCCAGATGGAGAGTTATTTTGTGACGGGTTATGTTTTAAATTACCAGATGGCACGACAACTGCCGCATATGCTATCACTACCCTAGAGAGCGTTGTAGAAAGCAAAAGAATTCCCTACAATTCGGCACAAGCCGCAGAGATAATAGCATTAACCAGAGCATGCGAGATTTCTGAAAATTTGAATGTGAATATATATACTGATAGCCAGTATGCTTTTGGGGTGGTTCATAACTTTGGTCGACTCTGGGCTGAGGGTTTTTGACATCACATGGCGCCAGAATTCAACATGACCCTTTGATTGTACGATTGCTGTCTGCACTCACGTTTCCGAAGTGCCTAGCAATAGTGAAATGTGAAGCACATAAAAAGGTAACATGCAAAGTAGGAGCGGGAAACGTGTTTGCAGACAGAATTGCGAAACAAACTGCCACTGATTTAAATACCAAAATGATGACGGTTCAGACTGAGGAAGTACCCTGTATGATAGGAGTTGCCACTGTCAAAGAAATGCAGGCCGAAGCTACGGCTGATGAAATACAGGGGTGGGCAGAGGGCTCTGCTGAGTTAGATCTGGAGGGTTGTTGGGTGGACAAGGGAACTAGAAACTGGATGTTGCCAAATTCGTATATGACTGCAATGGTCACAATGGCCCACAGCCCTACTCACATCTGTGCGAAAAAGATAATACAGCACCTTTCTACAGTATGGCAGAATGTAAACATAAAAAAGAATGCAGAGAGGATGGTGCAGAACTGTATCACGTGTCTGCAACACAATGTAGGAAAGGGAACAGTGACTCCAATAGGAAGTTTTGGACCGCCCTCTATGCCATTTGAGGTGATCCATTTCGATTTCATAGAGATGGAGGGATGCCAAAACCTAAAGTACGTCTTAGTGGTGATCTGTGCATTCAGTAAGTGGGTGGAGGCATATCCCTTGAAGGACTGCATAGCAATGAGCACGGCAAAAGTAATGCTTAAGGAATACTTTTCCAGATTTGGCTTTCCCCGTGTCCTATGGTCCGATAATGGACCACATTTTGTGGGCGCAGTGGTGTTACAGATATGTGCTGGTCTTCAGATTGATAAGAGATTCCATAGTTCAAGGCATCCGAGTTCTGCCGGTCTTGTGGTGAGGCACAACGGGATTCTTAAATCAAAGATTAGCAAGATTTGTGCGGGAAGCAAGTTGAGTTGGGTGGATGCATTACCAATAGCACTATTATGCATGCGTACGTCTGTACAGGCTAAAACTGGGCTCTCCCCGTACGATATCATAATGGGGAGGCCGGCAAATGTATGGTGCGCACCACAGCCAAAACGACTTAGTGAGGTAGAACATCCTGTGCTTAGTACTTATTGTGGCCTTTTAATGCAGAAATTACGTTTGGTTCATCAGCAGGTGCAGGAGGCATTACCAGTGAGATACACCGATCCGGGGCACGCGCTGGAGCCAGGAGACTGGGTGCTGCTAAAAAAAAATGAAAGAAAGTCATTGTTAGCACCCAGGTGGCGCGGGCCCTATCAAGTACTCTTGGCAACGCAAACGGCAATATGGGTGGATGGAAGGAAGTCGTGGATCTATGCCACCCATGCCAAGAAGATTCCAACTTCACTGAAAGACTTGCCTGACCCAGATGACCAGAAAGAGACAGCGAATCTGCCTTGCAAATACCTGCAGAAACAAATCGTGTACCCCTTTGGCGCCCACCAGCACTTGCCAGCACGCCAAAGAACGGATCTGCATCATTGGCGCGGCGCACACCAGCACCTGCAGTAGCACTACAGGCTGACTTTGAACCTGAATTTGGAAGTGCGCATGCACTGTTTACGGATCACACGATACCAGGAGTAAGGCGATACAACTTGCGGCCTCGAAAGACAAAGTGATCCGCAGTTCTTTTTGGTGTTTATGTCAACCTCTGGTTCAGCTCATGGACGGAGAAGGAACTAGAGGTTTAGAGGAGAGAAGCATGAGAATTGTGCAAGTCGGACAATTCAAGACTCACGGCTCCTCAGTGCGATCATAAAAGTACATGTGTCAGGAACCAGAGCGGACAAGCTGGGCGCACATGGTACTAAGGCAATAAGATAACTGATCAAAGGTCCTATGAGCAGTATGAGAAAGGACAAGTGATCTTGCCTAAAAATGAATAAACAAATCCAGGCTATTAAGGACTGGCAGAACTGAACTATGACAATTCCGTTGAACTTATTGACACCAGAGCAAGCGCGACGAAGAGAGATATCCACAACGAACTGTGATAAGGAAGAAGAAGGACGACGAGAAACATGCCGGGACCGGTTCCAGTCTCCTCCTGCACCACCACTGCTGAGAATGAGTCAATTATAAAGACTGTAAGATTAAGAAAAACGCATGGTAAAACGAATTGTATGCTGGCACTGACAATAATAATGTGCTTTATGAGCGTGGTAGCACCAATATCGACAGCTCTAATATTATGGTATGTGGAAGCGATACACCCATTAGAAATGTTTTTACCAATAATTAATATATCCACTACGGAAAGCCCGGTTCAGGTGATTACTTATACCCTGCCCCCAATGGAAGAAAGACACAGGGAACGTTTTGGGAATAATACGTTATTATTAATCATGAACATGACACATGCAATTCTGAAGAAAACAAATTGCTGGGTATGTGCCCATTTACCACAGCATGCTGGGAAAGGAATAGGGTTGTATGTACAGCCATTACCATTAAGTTCTGCATGTAGTGCATCTTTAGGTGCAATGTTCTATCGGAAATGGAATGAGAGTAGTACGGGTCAATTAGACAGAATCAACATGAATGAGTTTGAGGAGATAATAATGAAGCCTGTGGGTTGTTCCATTTTCCATAAAGCACAAGTAATAGCCCCAGAACCCACGAGGAAAAGTACACGAAAGATAACACGACAAAATAGACAAGATAGATTGTCCCCACCAGAAAAGACATCTGTAATGACGTTTCGTGTAAGAACAGAAGGGGACAAAGATGCAATCCCCCCATTTTACACGATAAATTATAGCCCAAGAACTGTCCCTTTTTGTCTAAAAAAGAAAGGCTCTTTTTCAGTCGGAAAATATACTGGATGCATGAATACAGTGGTATTAAAATGGGAAATAGAACCAGTATATGTAGGTGATCCAGTTTATTTTATATGTGGAGAGAAAGCATATCCTTGGTTGCCCAGAAACTGGGGAGGTACATGTTACCTAGGTCTACTGTTCCCAGGAGTATTCCTCTTAGAAACAGCAGATATGGCCAGACTATCCAGAACTAGAGTCAAAAGGACTGACAAGGGTGTTTTGATAGCAACTGATGTAGCAAAATAATTCATTCCATTCTTAGGGCAGATAGTGAACTCCTATAAAATAAGGCAGCTGTCCAGAATACTAAAAAATACCATAAACACAACAACAGATATACTATTTAACATGACGTTGGAAGAAAGAGGAATCAGGTTAATGACGCTGCAAAATAGAATGGCTCTCGATGTGATTCTGGTTGATCGTGGGGGAATTTGCAAAATAGTGGGATCAGCGTGTTGCGTTTATGTCGATGACTATTCCCCTACGATCTTTGAAGCGATAAAGAAAAGGCATGTCCTATGTTCCGAACTCCCTACTGGAGAAGGAAGCTGGGGAATAGGGTCTTGGTTTTGGGGAATACTAGGTTCTTGGGGATGGAAGTTAATTTCAATATTAGTAGTGGTGTTTGGGATATTCCTAACGTGCTGTTGTTGCATACATTGCCTACCAATAGTTTGCGCTGAGGTAACTGAGGGATGTACGGAAGGATGTATGCATATGATGACGAAGAAAAAACTACCTCATGGTCAAGCTGACCAAGACCCAAATGAAATGAAAACAGTAAAAGAGTTGATGGCAATAGATATTGATGAAGACGATGATGTTTACGATAGCATGCAAGATTCATACATAAGTACTTCAGACTCATCATCACTAGAGGAGGTTTCAATAAATAGATGAGACGTTTGGAATACAGCCAAAGGAGGGTTTGTCAGTCTAGAAAAATGGATACCTCTACTTTGTGACCGCAAACGTATTTTGGTGGCCGTGGGCCAACCGTCTCATGCACAATATGACAGAATATAGGTTTTCCAGTTTGCCAATGAATGGCCATTTTGATGTAACAAGAATCGCCATTTTGTTTTCTAACCATTGCTCATTGCTTTCCGTTCCTATTGCTTTGCAGTATATTTTCTGCTTATACTGCTCGACTGTAAAACATTGTTGTCTGCACGTAAAAAGGACAAGGCCGCAGGGCTGTGAGGATAACAAGAGTTCGTTGAAACACAACGTGGGCAGCGCCAGGAAGAATGCCCGGCTCCCTCCCAAATGTAGCCTTGAAGCAGAGTTGCAGGGCATTTAATCATTTCGCAGCTGCCAGCCAGTCTCGTTATATGGTAGAATATGTTAGAATAATACAGCTAAAGGCTTGAATTATGCTTTTCTTACAGCCCCCCCTTTGCTGAGCCCCGCTAGAGCGTGTCGGCTCCCAGAACACGAATAGCACCTAATAAATAGCAAGGTCTGGAATGCAACTCTTCCCCCCGTATGTAGCTTGCTTCCAAGAACAGAAGCGCTGTGTTCTATTCAACAACTGAAAGATGCCTCCGCACACACAAATTGCAAATTGTTACTAGAATAGATGTTTGAAGGTGTCATAGTTTTCGGAGATGTCCATCATCACACCAAGTTCAAAGAAACCCAATAAAAGGGGGGGTGTTAAACATGTCATAGCTGATTGTTTGATATGCATTTTGTATATATGTAACTGATGTATGTAATTCACTCTCTTGCGTCCCTCGAGGTCTAGAGATACATGTCGCGGGGCGTGAGACCGAGTTGGCCAACTGAGACTTTTGCTTTGCAATAAACCCTAGTTTTAGGAATACAACCTTGTGTCTGGTGTATCTATTGTGTGTGGTGACTTGCCTTGTTTCCATAGATGTTAGGGACCCCTGGGGCCACTTTCACCTGTAAGTGTTTCATCTACTTACACATACTCTTTTAAATGCATCATATTTATCATTTGCATTGTAGAAACTAAACTTTCTACAGTTCCAGTCAAATGTATCTGATTTAAAACTCCAAGAGACATACTTGTGTTTTGCACTCATGCAGTTTAACTAGAAGGCATCTCATTTTAGTATGATATGCAGCCAGCATCAGTATATGATGAAACTGACTCTTAGATCTACTTTTATCAAGACAAGCTTGAGAGTGACCTGTTTTTTCACAAACTTCACAGTCATCTTCTACAAAACTTCTTTAACACTTTACAAGAAAATGTATCAATATTGCAATAAACATTGCCTCACAATCCTTCTTTGGTTTTATTTTTGACTGATCTACACTTTCCATTTCTGTATTATTACACCATACGATTTCTTCTTTTTTAGAAATCACACCATTTGGGACTTCATAGCTATGTCCACTCTCATCAATAGCCAGGGGAATATTCTTTCCTCAAATGTAACTCTCCTCAATAAAAATTCTTTCTGTATGAGAAGTGTGTTTCCACTCTCCACAAAACACGTCACAATAGTGGTCACGTGTACGTATATAAACTGTTTCTATATTTGTATAGAATGGTGTAGTCAGCTTAAGTAATTTCTTTAGTTTATTCAATACAAAAATGAAAAAAAAAAATGTCATATCAAAAGCTTTCTTAATTTTAACTTCTACTTTTTTCTTTTGCAAAAAATGCTACCACATATCTAGATTTTGGTTTCACACTTCTCCAGAAATTTGTAAAAACTCGAGAGTGATACATTTTCATATATGTATCTGTAGTCCTCTGTTTCAAATTGATAGCACATTCGCTACCTTTTCTTTTAAAAATCTTTCATTTTTTACTAACTAGGAACACATTTGATGCACTTTTTCTTTTTTTACTTAAAAAAACATTCTTGTTTCTATCAATATATTTTGTTGGCATTTTGGAAAGTATTGTCAATAATAGATATTGTTGTGTTATCTACAGGATTTGTATGTACAGATTTAACAACACTACTTTTTGCAATATTACACTCTACAAATTTACTTCCCTACCGACGATCCTTTCTACTTGCTAGTTGTTGTTGCTTTCTTGATGGCATCTTACAACCAACAAAAAGCAGTATAAATAAAAATTATACTGGCGAATGTCATGCATTGTGATTCTTTCTATTTTCAATATATAATATAACTTTCATGCCCAGGCTGACGGGCGGAGACAGGGTTTAACAGTCCGCCAACCTGGGCATTGTATGGCCAAGCGAAAGAAGGGCCTCAATCAAGGCTGCGGGATATAAATCCCTATATCCGCCCATCAGCCCAATCATATTAATTATTCACACCCCAGGATTTGCATGGGTTGTGGATAATGTCCCTTGTTTTACTTCTTACAGGAGATGTGCTCAAGTAGAGCACATCTCTCATCAGAAAAAAATAAGAAAAATTGACACCGTCATTTAAATCAAAAAGATACTAAGTCCCTTTTCGGATGACAGCGACCCTGAAAAACCTATTACAAATGAGCCCTGTGATTCAAAAAGGAACTTCAAACTAATCATTATTACTGCTACTCAACAAAACATATCAACATGGATATCCTCCCTCTCCTACCCATCCCCACTATCACTAGAGTTTGAATGGCTAATCCCCTGGGCAGCCCCATAAAGCTACCCTACCAAACTTAATCAATTATACCGTAATACCATACCACTATACATTTCTTAAATAATACCTCACATACTCTATACATAACTTCGGAGTACAATTCTCAAACAACTTCTAAATACAAGAAATGTTTACTGGAAACAACATGACAAAGATTGCTGTCATTTTTTCCTTCACATTCATAAAGGTGTTCAAAAATAATATGCAACACATCTTTGTTTTCATATACCAACCAACTATTCATTCTTCTCTAGTATGTTCTCAATTCATAAGTAACGCGATGACAGAATATAGCACCAAGAAAAAGCACTGCCACTTAGTTGCTTCTTCCAGCTACAGTTTTCACACCTTAGAAGCCTCTACTTAACAACAGTATGCCAACTTCAGACACAAAGCATTGAGTATACTGTTGGTCAAATAACTGGGCCCTACCACACTCCTGCGTCTTCCTGCACCCATTTAATTAGTCCTCCTTAGCCATCCTCATCAAAAAACATGCAAAATGAACCACCTCAACTGTTTCCACCTATTTCAGCATAATAGGAAAATAGACTGACCCACATTCCTGCATTTCAAATACAACCGAACCACTACTACTGTTACTCAACAAAACATATCAGAATGTATGTACTCCCTCCACTGCCCATCCCAACGTTCAGTAGAGTTTTAATGGCCAAGTGCCCTGGACAACCCTACAAAGCTATCCTAGCGAACCTCATGAATAATACAGTTGCCCCATCCCACTATAAATTCCTTCACTAATACCTCACATACTCTAACTATAACTTTAGACTACAATTCCCAAACAACTTTTAAAGAGAAGAAATGTTCACTTGATAGAAAATAAGGTTTAACACATCTTTGCTTTAATGTAGCAACCAACCATTCATGCATCTCTAGTGTGTCCCCAATTCATGAGGAAGGTAATAACAGAAAAGAACTGCAAAGTAATGCACTGCCACGTAGTAGCTCCACCCACCGCCAGTTTCCACATGTAACAAGCCTTTTATTAAGGACTGTAGGCCAACTCCAGACACACAGCATTCAGTCTATTGTTAGTCTTATAATTGTGCCGTGTCACAACCTTTCTTCTCCTACCACCCATTTAATCAGTCCTTCTTAGTCATCCTTATCAAATAGCTTGTAAAGTCAAGTGCCTCACCGGTTTCGACCTATTCAACTATCATACGGCCAACGGCCTGACCCACTATCCTAAATTTCACCTACAAACTAATTACTATTTCTACTACTACTCAAAAAAAGATATCAGCATGCATGTCCTCCCCTCACTGCACATCCCCACTCCACTAGAGTTTCAATAGCCAAGTGCCCCAGGCAGCCCCAGAAAGCTATTTTAGCAAACTTCATCTATAATACTGTGTCATCCCAACCCACTATGCACCCTTATTCATTTTACATCTCCCTATGTCAGCGCATTGTGTAACAACATATTCCATTACATACCATGAAACCCAAATGGATTCCTGCCCTTCCAAAGTGCACCATTTCCAAGGAAATTGTGAAACTGCTAAATGTGGTTGTTGATTATTTTTTCTAAATTACTGCCAACAATTAGATGAAAGTGGAGATCCTGTAGTATAGAAAAATGCCCCATCTACACCTCTCCTCTAAGTGCTTGAGTAATGAGGAATACTATTGAACAGCTCATATAGCATTCATATATTCATAAAAGTCTAAGATAGTACAACATCACCATTATAAGATCATACAAAATAGCTTAATATCCTTCATTCACATTCATAAAGGTGATACAAAATATTGTCTAACATATCTTTGCTTTGATGTAGCAACCAACCATTCATGCATCTCTGGTGTGCCCTCAATTCATGAAAAAGGTAATAAGAGAAAAGAGCTGCAAGATAAGGCACTGCCACTTAGTTGTTCCATCCAACTACAGTTTTCACACCTTATAGGCATTTCCTTAACTGCAGGCCAACTCCAGACAGACAGCATTCCGTCTACTGCTAGTTCCACAACTGTGCCCTGTCACAACCGTTCTCCTCCTACCACCCATTTAATCAGTCCTTCTTAGTCATCCTCATCAAATAACATATAAAGTCAAGTGCCTCACTTGTTTCCACCTACTCAACCATCATCTGGCCAACGACCTGACCGACTATCCTACATTTCACCTACAAACTAATCACTACTACTACTAATACTCAACAAAACATATCAGCATGCGTGTCCTCCCTTTTCTGCCCATCCCCACACAATAGAGTTTTAATAACCAAGTGCCCTGGGTAGCCCCAGAAAGATATCTTAGGGAACCTCATCTATAATACTGTTTCCCCCAACACACTATGCACCCTTATTCATTTTACATCTCCTTTGCCAGTGCATTCCGTAACAACATATTGTATTACATACCATGAAAGATAAATAGATTCCTGCCCTTCCAAAGCACACCATTTCCAAGCAAATTGTGAAACTGCTAAATGTGGTTATTTATAATTCTAAATTACTACTGACAATTACATGAGAATGGAAATTCTGCAGTATAACAAAATGCCCCATCTACACCTGTCTTCTAAGTGCTTGAGTAATGTGGAATACTATTGAACAGCTCATATAGCATACATAACCTGAGAAGGTTCTAATACAGTGCAACATCGCCAACCTAGCATAAAATGTCACACTGCTTCATCAGTCTACTAAAAACACTGGAGTATAATATGACAAACCCTACTTTTAGAACAATATTTATAAACTTGACTGAATGAGACCCCTAACATACTTCATTTATATTAGAAATACAACAATTCAAAATATTCATATAATATATAAAAACACACTATCACTCACCTAGAGCTGCTTCAATTAATAAATAGATCTCCACAATAGCCAAATACAAAGAAAGTGCACACTCTCACTTCTGAAACCAGAATGTGACAAGGTCACGAAGAGGTCACTTTCATTTCTTTCATAAATTAATAGCACAAAAAGAGGACTGTAGAAAGCAAACAAGTAAAATGACAGACATTTTTATTACAACCTATAACAATCAATAAACTGCAATACAATCCTTCCAAAGAATACTTTATATGACATTTACACACTATGGGCCTCATCACGAGTTGGGCGGTTATCTGCCCTACCGTCAAACCCACCGGCGCTATTAGCGCGGGATCACGGGTTTGGCGGAATTTGGAAATCCCCATTCCCCATTGAGCCCATTCGGGAATGCCCCATTCCCCATTGGCTCAATGGGGGAAATTTCGCGCTCATACCGCCGGTGGACTTCCCCCCAGCTAAGAGCTGGGGGGAAATCTGCCAAAGCCCTGATCTGGTGGACCCTTAAATCCGGTGGTAACAGCGCTACCGCCGGATTTAAGGGTTACCGCCAAACTCGTGATGAGGCCCTATATTTTTCACCAAAATTGACAATTACATAACCACAGTTATAACCCTGGTTACGCAATGAAAACACACCTATAGAAGCGGTTACACGTCCATTTTTCAATTGCGCTGAAAAACACATATTACAAAGGTTTCAAAATTAAATCACACTAGTCTTCAGATGAGAGCATCCAAACAGAAACACATGTACATATCTGTGCTAAAACACCCACAAAATAATATGATCACAGCACCAAAACACAAACAGCTATAACCACGGGTACAACCTATGGTTTATATCCACGGCTGCGCGATTGCAACTTTCATAGCCACAGATTGAGTCAACCACCAATTGACGTGGCTACCCGTAACATTTTTACATATCTAAAAAGACATATCTAAAAAGACATACTGACAGGGTGCAACAATTCAAACAATATAAAGGTACAAATGAGGGCATGAAATCAGAAACACAAGTAAAATTGTGTACTGTGATATCAATGGAATAACAGGATCAATGAACAGAAATGTGTACCGCCATACCCACGGCATACCCACGGCTATAATGACAGTCATAGACGCGGCTATATCAGGCAAAAAAATACACAATGTCCCATTTCCTTAATGGTACCCATGGCCATAATCCATATGCCAGCTGCGTACCAACGGCTATAATACTTCTGACAGGGCACAACATTTTGTTGGCTGGTGTCGTAACTGCAGCTATTTAAAAAAAGGCATCAACATTATTTAACTTTTCCAATATACTTAAAAACGTTCTTTTCAGTGGCTTTGGGTTCGTATATGGAGTATTGGTTACCAAGATTTTACTCTGGTTGTCAGGTTCCCAGTGCAGACGCTTACTCACAAGACCACAAGCACTTGTTTTGTATTGGGATTTAGTTTTCAAGGGAATATTTCACAACAGATTGCTGGGTTTAAAAGGTGAGCACCTTTTATACTTTGCCAGCATATTTATTGGAACATTTCCTCTCTCAGGTTATTTTTCTGGCGTTCATTACTTTTTTTAAAGGACCAATGCTATTTTGTCTTGCGCACTTTCTGCTACGTGGATGGTCAGATTAACTACCTTTGTATATTTCACTTTGAGATATATGTTCACTTACTGTGCATCTATTCATGGTTGTTAGCTTTTGATTTTTGCTATTGGTGCAGAAAGTTACCGGGCATATGTTATTCTCACAGCCAGTCATTTTCTTCCCGTTTCCATGCTGCTTAAATGTGGTTAGTTGGGTTACTGCGATTTATCAAAACAGTCACCAAGAGACCGGCCATAAAACAAGGGGCTGGGAGCACTCTCTTTAACCAAAGTGTGTGGTCCATGGCAAATCATTTTTATCTCACTGTGCTTTGCCTAAAAACATTGTGAGTTTTCAAAGCCTGCAATCTTGTATACATAACAATACCACTGTCAAAACAGAACAAAATCTGTTTGTGATTGATGAACGCCTTTGAGCGATGGGTTGCAAGTGTTTTAAAATATAGAGTGGCTATCCGAAGACGTGAAAGTGCTATGTTTCTCATACCTTCTTTGAAGACTGTGCTGCCAATGTCTATAAGTGCATGGTCGAGGGTTAGACCTTGTGACTTGTGAATGGGAATAGCATATGCAAGAGACATAGAGAATGGTTCTCTGCATACATATATATCTTTGAAAAGAAGGAAGTAGTACAGGGAATTATTTTAGTTCAACTTTGCCACTTTTTTGCTGCTCATGCAAGATGGTGGAATTGGCCGTTAGAATATGTTTGAGAGGGGGTATTGCTTTACTCATGATAACAAAGCTCCTTCTTTTATTTTAAAGTGTATTGCCCTAGCCCCTTTCAATATGTCCACATCGTGGGTTCCTTTTGTCCATAGGACCTTTAGAACTTTCCCCAGATCTTCCGGCAAATATTTTATTTATTTCTTTGTCAATTGCGTCATCTGAGACATTGATCTTTCTTTTATATGGACGGGACATGGTATGGTCAGTTCTAACACTACTTCTCTTTCCTCCTCGTCTTTTGTAGCAAATAACTCTGTGTCTGTTATTCCTGTCAGGGTGGGATTGATACATAATACTAATTGCCACTCCATGTTGTCATCATCGGTAGCAACCAATATGATCATATCTTCTCTTTCCAGTACTTTCTTTAATTACATAAGTGTGTGTGTCAAGCAACAGTTGAGGGGCACTGTGGTCTGAACCATAATTCATTGGGCAATTGAAACATCTTTCTTTCAGTTCCTGGTATCCATCCCAGCAGCACCTGCACCCCATACAAAAACACCTGTGTGTGTTTGTGGTTATCCCTCTCATCGAGCTGTGGGCAAGGCATGACTGTACCAGCACTGCCACCCTGGCTGAGTATGTCCCAGGTGTGGTGCACGCCATCCCCTTCTATGAAAATGAGATTGTGGCATTCAGTTTGCTGAGCAAGTCTCTTCCTAGAATATGGATAGGTGTCTTTTGAATACAATAATGGTGCTACAATATAATGCGCCCCTTTTGTTAAGGGTACACCTTTAGTCACCTTCAAAATCGTCCCGAAAAGCCTTGTGTGTGCACATTTTGTTGGATAATGGGAATCCCTCTTCTTTTATACATGATCTGGTTGCCCCAGTAAACTGCTAACTCCGGCTCCTCCTCAGGGTCTTCAGTTACTGCTACAGGGCACACTCACACTTCCTGTGGGCACCCCTATTGAGAAAGTTTGTTTGCGAAAGATGTGAATGGATTGCCACCCACCACTGTCACTCCGGTGTATTTCTTTTTGTTTGTTTTATTGTTGATTTAATCAAGAAGCCTCTTGATTTTTACATTTTTTTTTAAATAAAACTTAACATTCTCTTATTCTGCTAAAATCAATAATATACATACAAACAAATTCATATAACATTTCAATGATACAATTGAAAGATAACAAAAATATAAATATACAAGTAACACATGTATCAAAAAGGAAAAACAAATAAGATACATTCAACAGTAAGATACACATGAATATTGGCCCGAATTAGACTAAACAACATTTGTATTTAAGCTGAGCAACACTACGACAGATCATATATGCGCTGATGAGACTAACATCTGAATTTGCATTTATGCCCAGTCGACAATCCTAAACCATGAAGAAAATTAAGGATTGCATATCTGACCTCTTTCGTTACTGCATGAAATAATAGCTCCCATGCCCTCGCAGGGATAAATCATAATAACCCTCGAAGAGGGGTTTAAGATGAATAGATTGTTGGGAGCACAACATGGGACATTCAGTGCACAGATGTTGAAGAGTCTCCATTACCAGGTTACAAAACCGAAATTGCGCATTCATTTTTTGAAGTAGTTTACATATATAAGACAATTCATGTGTAGACCATAACTTAAAACGAAAACGCAGGTACTCATTCCTCTGATGTGAACTCGGAAATTTAACAAGATAGCTTTCTGCATAACCATAGCGTTTCAATGCAAATGGATTATTTTTAAACTTCTGATACATGGAGCACACTGTACGTGTCTTGATCCAATAAAGTTCCCACAATCGAGTCTTGTCGGGATTTTCACATAATAACTTTAGAGAGAATCCTGTGTCCTCAACTATCTTTTGTACCTGTGAACGCCATTTGATGGGAAAAACATCTGAAGAATTTAGTAGATATTCAGTGAGTATCCCTAAAAGTCCTGAGGTAGATATGGCCATAGTGCATTTGCGATAAAGGCTACACATCTTCCATTTATATAGAGCATATAAGGATAGCAAGCCTAATTTATGCCTTATTAGGCAAATGGATTCAGAGGAAGGTAAATTAAGAGCTGATTTCCAATATCTGCTTTCTAATTTTGTCCAAAATTGGTAAGACTTTTCTATAAGGGCGTCAGAGCCATAAAGGACTATGGGGACCAATTTTTGCCTATAATAGGTAAGTAAAGGCACAACCGAATATTTACAATATCTACATTTTATGATACAGGCTTGTGAGAGAGCTGTGTCTAATTTGCCTTTGATATGGATTTCATATTTAGTGGAACCTGTTTTATTTGTTATAAGTGTGCCCCAATAAATGTACTTGGAGACAGAGGTCAAGAACACATTTTGCAAGGGCCAATGGAGCTTAGCTGCACATTGGGCCTCATTACGAGTCTGGCGGTAACCAAGGCGGTAAAACCGCCTGGTTACCGCCAGACTCGTATTACCATTCCGCCTCCGTGACTCCCAGAAAAATACCAGGGCATTACGACCCTGGTGTCCCGGGAATTCCGGAGGCGGAATTCGGTTAATCCCCATTCCCATTAGGACTCAATGGGAATGGGGAAGTGGAAACACCGGCGCCATCTTGTGATGGTGCTGGTGCTTCCACATCTGCCTGCAGGCGGGCGGTGTTAAACCCGCCAGGTCAGACCTGGCGGGAACATCACCTCCCGCCTGCAGGAGTCGGGATCGGGCCGTCCGGAATTAACAGTGGCGGCGGGTTTACCGCCATTGTTATTTCCGGACCGCCCCACCTGTAATGAGGCCCATTGTCTTGAATTGCCACATTGAATGATTTTACTTTTCATTACATTTATTGTGATACACTTTTCTATGGTATATGCATTTAGAGCACTCAAGAGGAGAAATTTTACTTGAATACCGTCAATTATTGGAGGATCAGCTTTGATTTTCAAAAAATGTTTGCCAACGTCGGAAATGAAGAAATTAAACATGGCTGAGGTTAGCAAGCAGCCCCGTTTCAGGCCACGAGCAGTTCGTATCGGATTAGATAACAAACCATCATTTGATAGCTTGACTTGGATTGAGGTGGCAGAGTGAAAGTCAATTATCCACTTTAAGATGTTCCATAGGCAGCCTTTGTCCATTAACCTCTTGAACAGTAATTCTCGGGGCACCGCATCGAACGCCATACGAAAGTCTATGAGCGGTTGATTGCGTTGAATGGTTTGAGATTGAATACTGCTCACAATTATAATATTTATTGCCGTGCCAATGCCCGGCAAAAAGCCTGTTTGAAAGGGATCACGCAAATCACTTGTGGCAAGCCATCGATTGAATTCCTTCAAAATCAGACGTGCAAAAAAGGTTCCGGGGCAGTCTAAAAGGGCGATAGGACGGTATGATTTAGGTTCGCTTCTATCGCCCTTTTTAAAAATTGGTAGAATGATAGACTTCTTCCATGACTGAGGGATTCGTCCCACTATAAAGACATGCTTAAAAATCAAGTGGAGGATTTTGGCCCATTCAAGCGGATTATCCTTTAATGCGTCATTATGCAGACCGTCAGGGCCAACTGCTCTTGATCTGCTTAAAGTGGCAATACAGCAAAGAATGTCATCAACCTCCATTGGAAAGGTATACATTGACTCTTGATCAATAACAGTCCATTCTAATTCGAAAGAAAATGGGGAACTATAAAGTTTGCCAAAATAACATTGCCACACCTCCTTGGAGATCGCATTGATTTGCATGGCTCCCTGGTAGTTAGAAGTGGCCTTGTTCAGGCAGGCCCAAATACCACTTGTAGATTTTGATAGAATCTGTTGGATCATGTGCTCATTGTTTCGGCATTACTGAATCGCTCGCCGATCTTTTAGCCAGATTTTATAGGCCTATTTCAATTGTTTGGTCATTGCGATCTTTTCAGCTTCAACACAGTACTTTAAATTACAAAGTATCTGTCTCAATCTGGTTTTATACTGTTGCACTTCCAGGTCAAAGGCATGACGGTGTTTACTTATAAAGCTTTCATCAGGGAGTTTATATTCCCTGAAAAGCTGCATGAGATGAACATAACAATCAGACCTGTCTTCACAGGGAGACACGCAAGTCTGCTCAATGCGATCTCTTAATAGAGACAATTTCCAAGTATTCCACTGTAGGCGAGTGCCTCTATTATTAACAATTACGTTAGAAAGATGAATATTCTTTTGGGCCTTGTTCGGAGACAATGGAAGTCTATAGCAAACCTGCAACATATTATAGTCACTGAGATCTCTGTCAATCACCCTTACAGAGACTATGTGGTGCAGAGATTTCACGTTCATGTAGATGTAATCAAGGATTGATTGTTGCGAGCCTCTGCCCCACATACAACGTGGAGGAACATCACCCACTATAGCGCCTTTAAGCATTGCAAAACCTCTTTCTTTCATCATGAGGCACCATGTTACTTCAGCATCAGCAAATTCGACAGCGTTTTCCGCGAGCAAATGTAAATTAAAATCACCCATAAGAAAGTTGTAGGACAATGCTGAATCCAGGAGTAATGTGTTAAGAATGTCAGATAGATGGTCAAAAAACAGTTTCACTGTCAGATAATGCTTACTCCAGTATATGTTTAGAATGGCAAACGTGGTGATACCTCTAGAAACTTTCACTACTTGAAAATAAGGGGCAGGGGGGGGACATGATATTCAGACTAGGCCAGAAGTTTTTTTGATGGCCACATGCAACCCTCCCATTGGACGACCCAACAGGCGTTTGGTGGCAGGAGTGAAATAGATAACATGAGTGGCCCACACCGGAGCAGAGACTAACCAGGTTTCTTGAAATACCAGGATATCCTGCTCCCCCAAGGTATTTTGCAAAGAGTTAATGAAATGAGAGTGACCTCTCGTGTTCTATGAGGTTATACGGATAAGATCATCTTGACTCACCAGCTGTTACGAGTTCTGATCATATGTTTGCATTGATTGGGGGTAGTTAGAAAGTTTGTAAAGGCAACATTCGGGTTAGGATTGTAAATATTAATTGAGGTTTTTATGGTTTGGGAGGGCCCCTGATCAGAGGCTTGAGACAAAGCAAAACCTATATCAAACATAGCCATTCTAGCTTGCCACAAAATGTTGGCTACAAGGCCAGTCCGCACATGTATTCTAGCTTCTGATAAGCTAAGACAACTATTGAATTCCACTAAATCGATATCTGGCGTAGTCAAACTCCGTAATATTGGGATTTGTGCACATATGTTCAGAATACTTGCACGATTAAGAACATATTGGGTGGCGGGAAGCTCTCGACATTTTATTGTTAAGCAATGAGGCTCTATTTGATTATTTGCATCACCTGATGTTTTTGTAATCTTAGCTTGACTATATTGAGCTGTTGAACTGGATGCAAATCCCAGGGTAGAGGGGTGTGATTGAGCCTTTTGCAGCAACTGATCAGATCACCTTGCTGCTGTGTGGCCATGAAGTAGCTTCTCTACATCAGGAAAGGTTAAGGGCGGGTTCTTGGCCACACTATGCATTCTGTTTTGAGCTTCAGTGAAATAGGCATCCATGGATGATTTTATGATCTCCCTCAAGTCTTGGGAAGTAGGGTGGATCTCTTCATTAAGGACTGAAGAAGCCTTAAGGATGCCCATAGCATTTTGATTTATCGTTCTAGATGGATTAGATACTGTGCGATTATCCTTTTGCCAAATATTTATTTGTGACCTTGGATGATAAGATGGTAGAGTCTTGGCCCCTTGTTCTTTGTTGAGTACATTTGATTGTGTGTTATGTGATAAATTGTGCTGTATTGGAGGAGGAATTGAGGCAGCCATCAAGTCTCTAGGGGGGACAGGGAGAGGCCTAAATAATTGTACTTCAAGAGATTTTTCAGTCACATATGAGTAAATTGAGGCTCGAATTTCATCTCTGAGTAAGTCAATCATTGGAAGAGCTTGATGGACTGAAGCTTGTTGGAATGATGTTAAGGGAATCGCAGTGAACTGCGAGGAGCTTGAAGAGCAACCGGCTGTGTTCAATAACTAGGGTTCGGAAACTTTGATAGAGGGTGCACAGCTGTTCACAACTTTACTAATCATACCAGAAAGGGCTACTAAATCATCAAGTGGTTGATAACTTGGGGGATTGCAGGGGGAGGACGCGTCAATCCCAAGGGCCGGGGCCGAAGAGGATACTTTCTCCTGCCTCTCTAGACGGCTTATAGCCTTCACAATGCGCCGAGTTCACCCCGAGGAGGGGCTTGCCGCATTTTCTTCACTGGCTTGCGACAGATCTTTGCTTTATTAACTCGTTTTGTTAAAGAGTCACTTGGGCCAGTGTTATTAGCATTAGTTGTTGAGAAACGATTATATGTGAAAGATTTCGGGGCTTTACAAGAGTCAGAGGGAATTGCTAGATCACTTGAAGGATGTTTTAATGGGGCATCCTCACCTATAAACATAGGGTCTAAAATAGAATGACTAACTTTGTTAGGGTCCTCACCAGGCTCTAGAGATGGCGGACAAATTGCTATTGCACCTAAGGACGAGGTTGAATTGGGCTGAGCAGAGACTGATTCACTCAGCGCTGCAAGTGCTGAGGGATAAACAGAGGGATCTACAGCAGACAACAGCCTTGGGCTCAGCTGGGCTAAATGATTAGGATTCATGAGTTTCTCCAGATTGCTGACATTATTAATCATTTGCTCAATTAGAGTGGTTTGGTGACTCACTTTGCCCTCCATCACTTCATACAATTTAGCTTCTGCGAGCAGGGCGATGTTCATGGCGCTCAAGGTATTATTGAGAGCCGGCGCCTCTGGAAAAGAGAAGCGAGTTGAACGACCTTTCTGAATAAAAAATTCTGAGTCATGCATATCTTCATTGAATTTAGAGCGTCTTGGAGTCGGAGCAATAAAAGACAGTGATTCGTCAACAAAATGTATATGTGTTTTGTTAACAAGGTCTGAGATATTACTCCAATTTGGGCTTGGGTCAGTAAGCTGTACATTAGTGGGATTCACAGAGTCAGTGTGCTTAACGGTAAGACTATGAGTAGTATCTTCATGTAATTGAATCAAGTCCCCAGAATTCGAACAAATGTACATAATTTCATGAGTAGATGAACTAGATCTATTTGAAATGTTCATGTAGTCAAGTACATCGTCATCAATTTCACGCGATAGTGTAGGCGATTTATGAGCTTTTTGTAGACGATGCTGGGCGGAAACTGTGCAAAGCACAGGCACCAGGCGTCTCCTAGAAGTCAATTGGATTGCAGTGAGCAACTTGGCTGTTGACAGGTGCTCGTGATCTATACAAACCGAGACAAGGGTGGTGTCAGTAACTCCCCCCCCCCACCAAGGTCGATTCGACAACAACAGGATTGAGCACAGGCAAAGGGTCGCCGATGGAAGTTAAGGGTAGATTAGACATACAATCGTGGGCTGGCAGAGGGCTTGTTGGTAATCTATTCTCAGATGAAAAAGAGACCGGTGATTTACAGATGCTACTATTTACGTCCTTATTGGCTCTCAAGATTGGATTCACTTCCTTGGTGCAAAATGTTCAACTTTCGGATGACCAAGGCAATGTGTGATTCCCATTTTTCCTAAAACCCGCCCAACCAGCGAGGTTCGTTTGGGCTCCGCGGTAGTCAGTTTCTCCTGTGCCATTTTTAGGCTGCCTTTTGCAACAGGGCGCGGTGAAACCATAGACGGCATGCCTGTTTTTAATGTGAATTTCTTTACAACCATAGTCATATGCTATACCAAATTAACCTAAAAAAAATAAGTGGGTTGAAAGGAAAAATAAATGCAATACCATGGAGTAGAACACCCCCTACGCCCGCTCGTCAGCGGGACAGAGAGATAGCTGCAAATACACTTGGCAAATTCACTTGCTCAAATGCGTGCGCACTAGTGCGCATGCACAATGTATTTTGAATGAATTCAATTGGGGCCGGGCTTGCCACTGCAAGGAAGGATACGAGAAAAACACAGTGAGAACTTAGAAATGTTGGCTAAAGAATAGGCGGTGGGGCAGTCACTCAGGCAGTCCTTGGCTCATGAGCCAATAGAAAGTAGTTGGGAACTGCGTACCTATCCAATGAATGAAGCCATGAGCTCTTGTGTCCCAAGTACGCCGGCAGAATTCTGTGTCTTTAGCATCGGGAACGGCGTTTTCAGCGGTTTCAGCAGCAGTGAAATCCGGCAGAGCAGGACAGCGAGACAGCTGCAAATACACTTGGCAAATTCACTTGCTCAAATGCGTGCGCGCTAATGCACGTACGCGATGTATTTTGAATGAATTCAATTGGGGACGGGCTTGCCACTATCCAATAAATGAAACTGTGTGGTCTCGTGTCCCAAGTATGTCGGCAGAATTCTGAGTCCTTAGCCTCGGGAACGGCATTTTCAGCGGTTTCAGCATCAGTGAAATCCAGCAGAGCGGGACAGCAAGACAGCTGCAAATACACTTGGCAAATACACTTGCTCAAATGCTTCTGTCCCATTAGTGTTACTTTTTCTTGTACTTGCATCTGTGCTGGTGCCTGAAGTATGCTCACTGTACCTTGCATTCCTGATATTTCCCCACCTGGCACTTGTCCTTGGGCTGGCATACCCTGTGTCTGTGTGGGCAGCAATTGCAGTTGCTGTGCTATCACTTGCTTCTGTTGAGGCGACTGCATCTGAGTATATGCCTGCTGTTGTTGCACTCCCTGCTGCCCTGTTTGTGCTATTAGTGGCCATGTTCGGGCAAAGTGACCAAAGTTGCCGCACGCAAAACTTTTTACTCCAAACCGTGGACCCATTCCCATGTACTCTACGCCCTTTCCCCTTGAATAATATCCTCTCTCTGTCTGGTACTGTCCTGTATAATTGTTTACTCTGCCTACATATGATAAACCCTGGCTGTTGTTGTGTGTTTGTAAATGCTGGTTGTTGTTGCATCTACATCGTCCCCCACTACTGATTGCATGGTGCTTGCGTGTATCCCCCTTGCTGTGTTACCACTGCTGCTGGGAGCCCCCTTTGTTGTGTGGGTGGAATGACAACCGGTCCAGTGACCACTGCTCCTTCCATGCTTATTTTAGCCAGTTTTTTCTGCACTCATTTATTTTCCTCTTTTACCAGGTTGTCTGCTATCTCCGTGTCTTTCTCCTGCTTCCTCTTACAATAGTGCACAATCGTTGCCTGTATCTCGGGCCACCTTTTTGCTTCTATCCCAACTATTTTTTCTAGGGAAACCTGCACATCCGCAGGGAGCCCCCTCACTAAGATGTGATAAAACAGGGGTATTTTGTCATCGCAGGACTGTTTATTTTACTGTGTCCACATCTCTTGTATGGATGGTATATATTCTGCAGGGTCCTCTTCTGGCTTCATTGTACATGCTACCATTGATACCATATCTGATTTATCTGGATACAGCTCCCTCAGAGCTTTCCAAAAATGTGCTTGATAATTGTTAAAGGATGCTCTGTCATGTATGTTAGAACGTAATGTTACCCCTGCATATCGCGCTTGTTGCCAAATTTTGTCACTTCGTTCCCCCACCAATACCGCCAATAAACTCAAAATGTCTCCTATGGCCAGCGGAATCGCTGCTGTCTCCTTCTCAAAAACATAAATCCACTTACTCACTCCCGCCATTAGCGAAGGTAAACTTTAGACCAAATTATCCATATCCATTGTATGCCAAGGTACGTAATACACCTCACCTTTTGCTTTCTGCAAAAGGGGCAACTGTTTCCATGCTCTGGGTTTGTTCCCTTGCTGTGGTCTTGTAAGTACTGTTATTCTAGTCTCCCTTCTCCGAAGCCTATTTCTCCAGTCACCCGATGATTCCTCTCTTTTCTCTTCTTCCCTTCTCCTTCCCGTGCTCATATTTGTTAGATCGCATGTGTCAAATTCGTCACCCCCATAGTCGCTGTCGCTACTGTTCTCTGTAAGGAACTCATGGTGGCAACATTAAGACAGACACAAGTGATCACAGTTGAAGGGTGTTTATTAAACTGTATATGTAGGTTGGAAAAACACCCAATCTAAACCTAAATCTAAAATGTGAGCAAGCTACAACCATCAAATAATAAAAAGGCAGTCCTAGTGGCATTTGTCAAATAAAAGGGCATATACTATCCTTGCAACTAAATACAAAAGAGTGTGGGATACGGTTCACAAGAAAGAAAGAAGTATTCACAAACGATAAATCAGGATGCGGTAGCCGGGGTCTCCCTTCCCCATGTTTTGACCATGGGACAAGGCAGGACTCCTGAGCACAGCACATGCTCAAGCTTCCCCAGCACGAGACGACAGTTCTGCTCTCAGCTATCAGGACCTTTGGTGGTTAAGTCTCTTTTCTACAAAATGTCTCTTGCCTCCGAGGCCCTGATCTGTTCCAAAATAATAAACAACAGTTTGTTTCTGCTGGTACGTTGGGTGATGCCTTTTCTCCCCTAGATCCCCTTCTTCCGGGCTCAGATCCACAAAAGTTCCTTTCTACAAAATCATAAACAAAAGTTATTTTCCGATTACTCTTGGGTGATGATTCTTCACCCATGGCTCCCCCTCTTCCGGGCTCAGACACCTCTCGAATATCAGCCTCCCTCCATCAAGTTCACTCTGTCTTGTATTCAAAAGATTTCTCTGTTGCATTTACCTGTTGATGGGGTACTTGCTTTTCACCCCTGAATCCCCCTCTTCAGGGCTCAGATCCTTCTCGACTGTTAGCCTCCCTCAATTGGGTTCACTACGGCTCCTGTTAACCCAAGTTTCCTTATGGCATTCACAAATCTTAATGCTTTTTTAAACAGTTCACTGTGGACATCCCTCTGTCAGGTTCACTTTTGTCAACACACTGTTCATTGAGACTTTAGGGTTCGCCCCTTTCCATCGGCATCCCTCCATCGGGTTCACTCTTGCCAACTCTTTCCAATCACACAGTTCCTTCTACTTTCTTACGATGCTGGATTTACTTCCCTTAACTTTACAATCATCTGCTGGTCAAAGACTTTCGAATGTATAGAGGATTTTGCTAGACCCCTATATGACCACTTTGAACTTTTGCTCTCGCCTTTCCCAAGGTCTTCTGGCAACGGTAATTTCAACAATAGGGTAATCACCCAGAGTTTCTCGAGTGAGCACCCATGTGGTGCCGGACCCCTCTGTAGCTGGATTTCCCCTCTAGTATTAACAGTTCTTTGTATTTTCCTCAATTAGCCGTTTGCTACTTTTGTTCAACACAGTTCGGTTCTGATCGGCTCTCCCCTCGACTCACCGGCTGTGATGAACCGCTCGGGCTTTCTCGTCTCTGGAGTCAAGGACGGTACTACGGTAGCAGGTGTCTCTCCCTGGCTTGATTTTCAGCAGAGGAGGGCCCGTGTACAGTTGACATCTGCTGCAACACACGCTTGCTATTGTTCGCGGTCTTACAATTCCTTCACTGAGGCTTCATGGGTCTGGGTCGGAAAGTGCAAGGTCGCTTCTCTCCTTGTCATCCTTTCGGTTCTCGCCGCCTTTCTCCTCCTCTTGAACTGCCGTACTTGGATAGATGTGTCGTTGTGCGGTCTGCCTTGCCCATATTGTGCTCTTGTGCGCCACCTTTTATCCCTGTGGGGAAGGGAAAGGGCCATCAGGTGTGTGTGGGAATCTGGTCAATTGCCTGACTTTGTCTGACCCTTGTGTTGGAACATGTCAGGTAAACGGCTCTGGTTTTATTTAGTCCATTGTCTTTCGTGGTGTGAAAAGGTGTTTGTGTTGGAAAAGGGGGTTGGAGTTAAGTGTCTGAGTATTCTACGTGCTAGCATGGGAAAAAGGTGTTATATGTAGGGGGATACCACATCTCACCCATCAGTGTCCCACTTCCACTCCCCAAGGACCCCCCATCCAGGTGATCCTCCCGCACTGGTCCACCCCCAGGAACTGGATCCAATAGCAATGACTGTGTCCTTGCCATCTGGATGACAGATTCCCGGGGAGTAGTAAGTGAGACACCTTCAGGTTTCTCAAACTTCCTAATCTGATAAAGTGTGCTCACCCTCTGTCGTATCTTATTTGCCGTCGTCCAAGTCCTGTCCCCAGTTATCAATTTTAAATTGTATGTGCCCTGCTGTCCATCCCTGCTCATCAGCTGTCTTTCGTTGTTCCTTTCCTTTTTCATTATCTCCCTTTCCATTGCTTGTTCTGCTTCCCTGAACACAGAGTCAAGTTGCTGTTGTGTGCTCTTTTTAATGTCCACTAAATATTTTGTTCTCCCCTTCTCATCCTTACTAACAGAGTACGATTTGCACTCATCTTTCTTTTTGTTTGTTCTCTCCTTATCTTAAGATACCCGGCTAGGGTTTGTATATCCTGCAGCTGGTTTTAACAGTGGGTACATTGCATAGGGAGGGGGCGGCGCACTCCCTTTTTCCTCCTCCCCTTCTCTGTCTCCTTTTTGTTTTCTTCGACAGCTTCCAGAGCCCTAGAATGTCCTGCCTCTTTTTGAGCATTGCTCCTTTATAGGTAGCTGACAGGTATGAGTACATACTGTTGATAATGTTTTTATCAACTGTTCCCTCCCCGGGCAATTCCTAATAACACTTACCTACTGTGTCATTTGCCCACTGAAAATGTATTTTAGTATTTTATCAGGATATTGGGGAACCTTTTGCACATATGATAAAGGGGAGCGTCCATGCAGTGGGACGACATTATCACACCCTCTTCCTAATTGTTAGAGTACTCTTCCCTCTCCTTTTTCTTCTTATCCCTTTTTATTTAAACCTTAAACTCTTTTATCCTTGTCAACGCACTTCCACTCACTCAATCTTATACTTACCACTTAACTCGCTCACCCAATTTCATTCGCACTGACCCTCGGCACAGGCCCCACCCTCTTATACCTCTCATTCCACTCTCACACACACTGGCCTTGACAGGCACGTCTCATTTGTTTTTATTAGTACACAAATGGCCCTCTCAATAGGCCCACCCCCTTAACAACAATGCCCTATTTTAGCACACTGAGAGTGCGGTTACTCCTCCCTTCGTTCGTCTGCATCCCCTGCACACACTACTCAGCTGTTTTGATATTTACACATTAGTTCGGCTCTGGCCCTTCCATAATCTCCACAGCCGCAATGAAAAAAAACTATGACGACTTGCACATTATCACAATAAACTGCTAATAGTCACAAAAACACTAGTGCATACGCCTCTTCACCTTTTTTCCTCTCATTCAAACTCTTTAACCCAAAAAGAATACAAAAAATTGTGCAACTATACCAATTGCTTGCACTACGCGCAACTGTAGCCTAACAAGGCCTGCCACTTACTACGCAACCCTCTGCTCTAACGCAAATGTTCCACAGCCCACTTATTCCCCATCGGATAAATTGACCTAAAATCTAAGACTACTACGGCCAATCACCCTCCACCTTTTGAGGGTGCGTCTTATTCACCATAAAAATAATCCCTCCCACTCCTAGTGCATTCATGCGCGGATACACTCATGTATCCTTTTAGGAGATTCTCCACTCTTCTTGACTTCAGGGTCTTCCTTTAAAGGCCAGTACCCCGATCAGAGCCAAGGCACCGACCTGACCAGATGGACCTTCGGGACTCTGCAGGCCTCCTCGATATTTGAGCTCTTAGAACTGGTCAGCAGGCACTATCTCGCACTCCTCCGAGAACACAGCTGGAATCCCCAGGCCTGGTCGGGAAAGTTTATGAATCTTGCTGGGGCCTCCAAAAATGTACAGGGGGTCGCCTTGGATCTCACAAGTAAAACATTACAAAGGTAATCAAAAAGGAATGTACTCCAGACAAGAAGTAACCCAGTTTCATTCAGGGCCCCAGACGCAGCTCGGACAGCAATATTCAAACAGAACACGTAACAGAACTGCATGAAATGGTGCTGTCAAAGAAATACCCCTAAACCAAAAGCCTTTATAATCGTCTAAACTAATTAACATCAGTCACCTTGCAACATTAAAAGTCTCCTCACAAGAAGCTGATTGGTGATTGCATATCAACCCCCTATAGAAGGGCATACGTTTATTTCTATGATTGGGTCCTACAGACCTTTCCACACCAACCCTGGTTCCCCCTTGTGATGTCACAATCCAACCCGCAAAAGTCTTCTACCATGACACTGTCAGAGCCTTGAACCAAGAACCAGTCACTTAATGTAGCACATTAAGAATTCTTCGACCTTATTCCCAGGCAGAAATGTATTCAGGGGTCATTTGAAACTGCCGTGGGCTTTCTGAAACCGGCAGTAGATCAGGCTTCGTAAATTAAATATACCGAATTATAAAATGGTTGTGCGTTCATTGCCTTGCGACGGGACCCGTGAGCTCTGGTTTATGACCTTGAAAGTAACAAATGTTGTTTGGTTCCTACCATGCGATCCTGGGATCGTCGGATTTTCAATATACTGCCAGCCGCAATACCTCCTAAACAAATTAATGAAGCAAGTACAAGTTTCTGAAAAAGCATGCTTAGAGGTCTTTTTACCGTGGCTCAGCATAATGCAAAACCATGTTATACTTACCTGTGACCCATCATTATTGTCTATGCTTCTTTAAATGTGAGACACTGTTATTTAGGGCATTCTCCAGCCTAATTCAAATTACTGTGTGGCTATCAAGGAAGCCCCTCCCCGTTCGGAGTGCTACTCCTGCAGCTGGTAAGTTCTCACCTTTTTACTGCACTGAACTTACATTTTTACCACACCATCACTGATGACATCACATATCTAGGCCGCTTGTTTTGTTCACTGACAGTTAGAATATGAAAATATAAAAGGTGCTATATATCTAGACGTTAACCTTGTCGTATGTTCTTAAAGTACTTTCACTAGGGTTTGGTCTGAGCTCATGGTGCATATAGACAGGGCAATACGCAGGCCTCAAACACACAATTCTTATGTATACATGAAGATGAACTTTAATGTTATTGACATTTTCTGGTGCTGTTGTTTCTTTCTTCCTTACTCTAGTTTCCCTGTATGTGCCTCTGATGTGTATGGATTGTGGATCTTCATATGTATTCTTTGTAGTAACAGAAGTGTGTAGTAAGTCTTGAATTGTTAGCTATTTATTCCATATTTAACATTACTCAAAACTCTGATAAGATAGCATTCATTAGTTCATTATCCAACATTACCCTTTAAAAATATTCTAATTCTATGGTGCATGCTGCAGCCATTGCCTTTGTGGATGTATGATTAGGTTGCTGTATTGACAACAACACTCCAATATAATGTTTTTCTTTGATGAGTACATTCTTTAATACATTAAGTAGTTCATGATAGGTCTGCCAATCACTGCTGACATCTTGTTACCAACATTATAAACACGGCCCCTTGTAGGGCCCGTTTATCAAAATGTATTTCAGATATGATGTCATCAGTGCTGTCATCAATGACATTTGTGACATCATCATTGATGTCCTGGGTGTTAGTCTTAGCAGTGCACGGTGGTGGCACAAGTTATGGTTGCTTAGCTTACCATAACTGGTGAATTTGAAGTTTTTTTCGGTTTTACTTGTAACCATAACGCCCATTTAACAAAGTTTTTTCACAAAATTTGATAGGCTTTTACTAGTGCAACTTAACCATAACGCTCCTTTAACAAAGTTGTTTCACTGAATTCCATAGCTTTTTACCAGTGCACCCTTAATTTGCTACAAGTTCCTTATATTGTACTCACCCCCATTGTAGCAGCTCTAGAGTCCGTGGATGGTACGAATGTCTGCAGACAGCAGGTAGGATTCACAAAGCCCTGAAGCACAGGTGACAACAGAAAATGTTGTACCCTTCAACCAACAAGCACATATACATAAAACAACAACGCTTATATTTACTACACCCAAATATACCTTTTTGTACAAATCATCATTTGAAAATGTGCATATTATTTTTTCATTTAGCACACAATATAATGAAATTCACCAAGCACAAACCATAATTGTACACCTTATATTACCACTTCAAGATAATTCTTCATGCAGACTCACATACACCAGGTGCTCATTGTAAAACTACCTCTTGCCTAATAGTAAGTACAATGTATTTATATCTATATTATCACCATTCATTATGTAAACATTTCATATAAGCAAAAAGCACACTTTTATTTTATTTTCACAGAAATGGCAAACACACTTGAGTGGTTCGAAGAAATCTTCCCAAAAGAAGAAATGAGTGATGATGACATCCCTAATGGTAAACAATAAATCTTTCAATATAAACTAATAATGTAATTGATACAGAGCTCATTAAAATAATAATAATATCTTCTCTTCTTAAAGCACATACATTTCATGAAGAAACACCCCAATTTAATTATGGAGAATCCCAAGAATCAGAAAGGCAAACTATATCCCCAATTGCACATTACCAAATCATGAGCTTGTCTGCAAAATTGGATGAACTTAGTAATGACTTTAAGGAACTTTTTAATTATGTTAAAAATCATGTTATTAGAACTGTTGTTGTACCTTTACCCCTTACCCTGAGCAATAACCCCCATCAAATTCCCAAAGTGTAAATGAAAAACGCTTTGATGAAACTTCACCCACTCTCTCCTCTGATTATCATTGTATACAAATTCCAAATTCTCCTATTTACGTTTCCCATTCTGACACCCCATCCCTTTCATAAATAGATTTATTTGGAATACTATAAATATGTTGTATGTTGTTCTGTCATCATTTATTTTTTTTTAAAACACCAATTAGTAGTCAGTGGACAATACGACTGATCGAGGTTTCGATTCTCAATATGGATGTCCGCAGACATCGTGCTGTGTCCGGACATGTCTGTTCATGCATGATGCACTTTTAATTAGTCCTCAGATAGGGCCCTTGTTTGCGGACATCCATGTGCATGCGCCCGATGGTCTCCCACCCAATGGTGTCCATGCACAGCCGTCAGTGCCGCGAACATCCCCAGACGTCATCATGAAACCGCACCCGTGCAGCGTGACAGCCTGCCTGTGAACGGTGTCCATGCTCCACAGACATATTAAAACTGCATTTTTCAGCCAACTCAGGGTGTTTCAAGTTGAAAGTTTACCCTTCCAGAGAAATGCGGAGGAGGATGAAGAAGAAGAGCAAGATGGCAAGAGTAGAGGAAGTACCTACCTCCAGTGCCCTTAGTGAGTCATTGGTGTGGTGGTTTTTCACCACTGTTGGAGGCGTACCGAAGACTCAGGCAGCAAAGGTAAGATGCACTGAGTGTGGGGATATACTCAGTCATGGAAAACCTGGGCTGTACTCCTATGGGACCACCTCCATGTGCCACCAAACCAAATTCAACCACTTGCATGCTCTGAGAAAGGCTGTTCCTTTCTCAGGGAGAAGCAGGTTGACAGCCTCTACCCAATCTTCCTCAACCTCTCTTGCCACCACACAAAATTCTCCTCTGGGGCAGAGGATCTCGGTGGCAACCTCGCAGGCCATTCAGAACACTGTTGACCCTTACGTTTTGAGGGTCAGAGTACTATGTTTGTACTGTGAAGCACCAATCTGCAGGGGGAAGCAATTTCAAAGTGATTTTGAGGCTGTGGTCCAGGAGCATGAGAAAATCTGCCCCTTACCTAAAATTTAAGGCCCATCCAACATCTTCCTCTCTCCACCTGCACCTCCATCTCTGTGGTTAGTGCCCCTTCCCTCCTATTCCTCCCTTCCCTCCCCACCTTACCTTGCCTCTGAAGAAAAAATAGAGAAAAATATAAGAAAATACAAAATAACAAAACACAAAAAAATGGTTCCTTTAGGAGCCACATTTCACAGTCCAAAAATAGTAGTCCACAGACACCTGGAACATTCCAGGTGTAGGGTGGGGGAAATAAAATCATTTAAAGGATTTTTTGTTCAAAATGGTGGCTCTTAAAAGAACCTTTTTTTAAATTTCTGGCTTTTATATTTTTTTGTTTATTTGGATTTATGTACTGAACTAACGAAAGTTACACTGAACTTAATTATTTGTTCTAACTGTCACAAAAAGTGCTTCTAATTTGTTTTCTTAATTTTTTCATATTTGTTTACTTCAGCTACTAAAAATACTTGAATCCATATTGTATGTGTTCACACAAACTGCTTCAATGCATGTTGAACATTTTCAAGAACAATGTGATTGCCCACATCAGTCAGATGAACGCCATCTCTTCGAAGAAAATTGACAATATCAGATTTGATATTTTCATTATGAAAAGATGTCATGCCAACATCCCGCAAAAAGGCACATACAACTGTGTTCACATTGTGCCTGGCTTTCTCAATTTGTGGACAAAATAAATTCGAACAAATCCACATTTGTCTCTGAGCTATCCGGGAAAAAATTATTTTTCGAATGTGGAAACAGTTACATCAACTTTCCAAATGTCTCCTTCATTGCAAACTGTAGTGATATTCTGGTAGCATAGCCCAAACTATTGCCTCCACAGTGAACTACAATGATGTCCAGATGCTTCAAGTGAACCATATTCTCAAAAAACAGGAGGAATTACACCCACTTCATTTCTCGCATTCCATAACATGACACTTGAAATTCATGGAATCCAAGATTCTCAGACAATACACAGTGCCCGAAATACACCTTCAGTCAATGGATCCAAGAGTCTCCCAGAATCCATACACTCTGCTTCCTCAAAGGCATAGCCATAGCCATCTTAAACTCACTCCCCAAACAAAATTCCTGCTACCCTCTCTTCATGTACTTGGCTGATTCCCCAATGTCCACGGACACCCACAACTGTCCACGGTCTCCACAGTCCCGTTTCCATGCCAGTCCCAGATGGCACTTGTGCTGTCCGCGGACACCGTGGCCAAGGGCAGCCCTTTTACCCTTTTATGTTTGTAACACTCCCTCATTGGCTGCTTTCAAATAGTCACACATCCATCCACCAATCGCATACAAAAACTCTACAGGTAACCCTGTCATCTCAGTTCAACACTTAAGATGTACTCTTCAACTCTCAGAGTACATGTCTCCTGCAACTCACAACCACCTGCTTTAAAAACTACTGTAAATCTCACCAAGATTTCTATTTGCAGATTCAACATCTGCATCTAACAAGACATTGTACAGTTGTGCTTAGATTGTATTAAGTATTTTTTACAACTCTTTTACAAATGTATGCATTTGGGAAGTGCCTTTGGCAAGTGTTTTTGCCTGCTGTCTCGTTGTGTCCTGCTGCCCGTTTTGAACTACGACGGAGTTCAAGCTACGTTGGTGCAGTGAACTTGTGTGGAAAATACAGCTTGTGGATTGGACTGGTACGACATCCTTGGATTGCCATTGGCCCATAGTGTAACATAGACTATTAACATAGAATATTACCAGCTTGTAAAGGCTGTTTCCCTTCAGTAATTTAATTCTATTTGTCTTTGTTGTAGTGCTGATCCCGCCCACCCCACCCGGAAATAGTAATAAGCACTGTGCATGCACATTTGCGCGCGCGCACTTGGGAAGTGCTTTTGGCAAGTGTTTTTGCCTGCTGTCTCGCTGTCTAGCGGGATAGGTGGGGCAGTGGGGGCCCGCTCTTTGAGCAAACATCAAAGGTAATATCTGGAGTGAATCTGTGAGTAACCCCAGCGTGATGTTATATGTGTGATTGCCAAAGCTCGTTGTGACAAGAAAAACCAAAAGCATTTTATTAATTGTTTAGTCCTGCTAAGAGGTACGGCCAGTGAATGGTGACAGTGAGAGAGTCATTCAAATACTAGTTGAAAGTCATAGCATACACTTTGAAATAATTATTGTGGTACTGAACTGAAGTGAAGTTGCAGCCTTGTTGAGCCGTGCAAGGCTTGTTGACAAAATACTTGTTTGTTCAAATTGTGCAAGAACGCTCTCTAACATTTCAAGTTACCCTTCCATTTGGTTTAGAGAAATGGAAAAGGGACAGTTCACTTTGAGAACTGGCATGCCTGCAGTGAATTTAGCCTTATTTAAGGAAGGAACAGACATGACAACGAAAATTACCCAAGCAATTGTCAACACCCCAATACAGAAACAGAAAAGAAATATATTGGCTCGTATAGGCGATTCAAAAATATTAAACAAAAATAGAAATCACTCGATCTCAAGGGGTGCCGGCATTCGCCACTATTACAACTTTGGCGTGACACAGGGAACTGAGTCAGGCAAAGCTGGAACGAGTAAAAGGAACCAGATGAAACAAGACAAATTGCGCGAATTGAACAGCCGACTTGATAAAGAAGTAGCGACCATTAAGATCAATGTGCCAATAATGAACTCTGACAAAGTTGGAAGCGTTATATCGGACATGACTATGGAAAATGAAAGTAGACGTTGTGATGATAATATATCAGCGTTGTATAAAAAATTAGACAAGATTAATGAAAGCCCACCCAAGCTGTGCAGTGTAGAGTCCCAACAAAGAATAAGAGAAGCCTATCAAACCCTGCGTATCATGGGGCAAGTGAATGAAGATGTACTCAATTTTATGAATATGAGCTCCGCCTCGGCGCATGAAGAAGAGGTGGTATCTGTCCACTCTAATACGGGCGACTTAATGCAGGCCGAGGATCTGTCACCCATTCAAAGACAAAACCCAAGTGATTGCAACCAGACGGGGAGAACTGAAGGAGTCCAAGAAACTGAAACACCAACAAACAAAAGAGCAGAAGCATCCCTTGAGTCATCGGTGTGTTCAGAAGAAGAAATATCGAGAAATTCTTTATCATTCGTCCCACCAACTCCAAGGCAAGTGCATAGGCCGCGGGATGGGCAACATTCCGTAAAACCAACTAATCGTTGTATGGAAGAAGTCTCAATGCAGGCGGATATGAGTATCACGCTGCTGTCTATGAATGCAGCCCTATTATCATTGGCCAAATTGTATGAGGCAATCGACCAAAAAATTAATTATCAAACGATATTGCTAACAAATCTATCATTTCAAAATAAGGACGGGGTGCCTGATGGAGCCACAAGAGAAATTGAGCCACAGTGTGAGATTTTTAGACACTGTGGAGCAAAAGATACTGAAACCCAAACAGATCCTGTGCATGACTTTGGGAATAGGGGAATACTACAGCTGAAGCAGTTTACCTTTAGTACCTTTAGTCAAGGATGTCGAACTTGACCCACAGGATGGCTCCCGTGGTGAGGCTGGAGAAAAGGCCAAAACAGACCCCCCCTTGATGCAAAAGGTGGTCGACACACATTGTGAGGAAAACCAACAAGAAATAGCGGTGACATCTGTCAAGGTGGACACAGAAAGAAAGGATTCCAACAAGTTGGTAAAGGTCCCGAGAAAGAAGGAAAACAAAGTGACAGCCACTCAACCAATCAATAAAATAAATGTGAAAACAAGAAGATACTTGACACAACACAAATGTTGCCAAAACATTGAATAATGAAAAAGGAGCGAACCAGGGAAGCAGTGGGCAATTGTCATTGAGAGTTGAGAGTAACAAAGGGAAAACAAACTCAATCTTTTGCCACAAACCTTTGGACGATCTATTGGCAGAAGATGATTGCATGAGGGAGCAAGAAAGGCTCCTCTCGCAACCACCCATTGCTACCTCAGGTCCCTGTGGAACGATGGAGAGAAGACTGAGCGAACTAACAGAAGCCCAAATGAGAGAAGAGATAAATAAAACTGTAGAACGCTACATGGCCGACAGACTAAAGGAGAAACCTCAAACTGAAACTGACAAGGATGCCCAGGAAATCGGGAGGCCCAACTTTGAACCTTGTCCAACTAAACTCACTCTAGCAAATACAGATGGGAAGTCAATAGACAACGAAACCTCAAGACAAACTGCGCAATGGAAGAAGAATATTAACCTGATGAAAGATCATACATTCGGATCAAGGGCAGTGGACCAAAATAAATCTCGATGTTTCATATTGGAATGCAGAGACCATCCGTTTGCCCAGTTTGATTTAAATCGGTCGAGTGTCCTAAATATATGCAAGGAGTTACCTGAATTAAGAAACATAACAATATTGACAGAGTTGAGTTTTTGAATGACAAGGACCTATCGAAATCCCGTATTTCCATTCGATCGGCTGTATTGGCTGACATTTTGTGGCTTGCAAGGGACACCCTCTATCATATGGGCTTTAATTTATTTAAAGATGAAGCACAGATGGTAGAGAGTGACAGGATGGGACAAAAGAAATGGTCCCTGCATATTTATGGGTCTAGCTTGAACGGCCAGAGCAATGTGAGAAAACAACATGTAGACCATGCATAACAACTCATTGAGAAAGACAAGTTCCAGTTTATATGCTGGAATACACGTGGATTTACACATTTTGTTAATGTGCAAACACAGAGCTTAACCTCTTTGATATAGTGGTACTTCAGGAAACCTGTTTGGTAGAGACCCCGATATGGGATAGCTATAAGAAAATCAAAGGGGTTCAAGGTGTCAGCATATGATCTGCATACACCCTTTATTCAATCTGTCAAGCTGGCGAATGATGCATACTCAATCCTGATTGTTAATATCTACTGGGGTAGGGCACATTTGTCGCCAGTCTGTTTTTTAAAATTTATTGAGGAACTCTTTGTCAGGATTTCTGCTGAAAAATGTGTTGATTATATGCTTGTCATGGGTGACATTAATCTCCACTTTGTGGCGAAAGGGAAAAGACAAGAATTGGTGGAGGAACAGAGATGACTTAAAATCATGAAAGATATGCAATTAGTAGTGGTAAATGGTGCAGTGGTGGGCGATGTGCCGGCTGCCAGTACTTGGCACAATGGTCCATATGAAGCTACAATCGACTATATCTTTGTGAATAGGCCAATGATGAATAGAATTCAAGCTCTAAATGTAAAACCTAATAATAACAGTGACCATAGTCAGCTTTGTTTAACATGGGAATTAGAAACAGCACCACCTGTGAGAAGTAGTAAAAACTATGGAGGGAAAGTAATAGCAAACAATATGAGAAATCGAGTGAAATGGTCTAACCACACGTTAAACAACTTTGAGAGGCAATTGTCATTAAACTCTGGGAAGGATTACTTGTGATGTATTTAAAAATATGTGTCTGTAAAGGATCCTGCACAAGGCCATCGTTATAAACATCCCCACATGTTTGACATTGATGTAAAACTTTAAAAAGCTGAGCTAAGGCATCAAATACTTCGGTTAAAATATCTACCAGCAGAGGACAGGGCATCCAAAGTAAAACATCTTCGTTCAGTCTATAAAAACTGGCAAAGAGGAAGGAAGGCTTTATCCTATCAGAAGGATAGTGAATATATGTTAAAGAAAATTGCCTCCAAGTCGTCCGCGGAAATCTGGGGTGTCTCTGACCAGGCCACATACAAAGATCAGAGTTCTGTTCAGGTAAATTCCATCGCAGAAAAAACCTGGTGCGATTACTTCTCTCAAATATATCAGACTATATTGTCAAACCATCATTTAGTCCTCCGGAAAGAAAATTGGAATCACTCAATCCAATTCGACCAAGATGATATATTATTTTATATCTCCAAATTGAGCAACTCACGAGCCCCTGACCCGGATCGGCTTGATAATAGAAAGTTCAAAGAAAATCCAGAGATATGGGCTAGTATATTAATGAGGATATTTGAAGAAGTGATGCGCGCTGGGAAAATACCTGAATCATGGAAGAAGTCAGTATTTATCCCGTTGTATAAGAAAGGGGATAGTCTAGATCCGGCATTTTATAGGCCTATTTCCCTTTTGGACTGTCCGGGGAAGATATTTGCCCGTCTAGTCCTTCGCAAATTCAATTGGTGGTTAAATAAAGAGAACCTAAGAGATCCATGGCAGACGGGGTTCTTAAAAAGATTAGGCACAGGCATCAATTTGCTGTGTATAAATGCGATTACTGCTAAACAAGCTAACATGAAATTACCACTATACGTCTCATTCGTTGACTTTAAAACAGCGTTCGACTCAATCCTAAGAGAACTCCTGATTATGAAATTAATGAAAAATAACTGTCCGTGGAACATTCTAAAGTGGATCATTGACTTCCACAAGCAGACATCGCTTCAGATAAGGCTGGACTCTGATGGTTCGTTATCCAATTCTATTGTTACATCCAGAGGCCTGAAACAAGGGTGTATACTCGCCTCAGCAATATTTAACTTCTTTATTTTGGATTTAGGCAAGGAATTTACTAACATCATAACTGATTCTCCTAAAATTGGGCAAAGGGAAGTTAAATGGTTATTATACGCTGATGATCTCCTTCTGTTGTCCAAAACCCCATTGGGTTTACGGAATATGTTGCAAGTGCTGGAAAAGTATGCTAACCGCAACAAAATGATCATAAACATAAAAAAAACAAGTTATCTAGTTTGGTAACCAAAAACAAAGGAACAAAAAGTCTGGATGGCAACTAAACAGCCAAGAGGTCCAATCAGTGCGTGAATATACTTACTTGGGCGTAAATATTAATAATGATTCCAGCGATGCGCCATGTGAAACCATCTTGATGCTAAAATGGAAGAGTTTAATATCCCAATTCAGAGTTATTAGCGGCAAATATTGTAAATTTACGATTGCTCCCCTAATTACATACTACAAACAAAAGGCATATAAGTCGGATAACTATTGGAATAAAAAAGAAGGAGAATATTGGAGGAGATTACTAAACCTTCCTAAAACAACTCCAATAGCCCTGATAAGACATGAGTTAGGACTAACCTCAATATATGCCATATACCAATGGATGGTTTGCACGCTCTATAGGAAATGTGTGCTAGATAAACATCAGAACGGATTGGTTACACAGTTGGCAGATTATGTGGGGACATCTGAGGACAAATTCATAAAGCAATGGAAATCTAAGGCGCAGGAGTTCATGCGAGAAGAAGATATTACCGACGATCTACTCTTACAAAACCCAGATAAAGCAAAGCGCAAAATGTAGGAAATGGACTGGATTAGGACCAGAGAAACATGTTGTAATTATAAACATTTTAAACAAAATCTGTTTGCTTTGAAATCATTCGGAATTCCAGAAGCTTAGTTAATTAAATTACCAGATGTCAGGCATCGAGCAGGACTCCTGCGTCTAAGATTACATTTATGGAAAACACAGGAAGTCACAGCAAATTGGGAGAAGGATGTTAAAGGGATTGATATTTGTAGATTCTGTAATAACAGTGTGGAATCCCTTGAGCACATTATTACTGAACGCCTGGAATTGAAGAGCGTAAGAAGTAAACATTTTAAAAGATTGTTTGAACACATGGTACACATGGAGACCAAAGTTTTATGGGAATTTGTATTTCAAGTGTATTCGAGGACGGTGGGATATGCAACAATGAATTATCTGAATGAATTGAAGTTAGATAATGATGAAAGTAAAAGTGGAATTTCTTGGTTTAACTAAGGGTATGATGTATCATGTTTACCCTAATTTTCTTTTTTAATTGAAGAACTCTAGGTTCTGGTTTTATGATAGGTTCTGCCTGTTTTTCTTTTGCATTGTTTTTGTTTCTCTTTTTACTATAATGTGTGTATCATTGTAACAATTATATGTTAACTTTTAAAATTCTAAATCTTTTCAATGTAAATTAATATGTACGGATGATGATGATCAAAGTACTCTGTATTGAAAGGTTGAATTTTTCAGCCAAATCAATAATAAATAAAAAAAAATGTATGTATACAGGGTTGCTGCCACTTACCCTGTAATAAGCACTTACCCTGTAATAAGCTTCTCAATAAGCATATTCTCTTTTTTAAACACTCTAGCAAATGCCATGTATTGCAGCATTCAGCACCTTCTCAAATCAAGTGGCAATTACTTACAATGCTGTAATTGCATTAGCAAATGTTTCTTTTTAGGAGCACTTTCATGAAATCTAAAACATGCATGTGTGCATTTATAACATCACTCTAACTTTTTTTTATAAATGAAAGGAAAAGCAGATAGAACATACTTTTAGAATATGTTTAAGTGGCACTTGGTGTGTGGAAGTTTAAAATGTTTACAGTACATGCATCTTTTTTTGCATTCTGTGACTTGTAATACCACGTGTTCTACTACACATCTCAGACTACAAGTCCCAGAATGCAACAGTAATGTACTGGGAGATTCAAAAGTGTCACATTTATCAGAAATGAAAAATGGAAAATGCTGCACAATGAAAAATATTTTTAGGAGCATTTTCATTAAAGTGAAGAAATGCATAAATGCATTTACAACAGCACTGTGTATAACTTCTTTGTAAAAGAAAGAAAAAGCAGATGCAAAAGATTTGTACAACAGTGCACTTACAACTTCTAAAATTCAAAGAAAATTTCCACACACCAACTGCCACTTCAAATGTGCTACAAATCTTTTCCATCTGCTTTTCATTTAGAAAAGTTACACACAGTGCTGCTATAAATGCACATATGTATTTTTCAACTTTCAATAAAATGCTCCTAAAAAGATTTTTTTTTAACGGTCAGCTTTTTCCACTTTTTCATTCCATATGAATGCCACACTCTCCAACCTCACTCATTACATCCCCTACACTGCCACCATGCTCCACCTGTTCACACATATGTGTATACCACCAAAGTATCTAAATATAACACTTCACCTTACATATAAAGTATTCTTTTTTCCCAACCTCTATTATAACACACCAAACATGGCTGCAACACCAATCCCCCATAGCATTACCACTAAGCCAATTTCCATATTCTTTAAAAACACTGCACCACATTACAAATACGTTATACCACAAACACAGCACTTCTTTTATTAAAATCAGCAACACATAAATAACCTAGATATGCACTATTTTCTCACTCTCATTTTTGCCGTGTTCCTTCTAATGTGCCAAACAGCACTAATCATACTCCAATTGTTTTAACACCATAGTTAACACACTTTCGTACACCACCCATAACACAACTTTATTAACTCTTTTTCCTCAACAACTCCTCCCACCTTCATAAATACCAACTTTGCTTACTAAAAGTACTTTACCATTACCACATATACCCACTAACTTTCTTTTACAATTACAGGAAAGAACAACATGGCCAAAGACAGCTACAGAAAAAAGAACACTCTTCACATCCTTCAAAGTAAGTACATAAATATATCAGGTATATCTTTCTAATTTTAACAAGGTACTTTCACTATATATTAGCCTAGAGTACTCTTTTCGAATCAACAACATGTATTCGCTCTTACTCATTATACCGCAACATTCACACTCTTTCTATTCCCATTTAAACACCACCGTTACAACACCCACTGTTTCCATCAAAACATCGGCCAGCTAGAGGGCGGAGTAGCATTGTACTTGGGTGTGTGACCTTCATTTCAGAAGGTTTTTTTTCTTTCCTTCTGAAATAGTGCTTTTGGTCATTTCTCGGCGCATCCTGCACGTGGTATCCTCTTCCTTGCCCGCCCGCTTACCCATCCATACCCCTTGACCTGTGATTGGGCCTTCTGCCCTCCAGGTAACAGCAAGGGTGTTGCCCCGGTGCACTCGCTCTGCAGCCATTTCCATCGGCCAGCTAGAGGGGTGAGTAGCATTGTACTTGGGTCTGCAAGCTTCATTTGCTAAGTTTTTTTCTGTCTTTCCTTCTGAAATAGTGCTTTTGGTAATTTCACAGTGCTTCCCGCACCTGGTATCATCACCCTTGCCCGCCCTCTTCCCCATCCACACCCCCCTGACCTGTAATTGGGCCTTCTGCCCTCCAGGTAAAAGCAAGGGTGTTGCCCCTGTGCACTCGCTCTGCAGCCATTTCCATCGGCCAGCTAGAGGACTGAGTAGCATTGTACTTGGGTCTGCAAGCTTCATTTGATACTTTTTTGTGTGTCTTTACTTCTGAAATAGAGCTTTTGGTAATTTCTCAGCGCTTCCCGTACCTGGTATCATCGCCCTTGCCCGCCCTCTTCCACATCCACACCCCCCTGACCTGTGATTGGACCTTCTGCCCTCCAGGTAAAAGCAAGGGTGTTGCCCCTGTGCACTCGCTCTGCAGCCATTTCCATTGGCCATCTAGAGGGGTGAGTAGCATTGTACTTGGGTCTGCGACCTTCATTTCAGAATTACTTTTTCCCTTCTGAAATAGTTCTTTTGATAATTTCTCTGAGTTTCCCAGTGCCTGGCATCTTCTTCCTTGCCTGCCCGCTTCCCCATGCACCTTCCCCCCACCCCTGACCCGTGATTGGGCCTTCTGCCGTCCAGGTAACAGCAAGGGTATTGGTCCTGTGCACTCGCTCTGCAGCCATTTCCATCGGCCAACTAGAGGGGTGAGTAGCATTGAACTTGGGTCTGAGACCTTCATTTCAGAAGTTTTTTTTTCTTCTGAAATAGAGCTTTTGGTAATTTCTCAGAGCTTTCCGCACCTGGTATCTTCCCCCTTGCCTGCCTGCTTCCCCGTCCACCTTCCCTCAATCCCCGACCTGTGATTGGGCCTTGTGCCCTCCAGGTTACAGCAAGGGTGTTAGCCCTGCGTACTCGTACTGCAGCCATTTCCATCGGGCCGCTAGAGGGGTGAGTAGAATTGTACTTGGGTTGGCGACCTTCATTTCAGAAGTTCTTTTCCCTTCTGAAATAGTGCTTTTGGTCATTTCTATGCCTTTCCTGCACCTGGTATCCTCTTCCTTGCCCAGCAGCTTCCCCATCCACCCCCCCCCCCCCACACCCAATCTGTGATTGGGCCTTGTACCTTCCAGGTAACAGCAAGGGTGTTAGCCCTCTGCACTAGCTCTGCAGCCATTTCCATCAGCCAGCTAGAGGGGCGAGTAACATTGTACTTGGGTCTGCGACCTTCATTTCAGACGTTTTTTTCCTTCTGAAATAGTGCTTTTGATCATTTCTCGGCGCTTCCCGCACCTGGTATCCTCTTCCTTGCATGCCCACTTACCCATCCACCCCCCCGACCTGTGATTGGGCCTTCTGCCCTTCAGGTAACAGCAAGGGTGTAAACCCTGCGCACTCGTTCTGCAGCCATTTCCATCGGCCAGCTAGAGGGGTAAGTAGCATGGCACTTGGGTCTGCGACCTTCATTTCAGAATCTTTTTTTCCTTCTGAAATAGTGCTTTTGGTAATTTCTCAGTGCTTCCTGTGCCTAGTATCTACTCCCTTACCCACCCTCTTCCCCATCCACCTCCCCCCACCCATGTTTGTTTGTTTGTTTGTTTGTTTGTTTGTTTTATTTATAGTGTGCACCTGACCCAGGGCTATCTGGGCGCATGGGTTAAGGTAGTGGTTACATGATGCAGTTATACAGTTTATGCAGTTTATACAATTTTTACATCCACAATACAGATTAAGCAATAGAATGGCAGGGCGAGTCAGTTATAAGGTTTATGCAATTTATACATACACATTACAGATGAAACATAGAATGGCTAGGAAGTCAGGTAGGTAGGGGGTATAGAAAAGCGAAGACAGATATATACAGGAGAGATGTGTATATGGTTGTAAGTGTGAATGCAGGGGGTCGAGTTAGTTTTTGTTCAGTAACCAGGTGATGACGTGGCTTCGGAATATTTGAAAAGTTGGGCTGGTTTTGATGTCCTGTGGAAGTGTGTTCCACAATTGGGAGGCTAGAACCGGGAAGCTCGTTCCGCCAGCTCTTTTTAGGCAATATCTGGGCAACACAAAACAGGATGTGTTAGTGGATCTGGTAATTCTGGCAGAGGATTTCATCGTAAATTTTTCAGTGAGATATGGCGGGGCTAGGTGGTTCAGAGCTTTATATGTCAGGCAGAGGGTTTTTAGATCAACTTTATTTTGTATAGATAGCCATTTGCATAGCGTTCTGGTGGTGGAGATATGCTCTCTTCTGGGAATGTTTAATGCTGCTCTAAGTGCATTATTTTGCAGAACCTGTAGTTTGTTGATTATAGATTTGTTGGCACCTAACTAGAGGCCATTGCAGTAGTCCAGTTTGGACTGTATAAGTGCTCTGGCCAGTATAAGGAAGCTTTTAGAGGACAGTAGGGGTCTGCAAGCTCTGATCAGCTTACCAGTGTAGGCAGTGGCTGATACAGTCATGTTTACTTGTTTGGTGAGGTTAATGTTGGCATTGAGGTAGAAGCCAAGGGTTTTTACGTTATTGGCAATCGGGATGTTGTTGCCATCAATGAGGATGCTGCTGTAGTTGGGACTAAGTTTGAGCAGGTTGTTAGGTGAGATGACTAGGAATAGCTCAGTCTTATCATCATTCAGGCAGAGGCTGTGTGTGCCCATCCATGCCTGAATGATGACGTAGACTTGGTTGATCCGGCAGACATCAGAGTCGTAGATGCCTGATAGTGTTAGGAGTATCTGGATGTCATATGCATAGTTGGTGTAGGTGACACCAAGACGGTCCAGTTTGTTGAAAAGGGGCTTTGTAAAACATATTGTACAAAGTAGGTGATACGCAGGAGCCTTGAGGGGCACCACATGTGATGGGGATAGGGTCGGCCTCAGCTGTGGGTGAGAAAATACGAATGGTTCTATTTGCGAGGAAGGATTCAATCCACATGACAGCAGAGTTGGAAAAGTGTGCTGCCGATGACAGGTGGTCACAAAGGATTTTATGGTCCACCAGATCAAAGGCTGCTGATAGGTCTAAAAGAAGTAGGATGGCAACTTTACCTTTGTCTTTTAGGTCAGCGATTTGGCTGTTAAGGTCAACAAAGGCCATTTCCGTTCCATGTTGGGGTCTAAAGCCGGATTGACAGATTCCTAGTAATTGGTTTGTCTCTAGATAATCTTGAATTTGCAAGTATGCAACTCCATCTAAGATTTTCAATAAGAAGGGGACTGTGGTGAACGGTCTATAATTCGTGGGTATAGACGGATCTAGTGTTTGTTTTTTGAGTAATGGGAGAACCCAGGATTGTTTCAGATTACTTGGAACAGAGTTTTTGGCAAATGAGGGGTTTATAAGTTTGGTGATAAAACGAGATATATCTCTGGCTGTGTCTTTTATGATTTGAGCAAGGCAACTGTCCCCTTTACAATTGGAAGGTTTCAGAGATCCTATAATTATTTGTACCTCAGGTATGGACACATGGTTAAAGGTGAAGCCTGAGTTGAGGTGTGCGGATGGTTGTATATTGGGCTGGTGAGATTGCCAGAGGCAGGTTGGTGCCGTTTGTCAGCTATTTTGGACTGGATTGGGCCTTCTACCCTCCAGGTAACCGCAAGGGTGCTAGCCCTGCGCACTCGTTCTGCAGCCATTTCCATCGGCCAGCTAGAGGGGCGAGTAGCATTGTACTTGGGTCTGCGACCTTCATTTCAGAATTTATTTTTTTCTTCTGAAATAGTGCTTTTGGTAATTTCTCTGCGCTTCCCGCACCTGGTATCCTATTCCTTGTCTGCCCGCTTAGCCATCCACCCCCCCTGACCTGTGATTGGGCCTTCTGCCCTCGAGGTAACAGCAAGGGTGTAAGCCCTGTGCACTCGCTCTGCAGCCATTTCCATCGGCCAGCTAGAGGGGTGAGTAGCACTGTACTTGGGTCTGCAACCTTCATTTCAGAAGTTCTTTTTGTGTCTTTCCTTCTGAAAATAGTGCTTTTGTTCATTTCTCAGTGCTTCCCGTGCCTGGTATCCTCTCCCTTGCCCGCCTACTTCCTCATCCACCACCCACCACCCCCGACCTGTGATTGGGCCTTCTGCCCTCCAGGTAACAGCAAGGGTGTTAGCCCTGTGCACTCGCTCTGCAGCCATTTCCATCGGCCAGCTATAGGGGCGAGTAGCATTGTACTTGGGTCTGCGACCTTCATTTCAGAATTTGTTTTTATCCCTTTTGAAATAGTGCTTTTGGTCATTTCTCAGTGCTTCCCATGCCTTGTGTCCACTCCATTGCCTGCCTGCTTCCCATCCACCTTCCAACCACCCCTGACCTGTGATCGGGCCTTCTGCCCTCCAAGTAAAAGCAAGTGTGTTAGTCGTGTCCCCTCGCTCTGCAGCCATTTCCATCAGCCAGCTAGAGGGGTGAGTAGCAATTCACTTGGGTCTGCGACCTTCATTTCAGAAGTTTTTATTTCTTCTGAAATAGTGCTTTTGGTCATTTCTCAGGGCTTTCCACATCTGGTATCTTCCCCCTTGCCTGACCGCTTCCCCATCCACCTTCACCCGATCCCTGACCTGTGATTGGGCCTTCTGCCCTCCAGGTAACAGCAAGGGTGTTAGCCCCGGCACTCACTCTGCAGCCATTTCCATTGACCAGCTAGAGGGGTGAGTAGCATTGTACTTTGGTCTGCAAGCTTCATTTCTGAAGTTTTCTTTTCCTTCTGAAATCTCGCTTTTGATCATTTCTCAGTGCTTCCAGCGCCTGGAATCCTCTCTCTTGCCCGCCCGCTTCCCAATCCACCTTCCCCCCCCACATCCCCGACCTATGATTGGGCCTTCTGCCCTTCAGGTAACAGCAAGGGTGTTGGCCCTGTGCACTCGCTCTGCAGCAATATCCATCAGCCAGCTCTCCCCACTCTTTCACCCTTCTTCCCTGGCTGTTTCTTGCATTTTTCGTGCCTCTGCTTAATTTCTCCCTCTCCTGTCATGTTTCTTCTCAAATCTCCTGTTTCTTTTGTTGTCCCCGGCCCATTGGCTGCCGACCTGCTCATTAGTCCAGCTCCCAGGGCAGCCCCACTGCCCATGCAGCCACTCAGCTAAGGACCCCAAGCAAAGGGCAGCTCCAGCAGAAGCAGCATCACATGGTGTCAGCAGGGGAAGCAGGAAGCAGGCAGCCATCAACCAGCAGCAACAGACTAAGTAGGTGTGGTGGAGACAGTGGGCACAGCAATCTCTGCACCTCACTTGACTGGCCCACCTCTATCCTACCTTATCTTCCTCACCACCCATCAGCTTGAAACCTGCATGATGTATCACTCTCTTTTTAGCAACTGTTAACCCCATATATATTTACAAAGCTGTCAGCTGTATTGCCTAACCATCTCCCACATCCAGATGAACTGTACCTTTCCTGTGCTAGCCACTCCAAAAGAAACGTGAATATTAGCTTGCGTCACATTTAGATAGAACTGTGAATATTAGCCAGTGCCACATCTAGATAGAACTGTGAATATTAGCCAGTGCCACATCTAGATAAAACTGTGAATATTAGCCAATGCCACATTTAGATATAACTGTGAATATTGGCCTGCGTCACATCTAGACAGGATTGTGAATATTAGCTTGCATCACATCTAGACAGGATTGTGAATATTAGCCAGTGCCAAGTTTAGATAGATCTGTGAATATTAGCCAGTGTCACATCTAGATATAATTGTGAATATTTGCCCAAAATGGGAGATCTCTCCTCACCTGATTCTTCACTGGAGTATTCATCAGACAGGTCGTCTGGCGGAGGTGAGGCTCACTACTTACGGAACAACTTTCAGTCCTCGAAGAGGTAAGGACTACCTCAAGATGAAGCCACTAAGTCCGCTGATAAGTGATCCAGGCAAGAGACTCCTTCCCGGGATAAACTGGAAAAGAAGGGAAATAGCCTTGGATGGCAGAAACAAACCCTTCAGATGAAGTCCAGAGTAGATTTGATGTCCGTTGTACTTCCCAGTGATTAGATATGATGCAGTACGAGCAGAGAAGAATCCTTGATCCGATGAATGCAGCGATGCATGTGAAGATGCTGAGATTAGCCAGAGTCAGTGGAGAGAAGGTAAAGTAAGGAGCTCGCTGTCACTGAGGAAAGAACGCAAAGAGAGGAAGGGAGGCAAGCAGAGACTGGTTGCAAGGTAAGTAGAGGCTGGTTGCGAGGTAAGCAATGGCAGGAAGCGAGGTAAGCAGAGGCTGGATATGAGGTAAGAAGGGGCTGGTAGCGAGGTAAGCAAAGGCAGGAGGGACAAGCAGTGCCTTGTCAAGAGATGGCAATTGGAAAAGAACAAGAGCACGGAAAAACCTGCAGGGAGCGTGTAACAAAGCGTCTTACCCAGAAAAAGGAAATAACCACTGGGTTGCAACGCTCCGAGCAACCGAAGACCAGTATTGATAAGAACAGCGGCAGCCATCTTGGAAAAAGACAAGACCGGGCAAAAGGCTGCGGTGCAAAAACGTGATTGCAAGTCAATGGCAGCCCAGACGCCAGTGTTTCCAAATGCTCCTGGAGGACGGAATATTGATAATATGCCCCCTTTAATACTGTGTACCCGCAGGCTTCCCTGGATGAAGTCGACGAAACTACTGTAACAAACGTGGGGCATTGATGTAAGTCTTGGGTTCCCAGGAATCTTCTAAATCTGGATATCCTTTCTAATGTACGAGATACTGAAGCCTTCCCTTAAAATAGCGAGAATCCTGTATTTGTGAAACCTCATACTCCTTTGGTTCAGGAGAGGCAACAGGAATAGTGACCTTCCTTTTGCGACCATAGAGAACAGGGATGAACGAGCGCAACAGAGAAGCATGAAATGCAGTAGGGAATCTGTTTAAGGATGCATGTAGTCTCAAACGAAAAGCCACAGGATTGATCTTGGTCACAATTTCGAACGATCCTATGTATCGAGATGACAACTTGGAGGGATGAACCCATCATGGCAGGTATTTGGGAGCTACTAACCAAACCTTGGTTCCCACTTCCCACACCAGATTGGGGCTTCTGTGAGTGTCAGATCTGGTCTTGTATTCTTGCTTCTTTTTCTTCAACAGGTAAGCGGCATCCCGATGTGATTTGAATAGATTCCTCAGGAGGGTATCGAGAGTCAGGATATTCATGGTAGAGAGTACTGAAAGAGGTAGAAATTGCGGGTGGTACCCATAGGTACAAAAGAATAGACTCATGCTGATGGCAGTATCGGTGGCATTGTTGTAGGCAAATTCTGCGGTGGGTAGGACGTCCACCCAATTGTCTTGGTTATCAATGATGAAACAACGGAGATATAGTTCCAAAGTGGCGTTTAACCTCTCAGTCTGACAATTAGTCTGAGGGTGTTAACTCAATGAGAGGGCTCTTTCAAAACTGAGTTCACTGCATAACGTCTTCCAGAACGTAGAGGTAAATTGGGTTCCTCGATCGGAGGTGATGGATTCCGGCAAACCATGAAGACAAAATCCTTCTTGTAAGAATCTTTTGGCCGTTTCAGAGGCTAAGGGAACTCCAGGTAGGGGAATGAAATGAGCCAATTTTGAAAATAAATCCACCACCACCATGATAGCTGTCTGACCCCGTCAGGGAGTTAGATCAACCACAACATCTGTGGATATTTGGCTCCAAGGTTTGGTAGGATTAGGTCTTTGTTCCAACACGCCTATGGGTTTGCCAGTCTGTTACTTACATTGGCAAGATACCCGGCATGAACATACGTATTCTTTGATGTCCTGGCACATAGAAGACCACCAGAAAGATCGTCAAACTAGATCTAAAGTCACATCATAACATTTGTGACCCACTGCAGGTCCCTCTGACACCAAGACATGACGCTTTGTTGAAGAGTTGTCTCTGGAAGATCTAGCCCGTCTTTATGAAACAGCAGCCAGAAGCCCTTCTTTCTTATCCAGAGAACAGAAGTATGTTTGATTCCCCACCAGAGGGGAGGCATTTCTTACTTTCTGTAAGAATGATGAAACAACACAGAGGAATTCATTCCTAGAAAAAAGGACTTCAGTTTTGGGAGTCAAAGGCGATTCACCTGACCAAGTTCTGGAGAGACCGTCAGCAAGTATATTCTCTGTACCAGGGATGTATGTGATCCTAAAATCAAATTGAGCAAAGAAGTAATCCAAGCGGGCTTGTCTGGCATTCATGCACTCCATCTGCTGTAGAACCCGTAGGTTCCTATGGTCAGTGTGAATCTCGAAAGACTGAACTGCTCCTTGTAGGAGATGCTGCCACTCCATGCAGGCATGTTTAATCGCCATAATCTCGTTTTCTATGACTGAATAGTTCAATTAGTTTGTGGCGAACATCTTGGAGAGGTAGGCAATTGGGTGTTCTTGTCCATCTACATATTGCTTGAGGACAGCTCCAACAGTTCCTGCAGAAGCGTCCGTTTCTACAATGAATTGCAGTTTTTGATCAGGTTGCCTGAGAATAGGGGCCGGGCAAAACATATCTTTTAACTGACAAAACGCCTTTTCTGCTTCTGGTCCCCATACCATAGAAACTGAATGTTTTTCTTGAGCAAATCCGTAATAAGCAGTACTATCACAGAGAAATTTAGGATAAACCTTCGATAGAAATTAGCCAGTCCTAGGAATCGTTGCACCTCTTTTACAGAGGTAGGAGAATCCAGGACCGCAGAAACATTGTGCGAGTCCATAGCTATGTTCTTATCTGACAGGTTGAATCCCAGCTAGGGCACCGAAGAGACATTGAAAAGGCACTTTCCTGGTTTAACTAGTAATTGATTCATTGTTAGTCTGTCCAGAACTTCCGTGACGTGTCTATGGTGGAGGTCCCTTGACCGAGAAAATATTAGGATATCGTCCAAGTAAATAATAACTGACTAAAACAAAAGATTGGAAAATAAACAGTCCATGAATCTCGGAAAAACAGCAGGAGCATTTACCAGGCCAAAGGGCATGACCTGATACTCAAAATGGCCATAAGGAGTCTTAAAGGCAGTCTTCCATTCGTCCCCATGGTGAATCTGTAAGAGATGATACGCTCCTCGGAGGTCGAGTTTGGTAAAGATGCCCGATCTTTGGACTGCTTCTAAGATCTCCTTTATAAGCGGCATGGGATATCTGTCTTTTATGGTTATTCGATTGAGATCTCTGTAGTCAATAGAGGGTCTGAGTTCCTGTGTATCCTTTATCGGTAGGAAGAAGACTGAGGCTCCAGCTGGTGATTTAGAAGGATGAATGAGACCGTTTTGAAGATAAGATTCCAAATATTCTTTAAGAGCCTTCTTTTCTGGGATGGTCAATGAAAACATGCTCCCGAAAGGAACCAATGAACCAGGCATCAAGTCAAGTGCGCAATCTTCTGGGCGATGAGGGGGTAATTCCTTTGGAATCTTATCCAAGAACACTTTGCGTGGGACCCCAAAATAATCAGAAGTCCACGCGTCCGTCCGCCACTAAATGCATGTACATTGTAATGTTGTCCTAAGCACACCTTTAACCCGATACTGAACGGCAACTCCCAACGTTCAGCGCATGTCACGTAACTCACGCGCCTAGCGCCTTTACTCTGATTCCATGCTAACGCACTGTTTTCGCACGTGCTGAGTCATTATGTTTCCGGCGGGCCACGCGAGTAAAACGGAAGACCCACACTCCTGCCTACCAGCCAATTTACCTGCCTCCAACTGCCCTGAGGTGCCTCCTACGAGCCATCTGCTGCTGCCTGCCCAGTCTGTGTGCCTGCTGCCCACATGCCCTGCATTTGTGTGCCTGCTCATCAGCCAATGCCAGTGATCCTGTTGTCCTGACCACCTTTGCTGATCCTGAAGACTCCCAACTGCCATACCACTGCTCCACAGCCCAGCCCCAGGACCACCTTGCCCACCCACACCTGCCTCGGGTGTTGCCATGTCTGGCACAACACCATCTGAGGCAAGTGGCAACCCCCCGGCAGAGAGGCAGAGGGCTGTCAGCTTCTCACCCAGGGAAGTTGGCATCCTGGTGGAGCTAGTCCTGGGGCCTTATGATGCCCTCTTCCCCGGACCATCGCAAGTCGGCAATGAAGGAAGGAAGAACATCTGGGTGGACATCGTGGGTGTCATCAACGCGGAGGGGATGGCACCCCGCGACTGCCAACATGTCCATAAGCGCTGGGAAGACTTCAAGTCCAGGACCCTCAACAAGGCCCGGCGCATCATCAGGGCTGGTGATGACCGAAAGCGGCGCCGGGGCCAGTTGACCACTGACGAGATGTGGGTCCTGGAGCGCTTCTACCCAGCGCTGCATGCCCGGGTTTTGGAGTTGGTGCTACGTCTGTGGTCGACTGGTAAGTGTTCATGTGTTCTTGTCCACCATAGTGCATGTGCATGTTGACGTGTGGTTGGAGTGTGCACCTTAGCCTCATGTCTGGCATGCCTCCTGTACAGATATCTGTGTGCATGTCACAGCTGCATGCAAGTCCATTGAATCATGTGCCACATCAATGGTGTCTGTGTTTAAATGCGTGATGCGTGCAAGCATGTAACGACATGCACATGTTTGCATCCCTGAGTCTGGACTGCAGCATGCAGAGGCGTGAAACATGGGTGCTTTGTGCGACATCATGGTCATGCAGGGTGTACATGTGCATGTGTCTGATTAGTGAGTGTGTGACTGGACAACACTCTGTGACGTATGTTAATTGAGCCTTTGATTGCGTGATTGCCTCACGCTGCTAATTTGACCTTGAGTGCACTTTGACGTGATAGCTCCATGGCCTGCCTCATGACTGTCAGGTGATGGGTGGGAATGAGATGTGTAATTCCCATGATGCGTGTGAGCTGAAAGGACAGTTCTGATTAGCAGGCAGTGCCTTGCCCAAGGATGTGAATGTCTGTTGTGAATGACAGACATGATTCTGCATGTGTGTGAATGGCACTTCCCTGTGTGTAGTGGACGATGATGATGTTTGTGATCTTTGACAGTGCCACCGATGTACATTTGCATTGTGACAAACACACATATGTTCAGTACCCTGATGTATGTGTTCTATGTTTCCCTATTCACAGCAATGATGGAAGAAGAGGGTGGAGAAGGCGATGTGGAGCACGGCAGCAGGGATGCCTCCACCAGGCGTAGATGCAAGGCCCAGTCTGCCTCCCAGGTACTGTAATCTTCCAGGAGCATGGAGACTTGTGCCGCGTTCGAGTCAAAGGCCGCAGCTGCTGAGGGTACATCCAAGAGGGTGAAGGTGGTGGAGAACTCCTCAGCAGTGGGAGGGACAGGTGAGCCCGCACAGGGGCAAGACACTGTGGAAGAAAGTGGGGAGGCATCCAGGTTGGCAGGGGAGGGAGAGGACGAGGAGGCCCCATCAGCCCAGCCCATGCGGCCCGGCCGGGGTGATGATGTAGGTGTGACTGGTGCAGTCCAAGGCCAGGGGCCGAAGGCAGTGCAGGCCGCCGTGGAGGTGCCTGTGCCTAATCCTGTCGCTGGCACTGCGCATGCACCAGTATGCACCTGCGGGCATGTCTCAGGCCGGACCCATACGCAGGCGGCGGATGTTTCCACCCAGACGGAAACACCAATGCCTGCGGATGTCGCCATTCGGTACAGGGTGGAACCACTGCTAGCCAGTCTTATGATGCGGACAGACTCCATTTGTGATGATGTGCAGGTTTCTATTATGGGGCTTGCAGGTAATCACAAGGATATCTGCCATCTCGATGACTGGCTAGCACATTTCCTGGTATCGCAATGGGTGCGTGGGCTGGCCACTTATGTGACCCCCTCCTCGTCTGCCTCCTCTGAGCAGCAGTCATCCTCCCTGCCGTCTTCCAGCCCAGATACCACCAGGGCCCCCTGTGCACCTGTCCCAACTCCGGGGGCCACCCTGGTGGAGATCCCATCTCTGCCACAGTTGGGAGTCGAAGGAGGATCAGCACAGGTGGTCACCACGGAGATCCAGCAGGTGACAGGACACGTGGCAATGGAGGAAGAGCAGGCACTAAGCAGCAGGGCACATGCACGACAGCCCCGGGGGCTGTCATCATCCTGGAGGCTGTCCTTGAGGCGTAGGCACCGGGCTACTCGGCAGCAGCAGGCTCAGCGTAGGAGGTGACAGGACTCAGGGCTTCCAATGGAAATGAGGCAGGTATTGTCCATCGGGTAGGAGGAAAACGTGGACCTTACTACAAGGATGTCTTCCGTGTTGGAGTGTTTTGGCCAGCAGATCGGAGCAGAGCGGCAGCGGGCATGGGAGGCTAGACTCACCATCGCCAAGGCGGAGAATACACTGCTTCGGGCAGAGAGGCGGGCGGAGGTCCTCGAGAAGACTTGCAGGGAGTTTCGGAGTAGCATATTGGAGTACCTGCAAGCCCTCGAGGGGAGAGCTGAGGCCCACCTTGGGGAAGTGGACGCAGTGTTCGATGATGCCCTGGCGGAGACATTGAGGGGACATGGTGAGTCGAAGGACTAGCCCGCTGCCATTGCATATAGTTCTTTAGGTGTAGGTTTCATTTTTTATTTGGAGTTATTGGACTTTGCTCCACTTTTTGTACATAGTTGTTTTTTGATTATATACTTCTGGATTATGGCACATGGTTTGGGACAATACACCCTGGTTGTTTGCATATAGTTTTGTTTTTTCACATTTTTTTTAATGTTCACCATGAAAGAATGGTTTTCTTTTCATTTGTGTTTTCATTTGGACATACATTCATGGACATGGACCACATCTTTGATTTCATTTTTAGTTTGTTCGCAGCCAATGTATTTGCTTTTTGACACTCTTATTTATTGAATCATTTCATGATACTTCTATTTAATTATTTATATACGAGTATGACTTGAATACTGTTTTTAATATATATTTTTTCATGTTAAATGAACGTGGTGTCTGGTCTTGATGGTTTCACCCATGTTTGGCTCTTGCTTACTCTGTTCTATGTCAATGATTCTGGCCTATGTTGTTCTTGTGTGTGCACACATGCATGCATGTGTCATGTTTGATCTCCAATGGCATGTGGCATGTTGTGTTGTGCATGAACAATGGATGGGTATTAAGGTGCACTTGTAGTGTGCAGCGTGTGGTGGCATTTCATTTCAGATCTGCTGCATGTATGTCTATCGGTCCGCAGTGTGTTGGGGCCAGGGGGTGTTCCATGAGTTGGGGCCTGCCTGCAGGTTGCCGTCACAGGTGTGGGGTGGGGGACATGAGTCGGGGCCTGCCTGCAGGTTGCCGTCAAAGATGTGGGGTGTGGGACATGAGTCAGGGCCTGCCTGCAGGTTGCTGTCACTTTTGGGCTGGGGGTGTCCCATGTGGTGTGGGCTGCCTCCGGGATATGGTCACAGGTGATGGGGGTCCCATGTGGTGGGGGCTGCCTGCCGGGTATGGTCACGGGTGATGGGGGTCCCATGGGGCGTGGGCTGCTTGCGGGATATGGTCACGGGTGATGGGGGGTCCCATGTGGTGTGGGCTGCCTGCGGGGTATGGGTGATGGGGGGATCCCATGTGGTGTGGGATGCCTGCGGGGTATGGTCACGGGTGATGGGGGGTCCCATGTTGTGTGGGCTGCCTGCGAGGTATGGTCACGGCTGATGGGGGGTCCCATGTGGTGGGCTGCCTGCAGGGTATGGTCACGGGTGATGGGGGGTCCCATGTGGTGTGGGCTGCCTGTAGGGTATGGCAACAAATGATGGGGGCTCGCAGGTGGTGTGGGCTGCCTGTGGGGTATGGTCACTGGGGGATCCCATGTGGTGTGGGCTGCCTGCAGGGTATGGTCACGGGTGAGAGGGCTCCCATGTGGTGTGGGCTGCCTGCGGGGTATGGTCACGGGTGATGGGGGGTCCCATGTTGTGTGGGCTGCCTGCTGGGTATGGTCAAGGATGATGGGGGGTTCCATGTGGTGCAGGCTGCCTACGTGGCATGTTCGTGGTTGATGGCTGCACGCGCAGGACTTTCCATGTGATTTGGCTGGTGCGACTGGGGTACGTGATTACGCTGGGGTGCGGTAGGGGTACGCACGGGCCTTTCCACGTGATTTGGCTGGTGTGACCGGGGTACGCAAATTTGCTGTGGTGCGGACTGGGTACGCGTGGCCCTTTCCACGCGATTTGGCTGGTGAGACCGGGGTACACGTGGGCATTTCCATGCAATTTGGCTGGTGCGACCGGGGTACGTGAATTCGCTGGGGTGCGGACAGGGTGCCCACAGATCTTTCCAAGCAATTTGGCTGGTGCCAGCGGGGTTTATGCGCTAATTTTTCACACAATCACGATGGAGGGGGCTGTGTGCTGCCCCACGGATGGCGTGGGCCCTTGCGCCATATTAGGCAGTTCACTGGCTTTTTCCTGCGCACGGGGGCGTGTTGGGGCGTTACTGGCGCTGCTTGATGTTCATTGAGCCACGGCTAATTCTATGAATTGGGCCCGCAGTTTTTAAGCACAGTAAATTTCAAAACACACTGAATGGATTCCGTTTTAAAAGTGCGTCTGTTTAAAAAATAAGTAATACAGTAAAAGCTAAAATGCAATAGAAGCTAGAACCAGCGTTACTAAATCGGTGCACGTACACTAAAATCAAATTAAGCTTTCACACGAGGCAAAGTTGTAAAAAGGCAGTGAGTAAATATAAACAAAGAGGGAAAGCCAAGGGAGGGATAGGTTTCCTTTTATGGGACCGCTACAGAACGGGTTGTCCCTCTCGCTCCGGAGCTCTTGCGCCAAAGTAAATAAGTACTGAGGCATGAACTACGGCCCTGAATGGGCTTTAGTTCTGTCAGCGGCAGTTCAGACCCTAGACAAGCTTTTGTCAATTACACACACAAGGAGGTCGGTGTACACAGCAAAAGGAGCAGCTTCACAAAACTAATGAATTCTAATTTATTAAAAACGCACCGTTTTTAAGCACAGTGAATTTCGAAACACTCTGAATGGATTCCGTTTTAAAAGTACGTTTTAAAAACCATAAGTATTACAGTAAAAGCTAAAATGCAATAGAAGCTAGAACCAGCATTACTAAAATAGCACACGTACACTAAAATCAAATTAAGCTTTCACACATGGCGAAAATGTAAATAGGCATTGAGTAAATATAAACAAGGGAAAGCCGAGGGCTTCCTTTTATGGGACTGCCACAGACCGGCTTGTCCCTCTCGCGCCGGCACTCTCGTGCCAGATTTGTAAATACGTGCTGAGGCACGAACTACAGTCCTGAAGGGACTTGTAGTTCTGTCAGCGGCAGTTCAGACCCTAGACAAGCTTTTGTCAATTACACACACAAGGAGGTGGGTGTACACAGCAAAAGGAGCACCTTCACCAAACTAATTAATTCTAATTAATATAAACACACAGTTTTTAAGCACAGTGAATTTCAAAACACTCTTAATGGATTCTGTTTTAAAAGTACGTTTTAAAAAAAAAAGAAGTAAAAGCTAAAATGCAATAGAAGCTAGAACCAGCATTACAAAATTGGCACACATACACTAAAATCTAAATAAGCTTTCACAAACCACGAAGTTTTAAAAAGGCAGTGAGTAAATATAAACAAAGAGGGAAAACGCTTTGGGGTGGATTTTGTTAAAATTCGAAATTAACAAAGCACTCTTCCCAGTGTGGGCTGAAAACTATAGCCTATAATTTAATTGGGTAATCCTTGTTGTCCAGCTGACCCCTACTTCTTTAAGGAAAAGGGGTGTATTTGTTCTTAAATCAATCCAACCTTTTTATCCAGCTTCCCCAACACAGGCCTTTCAGTAAGGGGGGGGGTCTGAAATCCAAACTTCCCCAAAACATTCCAATTTTTCTTTCTGACTTCCCAACATTGACCAAAGCAAGGGGGGGCCTGAAAAACAAACAGCTAAATCACCCTGTGTTTATTTTAAACCAAAAGTGTGGGCGAATCATAATTGCCATATGTATTTGAACCAACCTTGAAATCCTACTGCTGCTAAATCACCCTGTTTTTATTTTAAACCAAAGGTGTGGGCGAATCATAATTGCCATATGTATTTGAGCCAACCTTGAAATCCTACTGCTAGCCTTTAAGTCTGTAGGAAAAGCGAAATCGCACCACATTACATAAGCGCCTTCTTTATTGATCAGTGTAATTATTTTATGAAGTGAAATTTACAGAAAGGGAAGAATGGTGGTGGTGTTCTTTTTAACTCACATTTGTTATTTGTTTATGCTGAGAGAAATTAATTGGTTCCATGTGTTAGAATCGCAGCACAAATGGCCGTTTACACAACAAATCGCAGCAAAAAGGCTGTGGTTTTGCCACCGCAATCCATGTAAAGGATGCGGGGACACCCCCGCAACCCCTGCTCCACTTAAATGGTATAATGGGGAGCACCTTTACTGGGTCAAACCACAGCATTTTGGCCACGATTTTTTGTAAAAGTGAAATTTCTGCCGCAATTTTATTACTGCATACCAATTAATTGGTATGTTTTGACCTTTTCGTGCTAATTTCTATTACTTTTAATTTAAATAAATACAAATATATTTCCAGTACACCAGCTTGGTTCTTGGATCATTGTTAGCTCAGGGGAGAGGGAGCCAAGGGGCATGATATGTGTCTGAGATAGGGCTAAAAAAAAGAATCTGTTAAACAGTATGTTGCATAACCACTTAAGTGAGGAGGGAAGGAACTCCCTGTGTTCAGGGTGGTCTCTCAATAAATGGTTAAACCCTAGATCAGGCATTGATTGACATTGGCAGCACAGTCATTAAAGAAGATATGAGTTATGTAGCACTTTCACATCTACGTGCACTCAATGGTCTATTCCCAGTTAACTCGGATGCAAACAAAGTCAATGGTAACATTCCTTGTATCCTAGAATAAATACAACAGGGTATGTGCACCGTGCACACCCAATCTAGATTTGTAGCCCGTATCTCAAAAAAGTAAAGCTTTAAAAAGAAAACAAATACAAACAGAACCTATAACAGATCTCCCGATAATACTGCTAAAGAAACAAAGAGATGCTCCATCAAATAATAAAACCACACAACTGACTAATCCAAAATCAACTTCACGCCCATTAGAAAAGAAAGAGACAAATGTGTTTTCTCAAAAAACAACTGCAGACCCATCAAAGGATACAGAGGCACAACTCTCTGGTCCATTTAAATTCAGCAACAAAGCTGGAGTAAATTGTATGCAAATGTAACAATCAATCTTCTATTCCAATTGCCACCAATTGTTGACAATATTTACTTAAACAATGCTTGTCCTTCATAGAAATGCCACAAATAATCCTGACAGCACTTACAGTGTCTCGGGTATTAGACAAGCATTGGACTACTGCACAGGAGCAATTAAATGTACCAGTAACACACAGGAAGATCCACAAGAATTGCTAATGTATTTACTACAAGTACAGGAAACCAAAAATATCCGTATAAATGAAACTTCCAGATTTCATGCACGTGGAAACATACATGCACATTCTGCAAACATGTTTCTCAAGAGCACATGCCTAATGAACGTTTTGTGTATGAATCCATACTAAATTGTGAATCCATTCCATTTCACCAGCTTCTGCAGAATGCAAATCATGGCATGGTATGCCCTTTTGTAATTCAGATAATCATTCCAACATACAAATGCATTCTCATGGCCAATATGTGATACTAATGCTTATACGGTACAATGCAGATGGTACCTAAAACAACTGTAAGCTTACAGGCTTCACGCATGGTCAAGTATCTCTTGGCAAGAAACCCGTCACAACAGTGGGCATAATCTACCACACTGGTGCTACAACCACTTCAGGCCACTATACTGCATATGTCAAAAAAAGAAGTGGTTGGTTTGAATGTCACAACACCTCCATTATTCCAAAACATGGGTTATAAGCAAATCTAACAAATGCCTACTTAATATTCTTTTAACTCAAAAGTAACTGTACCACAATAAGCAGTTAGAATACACCAATGGGTATCTAACTACATCCATAATACTACAATAGTACTTTTAAAAGCCAATACAGTTAGAATACACCAACCAGTGTCTAAATACTTTCAAAAATACCATTCATTGCAATGCACTTCAAATACGCCATCAGAGTTCTTGTACTGCAAAACGTCTTGTAAAGTCTAATATATTTAGAATACACCAACAGGTATATAACTACTTTAAACATTCCCTTAATTACAACACACTTCAGACAAACATACTATCACACTTACACTCACATAATTATAATAGTTTTTTGTAATCCTCTATGGATTTTTTTCACAATTACCCAATGATTGTTTCATGTCAACACAACACCAGTGTAGCACACACTAATGTTGTACCAAACATACTACATAGAATGTACTGCTTATGAGGGTAAAGAAGTTAATGTATATGTAAATGTGTATGCAATTAAAGCTTTTAAACTACCTGCTTAACAAATTAAACCATTTTCGTTTCACATAAAAAGAGACACATATTCCAGCTTTATTGCTGTATACAACTAAGTAACCATACCAAATATAAACAAATACATATTCCATAAGCACTACCCTCAATTGTACTACAATCATGAATGATATATGATATGATATGATGTGGCATTCATAACGTGCATGTACACAAGTGTTTCTAGGCGCGAAATGACAAGGAGAGGGAAACAAAGGGAGGACCAACTTACTAGGCCTTGTGTGATTCAGATCGCGCAAGTGCAGGGAAGATGAAAGGGGAGAAGTGCGATGGGGAGGGCAAGAGGGAAGTGCAGTTAACTCATAAGTGCAGCTAGCGGGTGGCTTCTAAGTGCAGAGAGAAGGGACTGAAGGGTTGCAGATACAGACCTTTAAGTGCTGGGGGGCCCAGAGGTAGTGCAAGGGCAACTGGACATGCAGGAAGCTGGGCCCGAGTTCAGAGGGTGACCAGGTGACCAGTGTGCAGAGCAGCCAGGTGCATCAGCTGAGGAGAGGAAAAGAGAAAGCAAAAGTGAAAAGGAAGGTCTTCAGTTGCTTCCGGAGGTGGTTCTGCTCAAGTTTGAGAGAGGCAGGGAGGCTGTTCCAGAGTGAGGCCCCAACCGAGGAGCTAGATCTGCCCTCAACTCTCTGTTTGGAGAAGTGTCTGACCCTCAGAGAGTTGTAGGTGGATGAGCGGAGAGCTTGAAAAGGAAGATGATTTGGAAGAGAAAGTTGGAGGTAGAGCATTCCCAGGCCCCAGAAAGCCTTGAGGACGATGCAGAGGGTCTTGAACTTGATCCTTGCAGCCACGGGGAGCCAGTGAAGAGATTTCAGAGCTGGAGAGATATGATCCCTGGGCTTGAGGTAAAGGACAAGTCTTACAGTCCTGTTCTGGATAACTTGTAAAGGTCGAAGAGTAGTGTTAGGAAGATTTAGAAAGAGGCTATTGCAATAGTCTAACCTAGAGTGGACCAGAGCTGTGGAGACAGTGAACTTCTGGGAGAAAGTGAGAAAAGGAAGAATACCTCTAACGAGGTGCAGCTGATAGTTTGACTTCTTAGAGACCTCAGAGATGTGGGGAGAGAAGGAGAGGGTGGAGTTGAAGATGACACTGCGGTTCTTAGTGTCAAAGGAAGGAGCAGGAAGAGGGCCCAGAGTGGGAGGCCAGAGAGAGAAAGAGAGAGAGGCAAGGAGGGAGCTGGTGTCCCAATGAGGAGGATCTCAGTCTTACTGGCATTAAGGCGAAGATCATTGGTGGCACACCGTTCCTGAATTGCGGCCAGACAGTCTGGTATCAGAGAAGAAGCACAGGTGTCTCAGGGGAGCCTGAAAGAGAGCTGAGTGTCATCCGCATAGCATTGAAAATTGGAGCCGAAAGTAGCAATGGAGTGGGAAAGAGGTGCCAGGTAATGGTTGAAGAGCCAGGGAGAGAGGTTTGACACCTGGAGAACACCACAGTAGAGAGAGAGCTAGAAGAGGGGAAAGACCCCAGTTGGACCTGAGAGGGTTGGTCAGTGGGAAAGGAGGTCAACCAGACCAGGGCCTGATCAGTAATACTAGGTTGCCACAGGGGCAATTGAGCAGGATGTCATGGTTGACTGTATACACTTCAATTATATCATTCCACCATATTACAAATACTGTATACTTCCCCTACAGTACCTATAATTACTATACACTTATTACTATAGTGTAGGTGGCTATGCCCCCAAGAATCTGGCCACTGGCCACAACCACCACAATATATTTAAATCATATAACAAGTATGTACAATACACCCTCAAATAACAGAAAGCACCCAGAACCCCCTGCCATTCAAATGATGTCCACGGACACCAAAATTCACTGCGGACTCGGCGGCTTCTGCAAACCTCCTTTTCACCTAGAAAAACAGCCCCATATCAACTTTATTCCACTCCTCCACCCTTTCCAGCCCCTCTTTCGGCCACCAAATAACCCTACTGTGCCATCGACGGACACCGGCGGCTGTCAGCGGATCCAGCATGGTGACCGTTTCAAAAAATATGACGCACCTCACGCTTTTGAGCATCCAATCAGTGGGCACGTACCTTGTCCGCCGACATCACGCCGCCCCCTGATTGGCCCCGAAGTGTCCAGGGATTCTGAATGGGAAGTGTGTCCACAGACCGGACCAAGATATCACACAATTTTCTAGGAGGATTTACACAAAATTTGGGACCCCCTATAAATGTACCCCACAGCCCCGGGACGAAACTACAACAAACTTTTCAGAATCATTCCGAGGGGGCCATATACTTGTTTTAAAATGTTTGGTGAGGATGTGTTTGGGGGGCAGAGTTATAAGCTGCCCCAAAAGTGATCTTTCTATGAGTTGAACAACTTTACCATAACTACAGGGCTTCTATATCAGACCCTGTAATAACCGCTGCAATCCTTTGAACTCCACCAGCCTGTATCCTAGTAACATTGTGAAGGTGAATCAAGATAGAAATCGCTATCTCTTTTGAATTCTTTCTCCCTAATCCTCCTTCTCTCGTCCATATCTCTCCATCTCTTCCGCTTTGTCTCCTGTTCCCCCCTATTTGTAGACACAAGTTTATCTAATTTCTTGAACTACCCATCATCATTTATTTGCCTATGTCAATCAATGTCCTTATCTGTCTCGCCCACACTTTTCTCTTTTCCCGTCTCTGTCTCTTTTGCTTACTCTCTAACCACTGCTTTTTCTGTCCCTCTTACCGTTCCCTTATTCTCTCCCACTCTTCCTAAGCTCACTACCTCTCTCTCTCTCTCTATATATATATATATATATATGTATATCTGTCTAGTTGGAAATACAGTGTTAATAAATATGTATGCACGCATCAAGAACCATGTCCTTGCTCAAAAAATCAAGACAGCTTTCAAGACTCATGTCTCTTTAAATAAATGAGCACATCCAAAAATAAAAATCATATTAGCAGTAAAAGTTTCTTTGCTCCTCTAAAGAGTAATAACAAAACCCTCTGTTCATCAACAACCAGGTGTCATGGTGCAACTCCTGACAGCAACTGTCTTCCTTTTCAGCCATCCAGTTCTGGAATACATTACATTAATTAAGTCTTTGGTGGTTTAGCTTCCTTGGAGAAAAGTCCAACAATGTAATTAAGAGCATACTCGCTATATTAGATTTGAATATTCAAAACTGTGTCAATTAATTAACCAGCAGGTCTATCTCGACTGTGAAGTAGCCCTCCTCTTGTAAAATGCATTTAAAGGGCTGTTGACTTGGAAAGGGAATATTTTAAGGAGGTTCGAAATGTTCCCAAATCAATATGTTCTAATCAAGAATGAGAAGGCCTCGCTGATCTCACGCGGAGCACCTGCACATATGGCGCGGCATGAAGAGGTGCCCTGGCCCGTCATTAAAGAGCGACGTCGCCGAAGTGGAAGGCCCTTTTAAAGGCACCATGAGGCTGATCCGCTGTACATCCTCTCAGACACGTTAGAAAGATAAATATTAAATCTTCTCTCACAAAGGGAGCTGTTAAATAGATACTAAACTGATATGCATAAAAAATTAATTAGGTGGTTTTCTCAGCATCAAACTCCTGGACAAATAACTACTTGTAAAGTACACCTTCTGGGCATATTGAACATATGCTGGAATTATCCTTAATTGACTAATTACATAAATTACTCATTAATTTTACAGCACATCAATTATAAAAGATATATCAATTAATTTCGCATAAATTAAAACCGGAGGCCCCCTGCCCCAAAACACAGGAGAGAGAGGCTGGCGTAACAATGCACGCAGCGAGCATGGCAAAACAACGTTTGTGTATTTGCCGATTGCAATAATAATTTGTTCTGCTCTGGGCAAGCGGATTTTTGTAAAGTGAGAGAAGAAAAAAAGCATCCATGGCAATTAAAAAAAAATCCTAAAGACCACTTACGACGTGATCATGCGTGCAGCAAGGCGAAACCGACCATTTAAATCAATTAGAACTGCTCTGATGGAAAACAAGAGCTTGGCAGTGACAAAGCACTTAAGACATTAGTAATCAAAAATGATTTAACATCCGCATCAAATGCCTGGCCGGGTAGAAAGTCTTATTTTTCTCGCTCAGCGGGGGCCCCATAACCAAGTTACGTGTCTGTATCCCACTGTATATATTGGCACCGACTTTGTACACAATTGGTAGGAATTAATATCACACCCTCGAAATCCACCGTGAGCTTGTTTGTTTTTGAACGCCAAATGGATGTCAGACAATTTGGGAGCGGAGCGGCAGCCTGGCAAATGGCAACAGAAGCTTCATTGGCCAGTTTCCCTCCCTCGTGTCCCTCCTCCCCCTGACAGAGTGTGCCTCTCCCCGAATAAACTCGTCGCAGTTGCGCTGCCAGAGCAGCTTTGCAGAGCTCCCTAGGTATTGCTGAGAGTAAAAAAAAAATGCGCCATAAGCTGCTCTGCGTATATTTGTGCGAACGTGCCCAATTTCTTCGGGAGAAAAAAACATAAAAGCAAAGCAAATGTGGTATGATGTATTCCCTCAGAGACAGTGGCATGGTATTTTCAACGGTTTCGGAAAGGTTTGTATCGCAGGACATGGTCGATGGGCCCGTGCCTCCCGAATTACTACAACGCACACAAAACTAACAAACCGTCAAGCAATGTTTCTTTGTTAATAGCTCTTAAACGAATGAATTAGGAGTGGAAATTGGCTATTATTTTGTAAACGCCCGTTAAAGAGTGCGCGTTTTACTCCGCATCAACTACAACGGGTGTGCCTTTGCATTTTTAGAACATTATTATTTCTCCCCACTAGAAGGTGCTGCTTACATGATATTATTGATGTCGACCAGGATATCTTTTCAGCATATTTTCTTTTTCAAAAGTTCCTATCAGTTTACTTTTTCTAAAGCATGAAGAACCAATGGGTTTCTGTCTAAAAAATATGTTCTTAAAATCGATCTCTCTTGCCTGTCTTTCGAAATGTTAAACCCATTTTTTGAACAAGAAAATGTTATTGTATTACACGTCTCAAGACGTTTAATAGCCAAGTTCTTAGACTACATTAATGTAGCTCCATAAACATTCCTGGAGATATTATACAGTACAAATTTTGTATAATTGTTTGTGTGCCGCATCACGGATGATATCATGAATTCTATGCCAAACACTCACTGAGGAGTCGGGATGTCACTCTAAGGTATGACTTGAAGTCTACTATCTGTTGTGGAGGAAAGAGCGCAGGGACCTTTTAAGGGAAGGACACGTGATAAGGAGGCACAGGGAGCAGGGCGGAAGGGGAGGGGAAAGGGAAAGAAGTTAGAAAGTGTCTGTCAATAAAGAAGGTTGGACACTGTGGCTCTGTGTAGTCCATAGTACGAATGAGCCTGTGCGGGTCCTGAATGTAAAACAACTGTCGACGAAGGCTCAAGTCGAGTCCGGAGTTTGATCGGGTGCTGTCTACCCACCCGGATTGGCAGCGATGCGATTTCTGCGAGAAACACTGCCCCGGAAGAGCGAGAACCAGCGGGAAGCAACGCCGTGGCGTTGGCCCTTTAAGGGTACGCTCGCGACGGGGTGACGTTCACTCCGTCGCGTGCGCAGTTAAATAAACGGGTTGTTCCCAGTGACGACACAGTCACCGGGGAGCCCACACTGGTAACACCTGTGTCTCTGTGTCACAGGGGGTGTGGGGCTCACGGACGGCGGCATCCGGAGACCGCCAACAGTGGCGACGAGTGCCGGGATCACTTCCTGGAACAGGCGGAGACATTCGCTCGGAGCGTAGATGATCCTACGTGAACGCTCCAGCGAATTCTGACCGCGGAGAAGGAAGAGACACACGCGGCCGGCGGCCATCTTGATGAATAGGCCTCGGAGACTCACGGCTTCATAGCGAAGCGTCAGTGAGCCATCCGGACATAATTTTTGGATATTTCAGCGGCGGACAGTCGCTGGAAACAGCACATGTCAATTTCAGAATGATTCATTGACATTTTCACTGTTTTTCACCGAGTAGATGGGTGAGACTCTATGGGAAGCCTGCTGAATGCACTAGAGGTCTCCCCCCTGCTCAATTTTTGGACACTTCATTGTCTGCCTGCTCGCTTGAGTGATACATCTGCGAGGAGTGCACCTGGTGAGAGGCAGAATTCAAACCATCTCTGGAGGCTGACTGCTGGTGGTGAGTTGCGGCCCCATCAATTATATCTTCTGGGGTGCCTGTGCGCTATCCACCAGGAGACAAGCTGCTGCTGCGCCTCCGCCTGCTCCCCCGCTGAAACCACCTGGGTCCCTACAGCCAATGCCTGAGTTTGATACCTCGGGTGATCCATCAAGCCTCGGACAGAGGTGGAAGATGTGGATGGATAGGCTTGAGATGTACTTCAGGGCCACGATGGAGACAAGCAACGACAGCAAGCTGGCCACTCTCCTGTACTCTGCTGGCCCAGCAGTGCATGAGATATTTCTGTCCCTGCAGCCGGCGGATGGGTAGTTTGCGGCGGCAAAGGATGCACTCCATAATCATTTTCTGCCAATGGCCAACGCAGATTATGAACGTTTTCTCAGGGGAACGGCTCGACAGAAGGATGACGAGACTCTGGATGTATTCTATGGGCGGCTGCGGAGACTGGCGGCGCCATGTGCGTGGAACGACCCTGAAGTCATGATTCGCAACCAACTCATTCAGGGGTGTGTCTCTGGGAAACTGAGGCGCCAGATATTGCGCGAGCCTGGCATCACCCTTCCTCGCATCCTAGAACTGGGAAGGTGCCACAAGGTGTCGGAATTGCGGGCGACCAGAATGGAAGCTGGTGCCCGCCCAGGCAAGGTGGAGGAGGTCTGCGCGGTCGGAAGAGGCCGTGGAGCGAGGCGCCCCATGAACACTCAGAGCCCGCGCCGCTTGGGACCACTTCCTCGTGCCCAAAGTGTGGGTACGTTTCCCGCACCCAGCTGAATGCCCTGCGACTGGGGTTAAGTGCGGTAGGTGCGGAGGCGCGGACCACTTCGCCAGGATGTGCAGATCTGCAGCTCCCAAGATAGTGCCTAGGAGGCCTGTTCGAGCCGGTTTCTTCCGACCCCAACGGACGTCCAACGTCGCTCAGGTGGACCAGGGTGACGAAGGGGCGCCTCAGGAAGGGGAGGAGGAGGAAGAGGACGAGGAAAACGTCTTCTTCGTGTCCAGTGTGAGCATGTTGAAATCCCGCTCCAAGAGACAGCCCAGGTGCAACGTGCTTGTCAATGGTGACTCTGTACCAATGCTAGTGGACACAGGTGCGTCCGTGAATGTGATGGCCAGACAGCACTATGATACCATGCAGGCCCCGCCCACGCTGACCGCACCGAGAGCATGCATATTCGCTTTCGGCGGCGATCAGCCCCTCCCTCTGGACAGCGTATTCGTGGCTGATATTCAATATGATGACTCACACATCCGGGCCAGATTCTATGTCACCCCGGTGAGTGACAACACCTTGCTTTGCTATGCTGCGGCTGAGGCGCTGGGAATTGTCACATTTGCATACTCAGTGTACTTAGACGGCATTCAGGTACTCCTGGCCAAACACAGCTCCCTGTTTGAAGGCATTGGACAGTTGGTGGGTGAGCCAGTCCGGCTCCACATCGATGAGTCAATCCAACCAGTGGCGCTGAAGCACCGGCGAGTTCCTTTTCATCTCAGGGATCTGGTGGATCGAGAACTGGACAATCTGGTGGGGCTGGACATTATTGAAAAGGTTGAGGGCCCCACCCCGTGGGTGTCTCCCATTGTCATCGCGCGCAAGCCTAAACAGCCGGATGCGGTGAGGATTTGTGTGGACATGCGACTCCCCAATAAGGCCATAAAGAGGGAGCGACACTTGACCCCTACCATCGATGACATCATAGCAGAACTGCAAGGGGCGAGGTTCTTTTCCAAACTGGACCTGAGAGCAGGCTATCATCAGGTGGTCCTGCACCCCAAGTCCCGCTACATCACAACCTTCACCACTCATCGAGGTCTTTACCGATACAAGAGGTTGAGTTTTGGGGTGTCTTCCGCGGCAGAGGTTTTCCAAAACATCATAAGAGGGGCACTAGCGGATTTGGATGGAGTCCTTAATATTAGCGACGACATCTTGGTGTATGCCAGGTCGGAGACGGAGCATCTGGCACGCTTGGCCAAGACCTTTGAACGCCTGCGCTCGCTGGGACTCACCCTGCACAAGGACAAGTGTGAATTTCTGAAAACAACGATGAAATTCTTTGGGTTCGTGTTCAAGGCGGATGGGGTGTCGCCGGACCCCCGCAAAGTGAGGGACATAAAGGAGGCGCGTCCGCCAGAGAATGTTGCGGAGGTGAGGAGCTTCTTGGGTATGGTTACTTACTGTGGCCGTTTCATCAGGAATCTGGCGTCCCGTTCAGAGTCGTTGAGATCGCTCACAAAGAAGGACACCACCTGGCAGTGGGGCCCCCTTGAGCAGGCGGCATTCGATGACATCAGAGGTGCCTTGGCGGCGGACGACACCATGGCGTTCTTCGATCCGAGTCTGCAGACAGAGATCGTAGTGGACGCCAGCCCATATGGACTGGGGGCAGTGCTTACACAAGTGGGGAATGACCAGGAGATTCGACCCATAGCATACGCCAGTAAGGCACTCTCCGACACCGAGCAAAGGTACTCCCAGATTGAGAGGGAAGCCCTGGCGGTGCTGTGGGGTTGCAGACATTTTCGCCTCTACATCCTGGGGCGCCTGGTGACTGTGGTCACGGACCACAAGCCGTTGTTGCCGATCATGGCGGGCTCATCATCCCGTCCACCAGTGAGAATAGAGCGCTGGATGCTCGCCCTGCTCGAGTATGGAGTGTCGTTGACATATCGTCCAGGGGCTAACAACGCGGCAGACTACCTCTCTCGACACCCAAGAGGGGACTCACAGGAGTCTGCATCAGCGGAAGAGGCCGACGAACATGTCCGCCTGGTTGTGGAGAGGGCCACCCCAAACTCCATGCAGGTGGAAGAGCTCGAGGTTGCATCAAAAGGCGACAAATGTTTCGCCATCCTGAGGGAAGCCATGAGAGGGGTACCTGGAAGACGGTACTGGAGGCCGTGGAACGCAGGACATGTGAAGTCAGAGTGGCCCTCGAGCAGTTATGGAGAGTGAGAGAAGAACTGACATTCTCAGAGTCGGGGCTGCTACTGAGGGGTGAGAGAATCGTGGTGCCCCAGGCCAAAATTGCACAGGTCATCGCCTTGGCGCACCAGGGTCACCAGGGGGCGCCCAAAACCAAAGCTCACCTCCGCCAGAAGGTGTGGTTCCCGGAACTCGAGCGGAAGGTGGAAGCATTTGTGGCGTCGTGCGTATGGTGCCAGGCTGCGGGAACCATCCATTGAAGCGATGCCCAGAGGGACCAGGCCATGGGGAGTAGTGCACGCAGACTCGAGTTCATAGAGTCCGTCGCATTTGAGAACGTGGTGGTGGCGCTGGAGAAGATTTTCGCCACCCATGGCCTGCCCTCTGTGCTGTGCTCTGACAACGGGGCACCATTCCAAGGCGAGAGTTTTGCCGAGCTCATGAGGGAGTATGGCATTCAACACCGGCGGGTAACCCCACTGTGGCCCCGGCCCAACGGGGAGGCAGAGCACATGATGCGCACCCTCAACAAAGTGTTCAGGATCGCCCATGGAAAGGGCGAGTGCTTGAAGAGGGCCCTGTACGTCTTCCTGCGGGGATATCGGACCACACCTCACTCCTCAATGGGTGTGGCCCCGGCAGAGGCTCTCTTCCAGAGATGCCCGAGAGTCGTCATACCGGAGGTGGGGGACAGGGACCCTGCCGTCATTGACAATGAACAGGTCGATGAGGACAGACGAATCAGGACGCAGATGGAAAACATCCGGAGGGGTCTGAGACCCCCACACATCGCGCTGGGAGATGAGGTGTTGGTGAGGAATCGCCACCCACAAGGAAAGTTATCCCTCACGTATGAACCCGCTCCTCTAGATGTCGTGGCGGTCAAGGGCTCTATGGTGACAGCCTCTGACGGGACGTCATCTGTAACAAGGAATGCTTCATTCTTCAGGAGAATCGGCGACCCGAGAGTGGACAGCCCGGACAACCGAGAGGGTGCCTTGGATGAAGGTGGGGGTGAAAGCCCCGCCGTGGACTCTCCGGCTCGAGGCAGACCAGGTCAAGAGACACCGGCCAGGGACGTTGGCAGGAGGTACCCCCTGAGAACAGGGCGTGGGAAACCTGCCCGTCTCACAGACTATGTGACGGACTAAGCTGGGGAGGCTGACCAGGGGTAATGGTCAGGCCGTGACAGGTACCCGCGGGGGATCCAGGGTGGCTGTGAATAAATGGGGGTTTTTGGAGTTGACAGAGTTGTGTGCTTTATAAATGTGTGATAGTCCCTCCTGTTTCCAATTGGTTGTTATGGAAAAGGAGGAGTGTGGCGTTGGCCCTTTAAGGGTACGCACGCGACGGGGTGACGTTCACTCCGTCGCGTGCGCAGTTAAATAAACGGGGCGTTCCCAGTGACAACACAGTCACCGGGGAGCCCACACTGGCAACACCGCTGTCTCCGTGTCTCTGTGTCACAGGGGGTGGGGGGCTCACGGACGGCGGCATCAGGAGACCGCCAACAAACGCCAACAGCGCTGCGCCCGTCCCACAAGCGGCAACAGTTTAAGGTAAGAGCACTCGGAGGGAAGAATAGCGGCTCCAAAGAGTGAACGAAACCCTCCCAGGAACGTTCTCAAGTCGCAGAGAAAGAAGCAAGGTGAGCACACCAAAGAGCCTGGCGTAAGGAAGGGAGAGAGGGGACAGCAGACGCATCCAAAGGGACAGACATTACATGCAGAAAAAAAGAGGGACAATAAGAAGTTTATAGAAAGAGGGACTAGCAACAAAAAAAAAGAAAAAAGGCAAACACACGACGAACAACTGAAGACAAAAAGAAAACAACACACAGGCTATGATAATTGTGTGCACAGCAGCAGACATGAAACTGGGCACCACGTAAAAGAGCCACTCGAAAAATTGCAGAGAAAAGGTACATGGAACTCAGAGGCAGAGTGCCACCAGCAGGACAAGTGTAAGACCAGCCACACTGGCACAACCTAAACAGAACACTGATCCAGCTTGCAGGAGTAAAGTGCTGAATTCTCTGCCCGCTGAAACGGCACAGGGGAGACCCGAGGATCAGATCCGGAAAGCCAGGCGGGTACAGACTGTGCAAAAGGCATAGCCACTACCGGAAAAGAAGCTGCCCCACTGAACATAAACCACAGTAACGACCACCTGCTCGAGTGTCGAGATGGTAGAAAAGACCCAAGCAGCGGTGGCCCCAAGAGCTCAGGGAGGGGTGGGAGCGCAGGCTGTATGGCAGGCACGACCTCCAGAGCCACATTTCTACGAAGACCAAGCTCATTCTCCCTACAACCACAACAGGATCAAGGTCAGAGATGGGAAGAATGGATGGAAGAATTTGATGATTTTATAACAGCAGTTTGTGACCGGGACTCACCGCATATGTCAGACATCTTCACCAATCTAGCAGGGAAAGACATAAAAGGTATCATAAAAATTATTCCCCCTCAGGAAAAGACCACATATGCCGTGTTGATTGCTGCAGTGAACAGGAAGCTGATCGTAGTGCCTAACAAATACTATGAGAGATATAAATTTAACCATTGTACAAATTTCCCATGAGACTATCAGTGAGTTCGTCGTACGCCTCTATAAGAAAATAACCCACTGTGACTTTGCAAACTTCTCAGATGATGAGGCAATCCGCCTCAGGATAATTGAAGGGTGTTCCACATCGCCATTTTCGAAAGCACTTACTCAAAAAACCACTATCACCAGGGATTTAGGGGTCGCCAGAGGTCACAACTCTGACCTCCGCGGTCTCCCTTGCTACCTCTATCTTTAAAAAAAACGGAAAAAAAACTTTTTTTTTTTTTTTTTTTGGTAATGCAAGCTCCTGGGCTGTGGCCAGCACCCTGTGGCTCTTTACTTCTGGAGTGGCTGCCTTTCTTGAACAGGCCCCTTTTAAAAAAAAGAAGAGTGCCACAAGTCTAACACTTTCAGCACTGATCCTAAATAAGAAAGAATAGGAATACCAAATAATGTGTCTTTCTGGAATTCTATACAATAATTGCTAGACTCATTAAAGGTTTATTTCAGCCACACTTCAAGGGGTGAGTCACTGATTTAGTCTGTTCTTAAATGCCTCAACTCAGCCTTTCATCCTTCTGAGGTCGATAAATGAGTATGAACACAGGTTGGGTGATATTGGGTGTATATTTTTTCTATATAAATCGCTTAAGCGTAAGTGCTATATAATAACACCTCATTATCATTTGGTCATGGACGTCTGCTTGCATTCACAATAATTTAGAAATATGGGCCTATATACACTGATCTTAATGATACACATGGCGATCCATTCTTGTATGAAATGTACATCACATTGTTAGCGTATGCCACACTTAGATGGAATTCTCAAGCTTAGCCCACGTCGCATCTAGACAGAAATATGATTGCTAGCATATACCACACTTAGATGAAATTTCCAGAAATGTGATTGTTAGCGTATGCCACACTTAGATGGAATTCTCAAGCTTAGCCCACGTCGCATCTAGACAGAAATATGATTGCTAGCATATGCCACACTTATATGGAATTTCAGAAAAGTGATTGTTGGCATATCCCACACTTAGATGGAATTTCTCAAGTATAGTCTGCGCCAAATCTAGACAGAAATGTGATTGTTAGCATATACCACACTTAGATGAAATTTCCAGAAATGTGATTGTTAGCATAGGCCACACTTAGATGGAATTCTCAAGCTTAGCCCACGTCGCATCTAGACAGAAATATGATTGCTAGCATATGCCACACTTATATGGAATTTCAGAAAAGTGATTGTTAACATATCCCACACTTAGATGGAATTCTCAAGCTTAGCCTGCGCCAAATCTAGACAGAAATGTGATTGTTAGCATATACCACACTTAGATGGAATTCTCAGAAATGTGATTGTTAGCATATGCCACACTTACATGGAATTCTCAAGCTTAGCCCGCGTCGCATCCAGATAGAAATAGGATGGCTAGCACATGCCACAGTTAGATGAAATTTCTCAAGTTTAGTCTACGCCGAATCTAGACAGAAATGTGGTTGTTAGCATGTGCCACACTTAGATGGAATTCTCAAGCATAGTTTGCGCAGATTCTGTGCAGAGGTGCGATTGTTGGCATGTGCCACACTTGGACCGGATTCTCGGGCTTGACCCGCGTTGCATCTTGATGGAAATGTGGTTGCTGGCGAGTGCCACACCTGGATGGAATCTCAGAAATGTGATTGTTAGCATATGTGATTCTTAGCATGCACCACACTTAGAATTATGAACCTAGCTTGCACGGCATCTAGATAGAAATGTGACTGTTGGCATGTACCGGACCTAGGTGGAATCCCACAATTGCAAGGACAGCAATGCCAACTAACCAACCAACTAACAATTCCATCCCTCTGCATACACCTCTCAAACTATAACCAAACACAACCACAAGCCTTAAACGCAGCAATCCGCACAAACTTCACAACAATGCAACAACAAAACAAACCACACATAGACTTGCACAACAGCACACGGTGACTACGGACCATAAAACACCCCAAGCCCAGCCGACGGACCCACCGGGCTGAGGCTGCCAACAGCACATCACTGCTCTCTTGCAATTTTCCAGCTTATTCCCACTAACCCATCCCCTCTCCTCCCCTTTTTCAGAGCCGCCAGAGCGCCAGGGGACCACTCCGGTGGTGATAGTGCGCGGTACAAATGTCCTTTAACATTAACATAACATTAACATTATAGTGATATCGTAACCATATTTTATGTAGTGTACAATGCTATGTGATGCCATTTCCTGTTTTGTCAACGAGTGAAAGGTCGTATTCCATCGCTTCCCACCATATCACTTTGGGACAGGGTCAAATGACATCACTTCCTGTGATGTCATCAGGGGATCATGGGTCGTGTGATGTCACTTCCGCTACCCCTGGCATTTTGGTGAAATGACGTCCCTGACTATCACTACTAGAAATACTGGACTTGGCCAGAGTAAAGGAAAGAGTGGGTAGGCAGGCTGCTGTCATAGAGAACCCCAGGAAAGGAGATAATGTAGCCGCCGTACAGATCATGCCAGTGACAACTTTCCGGAGACAAGCCGGTACAATGAGAAAAAGACAATCCATGTCAAAGACCACAGGGAGATAGGCATTTCTACAGGTGAGGGTTCAAATTTCCCCATCGAGGACAATGCCTGGCCCTAGGATAACTGTGTGTGCGATGTGGCCAAGATAATCAATTCCAAGAGATGTGCAGGGAAAGGATCCCAACACCCTCTAGCTATATACCATCCATACCGGTAGGATTGTCTGGGCGCCCACACCCACCCCGAGGATTCGTCAACATCAGAATGTATCCTGAACAGGACTTCCAACAACCTTTCCCAGGGAGGTGAGGAACCCCACTTGCACCTCCGTCCAGGATCATAAGAGCAGTGGAAGATCTGGCCCCACAAGAGCCACCAGAGTATCATGAGGAACTCACATATTCACCTAACTCTACCAAACTATACGTCCGGCAACCAGACAGATATGAAATTGCCTATGCGGCTGACCCATTTGAAAACCCACCCGCTGATCAGACTGAAGAAAAATACCCCCATGAGTACCATGCTCAGCCCGATCGATATAGCAAAGAATACGTAAGGCTGATCAGCGCAGAGACCGATGATGGCACAGCCCAAGAGTAACCATCCAGATAGGGGGACAACAACACCAATTCATCGTTGACACGGGGCCACTGCAAATGTAATCAACACAAACATTTACTAGCTCATAAAACATCCCTACCGGTTCACCCCATCTCATGCCAGGATATTCCAGTGGGGAGCAGAGCACCTGAACAATTCAGGTGCGACCTGAGCTACAATTCATCTAATCAAATGTCCAATGTCAGGTAGATGCCTACTGAGCTCCCTAACAGCATGGGCCTTAGCCCTCATTGGCATTCAATACGATCAGACTAAGGTGGTTTAAGGACTCCCAGCATGTTCCATTGAGCTCAACATGATAACCTGTCAAGATATGACCCTCCAGATGATGAAAACAACATTCCAGACTCTGTTAGAAGGTGTAGGCATGCTGAGAGACTCTCATCAATCTCCACATGGACCCAACAGTGAACCCAGTACCCCAACACACACGGCGATTAGGGTTTCACTTACAGGAACACATTTCCGGAGAACTACCACTGCTTCTTGTCAATGACATAATAGAGAGAGTGAGTGGTTTCACACTGTGTATCACCGCTGGTGGTGGTACCAAAGGAGAATGGCTGACTGCACCTGTGCGTCAACATGCGCATACCGAACACTGCAATCAAAAGAGAGAGACATCCTGCTCCAAGTATAGAGAACATGATAATCAGAGTGAACCAAGCCAAGCGGTTTTCAAAGCTTGACTTTAACCAGGGGTGCCCAGCTTGTCATACACCCGGAATCCAGGCCAATCACCACCTTTGCAACTCATGAGCGACTCTACCATTAAAAATGACATTCGAAAATCACACCGCTCTGGCCACAAGCCAACAGGATGGTGGAATGATTTATGTCCACAATCAGACAAACCAGACAGAGAGCCCTCATTAACCAAGTACCGTTGCCCAAACAATATGAGAAATGCTGAGAAGGTATCAGAAACCCCCCCCCATGAAGCCACAGGGAAGACTCCAATGGAAATAATGGTTAGATACAAGCCTCTGACCCACCTACTGCAATTCAAAGATTATACACGGGAACAGGATGCTGAGATCCGAGAGAGAGATGCTGAAAGGAAAAGGAAAGCTAAGGCCTGGGCCAACCAATGAAGATGAGGAATAGAGCCACTGCTGCTGGTTGGAGAACTGGTCCTGGTTCGCCAGAAACAAGGGAAGAAGACTGACACTCGGTACAACCCTAACCCATTCCAAGAGGTAGGGTTAAAATGGCCCATGGTGACAGCGGCACGAGATGTGCGGGACATAACTCGAAACACCTCCTTCTTCTGCCAACTGCACGTACCGGACGCAGAACCTGCAGAGCCATCAAGTGAGGAGGAAATAAGCACAGACGAAAGAGAGGTCAGAGGAAGAGCCTGCAGGACAACCTGTAGATAACTCACCAGGACCAGATGGAGGAGGATCCAGAGAAACTGGGGAATCCCCAGGGTGACCCCGGCAAATCATTCAGAAACATGCATGACTCAGTGAACAGATATAACCCCAACACGTTTGATAAGCACAGGGGACATGCTGTGGAGGAAAGAGAGCAGGGACCTTTAAGAGACAGACACGTGATTGGGAGGGCATGGGGAGTGGGGCGGAAGGAGAGGGACGAGGGAAAGGGAAAGAAGTTAGAAAGTGTATGGCATTAAAGAAGGTTGAACAATGGCGTGGCTCTGCGTAGTACGTAGCACGAATGGGCCTGTGTGGGTCCTGAGTATAAAACACTATCCTCATATTCTTAACACACTTGGAATACAAATTTCCCTCTACACGCAGTGGCATGTAGAACAGCATGTGCTGAAGCCACCAGGAGCAAAACTGCCATGAGACTCAGGCCCTGAAGTTCCCTTTCATCCATTGTCCGGTCTCCCGGAGTACTGCACATGTATCAATTCATATACACAGCCTGTAGCTATGCACATACAGTTCCCCACCGCAGTGACACTGTCCCAGTATGAAACAGCATACTCCCACTGAACGCTGAAGTCAAGGCCCCCACATTATTCTATTATGGATTCTTCCTCTTTACTTACGAGCAGCAAAGAATAAAACAAACTTAAATACATTTCAGAAACATTTGAAAAAAAAAATAGTTCTGTATTTCTAGGAGTGGTTGTGATTCTGTAACCATCCACCCCCACGTTGTGGTGCTGTCCATATTCCTAGCCCTTCTTCTTCTTATTTGCTTCTCTCAGATACATATATGTGTGTTTTCGTACTGCCTAGTTTGCACTTATGTGTTCCGTTTGACTGATATGTAGTTTTCAAATATTATGTGTCCTTTAAATTCATAGTAAGACTATTTTAGGTCTGCTGGTCATAGGTCTCCTATTGCTCTGTTTGGTGATGGGTTACGTGGCACCACCAGGGACCAATTGCACTGGTGAGCGGAGGTGTTGGGAATGCGAGGCAGTGCTGGGGTTTCTTGAACTGGGTGGGCATGGCTAATGGCGCACTTCAGAGCGGCGTGGCAGGGGTGTTTGTGCCACAGTGCCATTTTCAAGTTTTTCATGGAGTTACTCACATGCATGAATGTTGGCCCACCCCATCTGTAAGCGGAATACACATGCTTCATTCTGCCTTTCATTGATGCAGTGGTCTTCTTTACATGCTTGGTGAAGAGTGGTACAGGTGACTTACGGCTAAGCCCGGGCAAACGTATTTAGGAATATTTGGAAATTCTAAATTACTGTATTATTGGGGTTTTCAGTAGACTAAAGCTTTCCCTAGTTATAGCTCGAGTTTTGGCTGTGAGTTTTGGTCAGCTCTGACTTACATGCTATGCCCAGGGCGTGAGCAGTTGACTTCGGATTCAGTCTTGTAAGCAGAGGCAGGAGGTCCATTACTTGGGGAACTAAGTTAATCTAGTCTGTTATATTTTCTGCAGCCTGTTCCTTTGGTAAAGTACAATAAATCTTTATTCAGTGCGAAAAGCCATTAACAAATAAAGATATTAAAGGAAAGGCTCAGACACATGTTTCATTCCACCAATCGTAATGACATCTGCAAAGCATCATGTAGTGATGTATTCAAGTTTTTTCTTTTTTGCAAGGCAATACTTACATTTCGAAGGATTCTCATCTGTGAACCTCAGCTCTTTCCATCTGTGATAACACCATTTCAACCGCGATCTTGCTAAGGTCAAATGCCCAGGGGACAGTAAATCATAAAGTCATAAGACATGCTCGTGAAGTAGGCGCGCCCAGTGTCAAAACAATCACATGACCTTACGACGCAGCTAAACGTACTCTCTATGAATTGAAGAACTCACGTGTCACCAGGAAAATGCGCAATATGCTTGAGCAGGTAATACATATCAACAAAGCCTTTCAGTGTTCTCTCTAGTATTCTGTGTGCCTCAGTGTTTGTCTGTATTTCTCATGTATCAAATCTAAATGTGTGTTAAACTACTACTAACTGTAACATCTACAACACTAGAACAAGTAAGTTTATCTCTTTCTTTCTTGAACCAACAAACTTATAATATTTTTGATAAAAAATCATGTTAGCTTCTTTAGACATGTAATGAAATGATTGCTCACTGTCAATTACCTATTTAACTGAACGCATCTCAGGTGATGTTTTTTTGGCACATTCAACCCGTTGATAATGTAAAAGTGTATTATTTTTTTAAGCCATTGTTCTCATCTGTTCCTTTTGAAGTCTACTTTTATGTAACTTTTGATTCGCATTACTGTATTTTAAGTACACAGATTAGGAAGTTATCTTTTTGCTCATGTATTGAAATGTAACACCTGGCCCGTTCTGCCTTCTTTCTCAACAGGTCTGTGTTTTGTGTCCTCCGCCAACACGCGTCGCTGTGCTTCAGGGGTTCATGTATGAACCTGAATACATTGATGAAAACATGGATTTGAGGCAAAACCTGGGGGTATGGGAGATCACTCACTATGAGGTTGAGTCTCTTGACCCTGAACGTAAGATGTTTCAAATTGGTGTTGATATCATCATTGTCAACTGATGCCAATATTGGAATAAAATACATGTTGCAGGGAAAATGCCACCTGTGGTGCCTATACAATAGAAGATGATCCTTTGCCTCTATATATAAAAGAGCAAAGGGACTTCTGGGCAACATATCTAACACATTAGGTTCTTCAAAGGTTGCTGGCACCTATGCATGAACTTCATTGCACAGTTCGTACACATGTTCTGAGGAATGAGTGAGCACGGTGTCAATTGATTTTAGAGGTTTGTCAATCTGTACATTTGAAAACATGGCTATACTTTGTTCATACAATATCAACTGTTTTCTTTCTACTGGTGCTAATATTTATGGTTTGTTTATCCTGTCAGTCAATAATCAGTTGCATGTTAGTTTTTATTTTTCAACAAGTTCACCTAATATTTTATTAAAATAAAACACTAAAATATATACATTTTCTGCCAATGTTATTCCTTGTTACACCGTCCACGGATACTGCAATGGCCTCAACATGACTTTTCATATCGCATTAGTTACATACATGTGGTGCCTAGACTTGATCGCATGTATTTTTGACTTGCACTGTTCCAATATGTAATGGTACCGTCTCATTGCCTGCAGAGCTTCTGCGTGGTGGATTCACAAAAGACGGGAGTGGGAGTCTGTAGAGTTATTCCAGTGTTCATCATACGAGCCATCGGGGCAGAGTTTCCAAGTACCAGTGGTCAATGCAGTGGATTCATCGACATCTAGGCCAATCAAGCAGGCTTCAACATATGTTTTTTTATCTTCATTTTTTGTATAAAACGCAATACCTTTTCCTAAATAGCCATTTTGAACTGCTGTAGACATGTTAAATAAAGAAGTTTCTTTTTTAATGGTTAATGTTTTCATTGATTGATTCATATGCAAAATGTGGGAATAAACCATGTTACTGTGAACAAATAAAATGTTGTTACACGTAGGTGAACCTTTTGCGCTAAGAGCCAATTTACACATTTATTTTGAACTATTTATATACTTGGTTGCACAGTTGCTACAGAAAAACATTTGAATTGGACGATGTTCACTATGATATCGTCCAATGGAGGTATTATAATAATGCATAAACAGACACACGTGACTTCTTTTAACAGAGAAAACAGAGTATACAGTCTGAAATCCCCAGTGCCCAGTGTACCTATAGTCAATTGGATAGCACAGTAAATGTACCTCCTCGCCACCCAGGAGCTGGGTTCCTATCCATCATCACCATCAAAGAGCTTCTTTGCCAAATACTTCCTGTAATACACCCAAGTCAAGTGTCCTTAGGCCCGGAAGGGTGTGACATCATGGTGACATATAGTTCCTCATGGTCGTTGGCACATGTCATATATTTCAGTCAATTATCAACCAAGGGAAAGCATCCTGTGGGTCCAGTTCTTAAATATACACTGTTTTGCAAGTTTGCAGCATAAATTTACAAATCTCTGCTTAATTAGCGACATTTCACTTAATGTTCCAAACACACATACTGTAGAGAAAGGCAATATCAGTTTGTCCACAATATCTGCAATTTGTGTACATATATTTGCCTAGAAGGGTTGTAACTTGGGACAGTCCCAGATCATATGTATGTAATCCGTAAAGAGCAATGCATCTAAGGCAGGGGTTTGAATCCTGTGGCTCTCCAGTTGTTTTGCACTACAACTCCCATTATCCCTCAGCATTGAGTAGGATGGCTAAAGTTGATGGGAGTTGTAGTCCAAAACATCTGGAGAGCCAAAGGTTGCCGACCCCTGATCTAAGGCATTTCCCAGTATCACCACTACTAATCCGCTTCATTTTGGCTGGCATACACTGCAACCTATGCAAAACCTTAAACGGCAATATTCAAAATCTAGAATTAAGTGAAACGTTACCCGTTAGTTTACACATATCCTTCCAGGCCTCATCTGTAATATTCACACCCAGATCAGCTTCCCATTTGTTTCGCAGTTGATCCAACTTTGTTGGTATGTTTACTTGCATGAACGCATACAGTGTTGTGAGTATATGACGACAGCCTTGGGAGTTAACAATATTAGTAATGAATGTGTTCTCCTTGGGTTCATTAGGAAATGATGGCCATTTTGCTATAAATACTCCTCTCAGTTTATTGTAATGTAGCCGAAAGAAGGGTGTCAATGTGCGCATAGACGCTATGTCATCAAGTGTCAAGAATAGTCCGTTTGAGTACATGTCACCCATGATGTTATACTCAAATCCCTGCCAGCTTCTCCATGAAGACTCATCCATTGTGGGCGGAACATCAGGTAAGCGCCAGAACGGGGGACACCTCTATATGATGCTACTGAATAGGTTTTCTGTAATATCGTCCACCATGCTAGAAGGGAGGGAGGATAGCTCAGGGGCAACGTGCTTGTCTTGGAAGCAAGACGACACAGAGCAACATAGGTGGGTATGCCCAGACGTGGGTCCCGTGCCTGCTGGGCCTAGAGACCCAAGCTACTCCGCACTGATGAGCCCAAACAAGGGCGAAACATGTTTGGGGATGCTTGTGGTCTCCTGCAGAAGGGATGTGGCCTAGCAGTTCGGGCTGGACTGCCCCTTTTGGGATGGGGCCAAGCCTGATTTGCAAATAGTCTTTCCCCTTCTGTAATGGCTTGGCAGGTGAAGAACGGTGGTCTGGAGGGTTGCCCAGAGCATTGCCAGTGGTTACGATTAATTCTAAACCTTCCAGCCATCACCTCTTTGTTTTTGCTTTGTCACCCCGAGTGGGACGGGTATGCCCAGACGTAGGTCCCGTGCCTGCTGGGCCTAGAGACCCAAGCTACTCCTCACCGATGAGCCCCAACAAGGGCGAAACATGTTTGGGGATGCTTGTGGTCTCGTGCAGAAGGGATGTGGCCTAGCAGTTCAGGCTGGACTGCCCCTTTTGGGGTGGGGCCAAGCCTGATTTGCATAGGGTCTTTCCCCTTTTGTAATGGCTTGGCAGGCGAAGAACAGTGGTCTGTAGGGTTGCCCAGAGCATTGCCAGTGGTTAAGATTAATTCCAAACCTTCCAGCCATCACCTCTTTGTTATTGCTTTGTCACCCCAAGTGGGACGGGTATGCCATGACGTGGGTCCCGTGCCTGCTGGGCCTAGAGACCCAAGCTACTCCTCACTGATGAGCCCCAACAAGGCGAAACATGTTTGGGAATGCTTGTGGTCTCGTGCAGAAGGGATGTGGCCTAGCAGTTCGGGCTGGACTGCCCCTTTTGGGGTGGGTCCAAGCTTGATTTGCATATAGTCTTTCCCCTTCTGTAATGGCTTGGCAGGTGAAGAACGGTGGTCTGGAGGGTTGCCCAGAGCATTGCCAGTGGTTAAGATGAATTCTAAACCTTCCAGCCATCACCTCTTTGTTTTTGCCCACTCCTCTCATGACCTAAAGTTAATTGGATAGCACAGTAAATGTACCTCCTCGCCACCCAGGAGCTGGGTTCTTAACCATCATCACCATCAAAGAGCTTCTTTGCCAAATAGTTCCTGTAATACACCCAAGTCAAGTGTCCTTACGCCAAGAAGGGTGTGACATCATGGTGACATATAGTTCCTCATTGTCGTTGGCACATGTCATATATTTCAGTCAATTATCAACCAAGGGAAAGCATCCTGTGGGTTCAGTTCTTAAATATACACTGTTTTGCAAGTTTGCACCATAAATTTACAAATCTCTGCTTAATTAGCGAATTTCACTTAATATTCCAAACACACATACTGTAGAGAAAGGCAATATCAGTTTGTCCACAATATCTGCAATTTGTGTACATATATTTGCCTAGAAGGGTTGTAACTTGGTACAGTCCCAGATCATATGTATGTAATCCGTAAAGAGCAATGCATCTAAGGCAGGTGTTTGAATCCTGTGGCTCTCCAGTTGTTTTGCTTTGCACTACAACTCCCATTATCCCTCAGCATTGAGTAGGATGGCTAAGTTGATGGTAGTTGTAGTCCAAAACATCTGGAGAGCCAAAGGTTGCCGACCCCTGATCTAAGGCATTTCCCAGTATCACCACTACTAATCCGCTTCATTTTGGCTGGCATACACTGCAACCTATGCAAAACCTTAAACGGCAATATTCAAAATCTGGAATTAAGTGAAACGTTACCCGTTAGTTTACACATATCCTTCCAGGCCTCATCTGTAATATTCACACCCAGATCAGCTTCCCATTTGTTTCGCAGTTGATCCAACTTTGTTGGTATGTTTACTTGCATGAACGCATACAGTGTTGTGAGTATATGATGACAGCCTTGGGAGTTAACAATATTAGTAATGAATGTGTTCTCCTTGGGTTCATTAGGAAATGATGGCCATTTTGCTATAAATACTCCTCTCATTTTATTGTAATGTAGCCGAAAGAAGGGTGTCAATGTGCGCATAGACGCTATGTCATCAAGTGTCAAGACTAGTCCGTTTGCGTACATGTCACCCATGATGTTATACTCAATTCCCTGCTAGCTTCTCCATGAAGACTCATCCATTGTGGGCGGAACATCAGGTAAGCGCCAGAACGGGACACACCTCTATATGGTGCTACTGAATAGGTTTTCTGTAATATCGTCCACCATGCTAGAAGGGAGGGAGAATAGCTCAGGGGCAACGTGCTTGCCTTGGAAGCAAGACAACACAGAGCAACACAGGTGGGTATGCCCAGACGTGGGTCCCGTGCCTGCTGGGCTTAGAGACCCAAGCTACTCGTCACTGATGAGCCCCAACAAGAGCGAAACATGTTTGGGGATGCTTGTGGTCTTGTGCAGAAGGGATGTGGCCTAGCAGTTCGGGCTGGACAGCCCCTTTTGGGGTGGGGCCAAGCCTGATATGCATATGGTCTTTCCCCTTCTGTAATGGCTTGGCAGGCGAAGAACGGTGGTCTGGAGGGTTGCCCAGAGCATTGCCAGTAGTTAAGATTAATTCTAAACCTTCCAGCCATCACCTCTTTGTTTTTGCTTTGTCACCCTCGAGTGGGACGAAAATGCCCAGACCAGGGTCCCGTGCCTGCTGGGCCTAGACACCCAAGCTACTCCTCAGTGATGAGCCCCAACAAGGCCGAAACATGTTTGGGGATGCTTGTGGTCTCCTGAGGAAGGGATGTGGCCTGGCAGTTCGGGCTGGACTGCCCCTTTTGGGGTGGGGCCAAGCCGGATTTGCATATGGTCTTTCCCCTTCTGTAATGGCTTGGCAGGTGAAGAACAGTGGTCTGGAGGGTTGCCCAGAGCATTGCCAGTGGTTAAGATTAATTCTAAACCTTCCAGCCATAACCTCTTTGTTTTTGCTTTGTCACCCCGAGTGGGACGGGTATGCCCAGACGTGGGTCCCGTGCCTGCTGGACCTAGAGACCCAAGCTACTCCTCACTGATGAGCCCCAACAAGGGCGAAACATGTTTGGGGATGCTTGTGGTCTCGTGCAGAAGGGATGTGGCCTAGCCGTTCGGGCTGGACTGCCCCTTTTGGGGTGGGGCCAAGCCTGATTTGCATATGGTCTTTCCCCTTCTGTAATGGCTTGGCAGGCGAAGAACAGTGGTCTGGAGGGTTGCCCAGAGCATTGCCAGTGGTTAAGATTAATTCTAAACCTTCCAGCCATCACCTCTTTGTTTTTGCTTTGTCACCCCGAGTGGGACAGGTATGCCCAGACGTGGGTCCCGTGCCTGCTGGGCCTAGAGACCCAAGCTACTCCTCACTGATGAGCCCCAACAAGGGCGAAACATGTTTGGGGATGCTTGTGGTCTTGTGCAGAAGGGATGTGGCCTAGCAGTTCGGGCTGGACTGCCCCTTTTGGGGTGGGGCCAAGCCTGATTTGCATATGGTCTTTCCCCTTCTGTAATGGCTTGGCAGGTGAAGAACGGTGGTCTGGAGGGTTGCCCAGAGCATTGCCAGTGGTTAAGATTAATTCTAAACCTTCCAGCCATCACCTCTTTGTTTTTGCTTTGTCACCCCGAGTGGGACGGGTATGCCCAGACGTGGGTCCCGTGCCTGCTGGGCCTAGAGACCCAAGCTACTCCTCACTGATGAGCCCCAACAAGCCCGAAACATATTTGGGGATGCTTGTGGTCTCCTGCAGAAGGGATGTGGCCTAGCAGTTCGGGCTGGACTGCCCCTTTTGGGGTGGGGCCAAGCCTGATTTGCATATGGTCTTTCCCCTTCTGTAATGGCTTGGCAGGCAAAGAACGGTGGCCTGGAGGGTTGCCCAGAGCATTGCCAGTGGTTAAGATTAATTCTAAACCTTCCAGCCATCACCTCTTTGTTTTTGCTTTGTCACCCCGAGTGGGACGGGTATGCCCAGACGTGGGTCCCGTGCCTGCTGTTGCCTAGAGACCCAAGCTACTCCTCTGTGATGAGCCCCAACAAGGGCGAAACATGTTTGGGGATGCTTGTGGTCTCGTGCATAAGGGAAGTGGCCTAGCAGTTCGGGCTGGACTGCCCCTTTTGGGGTGGCGCCAAGCCTGATTTGCATATGGTCTTTCCCCTTCTGTAATGGCTTGGCAGGCGAAGAACAGTGGTCTGGAGGGTTGCCCAGAGCATTGCCAGTGGTTAAGATTAATTCTAAACCTTCCAGACATCACCTCTTTGTTTTTGCCCACTCCTCTCATGACCTATAGTCAATTGGATAGCACAGTAAATGTACCTCCTCGCCACCCAGGAGCTGGGTTCTTAACCATCATCACCATCAAAGAGCTTCTTTGCCAAATAGTTCCTGTAATACACTCAAGTCAAGTATCCTTAGGCCCGGAAGGGTGTGACATCATGGTGACATATAGTTCCTCATTGTCGTGGCACATGTCATATATTTCAGTCAATTATCAATCAAGGGAAAGCATCCTGTGGGTCCAGTTCTTAAATATACACTGTTTTGCAAGTTTGCAGCATAAATTTACAAATCTCTGCTTAATTAGCGACATTTCACTTAATGTTCCAAACAGACATACTGTAGAGAGAGGCAATATCAGTTTGTCCACAATATCTGCAATTTGTGTCCATATATTTGCCTAGAAGGGTTGTAACTTGGGACAGTCCCAGATCATATGTATGTAATCCGTAAAGAGCAATGCATCTAAGGCAGGTGTTTGAATCCTGTGACTCTCCAGTTGTTTTGCACTACAACTCCCATTATCCCTCAGCATTTAGTAGGATGGCTAAAGTTGATGGGAGTTGTAGTCCAAAACATCTGGAGAGCCAAAGGTTGCCGACCCCTGATCTAAGGCATTTCCCAGTAGCACCACTACTACTCCGTTTCATTTTGGCTGGCATACACTGCAACCTATGCAAAACCTTAAACGGCAATATTCAAAATCTGGAATTAAGTGAAACGTTACCCGTTAGTTTACACATATCCTTCCAGGCCTCATCTGTAATATTCACACCCAGATCAGCTTCCCATTTGTTTCGCAGTTGATCCAACTTTGTTGGTATGTTTACTTGCATGAACGCATACAGTGTTGTGAGTATATGACGACAGCCTTGGGAGTTAACAATATTAGTAATGAATGTGTTCTCCTTGGGTTCATTAGGAAATGATGGCCATTTTGCTATAAATACTCCTCTCAGTTTATTGTAATGTAGCCGAAAGAAGGGTGTCAATGTGCGCATAGACGCTATGTCATCAAGTGTCAAGAATAGTCAGTTTGAGTACATGTCACCCATGATGTTATACTCAATTCCCTGCCAGCTTCTCCATGAAGACTCATCCATTGTGGGCGGAATAACAGGTAAGCGCCAGAACGGGACACACCTCTATATGGTGCTACTGAATAGGTTTTCTGTAATATCGTCCACCATGCTAGAAGGGAGGGAGAATAGCTCAGGGGCAACTGCTTGCCTTGGAAGCAAGACGACACAGAGCAACACAGGTGGGTATGCCCAGACGTGGGTCCAGTGCCTGCTGGGCTTAGAGACCCAAGCTACTCCTCACTGATGAGCCCCAACAAGGGTAAAACATGTTTGGGGATGCTTGTGGTCTCCTGCAGAAGGGATGTGGCCTAGCAGTTCGGGCTGGACAGCCCCTTTTGGGGTGGGGCCAAGCCTGATTTGCATATGGTCTTTCCCCTTCTGTAATGGCTTGGCAGGCGAAGAACGGTGGTCTGGAGGGTTGCCCAGAGCATTGCCAGTAGTTAAGATTAATTCTAAACCTTCCAGCCATCACCTCTTTGTTTTTGCTTTGTCACCCCGAGTGGGACGGATATGCCCAGACAAGGGTCCCGTGCCTGCTGGGCCTAGAGACCCAAGCTACTCCTCAGTGATGAGCCCCAACAAGGCCGAAACATGTTTGGGGATGCTTGTGGTCTCCTGCAGAAGGGATGTGGCCTAGCAGTTCGGGCTGGACTGCCCCTTTTGGGGTGGGGCCAAGCCTGATTTGCATATGGTCTTTCCCCTTCTGTAATGGCTTGGCAGGCGAAGAACAGTGGTCTGGAGGGTTGCCCAGAGCATTGCCAGTGGTTAAGATTAATTCTAAACCTTCCAGCCATCACCTCTTTGTTTTTGCTTTGTCACCCTGAGTGGGACAGGTATGCCCAGACGTGGGTCCCGTGCCTGCTGGGCCTAGAGACCCAAGCTACTCCTCACTGATGAGCCCCAACAAGGGCGAAACATGCTTGGGGATACTTGTGGTCTCGTGCAGAAGGGATGTGGCCTAGCAGTTTGGGCTGGACTGCCCCTTTTGGGGTGGGGCCAAGCCTGATTTGCATATGGTCTTTCCCCTTCTGTAATGGCTTGGCAGGCGAAGAACAGTGGTCTGGAGGGTTGCCCAGAGCATTGCCAGTGGTTAAGATTAATTCTAAACCTTCCAGCCATCACCTCTTTGTTTTTGCTTTGTCACCCCGAGTGGGACGGGTATGCCCAGACGTGGGTCCCGTGCCTGCTGTTGCCTAGAGACCCAAGCTACTCCTCTCTGATGAGCCCCAACAAGGGCGAAAAATGTTTGGGAATGCTTGTGGTCTCGTGCAGAAGGGATGTGGCCTCGCAGTTCGGGCTGGACTGCCCCTTTTGGGGTGGGGCCAAGCCTGATTTGCATATGGTCTTTCCCCTTCTGTAATGGCTTGGCAGGTGAAGAACGGTGGTCTGGAGGGTGGCCCAGAGCATTGCCAGTGGTGAAGATGAATTCTAAACCTTCCAGCCATCACCTCTTTGTTTTTGCTTTATCACCCCGAGTGGGACGGGTATGCCCAGACGTGGGTCCCGTGCCTGCTGGGCCTAGAGACTCAAGCTACTCCTCACTGATGAGCCCCAACAAGGCCAAAACATGTTTGGGGATGCTTGTGGTCTCGTGCATAAGGGAAGTGGCCTAGCAGTTCGGGCTGGACTGTCCCTTTTGGGGTGGGGCCAAGCCTGATTTGCATATGGTCTTTCCCCTTCTGTAATGGCTTGGCAGGCGAGGAACAGTGGTCTGGAGGGTTGCCCAGAGCATTGCCAGTGGTTAAGATTAATTCTAAACCTTCCAGCCATCACCTCTTTGTTTTTGCCCACTCCTCTCATGACCTATAGTCAATTGAATAGCACAGTAAACGTACCTCCTCGCCACCCAGGAACTGGGTTCCTATCCATCATCACCATCAAAGAGCTTCTTTGCCAAATAGTTCCTGTAATACACTCAAGTCAAGTGTCCTTAGGCCTGGAAGGGTGTGACATCATGGTGACATATAGTTCCTCATTGTCGTTGGCACATGTCATATATTTCAGTCAATTATCAACCAAGGGAAAGCATCCTGTGGGTCCAGTTCTTAAATATACACTGTTTTGCAAGTTTGCAGCATAGGTTTACAAATCTCTGCTTAATTAGCGACATTTCACTTAATATTCCAGACAGACATAATGTAGAGACAGGCAATATCAGTTTGTCCACAATATTTGCAATTTGTGTACATAAATTTGCCTAGAAAGGTTGTAGCTTGGGACAGTCCCAGATCATATGTATGTAATCAGTAAAGAGCAATGCATCTAAGGCATGGGTTTGAATCCTGTGGCTCTCCAGTTGTTTTGCACTACAACTCCCATTATCCCTCACCATTGACTAGGATGGCTAAAGTTGATATGAGTTGTAGTCCAAAACATCTGGAGAGCCAAAGGTTGCCGACCCCTGATCTAAGGCATTTCCCAGTATCACCACTACTAATCCGCTTCATTTTGGCTGGCATACACTGCAACCTATGCAAAACCTTAAACTGCATTATTCAAAATCTGGAATTAAGTGAAACGTTACCCGTTAATTTACACATATCCTTCCAGGCCTCATCTGTAATATTCACACCCAGATCAGCTTCCCATTTGTTTCGCAGTTGATCCAACTTTGTTGGTATGTTTACTTGCATGAAGGCATACAGTGTTGTGAGTATATGACGACAGCCTTGGGAGTTAACAATATTAGTAATTAATGTGTTCTCCTTGGGTTCATTAGGAAATGATGGCCATTTTGCTCTAAATCCTACTCTCAGTTTATTGTAATGTAGCCGAAAGAAGGGTGTCAATGTGCGCATAGACGCTATGTCATCAAGTGTCAAGAATAGTCCATATGAGTATATGTCACCCAGTATGTTATACTCAATTCCCTGCCAGCTTCGCCAGGAAGACTCATCCATTGTGGGCGGAACATCAGGTAAGCGCCAGAACCGGACACACCTCTATATGCTGCTACTGAGTAGGTTTTCTGTAATATCGTCCACCATGCTAGAAGGGAGGGAGGATAGCTCAGGGGCAAGGTGCTTGCCTTGGAAGCAAGATGACACAGAGCAACACAGGTTGGATACCCAGGTCCGCGCTTAGAAATCTCTGGGTATTAAGCGCATTATAAATAACCTATGTGGCTCTGTGCGGATCAAATCTGCCTGAATCAGTATAGGTATCCAAATTCAGCAATGTGTGATTATCGCAGTTGCCCAGCACAACCTGCTCAATCTTGACATTCCGTGGCATTTGCTCAGTCCAGAACCAGTGAGTCACAAATTGAGCCTGTGCTGCTAGACAATAAAGTTAAAAGTTAGGGGCCTTAAATCCACCAGATTCATAGTGTTTTGTTAAGTGTATCCATCTCTTCCTTACAGCACTCGAGTGCCTGAGAAACTGCAATAGAGTGTTATGTAACATTTCTTACCAAGCCAAATAGGAATATTCTGAAATAGGTATAGTTAGGCAATATTATCAATTTTATCATAGCAATCCTTCCAGCTACCATTAGTGCCATCCAATTGTTGGGTTGCATGCCATTTTCTCCCCATAGATGCAACAGTTATTTTTAATTAAGGATTGGCACGCCCGACTCACCCATTTCCCAAAGTACTTAATTTGATCCGTGGACCATTTCAACTCAGTAATGTAGGGTGGGGGGGGCCTGATCTCCGTAAGTGGGAAGATTTCAAATTTAGAGTGCTTGATGTGTAAACCAGAATAGGCTCTGTTCTGTGTAACAGCCCGGAGCACAGACTCCAGGTTCTCACCTGATAAAAAATAGAACATCATCTGCATAGAGGGATATAACGTCAGGTGTAGCCGCTATCCGAATACCTCTGTGTATGTGTTTCAGTCTAATCTGGTCTGCCAACAGTTCAACAGCTATTGCAAAAAGCAACGGAGATAGAGGGCAGCCCTGCCCATGCCTCTGTTTAGATGTATGATATCTGACAACTGGCCATTTATGCATACTCTTGCGGTCAGGAGGCTGTCCAGCAATTTGATATATTGTTTAAATATGGTACCCAACCCACAATTCCTCAACATGGCAAAGAGGGATGTCCATGAAACCGTATCAAATGCTTTTTTGCGCTTCCAGCGACAGAGCCAACGCATTCACAGAGAGATTGATCTGTGCCATAATATTGAAGAGTCTACAAATGTTTAAGGTGGTAGAGCCAGGAATGACTCCCGCAGGATCTGGGTGAATGATGTATCTCATGTATGTTGATTGGCGGGCAATTTCACATTTTTGCCTCTGTGTTCATTAGTGATAGTGGGTAGGAGTTACACTCTGTATGAGACTCATCAGGCTTAAGTAGTAATATAATGTTGACTAAACGAACAGTGGGTGGGAGCATTTTTTGTTTCTATTGACTCCTCCCAGAATGCTAGTAGGTGTCGTACAAGATATTAGCAGAATGTCTTATAAAATTCTGCATTGCGTCCGTCTGGCCCGGGAGTCTTTCTGGTAGTCAGATCATCTATGGCTTTAGATGCTTCTCCTATGGTAATTGGCTTCTTTAACGCTCTCTTGTCGCAGTCGAGACCTCAGTAGTTGAAAGTTTTTCCAGAAAAGCATACATTTCTTCAGCCATTTCATTGTTTTGCGATTGATAAAACTAGCACAGTATTAGTAAAATACAGTAATAATTCCGACGAGTTCATGCGCCTCTCCCCCAGTATGCTCATGAACAACAGAGAAACTTCTACTCCCAGCTTCACGGCGAAGAGGTCTGGATAAATGTCCATTCTGTCTATCACCCCTCACCATACCATCTACCCACAAGAGTAGGGCTGTTATTAAAAATGGATCAATCTTGGATGACATGTCATGTACTGTTGAGACGTATGTATAGGCAGGTTGCTGATTTCTGTAAGGCTCTCCACACATCAGTCAGACTTAAGTCTTGCATCCCTGACTGCAGTGTTAGAGTCGCCTAATGTTTTGTTGGATGTGTCCATATGATCCAGACTCAGGTTCAACGTGATGTTCATAGCTCCACCGCAGATTAGAGGCACACTTGGGAGTGTGCTGGATATATCAAGGATGGTTTTGTGAAATTCTGGATCATCTATATTTGGGCAGTATGTGTTCACTAACAAAATCTCTAAATTGTGCAATATTCCATGTATCATCACATGGCTACCCCAGTCCATATATTCAAAAGTGTAAACTTTAGCGACTGATGGATAACTGCAGGACACCTATCAACTATGTTAAACATGTTGTCCAAAATCTATGTTCCCACAAGATTTGGCAAAGGCCAGATTGGCTGCAGCCATGACATGTGCCTCTTGTAACAAACTAACATTGACCTTGTGTCTTTTTATATATGCCAGGAGCTTCCGTGTCTTCATAGGATTAGCTAGGCTTTGCATATGCCAACACAATATGACTATGTAAGCCTGCATCATCGCCAACAATGGATAACTCTTCTAGACCACATTTGTGATGTTTGTTTGCAGCCGTCGGCTACATGTTTACAAGGTGAACAGTTACAGCGAACAACCAAGTGAGTTTATCCTTTTCATCCCAGTCCCCCACCCTCACCACAATCCCAAACACAGCAGTGTCAACCCATAATATAACAGAAAGCTACAATACTGCAATTCAAAACCACCAACCTTGCATGGGGGTACCACCAAAATAGCAAAACAAAAGAGGTGATGGCTGGAAGGTTTAGAATGAATCTGAACCGCAGGCATTGCTCTGGGCAACCCTCCAGACCATCGTTCTTCGCCTGCCAAGCCATTACAAAAAGGGAAAGACCACATGCAAAGTAGTCTTGGTCTCACCCCATAAGGGGCAGACCAGCCCAAACTGCTTGGACACATCCCTTCTGCACGAGACCACATGCATCCCCAGATATGTTTTGGCCTTGCTGGGCCTCATGAGTGAGGAGTAGCTTGGGTCTAAAGGTCCAGCAGGCACAGGAACCACGTCTGGGCAAAACCATCCCACTCGGGGTGACAAAAGCAAAACATAGAGGTGATGGCTGGAAATTCTAGAATTAATGTGAACCTCTGGCATTGCTCTGGGCAACCACCCAGACCATCGTTCTTCGCCTGGCAAGCCATTACCACCAGAACACCAGCTCACCAGGGCAACCCGGAAATGTATCAATATACTTAACAGTGACAAGTTTGTAAAGGGGCTTATAGGACTCCAACTATGCTGAAAGGTCAGCACTGAAGGAATATAAGAGTCTATGTAGGAGCAGGTGGCAATCGGTATACTCTTGAATCGGTTCCAATGACATCCGCATCCAGGTTAACACATACATTGCCAACTTTCCGAGGCAGCAGAATATTGGACTGCCTCCTCCGTTAACGTGAAAAAGTAGGTTTTGTCTTTGAACTGAAATGTAAGCTTACGCAGGAAGAGCATTGCATAAGCGATGGATCCGTCTCGCAGTAGCTTTTTCACACCTAAAAAAGATTTCCGCTTCGCCTGTACCGCTGTCAAGAAGTTGGGATAAATGTAGATCCTGCTGAACTCATATCTCAATTCTTCTTTCTTCGTAGCCTGGTGCAATAGCCTCTCCCGATCTCTGAAAATAACTATTCGGGCCACAATCAGCTTCGGGGGTGCACACATTTTCAGCTTTGGCACAAGGCCACTATGGGCACTCTCCACAGAGAACTACGGTGACAGAGTAAGTTCACCTAACATTCTCAGCAGCAGATTCTCAATAAAATCTTCCATTTGGCCTTTTGCAGCATTTTCCGGGATGCCATTTATGTTACTGCGGTGGGACAGGTACTCAAGGTCATCACACTTTGCCATGATCTGTAGACATCTTAGCGAACCAGTCTTCATGGTGGTTACATCATCTTCTACTGTACTTATCCTGCCTTCGGCCTCTGTGATTCTCGCTGGCTCCTTCTCAAATTTGGCACGCAATGTGTTGATGTTTTCAGTGATATCGTCCTGTTTTGTATTAATTGAAGTAAAGCTGACCCTCATATTATCTAGTATGAGTTGTATATTGGACGTCTCAAGTTCCAGTCGTTGCTCAGCAATATCATCATTGCTATTGTCCACTGATTTGGCCTTAGAGGTTTGCTTTGTACAACAATCCATTTTCCTTGTCTCGTATTGCTGCTATTACCTTTAGATATTGAGAGCAGGTGCGGGTTGATGCACAGCCTCTTATGTGGGGGACAGGATGTACAATGCAGATTTCAGCACTCACCCACATGGTCGAAGATCAATATGGGAAACCGCAATAGTCAGATCAGACCGGCAGGTCCCCTACTGAAGACATCATTCTGAGACAGTTCAAGATTATGCCCCCGAGTGAAAGGTGTGCAGCCAAGGGCAGCTGCAGTTTCATGCAGTTGCTCTGATACACTTTAGGCCTTCCGCAGTGCCAGCCCAGATCAGCAGACTCGGATTAACACGAGGGGCTGCCCCTTCCTATTTGGGCCATTTCCAGGGCCTCTCTCAAGCAGCCTGGGGCCACGAGCGCATGGCGCTTTACCCCACCTCTACCTCACCTCTGCGTGGCAGCCGTGACAGCACCAGGCCCATGGGGCACAGTGTGGGAAAGCACAGCCAAGTCAGGGCTGGCAGCTACATTCAACACTACTCACAGCTGAGGATTGAAGAGCCGCAATTGATTGCCTCTATCGTCCGGTGTCTCACGCACAGGTTAGCAGTTTTCTGAGAGGTAGATATAGGGGCTCAAAGTACCAGGATGTTCCCAGTTGCACAGAGCTCCACTAAATCGCAGCAATGTTCCAAGCAACTCTGCAGCGCTCCTCTTCCAATTAGACATTTAAAATATAGTATCTACATTGCACTCTTGGAAACAGAAACATTATATGTATGATCTATCACACAAAAAAGACATAAACATACTCTGCAAATATATTACACCAAATTGGTTTAATTGACAAATCAAGAAAGGTACAATTAGCACAATGCGTTTTACTGGTTACCAGGTTGATGTTTGTACTTGCAAGCAACAAAACATTGGCCACCATTTATTTTACTATAGGTTTATCCATTATTTAACATTTTTTATATCTGTTACTTTGCCATATGAAAAAAATAATTGTTACTCATTGCCTATCTAAGTAGAATAGCAGGCATGCCATTGGTTTTCCCCTTATTTGTGGTCTAAACATGTACCTTGAAAAATCGATTCCATGTGTTAAAATCCTGGCAAAAATGGCTGTGGATGCACCCCCGCTCCTCTTAAATGATATAATGGGGTACACCTTTACCGGGTTTAACTAAGGCATTTTTGCTGCGATTATTTGCACAGGCGACATTTTTGCTGCAATTTTATCACTGCATACCGAAAAATCATATCAAACTGATTGCCTATACTCCAACACGTTATGCTCAAGCGATGTTAGCTCTGCCATTCTATGGTGGAGTTAAGCTTATTTCAAGCAAAAAATGCAAAGGAAACTATAGATTTACCTCATTAACTCATTGTAATGCTTGGTACACATCAATCAAATAGTGATATTTTTAGAACGGTACAACATGGAATGCATGGACATGCCACAAAACAAAGCACAGCCATTACAATGTTACATGGGCTCTAATTGCTTATTGTAAGGGTGTTGAAGAAGGAAGCTGTTGGTTGCAATAAACCCATATTTATAGTAAGGAAAACATTGCTATCCCTACCTCCTAAGAGGGGTTTTCCTGCCTCAAACTAATAGTAAAGAATGTGTCAGAATGTCAGTCAAAATCAAAGGCCACTGTCTTGTGTCACCACCCACTTCTATCCCGTGCAGTACAACTAAAGAATAATATAATCCAACAGAAATGTCCTTCTCCAGGAGAATGACTCCATTCTTCTGATATTTAGGTGTTGCTCCCAAAATGTTCTCTTGCAAAAGGATGCCAAGGGGAATGACTCCCTTCCCCTGGCTTGTAGTTCCAACAAACCTTGTACAACTCAACTTTATATACCAGGAGAATGACTCCTTTCTCCTGGTATTCAGGTTTTGTTCCCAAAATGCTCTCTTGTAAAATGGTCCGAGGAGGAATTACTCCCTTGTCCTGGCTTGTGGTTCCAAAAAACCCTGTACATTGCAAGGTTCTGGACCAGGAGAAGGACTCCCTTCTCCTGGTATTGGTCTACACACTCCAATATAGTTCACAACAAGGCCAGGGGGAATGGCTCCCTTCCCCTGGTGTCTCTTGGTCTCTTGAGTATATTCAAAGGGCATTAGTTTGCTCACCAGGAGAATGACTCTCTTCTCCTGGTGTTAGAGAGTTCTTATATGCATCCTTCAATCTTGGGGTTTACCCTGCCACTCTCTCATGGTATCAGCAAAGTCCCAAGTCCTTCTCTGGATTTCAGTGGATTTATCCCTGCCACTGCAATGAGGAGGATCCCCTGAGATGCCTGTTTTACTGGACTTAGAATCACAGACTGACCTCTGGTGGTCACTGGGCTTATTTATGCCACTGCAATGAAGGTGACTTTCTCAAATGCTTAGTTAAGGCCCTTCTCTTGTGGTCACTGGGCACATTTCTGCCACTGCTGTAAGAACAACTTCCTCGAATGTTTAGTTTTCTGGGGTTGAGGTCCCAACCACTTCTGTGGGGGTCAGTGGGCTTATCCCTGCTACTGCTGCGAGGAGGGTCTCCTTTGATACTTGATTTACTTATATTGGGGTTCCAGACCCTTCTCTGGTGGTCAGTAAGTGTATCTCTGCCACTGCTATGAGGGAGATTAGTTTGGATGTACAGCTGACTCTTCTATGGTCCAACAGCCATATTACTGCTTGTGAGCCGAGGGAGAGTCACTTGATCCTGCCCCGATTGCACCCCGTGTTTCCTCCACATATTCTGTACCACCCGTTATCTTCACTAGGGCTTCGGTATGTCACCGGGGCTTCCTGAGACTGAAGTTCATCTCTTCAGGCTTCTCTCTGCTCTTGCTGCACCACAGTGTCTCAGCGTGCAGCTCTGCTCGGCTCTGCTTCTCCTCGATCTTGTGCCAGGGTCTGTTCCAGCGAGACCCCAGGAGGACTCTCTCAGCTGCTTGCCTGCGTCCTCCATTCTTCTCTATCACGGGTCTGTCATCCAGATTTGAGACTCCCACATAGGACAGTCTGCACCTCTGTGGCTTCTCCCGGCTGGGCTTGACAAGTTCTTTTGTCCATCGTCTCTTCTTATAAATTGTTGCCAGTACCTCCCTAGCAGATAGTCAAAGTCCTTTGTTTCTTCTTATAAATAAGCTTTATGCCTTATAAATGTGTAGGGCGTAAGTGCAGGAGCGTCAAGCGCTTGTCAGTTACATATCCGTGCACCAAATTAATTGTAGTCAAATATGCTTCAGGTGGTTATGTGATTAGACACTAAGCCTCAGGTGTGATATAGACAAAACTACTCCCTGTGAAGGAAGGCCGATAATGAGTGGGAAAGGTTGGGTAACAGAACCCATGGCACAATATATTAATGAACCACTGAGCAAGGAAGTTATCAACATGCCAACTTTTCTGTGTGACACTGTGCATGTGTTTTGCAAATACTTAACAAATTGGGTACAGGCAATGAATACTTATTGGTAACATTGGTTGTCAAATCACTTTACACTTGAATTAGATTTGAATTAGCAATAGCAAGTGTGAACTACATTTTTAGACAAGTCAGCGTCATATTTTATTGGGCCGCATCAGAAGTTGGGCGGTATCCCGGTGCTAATTGCGCTGGCATACCATCCAATGCTATTAGCGTTACCACTACTCCTTCTGGTGCAATAAGCGAGACCACGAGTAACGGTATGGCAGTAAAACCCCATTCCCCATTGGGTCCTTGGCGCTATTAGCGCTGACGCAATTAGCACTGCGCTAATAGCACAGAAATCGGGCTCTAAGTGCCGGTGTTTACCTCCAGCTAAAAGCTGGAGGTAAAACTGACACTTACCACCCAACTCAAGATTTGATCAACCAACCCTTAAATGCGGCAGTAATGGCATAACTGCCGCATTGAAGGGCTGAGTCCAAACTTGTGAGGAGGCCCATTGAGATGGTGAAGGAGTTTCTCACATTTGCACTAGACAATAATATATTTCTTTTCAACTGCAATTTTTACAAACAGTAGGTAGGTATTGCCCTGGGAGCCAGCTTTGCGCCTGCCCTGGCCCATATCTTCAGGACCCAATTCAAACAGTCATTTGCACTAACTAACTCTGCATTTGCACCACACATCCATTTATGGCGATGCTATATTGACAACATCCTTTTGATCTAGAAAACTTCAGAAACTGAATTATTGAATTATGTGGCTTTCCTAAATTCCAACAATTGGGGGCTTAGCTTTACCTGAACAGTCAGCAGGACTAGCATGGATTTTCTAGACTCAAGAATTACTGTGACTCCAGATGGTTACATGATGACTCCCAATGTTAGGAAAGAAACAGCAGTGAATTCAATTTTACACGCCACCAGCTGTCAAAGGAAATCGGTCATTACCAATATACCGAAAGGGGAATTGATTAGGACAATAAAGAATTGCAGTTGTAACAGTGACTACATAGCTACATCTGAAAACATTTGTAATATGTTCCTGGCCAGAGGTTATAGTCCAACAGTATTGAAACCTGCTCAAAATAAAGTGAGTAAAATGGAGAGAGCTGCTTTGTAGCAACCTAAGCCTAAAAATCAGGGTTACCACTTAGACTTATTATGCGTTACAATGCAGACAGCCAGCATATACACCATATATTACAAAAGCATTGGCACTTAATACAACTAGACAAAGACCTCATTAAGTACATAGACGCAGAGGCCAGCATTAAGTATTGTAAGACGCCTACACTGAGGGAAATATTGTGTCCTTCATCCATGAGAGAAATTCCCAAAAGAGCAAATTGGCTGTCCCAAATGCAGAAAGGTAGATTCCACAAATTTGGATCATGCTCAATGTGTCCGTATGCATTTGAAACCAATGAGGTAAAATTTGGCAGTTTAGGCTCACATCGGATTAACAAATTAATTAATTGTAATCTAAACTGCGTGATCCGCAATGCCGGAATAAAGTGGGATCATTCAGTCCCCCAGCTCTACCCAGTAGGGTTGGTTAATAACGATAATGGATAGCTCAGCGGCAACGTGTTCGTCTTGGAAGCAAGACGACACGAAGCAACACAGGTTTGATACCCGGGTCCGTGCTTAGAAACCTTGGGCATTTAAGCGCCTTATAAATACGCAACTAAGACAAAAATTACAATTATGCAACTAAAAAAACAAACAATTCCTGTAACAGCACCTCGATGGCTGTGTGAGCGCTTTAAAAATGCAAATAAATAAATAAAGTACAGCCTAGAGGAAGACCAATGTTCCAAACACATGTCGGCTGTTTTGAAACTCATTAAAATTCATAATTGCAACGAATACAGAAATCTGCTCAATTTGGTTATGTTCACAAGGAGTAGTTTGATCTTTATGCCTCCTCGGGGCCACGTCGTACCAGTACTAGCACAGTAATCTTCATGTTTTCTGTGCTTTTCTTCCTCCTGGTAATTTCTGTTTTGGTTGTACCCAAATACTAAAGTAATACATAGGTCTACTCTCAAGGAAGTGGCTTGGAAAGGGGGGTTAGGGAAGGTTTGTGTGTGATGTTGTTCAACAGGCTGTACCTTAGGTGATCCTTCTTGTTCCTATAAGGGGAGTTCCTTCCCATGATGTCCTCCCACATTAAACCTTTCCTAGGGGGACTATTGGGTAGTGGCTGCACTTCCCTACCCTCATGCGAAAGGGCTCCCCCTTGGGGAGAAGTGACGATACCTGGTGACTCGTCACATTATGCTCAATTCCTTTGGTTATATTCTGCCACAATGCTCTTTTATGTTCATGTTTCAGCAGTCCACATTTCATCATAACATCTGTCAAAAAGGGTCAAGGTACAGTGGCATGGACATACATTCCACAAGGGATAAGTTGTCTCTAGCTTTGCAATATCAGACCTTGGAAATCCAAATATATATTTGTTAACACGATGCAATATACTGTGTTATGTACCTAAAGGCCCCCACAAACTCATGTTTTCTTTCATGTCAACTGTAGATGTTGTTGCTTCTAACATATATTTGCCAAAAATATGCCAGATAGACAGGGCATGTGTATAAATGCCATTAGTGATGAATCAAGGGTATTCGTCCCTTCTCACCAAGGGGGAGCCACCCACTTCAAATTTAGGTATGTGAGCCCGCTCTGCAAGACCCTAGCAAGAGGTCTAGGCAAGTGGGACCTCACTGGGAGTGACTCCACCTTACGGGAAAAAGAGTCTCATTTCCACAAGGAACTCCCTAGACCAACTACCTTATCTGCATATTTGGTACTGTCTTCACTGCGTCATCCTCCTCTTTAGCTTTCAGCAATGTTGAATCAATCACGCCATCTGCAGAAAAAGGGAACATCTCTTTATGGAGAGATTTGTATGTAAGTGAGATGAGTGAGCACAGAGGAGAGATTACGGTGTGCAGAGGAAGCACCCTTACGTAATTACGCCTTGGAGAAGCGGAACTGAGAGCAGCCACAGAGCCCACAGCAATTCGAAGTTTGGAGAATGTGGTCTCAGATGGCGGAGGACCAGCAAGGCAGTCAACGGAGCAATCGTTGGAAGGATGGGAAGAGAAGAACCATCCAACGTGGTGGCATGACCACAGCAGCACTCTGGTGGGCAAGCCTCCCATCTAACAACGCTGAGACGAGGTCACCCTTGAAGAACAAAGGTATCGGGTTGAATGGGAGAACTGTGAGGCTGCCGGGACAATGTGGTATGAGCAGGGAAACTTGTGAAACCTTGAGGGTGACATTCAAACAGTGACATAACATCACTAGACATATGAGTAAAGAGTAAAGGACTTGATGAATGAAGTTGAATGTGAAACAAATACCCTGGGAAAGGGGGAAAAAGCCAACAGAAATAAATGTTGAAGAATGGGGTGAACACCCTGTAAAAAAGTATAATAAGTGTTGTGAGTTAAGATTCCAATGTGAACCGAATAATTCGAAAAAGAATCCTTTAGCGAAACCTCAGGAGAGGGGTTTCCTTAGTTAGGTAGGGAAATTTCTCTAGCGATAGAGAGAGTTAGGACTTTTCTTTATAATTTAATTAAAAGAATACTAAAATGGCCACAGTGTGTCAGACTCCTTCTTCCAACCCTCCACACATGACAAAAATGGTTTTTCTTACCTGTCAACATCAGGTGGTATTTCAAACATATATTCTGCCATGAAAATGTTACATGCACTTGGCATGTTAATAAATGCCACCAGAGACACAGACCTATTTATTGTCAAATGACAGACGTTCTATCGATCTAAAAAATAATTGTATTGCACTACTCATCCGAAGGCCTCAGGGCGCTCACAAGATGTCAGAACAAAAAAAGAAGTAGCGTGAGACAAGCATACGCAGGAGAAAAAAAAGACATGTATCCATCCAGATCTCTGATCAATTAGTTATCTTAATTCAATTTTTTATCAAAAAGGAACGTTTTTTGCCGTTTTCTAAAGAGTCGAGTAAAGGCACAGCATTTGATGTCCAATGGGAGCGAATTCCAAAGAGACGGGGCCCGAGCATTGAAGCTAGCTCCGCCAATCTTTATCAAGGTTACACGTGGCTGTTCCAAAGTGACCCTGTTATTTGAACGCAGGGTCCGGTGAGTAGCAGTTCTTTTCACTCTTGCAGAGAGATATCGTGGGTCTTCACCCATCAAACATTTAAACACCATAACAGTGCCTTTAAACTGAATGCGCTGTTCGATCAGGAGCCAGTGCAGTTTTCTACGAGATTCCGAGACATGAGATCGACGATCAAGTTCACAGACGGCTCAAACTGCACCGTTTTGTGAAACTTTTAGTTTCTTAATGTTGCCTTGCGATGTTCCATGCAGAAGACTGTTGCAATAGTCCAACTTCGTGTTCATTATTGCTGCCGCAATCAGAGCCCTATTAGATTCTGATAAATAGGGGCGAATCTGCCACAGCAAGTGGACATAGTATGAACACGAAGATTTTAAGTAGGAACATGTTTTTGAAAAAAGAGATGAGAGTTAAAAAAAGACTCCCAGTGTCTTTACTGAATCCGACACTGGGATAATGTTCCCATTTATCTCAAAGCTTTTGTATTGTGTCTCTAGGTTTTCAGTCTATGAGGTGTTGCAAGAATAAGTAGTTCAGTCTTCGAATCATTCAAAGCCAGGAAGTTCAAGGACATCCATTTCTGGATTGCCTTAAAGACTTTGGGCCTCATCATGAGTTGGGCGCTAACTGCGGCGGTATTACTGCCAGGGCTATTATCCCTACCGCCAAACCCCCCGGTGCTATTAGTGCCGGATCACGGGTTTGGCAGAACGGTAAGTCCCCATTCCCCATTGGGCCCATTCGGGAATTTCCCATTCCCCATTGGGCCCAATGGGGAATGTTCGGTGCTATTACCACCGGCAGTAATAGCACCGAAAATCAGCACAATTGCGACGAGTTTGCCCCAGCTCAGAGCTGGGGGTAAATCTGCCAAGGCCATGATTTGGTGGACCCTTAAATGCAGCGGCAATAGCATTAACGCTGCATTTAAGGGTTACCGCCAAAAGTGTGATGAGGCAGTTTGTTAATGCATTCTATGTCATCCTTGTACACCACAGATAGCTTAAATACTATCTGGGTATCATCCATGTAGTTAGAAAAGTTTACTCCTGAGGACAAGAGAAGATCACATAGGCAGAGGAGGGGGGTAGCTATTATCTACAAGCATAATCTAAAGATTCACACAATTAACAGCTTTGACTTGGATAACTGCGAAGCTCTAACGGTTAAAATAAAATAAAATGTTGTCATCCTTGGTGACTTTAACCTATGGTATAGCAACCCTGTAGATGAAGATTCCAAGGACCTCATAATGTCCCTGGAATCCATTGGCTTCCAGCAACAGATTCAAGCCACAACCCATAGTGGCGGAAACACATTGGACTGGATTGTCACAAAGAACCAAGAGCTAAATGTCTCGTCCATAATGGACTGCACTTGGTCGGATCATTATCTCGTAAACTTCGAGTGCCTGACACATCCTCCCCAGTTAGATCTGCTAAATAAGAAAAAACCTCTTAAGACTTGGTGCAACCAAAATAATGTCACCCAGGCTGCATTTAAGGAGCTGGTAACCCCACTTCTTCTCTCACTCCATGAGCACTCCTCCCTTGACGATTTTACCCATCTATTCAGGACGGCTACAAACTCTGCGTTCGACTCATTAGCCCCCCCTTAAATTAGCCAAAATGAATAAATCTACTAACCAAAATAAATGGTTTTCAGAGGACATTCTGGCTGCCAGGCAAACTAAACGTAAAGCGGAACGACGCTGGAGGAAAGCCCCCTCAGTTGAAACAGTGTCCAAATACAAACAGGCTGTTAAACACTACAAAGAATCCATCTTCAATGCCAAAGCTAAAAACTTTAACACAAGAATTCATCAGGCACATTCCCATTCTAAAGAAATCTTCACCTTCTTACAGGAGCTAAAAAATGCCCCAGTCAATAGCCAGGAACAAGAAAGTAACGCTTGGTGTCAAGTAATTCATGAGGCATTCACCAGCAAAACCGAAAAACATCAACAGGCCATCCATGACCAACTAAGGATCTTCTCTAATGATGTTATGATACCAGAGTCTATGCCTCATCATACTCCATCTCCTCCTGAAACCTTTACCTTCAAAAGAATTTCAGAGATAGAGGTTCTTGAAATCATTCATAAACTCAGGCTCTCCTCTTGTAAAGGAGATGTATTTCTGTCTAAACTATTTAAGGATTTTGCTGAGACCTTAGCCCCCTGTGTTGTCTATTATGTAAACCAGTCCTTTGATAAGTGCCATGTCCCAAGTAATATCAAAGAGGCATGCATCAGTCCACTTATCAAAAAAGACAATCTTGATCACTCAGTTCCGGGTAATTTTAGAACTATCGTGAATGTGCCCTTCTTGCTAAAGATAATAGAGAAGATTGTGTCATAATCATAGCTTGCAGCTTGATTATGTGTCTCAGCGCTACTGAGTGGGCTGTGACATCTGAGTGGAGTATGGGTTGATCTTACATGCTTACCTGGGCTGTGAGGTCATGTGGAACCTTCTAGCCTCATGGAAGGTTGGCAGGGTCAGGGTTCTGGGCATTCTGGGAATGACAGTTGGCTGTTGCTCTGCATGGGTGTGGATGTCCCGGTACTTTCTCTCTCTAATAAGTAAATACTTGGAGATAAACTTACCTGTAAAATTACCTTTGGCTCCAGCGTTGTGTATTTTTGGCGACCCACGTTACTTCAGATTGCTTATCAACAATATCTACAATTTGTTGAAGAAAACGACAACCTTGTCGAAGAACAATCAGGATTCCATGCCAATCACGGCACTGAGACTGCTGTCCTTGATTTACTGGCAAATATTGCATCTATTATTGAAAATTCTAGAACCTCTACTGCCAGGAGGAACCTTCATGTGCTCCAATTTGCAAAAAGAATTAAGTTTAAGAGCGCAGTGATGATTTTTAAATGTCTAACTGGTGCTGCACCAAAGTATCTTGCTAGAAAATTAATAAAAGCCCCCATCAGGAGACATTTGCACTCTAACGACAACCGATACCTGCTGTAACCCCGTTAACTTTTCAAAAGAATTGGAAACACTAACTTTAATTTCTGGGCCCAACAACCTGGAACTCCCTTCCTCTGCCACTAAATAAATTGTGTGTCCATCAACCTGTTCAAAAGGCAGCTGAAGACCTGGATATTTGATGAGGGTATAGAGTAAGTCCCCATCCCTTCTGCTCTGCTTTCCTTGTTAATTAACCCCCTGCAGCCATCCTCACTGTGTACATGTTTCGTGTTTCTGTCGCTGTGAGGGCTTCCATGCCTTTGGGCGATTTAGCGCTATACAAAAATTAATATAGATAGATAGGTATTTAACTTATATGTTGAAAAGTAAAGGGGATAGGTATGAACCCAGAGGAACACCCCATATATGGGGTGTACTCTGGGATTGAGCCTCTCTCCGAACAACACAAGACATTCCTGGATCCGAAAAAGGTTTGAACCAAGATAACGCCAGGGGGGAGCATTTTGCAACGTGTGCTAGTCTATCTGCTAGCAGGTCTAGGTCAACCAAATCAAAAGCCGATGACAAATCTAGTAATAATAGCAACACCACATTTCCAACTTCGATGATTTCAAGTATATTTGTTTTTAAGTCTATTAAAGCTTTTTCCGTTCCATGGTTTGCCCGGAAACCCGATTGCTCATTTGCTAAGATATTTTGTGTTTCCACAAAAGCCTGGTATTGAGATCATGCCACCTTATGAATTATTTTCAGAATTAAGGGCACGTTCGTGACTGGCTGATAGTTTCCAGGAACCAGAGGGACAAGATTTTCCTTCTTAAGTAACAGAGTGATCCATGCCTCCTTTATGATCTCCGGTACACGGGCTTCTGAGAAAGAGCGGTTAATAAACTTTGTAACCCATGGGCTCAGTATAGGTGCAAAATCTTTTAAATGTTTTGCTGGAAAAATATCGCCTTTGCAGAATGTAGGTTTCATCTATTCAATAGTTTCTAAAACCACCTGCTCTGAGACCTTGTGGAAAGAGAAAAGGCTAGTGCCATGAGTAAAGTCTTCAGGGACCCATGCAATAAAGTCGTTTACATAATGATGATCCTCAATCTCATTCTGAATATGTGTCTGGTGTTGCAAGGTCTTCTGACAGAACCCATCAAGAATACTCTGACACCAGTCATCATCCATAGCAGGAGGGGGCGCAAAACTGATGAACTGAAAAAATGTCTTTTGACGTTGATGATGCCATTGTACATTGTACATTGAAATATATTTGGGAAGATACCATTGGAATTTTGGCTCTATGGAGCTTCATATCATGGGAGGGATGTCATCAAATGATATACATCATATCTCACAAAGCCCATTATGCATCATTTCACACTGTGTTCAGGAATCCTTGTAGGTTACTGAACATTCTTCAATTGAAATTTCATTGAAGTGTTCTAAGGGCTACAAGCCTCAAAGCCATTCATGTATCTTGACCTTGTCTCTAGCTTGTCAATAGGTGACAATGTGAATAAACACACATACACCTGCAGGCCTGTTGGAAACAATTAAATGGCCATCTGACACCATTATGAAACCCTCTCCTACTTCAAACTATAGACAGAGCTAATAGATTTCATATGAATCTGACAAGGGGGTGCATCTAGTCCTAGAGTATGCAAGAACTGTCCTCTTTTACAGTCAATTAATTACTGTGAAGGCATTTTGAAGAAGGACACAGATAACAGATTCGAAATTCAAAATAACCAAGTTTATTAACTTAAATGTCAGTATGGAAAAAGGCCCAATTTGCCCTTACTTAGGTGGGATTTCCCAGCCTAAATAAAACTAAGGAACATGTAAGTCAAAGAGTTCAACCTAGGAATCTGTCTGTGTCCAAAACCTATGCTTGCACTTACAACTATTACTATACAATGTGTAGGGATGTTATCAACCAAAACGAAAACAGTGTTTAACACAATGTCCTAAGCTTCTTCCAGCTTGCAGCTCTCTTTCAGCTACCTCCCCCAAGTATAAAACAGTTCAAGAAAGTCAAGTCTCAAAATTCCCTTTCTGAGAAGAGATGCAATAGTCTCTTCAAGCCTCATAGTTTCCTCCTCCAAGTTATAACTCAGGGTTCCTTTGCCCAAATTCCAAGTGCCACAATTGCAAAAGAAACACAAAATGTCCCTGTCTTCTATAGTTTAGTTGGATTTTGTTTTCAAGTGTACAGTTCAGATCATTGTGTAGCTTTCTTTCAGGTTGCAAATGTCAATGTAAATCAGGCTTCAGTATCCTTTGTTTGTCTGTTCTTTTCACATCCTTTTTATATTGCAGCATACAGTGATTGGTTTATAATTTATATGTGTTTTAGCACCTCAATGTTTGTTGATTTGTTTTCATTTAAACTTTCTTTCCTCCTTTAGATTTCACTTGTTTAATTCTGTTTCGTAGCAAAGTCTTAGTTCTGTGTAACAGCAAAGTCTTAAGTCAATCCAGTGTTCAATAATTAGATTAACGGCTTAGGGTTTGTTTCCCCTTCAAATGGAGGTCAATAATTGTTTGTTTCACTTTAAATGCATAGTTCGATGTGCAAGACCTTAAAACATGTGTTTCTTGCTGCATTTCAATCAATATTGAGCTGATGTAACTGTTTGTTGCACATTAATTGATTAGTTCGGGGTTCCAAGACTTTAAAAAACTAGTTATTTGTCACACGCGCCCACTGTAATACAAAGTATTTTCCTTTGTTGTATTGTTAACAGCTATAGTTATTTGTTTCCCTTTAATTGAGCAATTTACTGTTTGGAGACCTTCCAAAGCGTGTTTCTTTCAATACGCGACCCCTTCGATACAATGTATTTCATGAAACGCTTCAGTTCACACAAAAGGCCACTGTGTTTCTCAAGCATTAGAAACATAGCGGTTGCTCTGAATGCTTGTGCTGCCGCGCGGGTTACAAGGCCTTCTTCCTTCTGTGTCAGGGCTCCGGTTCTTGTCCCTCAGACACTTCTGGGGTGGTTCTCCACTCCAGGAGACCAAGCATGTTAAATGGAAAGGAACGGGGCAGCCTTCCTGCACAGCGCCCTTAAACTTTTCTATTCTGCTCCAGGGAGTCCCCACTCCCACACCATGCAGTCTGGTCCTCTGCTGCTTGCACCGACCTCCTGGTCCTGCTCTTGTCGATTCTCTGTGCCACTGGGTTGGGCTGCATTTAAACACCTGCTGCATCTTGACAGGCTGCAGGTGTGGATTATTATTCAGCCCTGCCTGACACTCATTAATGGGACATGCCCAACCTTCACTACTCTCAGCAGGCATATTCCTCTTCCCAGTACTAGAGTGGTAAAAGAGCATAGTATTCGTTGCTCTTAGTTTCCTCTTCTTTGTCACAGTACTGTCAAGTGCCAATTGTGGAGAAATGAGGAGATCTGGATTACAAATAAGCCATAAAGTTTGAGGAAGGGTTGGGTTGGTTGCTACTAGGAAAAGGGGGATATCATGTCTCGCCCAAGGGCACCCTAATCCCAGTTTCCATGGATCCTACATGCAGGTGATCCTCCCTTGTATTTTCGCCCCCAGGGTTGGGATCCAATAGCGATGGCCTTTCCCTGGCCACCTGAGCAGAGGATCCAAGGGGTTCAGTAGTGAGAATACACTCAGGTTTCTCACATAACCCAAAGGAAAACATGCTTATACAACATTCAAGTGTCTGCCACCACAGACCTGGTGTCTCAAGCTAGTTGACTAAAGAAGGTCGGAATGAACAAACATATGTCAACTGGCATGCCGCAGAAAAAATATGGCTTAAAACCAGAAATATAGCAGACCGACATGAGGCCAAATTGGCCTTGGGGGATTATAAAAAAAAAATTATACTTGCAAAATCCTCTTACAAATTAATCTTGCCGATAACAGTCCCAAGACCCTTTTTTTTGGTTATTAGAAATTTAATTTCACCAATCCCGTTTGTACCCATGTTAGCCTACCAGCCTCATATCCAACAGCCAATTTTTTTTATGGCCAAAATTAAAACTATCAGAGACAGTATTGATACCCAACTTCCAACTTATTGTCCCAGACTTGAGTCCAGTCAATGAGGATTTTCATCCTGGGACAAAAACTATTTCTCCCAAATGAATGTTCTCATCTGCAAGCATTGAGGACATTGAAAATGTTTTGGGCAACCTCAAGTCTACCATCCTTTGCTATGTACCGATTCTGGCCTATCTGGTCAAGCACTATGCATATGCACTTACTGAGGCTGTTCAAACCCTGGTCAATTCCTCACTTGTCCAGGGCTGCGTTCCAACAGATTTAACAAATCTTACCTTACACGTCTGCTAAAAAAGTCAACGTTCGACCACAAAACCTTGCCTAATTATCGTCCAATGGCTGTACTTTTATGGCCTGCTAAAATCCTGGAAAAACTGTAACCACTCAATTGCAGAGTTTTCTGGAGGAACACAATCTTTAGACTCAAATCAGTCAGGATTTAGACCAGGCCAGGGCCCTGATACAGCCCTTATGGCAGTCTGGGACGATCTGTTGGGGGCTGCCAACAAAGGGACATCAGCATGCTTGTCATGCTGGACTTGTCGGCAGCCTTCGACACAGTTGACTTTGAGATTCTTATTTCGAGACTGTCATCAGTGGCCCATGTATATGATGAAGCCCTGGAATGACTTATCTCATTTCTGAGCAACCATGCTCAGCAGGTCAAAGTTTGCCCATATCTTTCAGACTCTATGTCTGTTGACTACGGGGTGCCCGATGGATTGTCTATGTCCCCGTTGCTGTGCAATGTTTATATTCGCCCAATGATGAAATAAATGTCTGAGTTTGGCCTGTGTTATCACTCATATGCTGATGACAGCCAAATTTATGTATGGCTTAAGCAACCATTGAAGGCAATGGATCGAGTTTTATTCCGCATGAACACAATAAAAACCTGGATGCTGGAAAACAAGCGCCAACTAAACCCATCTTAAATGGAGGTTATTGTATTCATCACCCAAAGAAAAAGATAGCAAATGCCCTACAATCTACCTCTTGTCCAACTTTGTTTGGGGCTCCCACAAAATGAACCATGGCTGTATTTGGCAGTCCAGTATGTACTGCAACCTACATGTCAATCAGACGGTTGAATCTGTGTACTATCCACTAAAATTAATTAAGCCCCTACAGCATTTTATTGCAGAAAACTATTGCTCGATAGTGATTGGCATACTTACAAACCTGGACTATTGTAACTCCCTTCTTATGGGTGTCCAAAGATTTTAACAGAGATTGCAGGTTGCACAGAACTCTGCAGTTAGGCTAATCTTTGCACTGCATAGGAAATCAACAGTTTCACAGTATCAGAAAAATCTTCATTGGCTTCCAGTACAGCAAAGAATCCTGTTTAAGGATCCGTGCCTGGTCTTTGAATGTATCCATTGCCTAGCTCCGACATGTTTGATTTCAAAAATCCAAATTCATCGCCCAAATCGATCCCTTCTATCTATGTGACAGGGCCTTTTGGCTGTCCCTTTTGTTAAAACTGCAACACGGGGTGATAGGCAATTCTCCTCCTTTGGCCCTTGCTCTTGGAATTCTCTACCAATGGACCTGCAATGGAATGAATCTCTACCTGTCTCCAGGAAGCAACTGAAAACATATATTTTTCTGTAATTTGTTTTGACTAATTAACACAAGCACTGAGTTACGGTTCAGTGAAGCCTATGACCATTTATTAATTACCATCTGCACAGGGATACAGTTTCTACCCAGACTTACAAGGTAAGCGCATTAAAAATGCCAAAATCAAATCAAATCAATGAAATGGTTGTTTGATACCAATTGGAGACCATATCCACATTCAAAGTATAAACTGAGCTAATTGAATTTGCAAGGATCAGGCAAGAGTATGTGCCACTAGCCCTAGAGGATGCAACAACTGTCCTCTTTTTACTGTCAATTGACTACACAAAGGAATACATGCTTCTATGGCATTCAAGTGTCTGCCCCCACAGATACAGTGTCTTCAGCTTATCAATTGAAGAAGGTCAGAATAAAAATAAAAAAAATAAATATGTCAAATGGCTGTGGCATGCTGGAGTAAGGAGTCTACAACAATCTTTATTTAAATTATAGTGAAAAAAGCATATCTTGCCCTATCTCTAAAGGGTTTTCCCTACCGAACTAACAGGGCTCGAGTCCTAAAAAAAGAAGGGGTCGGGGGGACTCTCACACACAATGCCAAATGAAATATGCAAGTTCCAACCAAATTGTCTTTTAGGACCATGGCAGCGCACCAACCAAATCATCATTTGCCAAGAGAACAGGTTTTATGATTACATTGCTGGCTAATTATAAAAGGTATGCACCATTTAGAGCTAAGAATCTTTAACAGAATGCATCCTGTGTTAGAATGATGTCAATACACAATATTTTAGGAGTTGGTGCTGTGCTATTTGTGTGGTTGTGTAGCTAAGGGTTCGTTGCTGGGTTGTGCATCCTAGGTTCGGTTCCCAGCCTTGGCACTACATACGTCAAATGCATGAAACATATTTTTCTAGAATTCCATACACACACAGTGGAAATGGCATCTGTGTCACGGCTCGCTCCCTTCGCTCCCGTTCCCGCCACTTGGGGGCATAGTTTGGGGTTTATTCCCTACTGGACATTTCCTCCGAACCTTACTCTACAGTACTGTGATGAATTAGGAGCACTAAAACCCTATTTTCCAAGTTACTTCCCTTCCGGATCCATTCCAGGTTTTTGGCAGCCAGCATGCTACTTTAATCTAATGACTATGCTTTCCAGAATGACTATGCTTCCCAGAATGCCTGGCTCACTGCTTCACCTCCTCCCTTGCAGGACAAGGTTGGGTGGAGGATAGGCAACACCTGTGGCTGCAGGTGCAGCAGGCGGCACACCTGAGAGGTGTGCTTGTTAAGCAGCTTTAAAAGCCTCAGTTTGCTTCAGTCCAGCGCTGGTCATTGTTGCAGCGTTCCTGTCGTGACTGGTCCCTTGTTCCTGGTTCCTAGTTTTTTGTGCCCAGTTTCTAGTTAGTGTTTCTTGTTCCTTGTCCTGGAATTCGTATTTGTATGCTTAATTGATTTCTGCCTTCTGGAATTCCCTTTCTCTCTTTCTCTGTCTGCAGGCAGCCTTTCTCTGAGCTTTCCTTTTTGCTGCAGCCCAATTGCATGTGTTCACTGTTTCCTAGAAATTGTCTTTTGCTACTGAAAGACTTGATGCATTAATCTTCCCTTTACAGGTTTAGTTTCCTGCCTTTTCACCTTGGATGGGTGGGAAGGTTTCCCTTTTGATATCGTTTTCACTGCTCCTGATCCTTACCTTCTATTGGGATCCATGCCAGGTTTTCCTTTACACTTTTGCATTTATTTCCTATTTTATTATTAGGTGTGGGAAGCTGTTGTAACTAGCTCCTGTGTGATTATCTTTTGTTTTCCTCACTGTTCTATTCCTTCTTGCCTCTTGACTTGGGGTTAGGTATTTAGTTATCCTCACTCTTTGCTTTTACTGCCTTCTGGGTTCTTGTTTGATCTACAGGGTTGTGGGTTTAGTACAGACTTTTGAGTGGTCTTTCCGGTCCTCGTGAGTACGGACATCCAAGTGGTCTTTCCGGTCTTCGTGAGTACTGGCATTCATGTGGTCATTCCAGTCCTCGTGAGTACTGTTTCCAAATTCTTTATTCAGTACCGTCTAGAGTGTCAGCTCACAGATTCTGTCCCTGCTTGCCCTCTACGTGGGTTTAGCGATGTCAGTATCTGTAATAGCATAGTGGGTAAGGAGTTTGCCGACTTTCCTTTCAGTCATAAGGAGGTTCTAAGTGCTTACCCTACATTCCTTTTCATATAGTGGTATACACGAGTCTTGGGTATTGAATGCACGTTGTTAGATTCAAGGTTGTTTACTGTGTATTTTGTGCACATTTCCCCTGCCATATCCATCGCCTTCTTCCTTTCCTGACAATCTGCCCTTTCAAAAAAGTGGGCGGATAAGTCCACCAGCGTGGTCCCCTGGTTTGAGCCCTGATAACTAAAGAATAACACGGGTGCTCATCATCAGGGTCACTGTCCAACTCAAAATGCCTGATATCCATCAAAACTAACCTACTCTAACCCTACCACTAATAAAAAATATTAACATAAACAATACCAGGAGAATGAGTCCCTTCTCCTGGTGTGATGGGATTAGAACTTGGGTGTATTTCTATTAGACTCTGATAATGACTCAACTTCTGCTCTTGTCAAGAATACCAGGAGAATGACTCCCTTCTCCTGATCCCACAGTTTAACAACTGTTCTCTCCTCCTGGTTGACTTGGTCAGCCTCCAAGCTTCGGTTTTGTAACCTTTTTCCTTAGTTTCTGATACAACAATTTAAATGGGGGAATCAGGAGAATGACTCCCTTCTCCTGGTTCAGTTGGTTTTAACCGTTGGCTCACTTTGGATAATTTTTTGCAACAGTTCTTATCAACATTTGCACTTCTTTCCAGGCTTCTGTTAGGGATTGTTTGACAGTCAAACACTCCTGTTGTTTCAAACAGTTATTTATTATCTTTCTTTCCCCTCCTCTTGTCGTGGAAAAAGATGGAAACTGTACCCGTACTGTCCTTGATTCTCCCTGACACTCCAATACAGGAGGTTGCTCTTATGGCTCTCTGTAGCGTGAATTTTACTTTTGATGATAGAGTGTTGAGGGAGAGTTCTAGCGATATGTTCTTCTCTTTCAATCTCTTCAGCGCAACTGAGAGGAGGAAGATCACTGATGATGAAATCTCCACACTTGATATTTCTGTCCCAACTCTGGAGACAAGGGAGATTACTTCCAAGGCTTAATTTCCTTTCAAAACTCTTGGTAAAATTACTGAGACGAGGGAGATCACTCTCTATGTCTTCTTCCTACTCAGTACTTCTGAGATAATTACTTAGAAGAGGGAGAATTCTCCCAATGCTTTCTTCCCATCAATATTCTTGATACAGTTACTGATAAAAGTGAGACTACTCCTCACACCTTCTTTATCTTCCACACCCTTCTCCAAGCCTTGCCCTATCTCTATCTGGTCTCCTGTGATTCCTGTTACCTCTTCTTTGTTGGAGTGAGGACGATGGTCCTTCCTGAGGGGTTGGGTCAGTTTGTTCCAATGGGAACGCTCTGTCGGCTTCTCCTTATGCTTCCCTCGGCCATGCTTTGGCTCGGTGGGGTCTCTGGCCAGACGGTATCGGTGCAGTTATTGAACCACTCAGTCCACTTCCTTGAGGTCACGCCACCACCGGTCGGGTTCCAGCTTCGAGTCAGGCCTGCTCTCGGGTGGCCCGAAAAAGAATCCTGCAATCTTCTGTCAGCATCCTCCAGACTGGAGGTTCACTTACCAACTGTAGCTTCTTGCTTCCAGGTTTAAACTTCCTGGGCCTGCCATGCCTCACGCCTGCTTTGCTTCTCATGTGGTCCTTTGTCTGTTTTTATTCTATTCGGCTGCTTCCTCCCCAGCAGAGTATCACAGTCATTTGTTTGTGTCCATTGGGTATTCTTCATGCGTCCTTGAGTCCACCTCGTCCCAGTATGTTTATGTTTATGTTTATTAAGTTTATATAGCACTTTAACCAACAGCGCTTTACAATAAAACAACAGGTACAATGGAGGGTGAAGCATATAAACAATCATGATACAAACCAGTGTAAAAGTACGTAGAACAGTTTCCTTAGATAGAGGAGGCGAGGGAAGGGTGAGGAGGAAGGGAGTGGGGGTAGTCAGGGATGGGGATCAAATTCAGTTGTCTGATTTAAGTTCCACGGGTGTGAGAAAAAGGGGGGGAAGTGGGAGGTAAGAAGTGGATAGGGGGGCTGGGGAGAAGGGAGGAAGGAAGAAGGAAGGAAGTCAAGGGGGGACTGGAGAAGGAGGGCTTTCAAGGGAGAGCAGAAGGAGGAGTAGGTGGGGATGGAGCGGATGGAGAGAGGTAAGGAGTTCCAGTGTAGGGGGCCCAAGAGCTAAAATGAACAGAAGCGAGAAGAGGCACATGGTGAAGGGGGTACAGCGAGTAGGAAAAGGTTGGCGGAGCGGAGAGAGCAGGAAGGGGTGTAGAATGAAAGGAGAGAGGAGAGGTAGGGGGGCAAGGTCATGGAGAGATTTGAAAGCCAGACAGAGGAATTGAAACTTAAGTTGGGAGATGAAGGGACACCAGCCAAGGAGGGAGAGCGAGGAGGAAATGAGTCGCGAGGACAGAGGAGACAGAGAGTATGGATAGAGGAGTGGTAGATGGATTTGAGGGGGGTCTGATGAGAGACAGGGAGACCAAAGAGGAGAGAAGAGCAATAGAAGAGACGGGAGAAGATGAGAGAGGAGATTAAGAGTTTAGAAGCGTGGAAGGTGAGGCAGGATCGGATTTTACAAATGTTGTAAAGGTGGTGTCGGCAGGTGCGAGAGATGAGAGAAATGTGGTGGGAAAAGGAAAGAGATGGGAAGAGTAGACGGGGGAAAGTTGATTGAGTGATGAATAGGGGAAAGTGTGTTAGAAGGAAAGAAAAGGACTTCCGTCTTGTCAGTGTAAAGGGAGAGAAAGTGAGAAGAAATCCAGTTTTTAATGGCCGTAAGGCAGGAAGATAAGGAGTGGTGGAGATCAGGAGTGAAAGAGGAGAAGGAGAGGAAGAGTTGGGTTTCATCAGTACCTTTCATAGTTGCCAAAGGTGTAGTTTGTATAACTCCATCAATCTTCTGCTTCACAGTACTCCTGAAAGATGACTTGTGAGCAGACTTTATGTCCTTTTTAGGTTTTCCTGATCTTCGTAGTGTCAATATTTACAGGTAGAAAGGAAGGAGTATCCCAACTGTGCCATTTCTTCTAAACATTTTAGACAAAGTGGCATATATTCAAATACAGAACTTCCTGGAATCCAACCGTCTACTCGGATCCCGCCAATCTGGATTCCACCCGCAACATGATACAGAGACGGCCCCAATTGATTTTAAGGCCCAAATAGATGAGTGCAGAGATGAAGGCCAAGCAGCCTTACTCCTCCTGCTAGACCTCTCGGCTGCTTTCGACCTGGTTGACCATACAGTCCTATGTAGCCACCTAGACTCCGCAGACCATTTCTCGGAGGATGCCAAAACCTGGATCAAGTCCTTTCTGAGCAACCGGACCATGAGAGTCTTCTCTCCATCGGCCTCAGCAGACCCGATCCCTATAACCTGTGGCGTACCGCAGGGATCTTGTGTATCACCTACTCTATACAATGTATTCACTAAGCCCCTCTTTGACGAAATGGACCATCTGGGTATCGCCTACATGAACTACGCAGATATACCCAGATCCTCCTTCTGCTCTAAGGAGATTACGCCGTGGATCTGGCCTTAGTGAATAGAATCTACAGTATCGTTCAGGCATGGATGGCCACTCATGGGCTATGCCTGAACGACGACAAAACTGAGCTTATTATCTTAGGCACCCCAAACTACATATCCAAACTTAGCCCTGATTATGCAAACTTCACTATTGATAGCAATAACATAAAAGTAGCTAAGTAAGTGAAGACCCTAGATTTTTACTTAGACGCCACCCTGAACTTCTCTAAACACGTCAACTCCCTAACCTCTGCTACAGTATACACATACAAACTCATCAGATCTAGTAAACAATTCCTCTCCACAGATAGTTGCCTTATGCTTGCCAGGGCCCTTATACTCTCCAAATTGGATTACTGTAATGCTCTCTACATTGGAGCAAACATACTATCCATAAAATACAGGTTCTCCAGAACAATACCGTAAGGGCAGCTCTTAAAATCAACAGAAATGAACACATATCCGCTCTAAGAAGAGAACACAAGTGGTTAACCACTTTTGATAAAATTCAACTTAAGATTGCCTCCCTTACTCACAAGTGCCTCAACAATAACGCACCGCCATACCTCATGGATAGAATCTGTAAAAAAAAACTCACCCAGACCTACAAGAACAGCCAACTTGAACTGTCTCCAAGTTCCTCGATTTAGACTCTTGACTATAGGAGGACACAGCTTCCCAGTTAAGGCTGCGCAACTATGGAACTCCTTACCACGTGACATTAGAGAACCCCAACCCTTCTTTAAATTCAGACTGAATCTAACCAACTGGCTAAAAGAGAATGATAACTAATTACTCTGACTATTACCTTTCTCTTGACACCCACCTCTCTGTTCTCTGAATCGCCTTCTATGTGTTTGCTTATGTGAACTGCCTTCCGGATTAATTATGCCCACCCTAATACTATGCTATTTGATCATGTAATCTACATTGTACAGAATTAATTCTATGTATTATCCTGTACTTGGTAGTACGTCTAAGCTCTTGTATATTCTTCGTGTATATCATGTACCTATGTACCCTGTAACTAAGTCGAACATATTCTTATCTTCTGCGCCCTGAAGCCCCAGGGTATGGTGCGCATTATGAATAAATAAACAAATAAAAAATAGCATACAATAGTGCTTTTAGATTGTTTCTCAGCAGACTTCATGGGTTTCCCAGATGGAAGGGCAAGAGGGTTAGGGAGTTCCATTATGTAACGGGAGTCCTTGTCCTCATAAAGGAAGCCTCTCTTTGTGATGTCCCGCTTTTCCCCACCCTTATGGGGAACATTGCGTGGTGGGCTCACCTCCCTAGCCTCACAGGGAAGGGCTCCCCCCTGGGGAGAAGTGACTTGATCCCATGAATTGTCTCATGGCCTGCCGGACACAAGGAAACAGTCGCCTGACATCCTTTTACCCCCATATACGTCTTTAAAGCATAGACTGAGCTAACTGAATTGAATGAAAGGACCTGAGAAAGGGGTGTGCGAATAGTCCTGGAGGATGTGAGAACTGTCCTCTTTTTGTAGTCATTTGCCAAGACAGGGGAAAACAGGCGTCTATGCTATCCAATTACCTGATTCGAAAGACAATGGGCTTCATTATGAGTTTGCCAGTCCGGAAGCAAGGGCACCCTTGTTTCCGGATCGGCAAACTCTGAGTCTGCTGTTCGTGGCCGTTGGGCCCAACGGGTTTGGCCCTACCGGGTGCAGTGGCCACAGTAGGCAGACTTTTTGTTGAAGAACCGGTACCGTTGCTAATGGTGTCGATGCTTCTGTGTCCCCAACCCCATAGAGTCAAAGAGGACTCTATGAGACTGGGGACTTACATTTTACCGGCGCCTGACTTCCTGGGCAAGCAGACTAGTCATGAGCCGGTGGCACTCTGGCTCATGAAGTCAGGCACCGGTAAATTATTACGGGTCCGGCGACAACCCTCGGATAGCACTGGCAGGGTTACCGCCGGACCCGTAATGAGGCCCAATGTGTCTATAGCTGGTCAAATCATTAATTTAATTAAACATGACAGGGCACTCTATCCCCAACTAAATGGTCCTAGCTCAATTAAGACATGACTCTAAGCAATTCAAATTGCTGTTTAGATTGAGCAAAAATGGGGCACCGTTTTTTGGTTCATATAGTTTGCTTTGCAAGTCTCTGAAGTGGCCACCTGGTATATTTGTTTACCATTTACTGCTAATTTGATCATGTGACTATTTCATTGCATTGCAAGACTTGTCCTTGGCATCAAGCCCAGGGATCGTATCTCTCCAGGACTGAAATCTCTGCACTGGCTCCCAGTGGCGGCAATGATAAAGTTCAAAACCCTCTGCATTGTCCACAAGGCCTTCTGGGGCCTGGGGCCTCAATACCTTCAACTCGCTCTTCCTAAATATCTTCCTTCTCGAGCGCTTAACTCATCTGCATCCAACTCCCTAAGGGTCAGTCGCTTCTCCAAGCAACTAGTTGGTGGTAGATCTCTTTCTTCGGCTGGAGCCTCTCTCTGGAATAGCCTCCCTGCCTTCCTGAAATGTGAGGAGAACCATCTCCGGTTCCGCAAGCACCTCAAAACCTTCCTCTTTGCTTCTGCTTTCTCTCCTCCTCTCTCCTGCTGAACTCCTGGCTGAAACTGCACTGGACACCTGGCTACCCTCTGATCTCTGGCCCATATTCCCTCCCCTGCCAGTTGCACCCCTGCAATGCCTCCCTGGCTTCCCCCACACTTACGGACTGTTTTCTGGATCCCTACAGCCCCCTTCCAGCACTTGACTCCTGATGTCTGCACTTATCCTTGCACTGCCACCAGCTGGCCGCACTATTACCTATTGCTTATTTATTCTATTTATTTTACTGTCGTTCCCATGTACTGCACTACCCCCTCACCCTTCCCCCCACACTTTTCCCCTTCCTCCTTCCCCTGCACTTGCACAATCTCAATGTCACCTGGCCTAGTAAGAGCGTTGTCTCGGTCTTCCCTCTGTTCCCCCTCCCTTGCCTCGTCGTGCCTTGAAACACTTACGTATAGGCGCGCTATAAATGCCATATCATATTTCATTGAGATTTATGTGCGTTCTATTTCACCCACCTCAAAGGCATTCCCCATCCTTGTCTTATCAAACCCAGTTTCTGTTATGTAAAATACATAGTATTCAATTTGAAAGTATTTAAAGGATAGCCCATTCTGTATCTGCCCACATTTCACACATAGACCGCCCAATCCTAGGGTATACATTCAACCTTGAATCCAAAAACCGACTATCTCTCAACTTGGGAGTGGAATAACATCACCATCTACCACTGCAATTTTGAACCTCACCTCATGCTGTCTCATTACAGCCTTTACCTATCTTTGCTCTTGTTCTCTTGATAGTCTTACTGCTAAACGTTCTTTCTCTTGGTCCATTTTAGCTCCTTAAAAAATGTGTAAAACTTATTTTTGATCATTCTTTAAATATAATTTCTAATTACATATTTTCAACTTTATTTTTTCCATATTCTTCATAGGGTTTGAACTTTGTGTTATGTAATTAACCTTCATGCTATGGCATTGTGTACTTTGAAGAGCCTTTTTTTCATTTCAGAAATTCCTTTCTCAAAAAAGATGTGTTCTTGCATTGTCCCAACATTACTCCTATAAAGACACCCGGGAGGCAGGGACGTCATTTCACCAAAATGCCAAGGGTAGCTGAAGTGACATCACATGACCCTTGACCTCTGATGACATTACAGGAAGTGATGTAATTTGAACCCACCCAGAAGTGACATCACGGGAAGCGATGGAACACAACCTTTCACCCCTCGATAAAACAAGAAGTGGCATCACATAGCATTGCTTCTAAGTACACAACGAAAAATATGGTTACAATCTCACTGTGAAGTGATATACATTTCATACAAGAATGAATCACCATATGTATCGTTAATATTAGTGTGTATAGGCCCATATTACTAAATGACTGTGAATGCAAGCAGACAGGATGTAAGGCTGAGTTGACCTTGCTGAGTTGACCTTGCTGGGAGTCAAACCTGCAACCTGCACAATGCACACACATTTCAGCAGCCAGCTCTCAACCTACTGAGCCATCTTACTGGCTATAGCTATCAGAAAACCTGCCACTCCAGAAACAAAGAGCCACATGTCGCTACAGAGAAGCGAATAGAATGCAGGAGCGTGTAGAACTGATGAATGCACAGAACGTATGATCGTGTAGAGTGGAGGAGCGTGTAAAGTGGATGAGCATGTAGAATGGATGAGTATGTAGAGTGGATGAGTATGTAGAGCGGATGAGTATGTAGAGCGGATGAGTATATGGAGCGGATGAGTATGTAGAGTGCATGAGTATGTAGAGCGGATGAGTATGTAGAGCGGATGAGTATATGGAGCGGATGAGTATGTAGAGTGGATGAGTATGTAGAGCGGATGAGTATGTAGAGCGGATGAGTATGTAGAGCGGATGAGTATATGGAGCGGATGAGTATGTAGAGTGGATGAGTATGTAGAGCGGATGAGTATGTAGAGCGGATGAGTATGTAGAGCGGATGAGTATATGGAGCGGATGAGTATGTAGAGTGGATGAGTATGCAGAGCGGATGAGTATGTAGAGCGGATGAGTACATAGAGCGGATGAGTATGTAGAGCGGATGAGTATGTAGAGCGGAAGAGTATGGAAGTGCGTAAAGTGTGTAGAGCGGATGAGTGTATAGAGCGGATGAGTGTATAGAGCAGATGAGTGTATAGAGCGGACGAGCATATAGAGCCGATGAGTGCACTGAGCGGATGAGTATATAGAGCGGATGAGTATATAGAGCAGATGAACATATAGAGTGGATGAGGGTATAGAACGGATGAGGTTATAGAGCAGATCAGGTTATAGAGCGGATGAGTCCAAAGAGTGGATGAGTGTAAAGAACGGATGAGCATAAAGAACGGATGAGTATATAGAGCGGTTGACTATATATAGCCGATGAGGTTATAGAGCGGATGAGGTTATAGAGCGGATGAGGTTATAGAGCGGAAGAGGTTATAGAGCGGATGAGGTTATAGAGCGGATGAGTGTAAAGAGCGGATGAGTGTAAAGAGCGGATGAGTGTATAGAGCGGATGAGTGTATGGAGCGGACAAGTGTATAGAGCGGATGAGTGTAGAGAGCAAATGAATTTATAGAACAAGATTACTGCGTATTAGCAAATGACTCTAAGGGCCTGATGAGTGCATATTAATGTTGAATGCGGGGAAAGCGCGAATGCATAGAGCGGATGAGTGCATAGAGCGGATGAGTGTGCGGAGCGGATGAGTGCGGGAAGCGGATGAGTTGAATGCGTGGAAAGCACGAGTGCATTGAGCGGATGAGTACATAGAGCGGATGAGTACATAGAGCGGATGAGTACGGGGAGCGGATGAGTATGGGGAGCGGATGAGTACGGGGAGCGGATGTGTACGGGGAGTAGATGAGTACGGGGAGCGGATGAGTACCGGGAGCGGATGTGTACGGAGAGCAGATGAGTACGGGGAACTGATGAGCGTGGGGAGCGGATGAGTGAAGTGAGCGAATGAGTGCGGGGAGCGGATGAGTTGAATGCGTGGAAAGCACAAGTGCATAGAGCAGATGACTACATAGAGCGGATGAGTGCATTGAGTGGAGAAGTGAGGAGAGCTGATGAATGAGGGGAACAGATGAGTGCGGGGAGTGGATGAGTGCGGGGAGCGGATGAGTGCGGGGAGCTGGTGAGTGCGAGTAACGGGTGAATGCGGGGAACGGGTGACTGCGTAAGTGGGTGAATGCGAAATACAGGGGCAGACATGAGTGCATGCGTGGGGCAGACCGGAGCGCGCAGGGTGGACGTGAGCGCACGGGGCAGACTCGAGTGCATGAGTGCGTTGAGCAGACCGGAGTGTGTAACAGACGGGGACGCATGGAATAAATAAAAGGTCCATAGAACGGACTGGAGCGCATAGAACTGCGCAACGTAAATAGTATGGTCTGAAATGCACGGAACGTTTGAAAGAGCATGTAACCCATCATATCACACCCCACGCTTACTCTCTTCTTTACACCCCACTCAACTAGAACACAGAGATACTATGACACCATTCGGTATAACTGTTGTCATACCAACATCTCCCGCTCACTCCCCATCATTCTAAGCGGGTTACACCCCCCCCAGCCAGGCGTTCTTCTCAGGCACTAATGCAGCCACAGTCGGTCTGGATAAATCCTGCCAGAACTAACACATACCCCTGATCTCAACCACCACACCTACCGCTAAGAAGCAGCTATTACATGAATACCACATCAGCTGCACACATAACCGGTGCGCACACGTGCCATTGAATCTCCCTACTCTCTCCACTGACATAAACTTCGATTCCCAAGGGCGTTCAACCTACCAGCGCCTTCAGACCATACCAATGGTATATAAGGTGCTATATAGGTGCAAAATAATATAACATAACATAACATATACAAGGAGGTCAGGACTCCAAACTATCCTATATTCTCATTCTGGTTGTCTGCTGCCTTTGACACTGTTGACACTGCTGATTAGTCTGATCTCATTAACACTCTCTTTCCTCTTGAGATTCGCAATCAAGCCCTTGCCTGGATTGAATCCTACCTTGCACCTTGCCAATTCTCTGTCTGCTGGGGCAACAAGACCTTTCAACTCACTCCTTAAAATGTTGGTGTTCAACAAGGCTCTGTCTTGGATCCGTTCCTCTTTGCACTCTACACCTCTGCTCTTGGGGCACTAATCTCCTCCTTTGGGTTCTCATTCCAACTCTTCACTGATGACACCCAAATCTTCTTCTCTTTTCCTGAACTCTCCTCTGATCTCTCTATCAAAATGTCCAAATGTCTCTCGGCCATTAAATATTTGTTGGCTTTGGACTCTCTGATGTTAAACTCTACCAAAACAGAAGTGCTCTTCTTTCGTACCAAAAGCTCTTTCTCATCTCTTCCTCTACCTATCCAGTTCCCACCTGACACTCTTCCCTACTCTTCTTGAGCAAGATACCTCAACATCATTTATGATCATTCTCATATGGACCTGGTGAGGGCTAGTCAATGGGAAAGATACAGTGTCTACACTTGGGGGGATATGTACGAGGAAGCCGTTTTCAGTTAATTTAAATCCATTGGGGAAAGGAGGGACTACCCAATGGCCAGTTTCTCTGGTACCAGAGGATTAGGAGGTAGGCGAGGAGCAATTGGAGCGAATGGCGGAGGAGCCGGAGGCCGCACCAATACTAACACTACTTCACAACCTAGGGGATGGGTGGAAACCGGTGACTAGACTCTATAGCCAGCTCGCAGATAGACCCAACCCTAAAAGTGACGCGCTGAAGCAATGGTGGGAGGCACACTTGGATACCGCATAACGGAGAAGGAATGGGAGAGGATATTATTATACCCCCGGGAAGTCTCGAGAAATGCAAGATTCAGCCTGATCCAACTGAATGTCCTCTACAGGACCTATATGACACCGGGAAGAATAGCTACATTTAACAGCAAAACAGACCCGGTGTGCGCTTGGTGCAAGCCGGGGGGTGTGGGGATGATACATATGTTCTGGGGGTGTTCAAAGACTCAGTGCTTCTGGTCCAAGATAGAACAAGCGTGCAGAAAGGCTGGGGTAGTGCGGAATGAATGGACACCGAAGGAATGCCTTCTGGGAGCCTACCCGAGAAATAGTAAATTCAGGCACTTAATTAAATTCATGGACATGGTATGTGCGTTGGCCAAGAGGGCCATTGCAATGGCGTGGAAGATGGCTGTGGGCCTGCAATATGCCAGATGGTACAGTGAACTGGAACAGTGGATGAGGGCTGAAACCAGGTTATGGGGCGAAGGAGTGTCTAAGGCAGGAGGAGATGCGAGCCCTGCATATGAGGCCTGCAAGGTACTGGTCTGGGACATGTTTCATCCGTCGGACGACAAACCCCTGTGAGTGAATTGGGCTCAATCCTCGGATGGTTAGAACTTGTTAAGAGTTGGGCCGCTGCAACGGGGTGTTCCGAATTGAAGCCCTCTGGACCTCATGATCCCTAGCGACACCCAAACACCAGGGCTTCCCTGGAGAGAAAATGGAGTGCCCATATGAGTACGCTTGAAAGTGAAGACAGTTTGTTGTTATTGCAATGTTATTTGTTGTTGTTAATCTGTGCTATATAAACATGCAACAATGATGGAAAATTGAGCAAGCAGCAAAATGTTAATGTATAATATAAATGTCAATAACAAAATGTAAAAATAAAGGATCATTCTCATACCTTCTCTACTTTCATCTCAGAAACTAGAACAGCAGCTTGCCTCAACATACTAAATATTAGGAAAATCAGGCACCTACTTCCATTCAACACTGCCAAGCATCTCTTAACCACTCTTGTCTTCTCTAAATTGGACTACTGTTACAGCATCCTCTTTGGTCTCCTCAACTAAGCTTCCTGTGCTCACGACAAGATCATTAACTCTGCTACCAGATTTACATTATTTCTCCTGGTTCACAAATATATCTACGGTAAGGCACCACTGTACCGATCCTCCTATATCCAACTATACAAGCCTTCCCGTAAACTCTTCTATACCTCCTCAACTTTTGTCCTGTGCATCATGTTCTGTCTTTTGTCTTTTTATGCACCCTGATGCCCGTGGGCTGCAGCACCATATAAACCAATACTTAAATAAATCAACTACCCGTGTGGCTCCTCGCCCTCCCGGTGCTTCCTCTCGCTCCCGCTCCTTCTCTCTTCTTGCTCCACTTGCATGGAATTCTCTTCCCCCGGACATTTGAGAAACAGTCCACAGAGATTTGTTCAAAACCAAACTAAAAGCCAAACCCCTCGCCTCCGAGTTAACCTCTTAACCTACCTCTCATCTGCCTGCTAGCTAACATGTTCCCTTTGCCTCTAACCTGCCTCTATGCCTCACTTCCTCTGCCTCCACTCTAGCACTTCACCAGTCATGGGCACATGCAAAGCACAGCTGGCTGTGATGCCTATCTGCACTTAATAATGTCTAGTGTTCATTGTCCTTAATCTATGAATGTCCATGGTAACTGTTCCATTTACTCCCCTTCACAACCTGGTCAGAATGTCCCTCTAACTCACAACATTGTAAGAAGCCAGCGCTTTCCGACAAATCTGATTTCTCATCTTTTATGTTCTTTTGTGATCAAAAGAGCATTGTTCCTCCTGTATATAAATAAATAAATAGAATCAATTAATACATGCCTTATTTTTGTCATGAGTGAAATACAGAAGATTAGATGGACCAATAAACCAATGGTTCTAACCCTTCTCAATGATGAAGAGATACGTATACTTAAATGCAGGAAATATAAAGATCTCCGATACATAAAAAAACATAGTTGGGGTATGGAGAAATATATCCAAGTGAAAAAACGTATCCTTTTGACTTCCAAAAATAAAGTGAAATGTTTGCAATGAACTAAAGTGAAGAACTTTAATTGTGAACTCATACGAAAGATCTGCAAGCATGATAATAAGTCTCTATGGACTACAATACGTAGCATAACTGACACTAAGGCAATTAATAATGAAAATACTATATCTGCACAATCATGGGAAAAATGTATTTCCGAAAAATGTGCTCTTCCGCAGCGATTTAAAGAAATGGATCAGTGTGTAATAACTGAGCCAGAGACCACATCTTTTGCCTGCACTGAAATTGACATTACCTGTGCAATAAAAAAAACTCTCGCACTCTAAAGCTCCGGTTCCTGATGGGATTCCCCCATGCGTATATAAAGCAGATCCTTCATTATGGGCCCACATTTTAAAGTCAAAATATGACACAATACGAAAGACTATGAGTAATTCAATGCAATGGGGAATATCAATAATTATCCCTATATTTAAAAAAGGTAATCGCAGGGACCCTACAAATTATCGGACCATATCATTAATCGATACATCTGCTAAATTATTTGCATCACTCGTCCTCTTTGAATTAGAGACCTACATATCGCAATGGAATGTATTATCTAAAGCACAAATCGGTTTCAGAAAAAACATGGCGACGCAACTGAAAGCAACTATTGTGTCACATATCTTGGCAAATACTAAAAAAAAGGGAGGGGCACCAGTTTACATAGCAAGCGGGTACTTGACTGCAGCTTTTGATAACGTGGTAAGGGAGGTACTCTGGAAAAAAATGGTTGATCTCGGCATTCTAGGTAACCTAATATTCTGGATCAAACGATTATATTCTTCTACAGCATACAGGGTACGGATTAATAAGGAGGGAGCCATGACCGAAATATTCACAACAGAACTAGGTTTAAAACAAGGTTGTAACCTAGCGGCCACGCTCTTTAATTTATACCTTTGTATGTAGAGAAAATCTGGAATGTGAATGGCATGTGTCCTGTAAGAATGGGCGAGTTGAGAATCCACTGGTTGGCTTTTGCTGATGGCCTAATTATTATGGACTCGACTCCAGCGGGCTTACAGGAAAAATTGCATGTTTTTGAGAATTTTGCATATGAGATAAACCTGTCACCTAATGCTGCCAAAACAAGCAATATCGTTCTGCATGCTGAAAAGAAACTAAAGACGTACAAATGGAAATTGGGTGATGTGATCGTGAACAAGCTTATGGAGATATGCTATCTAGGATATCAATTGAGTTGTAACTCTTTGATTGGCCTTTGGAAAGAAAGATTGAATCAAAAGGCCCGACCCTTAGGAGGTCAGATGAAAATTATTTTTGTAAAATATTGTCAATTCTCCCTAATACCGTTGAGGGACTTCCTAATATTGAAAGGACAGTCCGCTTTAGCTTATATCTAGGATATGTGCCTGTTTGACTTAACTGAGTTCCTAGACTCACTCCAGGGCCATTTGATTAAGGGTGCGATGCACCTAGCATTGGCTATCCCAAACTGTGTCCTTAGACACAAACTGGGATTAATTTCATTATCATGTAGAGCTTTATGGCGTGCCCTATGCAACTATGCAAAAATGTTAAATCCACCTAAGCACAATCTATATGTTGATTTGAAATGATTGCTTAATGCGCAAATGGTCCCGTCGATTACTCTATATAAAAAACGAATGGAGGGTACACTTGACAGTTTAGCGGTAACGCATGAGGATCTATACCGCAGACCTGCATACGTAAAAAAAAAAATGTTTGAGAAAGATTGGGCATTGACTATCGCTAATATAAAACAATATTCTACTTTTACGGAATATGCTAGATTTATGCAGAAGAGTGTCCCATGCAGCAAGTACCTTTGCATTTTTCCATGCGCATCCATAAGAGCTCAATACATGCGATTTAAAATGAACCAGTATCATACAAAAGAACCCTGTGGCAATTGGGTCAATAATTCTCATGTAATGCAAGACATGAAATGTCGATTCCATGGTTACCATGAGTCTCTGGAGACATTGAAACATTTGGTTTTAGAATGCCAACATTTTAACTCAGTTCGTTCTATGTTTTTAATGAAATTCATAACAGCTGTTTATCAAGATTCCAAAGAAAACTTATGGAAAAGGCTGATGAATTGTAATTATTATCCGATAATATTTGCATTAGGTCATTTCCTAAGGATTATTGAAAAGGAATTGACCCTGTATGTTTGAGGATGGTTAACGCATATGATATTTTAAGAAATTTGATAGAGAAGATAAATAATGATTTTATGAATTTTTATTGTGACGTAAAGAAAATGAATATGTTTTTATTATTGTAAATAGATGATGGATTTAATAATTGAAATATGAGTTTTTGTAAAGGTTTTATTAACCAAATACAATAAAAAAAATTAAAAATACTGAAGACTACTTGGCTTAGTAAAGTCTATTTCAACAATCATGGCAATTGGTGCCATCTTACTAAGTTGCTGTATCCCCCTTGCAGACTAAGTCAGCCATCCCAACTAGCAAAAGGATGAGAAGCAGAAAGGTGGACCCAATTCTGTTCATGGAACACCACCCACCAGAAGATGTGGTTACTCCAAGCATGGACTGTCCTAAAACTGTCAAATATATTGTTCTGAATATTGTCCTCGAAATTCCGTTCCTGAGGTTTTTACAACCAAACAATGATAACCGTATTTATTCTCTGGAAAAGCACAGAGAAAAACTGTATAAATGACCATGCCGTGCAGGGGTGCTCAAGAACTGCAATAGAAGCAGGGTGTGCATGCTGAATAAGACTGAAAAGCACAGAAAAAACATGGAAGCAATACACTGACCAAAGTAAGGTTGTGAGGAAATAACAAGCCTTCAGTTTCATAGGCGCACTCACAAACTGCTCCCACCTACAAAATTGGGGTTCCTGTAAAATAATCTTCAAAACCAGGGACTGGCAATAATGCAGACCCATAAACAGGCCTTGTATTTAATGTTAAAGGCAGCTCCTGGTAAATATGCAAACTATATTTATGCAGAGCAAAGACCAAATGATACAAACTTGCAGTAAAGGAAAAATACACTGAAAGAAGTGCCCTATAATGATACAGTGTTTCTAGAAATATGATTGAATCTGAAGGTCTAAAACCTCTGTAATCTTTGCTCCATAGGGGCAAAATGACACTACAGTCCTAGGTACACTTAAGTCTTGAGGTATTACAATTTTTATTTTACATAAATAAACATGAACATGAATAATCCAATAAACACATAGCCAATCAATTCAATGTAAATAATCAACATATCACAACCAATTTAAGAATACACATCAATGTACTAAAAATAAAACCGGTTGAAGAAGAAGAAAAAGTGGAAAGAAAAAAGAGAGAAGAAAAAAAAAAAAAAAAAAAAGGGGAAAGAGAAAGGAAAAAAGAGAGCAAATGCAGGAAATAAGGACCAAGAATACGGTTAAGGCCCAAGCACAGTTTGGGTAATTGTTAAGCTATTTCCTGAAACCTATCAGAAAGTGAAATATGTATGGGTCTATCACATGGATCTGCAACAATTGGCTCTTCATTTGTTTTGGACGATAACTCCCATCAGCCAAATGCGGCATAGTCAGTGGAGTGCGATCATGGGAACTGTACTCCTAAACATCTGGCGAGCTGCAGGTTGCAGACCCCTGGTAGAGTGGAAGAGAACAGGGTTTGATTGAAAGGAATTAGTTGATCTGGAAAGACATGTGAGATATACTTGACACCAGAATCAGATTTCAGACCCCCTTTTCTCGTGTTATGTACACGTCACGGAAGCCACGCCTTATGTAACCACTCTGACTTGATCAGATGCCGATTGCTCACGCTAAGTCCAGGTGGTTCACTTTACAGCAGCACAAGAGTTACCTTAAACCTCTGGTGTCTACAGGGCGTTCAGAAGACATTTTTGCCCTTCAACTAGTCCAGCAACAGCCCATTAGCCAGCCCACATGCTAAAATATGCGGCAGCCAGGCCGCAGGCACAAACCAACAAAGAAGTGGTTTATCAAGAAAGGTAGCATCAGCAGAGAAACATGCAACACTTTTTAAAGCTCACCTGGCACACACATCTGTGCATCTCTGCACTCCTGGCCTACAATCAGTAAATTGCTGATTTTTTTCTGAGGAATGCGGATGGAAGATTTGTATTTGCAAGCAAGAAGATAAGAGAGGACAACTCATTTTTTATTTATCCGGAGTAGCATGTAGACCAGAAGAAGACCAGAGAAGACACACACATTTATTTCGGTTTAAACCAGGCAAGCTACTCAACCAGACCACAAGGGAGAGGAATACGTATTTCATTTATTTTTTATTCCCAAAATGCAGGGGGCTGCAGCAAGCACAAGAGGAAATCTTGTTTTCAAACCAGAGTCCAGACCAGAAAATAACATATGGTACAATTCTATTTTTGCGTTAATCAATGAATAGTTTTTAATTTGTTGTACATTTTTTGTGTTCTCAAAAATATTTGAAGCCAAAATCACCGTATATTTTTCATTGTTTTCATATTTTTGGAACATTGTACATTGTCTATTTCTTAGTCAAGTGATTTTCTTACACACTAGGCCTACCTATTACACATTTGCGGCATGCAGACATTAGCCCTCATTAAGAGTTTGGCGGTATCTTTCCGGTATTACAGACAGGATAACGGCAAATTGCCTTTACTGTCTCCGCTGCCTAATATCCCAGTATTACCGGGATATTACGGATGCTGGAGAGCCGGTAAGTTCCCATTCCGATGGGGATTGCCTGAATCACCGACACTGGTGATCCAGGAATTTCTTTGACGGTAGGGGGCTGATCTAACGGCAGGGGGTGCCAGCTGGGCGATCCGTGGCTCCCACCGACAAACTTGTGTTTTGTGGTCTGGAAAAAATGCCCATGCCAGAATTACTGGCATTATTTCCGGACTGGCAAAACCATAATGAGGCCCATTGCCTATGTTATGTCATGTTAATGGGATTCAATCCACGCACCGCTGATATTTGCATGGTCTCGCAGCACATGAGTATGCTCTGCCGTTTCATATGCCGGCTTACCTATACAAAGATATCTATTCAAGAAACCAAAAGCAATCCAGTAATGACATTGGATTGGGTATAGTTCTGTATGATCTCCTATAGTGATGATATTTAAATGTGTTATATTATACCTGTGCAAAAACTGAATATGCATGTTTGACTTTCATGCCAAACCTGTCAGAAAGTATTTACATGGCTTACAAACTGAAGGCTTAGTCCTTGATGAACATGGTCCAGAGATTTAGTGATGCACGCTTCTAAAACAGTCCAGAATGGATGTTAGAAGTAAAAAAGGAGAATTGGCAATGGTGTTTTTAAGGTAAATAGATATTTATGTATAAGCACCTTTCTCTTGGAAAGATAGAATATGATTTTGTGGATGGCAGCAATTCTATATGATACATCACAGTACGTGTTCGAACTGCTTCATGCAAAAAATCTCATCTCAGTAGGACATTGAAAATTGTGAAGTAAATAAAGTGGTACAGCGGGCACAAGCATAGCATAGAATACATTACCCCGTACCAATGGTTTAATACTCTTATCCCATCTTTTTTTTAGTGAAACAGACTATGACCTCCAGTGGGAGTCCTGAAAGTTAGTGAGGCGTGTCCAAATGGGAGGTGCTAGGACATATGTGTGCATCTGGGGCCTCAACCGAACCTCCAAACCTCCACCCTCCACAGCTAATACAGTCACAGACTGTCCAAACAGACGAAGGGAGAACTGCAGATCCACAGAGAAAGCATTGGCTGCTATGGGTTACGTAGACACATATATGATTGTTTAACAAAAGAGTAACTTGATAGCTTCACAGTCACTCAGACATAAAGGCATTCCTAAATACAAGTCACTTGAACACAGCAGTATATCCATGTACACTTAATGCACTTAAGTGAATAAGCAAAGAGCAGTTCAACATATCAACTCCTAATTTATTCTATCGTCTTATAATTTCTTTAAAGATCATTTTTTCATTCATATAAAACAAATGACATTTATTTCCAAAAAAGAGAAAAGAAAAAATGATGACATGATTTGCTGACTTGAGGACTTTTTTTTAGTTTAAACTGGAACATTGGAAAGTTCTTGATAAAGACAAAAGTTGCCTACAGAGGAAGGCGAGTTATCTCTGCCTTGCGACCACGAAAGTAACAGGCAGTTATGGAAGTGAAGCCATAGTGAGCGTATGGCCCTTGGAACGTGCAACTGGGTTTATGGTCAATCCGTCGAAAAAAAAACAGCAACATACCAACCCATCTAATGCAAAGCATCGTCTGCCAAAGCATTGACAGGCTAACTCTAACATGTAAAAGTGCATTTCCATCTAAACCAGTCCATCAACAATATAAATGGACTGGTTTCAATGGAAATGCACTTTTCTATGTAAAAATAGCATTTCAATGCTTTTTTGTAACTTTAAAACATTACATGGAGCTGTCTAGTGCTGAAATCTCGGCACCGGCCAGCTCCTTGTAACGTTTTTAAGTTTTTATGTATATTGGGAGGGTTCACCCCAAGCCCCCCAACCCCCACACCCACCCACCCCAACCCTAACCCTAACCCTAACCCAAACCCTAACCCTAATCTAACCCTTAATCTAACCCTAGCCCAAACCCTAACCCTAAATCTATACCTAACCCCAACCCTAACCCCTAACCCTAACCCAAACCCTAACCCTAATCTAACCCTTAATCTAACCCTAGCCCAAACCCTAACCCTAAATCTATCCCTAACCCCAACCCTAGCCCTAACCCTAAACTAACCCTTAATCTAACCCTAGCCCCAACTCTAACCCCTAACCCTAATCCAATATAACACATTTCGATGGATCCATCGAATTATAGACAACAAAATGGTCATTCAATGGAATGGCATTTCGATGCTTATAATTCGATGGATTGGTGTTAGATGCAATAGCAACCGATGGATTGACCAGATACCGTGCATGTGTTACTGGATGGGATTACACCAAAATAATTCTGAGTCCAAATAACCAGACAAACCCAAGAAGATGGCAAGTTACTGTTTTATTAATAATTATCTAACACAAGAAGGTTACAACGAACGCCAACGGACCTGCGCTCAGTCTGTCAATGATTTCCACAAAAAATACAATTTATATACTTCATTATGCGTCAGAGTAACGTCATAGTACATAGCAGTAGTGAACAACCGATCAAGGGTAGGGATTGGTTAAGGGAGACATCTAGATATACAATCATATAGGAGCTAGGATTGTTATTGGCTGTCCAATGTCAGGTGGACAACTTATGCATAGCTCTTCATACATATAATTTTAAGACAAATCAGTTACACCGTGTTTCATTGGTTTCTCAAGCTACAAGGTCCTTCATTATACAGACTAAATCAATAAGTTGGCATGCTTGTGCCATGTCTGGAACATTTGGTTCAATTAGCAGCACTTAAGCCAAGACCCAGGTGCAGGAAGATAGGACATTAAGCTACCTCACCACCCAATTAGCCCAACATCTCTCATCACCCATGCCTTCTTCCATGAAGTTGTCTTTGTACTTGGCCTTGCAGATTATTGTCGTCCTGGGAATGCACAGGTGTGAGGGCACTCGCTATTGTATCTGGATCTCCAACTCTATTTCCATCCTTGACTCACGTGACAAGAGACCACGATTTGGTTCATTCTGCAGCTTTAAAATGCTTTAAATGAATTAAAACTTGGCATCTTTTGTGTTCTTTCTTTCACCTTAACGTGAGAGGATTCATCCTTTGCACACTCCTTCTTCAGAGTAGATAGCTGATGTCGATTTCTAGGATCTTGACTTCCAGCCAGACAGCCTCACCACACAGCTTCAGGAACCTGTTATTCTATTGCGACACAGCTTTTCCTTCCTTTTTCATGGTTTTTGGCTTATTTACTTCATGATACATATTGTGTAATCTTCTTCTTTTACACTTTAAGGCTCATATGATTCTTTACTTTGTCTTTTCTCCTCTAGGATCCATACATCATCTTAATTCAGTATCTCGGGATGTCATGTACACTTTCTTGTGACGTCATCAGTTTGTCTTCTTTGTTCCTTCTCACATTTGTTCAGGGATCTCTTCCTGAAGGCCGTCATTACCTTGTGGGTACATTGGATACAGTTGTCTCAATGGATATCTCCTTCCAAATACTCACTGCAGTATTAGTACGATCGCTCGTATCAGACAAGGCACGGTCTCATGTCTCCAATACAAAGGAGGTAGGTGGGCGGGATCTCCTGCGGATGTATACATCTGCTCCTCTGCATTCCCCCCTCTGGTCGAGTCCTCGACCACCTCCTCAAGTTTTCCTGCTTCTTTGTATCTTCTCTTGAAGAAGGGTTTCTGGGGTATCCATATCTTGTCAACCCCCTCAGGGTACCCGCATTTTTAATGTGTTCATCCACTGTCCAGTAAAGTAATTACTACATGTAATCGCATTCTCCACTAGGGGTACAGAAGACTCAATGTCCCACGTAATTCTTATGATCCTTCAGATACCAGAATTGTGTTCCTTCAGGTGCCACAATACTTGCTTTAATACAATCTGTAAAGGCACTATCGGTCAGCACATTGTCTTCTGGTTCATCCTTTGTGTCAATCATGATCTTCATTCCCACTGCTTTCTTTGCCGTTTTCTGGCATTGTCGAATTATTATCCTTATGATACAGAATCCAAACATTATTATCACCAACATTGATCCAAGGAACTTGAAAAAATGTGCCATCCATTGAGGACTCCATGAGAACAGGAGTGAGAACCACCTGTCAGCTCCAATGACCTCTGTCCCCTCCTCCATTTTTACATGTAGTTCTGTCAACATTGATATAGCATCCGTCAAAGTCCCATTCTCACCGTCGTGAGATGGCATGAATGTACTACATGATGGCCCGATATTGGTGTAAATACCTCCTTCCATTGCTGTAATCATGTCGGGGACATACCTATTCTGGAGGGTCATCAACCTTATGGCCCTCAGCTCTTCATTTATGGTGTTAAATCCTTTTATAGTGACATTGATTGTTTGCAGCAGCTCCCACCTGGTGATCTGTAGCCATTTGGCATTCACTGCTGTTTGAATTCGCAACACAAGTGGCATCAGGGTGTGTGCAAGGACCAGCTTCAATCCATCGAAAAAAGGGACACACCACCACTAATAGATACCTGTATCCATTACATGGCTGTACCATATCAACATAGTCGATATGCAAATGCTGAAACAGGCCATTTGGATGGGGTATTACTCCTCTGATTGTTCTTAGTGTATGCCAAGCTGTAAACTTCTGACACACAATGCAATTTACAATGAACTGTGCAACGTATTCCAATATATTGGGAACAAACCAGCCTTCTGCAATTGTGACAGCAAGACTTTCTTGGGTTATATGCGCCGGGTAATGCATCTGCTCGAGCCCGACTTTCAACAATGCCGCTGGCATCACTGGCTTTCCAGTGCTATCTTGTCTCCATAATGCTTCCGTGGGGGATAAAGAACACCCCTATGTTTCCATAACTCCTGCTCCTCTTGTGGGGCTCTACCCTACATCTCTATTAGTTGAGTAATTGATAGCATATTAAGTCCTTCTCGTACTAGCATGGTTCTACTCAATATGTACTCAAAAATGTAAATAGACTCCAAATCACCCAAAACAATGCGCTAAGAGCAGCACTTAGCATCCCAAGGAGAGAACACGTCTCTCAAGCCAGACAGTCAGTCCACTGGCTCCCATTCAAAGACTGCATTACCTTTAAAATCCTCACTACAGCCCACAAATGCATCAACTCCACGGCACCGTCCTACCTATCAGAAACACTTGCCAGAACTACTTCAGCAAGACCCATCAGAACATGCTACACCAATCAACTCACTATCCCACAAATCAACAGAGCCAAAGCAGGAGGGCTAGGCTTCCCCTACATAGCACCAAAGCTCTGGAACTCACTCCCTACCGCTCTTCAAGCTGAAACCTTGCTCTCTGCCTTTCGTAGAAATCTGAAAACATCACTCTTCAACTAACTCTCCCCTTATTTCCCTCTCATTAATATACTTTCATAAATCTCAAAATGTATATATGCTGTTACTGTAACTAAGCTGAGCTCACCTTCTGTAACAAGCACCACAATGCCTAAGGGCTGCTGTGCGCTCTACAAATGTGAATAAATAAATATTTTTTGTGTCAAAACTCAACATTTCAGAAGAATACGCAACCCTTTTGGCTTCCAAGTATGCAGCTTTGTTTCCGCAAAGTCTGTTAGTTTAGTATGCGCTGCACATTTTATATGACTATTATGGCTACTGGCAGTTGTAGTGCCTTAATGAGCCTGTCCAATAAAGACGCCTATTGCACTTGTGCGAAACCTGAAGGTGTCTCCCTGACTAGTCACTGGGGATCTGTCATCCAGGTTGTCAGGACACGGCCATCGCTATTGGACCCAGATCCTGGCGGTAGATCAGTGAGGTAGGATCACCTGAATGGGGGGGGGTCCTCTGGGAGTGGAAGTAGGACACTGATGGGTGTGACGCAGTATCCCCCTTCTTATAACACCTTTTCCCCATCCTACCGCATAGGATACTCAAACACTCTAGCCCCCCTTTTCTGACATGAACATTTTCACACACCACGAATGATGACAGATAAACACCAGAGCGTTTACCTGACACGTCCCACCACAAGAGTGGCAAAGTCATGCAATTGACCAGAATCACACACACCTGACAGCCCTTTCCCTTCCCCACAGGGATAAAAGGTGGAGCACGAGAGCACAATAAGAGCAAGGAAGACCACACAATGAGAGAGCTAACTCAGCAAAGCAGTTCAGGAGGAGGAGAAAGACGAAGCAAATCAAGAGGGTGACAAGGAAAGAAGAGATCTTGCCCTTTCCGACCAAGGCCCATGAAACCTCAGCAGAAGGAATCATAAGACCATGAACTAGCCAGTGTGTGTTGCAGCAGATGTTAACTGTACACAGGGCATTGCTGTGCTGATAACCAAGCCGTGCAAAGGCAATTTGCCACTGTGGTACTGACCTTGACTCCAGAGACAAACAAAGCCAAGCAGTTCATCACAGCTGGTGAGTCGAGGGGAGAGCCCATAAGAAACTGAACTGTGTTGAACAAAAGTAGCAAACGGCTAATCAAAGAAAGTACAAAGAACTGTTAATACAAGATGGGAAAACCAGCAATAGAGGAGTAAGGCACCACATGGGTGCTCACTCAGGAAACTCTGGGTGACTACTCTATTGTTGAAAATACTGTTACCAGAAGGGCTTGGGAAATGTGAGAAAAGGGTCAAATGGTCACACAGGAGTCTAGTAAAATCCTCTGTACAGTTGAAAGACTTTGATCGGCAGATGATTGTGAAGCTAAGGGAAGTGAATCCCGCATGATGAGAACTGTTCATGAAATAAGGATGACCCATCTGATGATGAAGTAGTGTTCCAAATGAGCATTACATATTGGGTTAGAAAAGCGCAATGTTCCACAGAGGATGATAATAGTGAGACATCGTCCCATCTTTTTTGATGAAGACATTGCAAAAGTGCCAGTTTCTTTATGGACCACAGGCCCCTGTTATGTAGGCCAATCAAAGGGGGTTGGGGAAGTTAAGATTAAATTGAAGCCAGGAGCAATTTTACCTCGAGCATGACAGTATCCCATGTCTCGAGACAGATGAGGGTATTTTTAAGACAATATCCACCATGATGGATCAAGGCATTTTAGTGATGTCAGAGTCACCATGCAATACCTCAGTGTACCATATCAAACAATCTAAGGGGGGTCGTGAGCTTAATTCAAGATATGCACCCAATTAACCAGATTGTAGAGGCCGAGTTTCCTCTAGTTCCTAACCCGGCAACGATATTATGTAGTATTCCTGTTGAGGTGCAATATTTCACTGTGATTGACTTAAAAAACATATTTTTCTCAATCCCGTGGCATTAAGATTCTCAGGATCAGCCATCATTTACGTTCCGTCAGACTAAGTTGAAAAGCACAAGATTACCCCAAGGGTACTGTGAGTCACCATCAATTTTCAATAGAGTCCTGCAGATGAACTTAAGCGGACGGCACTCCTGTGCAACACACTGCCCTGTTGGACAGGCTTATTAAGGCACTGCAGCTCCCAGTAGCCATTACAATAGTTAAGTGTGCAGCGCACACTAAGAGAGCAGACTTTATCTCACGTGGAAACCAAGCCGAAGACGAGGAAACAAAATGAATTGCATATTCAGAAGACATCATGAGTTTTGATACACCTGATGTGAATGAAAGAATGGTGGTGATGATGATTGTAAAATAAAGTTTTAATAACTTGTCGAATACCCAATAGATGGAAATTCAAGGTGGAGCACCACGGGATGAGAAAGATCTCTGGACAGAGAGGGGGTGTTCTTTATCCCCTTCTGAGGCATTGTGGTGACAGGAAAGCACTGGTAAACCGATGATGCCTGTAGCCTTATTAAGGGTGGCATTGGAACAGCTACACTACCCTGCGCATGTCACTAGGGAAAGCCTTGCAGCAACCATTGCAGAGGAATGGTTTGTACCAAATTTTTAGAACATGTTGCATTTTATATAGTAAATTGCATTGTATGTCAAAAATGTACTGCTGGGCACACGTTGTGAACAGTCAGAGGTGTTATTCCTCGACCGAATGGTCCATTTCAGTATTTACATATTGACTATGTTGATATGCTGCAGGTCTGAAATGGTTATCGATATATGATAGTGGTGGTGTGCCCTTTCTCAAGGTGGATCAAGGCTGGTCCATGCACACATACAGATGCCACTTGCGCTGCAAAATATTTAATCCAAGAAGTATTTTCTAGATGGGGAATATGTGAGGTATTGAGATCAGATAATGGCCCACATTTTGTGAATGAAGTGTTCGAGCAAATTAGCTTATTTCTCAATATAAAGCATGTGTTTTCTTCAGCTTATCACCCGTAAGCAAATGGGCTCTGTGCGAGACTCAACGGTTTGCTTAAAGAGAGAATAGCCAAGCTTAAGTTAACTCTGAAAAAAGGATGGCTGCATTGCCTGCCCCTTGCGTTATATGCATTGAGGAATCAACCAGGCTTTGACCATCATCTTACACCCCATGAATTAGTAATGGGGAGGCAAATGAGAATGCATCTCACTCCTCTATTGAGGACTAGAAGTGATGCCCAGACAACAGCAGAATTGTTAGGAGATGAGCTACCTGTGTACTTAACATGTATGACTACAAGTGTCCCTGGCATTTCAGATCAGCTCAAGCGGACGGGGTGCAGGTCTTAGAGCACAGAGGAAGACCATACAGAAACAAGATAAAATGAACTACTTATACCTAAGTTATTCCCCGGTGATGAAGTATTGATCAGGAACTTTGCCCGCAAATGGCATCAGCCCCCATTTAATGGTCTATTTATCGTAGAGGACGTCACTCCACCGTCAGTGAAGGTGTTAGGGAGACGCGCTTGGTTGCACCTGGGAGACTTGAAGATCTATACTGGTGAGACCACTGCACCCCACCCCATTCGGAAGCAAGCAACGGAGAAGAAGTTCTGCATGTGCAGACTAGATCGATGATGAGGAAGAAGGATCCAGAGACTGTCCAGTAGACAGATAAAGAGTTCATTGGGCTGTGGTTCGTTCAAGATACTCTTTGTAGCTACTAAGCAAGGAGTGAAAAAGCTATTATTCATGAGCCACAGAAGTGTGTTGATCAGAGACTTTTAGAATGAAGTGAAGAATGGCAAAATTGGATTTCCGTGTCATTAATTGGAAGAGAGACCAATATCCAGATTCTTTTCTCACTGAGTTTCTCTTTGGAAGCGCCCATGGTGGTGCCTAATGGCAACGTTCATCGGATCATTTTTGTTATTTTTCTCTTCATTCTTCGTGCTTATCCTACATTGGTTGGGAGAACTGTTGACATACACTTGTTCTTGCAGGATCCTAAAAATGGTCCAATTGTGAGGAGGATGCTCACAGCTATCATTAAGCAAATCCTCCAACTTCCTGAGCACTGTATGGAAAACGCAAAAGCCCCTCTCCGATGAAGACGCTCATAGACTAGTTGGAATGGTCTTTTTTTACTTGATTGAAGAATGCCCAAATCATGTTGAAGGCAAACCGACGTTCGTTCATTCCTGAGAGATCCTAGGAATCAAGTTGCAATCAATCAATTGCTACGTGATATCATTGAGCAAGTCTGTCTCATGTCTGAGACAACACAGTGAGCATTCTGATGGTGTTGACGAAAGAAGATATTAAAAACATATTGGCCTTAGTCTTTTATTACCTATTGGAAGTTCATCCTTATTTGGTTTGGCAAAAAGACAACTCTTTTGTATTTATCTGGAACCCTATTAACCGTCCTGCAATCAGCCAGCTGCTCGTGGAACTTGTGGAACAGATCCAGCAACTGCCAGAATATTTTGTGAGATTGCCTGATTAAAGTTTGTTTTTTCCTTCCTTAAACATAATAATAAGCAATTATGGGCAACACTGATAGCAACAACAATGTGGCAAACAATAAGAGAGCAGCACGATGTGAAAGAAGTTATTGTTGTATCCGGTGGACCTATCATATTTATTATTATTCTACTTTCTCTCACAGTACGTACTGTCTATTATGTGGATCCAAACAAAGCAGTAGTTCCTATGTATCTTCCTATGCAGCGGGAGGGTATAGATGTGGCAATTATAAGACAGCCGAGACTTTATGTAATTGTCCCTACTCCAGCAGCGCTTATGAAAGAGCCCAGTCCTGGGACAGATAAGTCTAATCTTCCCTGTGGAGGGAGGACAGTGTTGCACGTTGCCATGATATTTGGTTGCCCTCTTATTATGCCAAAAGAAAGACACATTTTGTGACTGATCCTACCCCAACAGCACATGTAATCGCACCAGTTCCACTGACAAATGTCTCTATGATTCATCCAGTGAGAGAAAATGCTGACATGCTTCATGAAATGATTATAAATGCTCGTGAGACCAGATGGAGATCCTAAGAGAAATACAAGGGAGGATGGTCATGACTTGAATGATTATCTAGATAGCACAGCACATTTGGGGAATGATATGTGGTATCAGCACATGAAAGAAGTAGGCAAACAGATTTCTGAGGAGGAATGCTATGTATGTGCACTCCCGCCTTACAGTGGCGGCTGGTGAGTTTGAAACCTGGTGGAGCGTATATTTCCCCAGGGCAATTTCTGAACGAGTGCGGGCAGCGCGCGAGCCTACACCACCCAGAGTGGATGCGGGGAGGGGAGTTATCCCCCGCACAACTTTTTGAAAAATGGCCTCCAAAATGTGCAATTTACTGTCAAAAAAACCCACCGAAATATGACAAAAAGCATAAGGTTTTACATACTAATGGTGGTACATTATTCTTACGTGTGCAAGTGTGATGGTGTATTTTACAGCAGCTTGTATTGGGAATAGCTAGTACTATGGTGTATGCATAAAGAAATTCATTATATAGTCAGTAATGATGGAAACATATATGTTTGTCATGCTGTTACTGGCTTTCATATGTCTTCATCCTCTTACTAAGGTGGGATTTTAGGCATTTTCTGAAAAGGGAGAAACTAAGCTAAAATATAACTTTTTCGTTTTTAACAACTTAATGAATGCAACATTTGTCCTACCTCTAATTGCTGTCTGCCTCGCTGAGTGGCCATTGCTTCAGTTGCTGAAAGTTGAACCACGTGGAATGCACAGGTCACACAAGTAGCACATACATATTGCATGGAGAAAAATGCAACAGAAATAGTTTACTAAGTTTATTATTTTCAGTGCTTTATTATCAAGCAACAACCATAACATCATAATCTCATCAACAAACAAAGAAACTTCACATTTCTCACTGTTCTTTCAAATAGCAACCTTACACAAAATCCTAACATGTTAGGCCATTGAAACAAAGAATTCAAGGTAACCCACAAAATAACTGCAAATACAGAACATTCATCAGTAATCATTTTGAAAGTTTGTATGCAAATTGTGCACGTCTATTTTTCAGAAAGGCAAATTTATCAATAGTCCGTGTATTGAAGTCAGGTATCTCTTGAATGAGTTCTTTTTCCATGGACAGCACGGCCAAAGCATTCAGACGATCCTCAGTCATTCTGTTTCTCAAGAATGCTTTCACTCGCTTCAGGGTGGAGAAACAGGGCTCAGACTCAGCTATTGTCATGGGTGTAGTGATCAGAATTTTTAATAACTGCATTGTCTCACAAAAAGATTCTTTGAGATTGTTTTCAATTAACAATTTTAATAAAGAGATTACCCCACTCGCAATAGAGAATTCTGGTCTCTCATAAACAATTGAAGGCTTAGTGCACAGTCTTTCCTTGTTTAACATGGGGTACGCTTGGACAGTTGCTTGGAAAGACTGTCACAATGCGTTTGAAATAGGTCACTCTGCAACAAATTGGCCCCCTCCAAGTGTTGAGTAAATGCAAAGCATTCTTGGGCTTGTGTAACTATATCACATCACATACTTCTTTTGTCAAACGATTCAAAGTGGTAATATGTATATTGCGACTTGCAAAAGTTGCCTCTGATGGAGGTTTTGCTTCCAAATTGTCAGTGCTTTTTATGTACTCTGCCAATGCACTTGATAAAAGTAGCAGTAGCTTTCTGCACATACACAGAGTCAATGGGCCTCATTACGAGGTTGGAGGTAGCCATGATGCCATTGGCGCCATGGCTGCCTCCAAAATCGTACCGACTCCGGTCTGGTGGATGGAGCAATTACCGGTCCATTCCGAGGTCGGGGGGACCAGTATTTCTTTTTTTCACCAGAGCCATTCCCCATTCCCATTTGAGCCCCCATAGGGCTCAATGGGAAGGGGGAAGGTGGCAATAACGGTACCGCAAATTGCGTTACCGTTATTGACCCCGGTATCCCTTTGCGGGTCCCGTCCTTAACGCCTGGTAAAACCAGGTGTTAGGGAAGGACCCGCAAATGGAACTCGTAGTAGAGCGATAAGTGATTACCGGCACCGGTGCCCTTACCAGTGCCGGTAACCCCTTACCGCCTACCTCGTAATGAGGCCCAATGTCTCGCTTCTGAAGCTGGTTATATAGAATGTCAGCATGGGGCATTATGTCATTGAACAAAAAAGGAAGAAAAGGAACTCCTTCTCTTTCAGAGTTCGAATGAATCCCCGGGCCTCATGTACAGTAGCCCCCTCAAAATCATCCAGTTTTTCAATGATCGCAAAGCATCTACTGAGTGCTTCCCTATGCTGATATATGGTTTCTACTACCCGAATATGGTAGCTCCAGCGAGTGTGAGTTGGTCTTGGAAGTCTTTTATCCCGTACCTCATCTAAAACTTCAGTTCTTTTTGGAGATCGAGAAAAAAAAGTACAGAAGCCAGTGATATCACTAAAGAAAATTCGAGCTTCTTAGATTTTGGAAACAGCTTGTTCCATGATGATGTTAAACTGGTGTGCATAGCAATGTATATAATGGGCATTTGCATACACTTCAACTACTTTCTTTTGGACTCCACCAGACATCCCCCTCATTACACTTGCACCATCATATGTTTGCACAATTACTTTTTTGTGGCAATCTTCAGGGAATACTTTGTCCAATGTTTCCATTATGGCAGTAGCAATGGTCTGCGCACTAGTCTTTCAGATGAGTAAATCCATAAAACCTTTCAACAATTCTGTAACATTCATCAATGTAGCGATAGACTAGCACAGACTAGGTCTTAATGGAAACATCACTTGTATCGTCTGCCTGGATAGCCACATAATCTGTGAGTTTTAACTGCTCTACAATGATCTCTCTGGTGGCCGTGAGCATGCAGTCCAGCAGCTCATTCTGAATTGTTTTTGAAGTGCCCTTGAATACTGTTGCATTCTTTGAATGCAGTTCTATTGCACTGTCTATGCTTATCACCAAATCCACCAGGCCTCTGAGTACACCAGGATTCAAAGAATCTTCAGTTTCATCATGGCCACGTAAAGCCAATTCAAACGCACCACAAAAACGCATACAGTCGATTAACTTGGACAAGATTTATCGGTTTTTATCCACATCCTCATTATGCTTCATCACGCTCCGCCGATAGGCATCGTCCAACTGTGTTGCAATGTTTACGCTTCCTAACATGCGCAGCTGTGATATATTCTCAATATGAGATTTGCACGATTCATGCTTTTTTCTGACAAATGCTTTAAGTCAGTGACTCCTGTTTTCGTCCATGCCGTTTCACCTCCAAACAGCAGGCAGGGGAAGCAGAACAAAGAGTGCTTAGCAACACTACCAGTGAGCCATGTCTTCTTTTCATACCATACCATGGAAAATGTGCGTGTGTAGGCCTTTCCCCGGATTGTTCAGTTTTTAAATCTGGCCGATCAGGCCCTAGTCGTTTCACCTCCAGTTTTTCGCTGTGCATGAGTCCGGAAAATGGTTTTGTGAGCAATTGATCCACCAAATTCATTTTCAGCAAGAGTGACACCTATTAATAAGCAAGATATTATGTACATATTCATATGGGATCATGTAGTAATTGTTGAGATATGCTCTTTCATAACACAGAAGTATAATTTGTCGGTACTAGGTGCAGATAACACCTGCAATTAAATATCCAACTCAGCTGTACTTATCATTGACCAGTACAGCTCAGTTGGTTGGGTATAATTGCAGATGTTATTTGCAGGAGTTAACATACATGCCCATTAGCAACTGTGACTTAGCCAGTATTTGTGCATTTGTGCTTGTTGGGGGAATGAGGCAAGTTTGTTCTGTTAATACTGTTCTAAAAAATCCTTTTTACAAAACATTATTTTTACAATGTGGGGAGAAATGCACTTTGATTTTTCCGACTGCATCGCCCTACCCCTCCAAAGCACTGGGAGTAATGGGAAACAAAGAAGGCATTCTGAGGTTTCAAAGGTTTTTTTCACATTATGTGTCTTCCATGGATGCCAGCCTCTCAGCTAACCATAGATAACATTATTTACTCTGTACTGTTCAACTGATTTTCCCCACCACCAAACATGGGCTTCTTTTTTTTTTTTTTTAAAGCTGCGCATCCAACCCTACATAAAACTTGTGGTAGCTCACCTGGCTTGTCGTTCTGGATTCTGGTAACTGCAATTAACTATCTGGATTCTGGAAGGTACACTTTGTAGGTTGAAGTCTAATGTTTTTGGTTATTCAATTAACCCAGACTGTTTGGATTTGTTCACAGAAGATGTTTTGGATGGTCTGTAAAGAGAAATCAAGAGACTGATCTGAGAAAGGGCACCATAGGCTGAAAGCAGTAGTTTGAGAATGGTTTCAGGCGTGAAGGAGAGAGTTAACATTGTCACAGAACACCCCGCCACGCTTTGGAATGGATACCCCGTTCGAAAAGCTATGAGAGCTTAGACACATAACTTAACGTGACAGGGTGTGACTTAACATGACCAAACAAACAACCTAGTATAACAAACATAGCACAACATGACATCAAATAGATAACCTAATACATTTTAACACGCCAAACATAACATAATCTAGGACATCATTGGTCTTATAAACACAACATAACTTAAAGCAAGTTAACATGGGATGACCACCTCGCAACAGGTCAGACATAGGCCAGATCAGCAAACATTGCACAATGTTACATACGCAGTATAAGAGAACAACACAATTGGCAAGTGACTCCCAATTAATATTTTAGAATGTGTGCTTGAAGAGGAAGCTGGTGACTGGTAATGTGTTTGTTGTATGGTCTCATTTAGTTTACACCATTGTAACTCTTTATATCCATTTATTGGTTCCAAGCCCATACATTTGTATCAGCGCATTGATTCTGGAGATGGAAGGCAGGGCTCCATGTGGCTTGGGATGTGGTGCGGGGAGTTGTGGGGGTGAATGACTAGGTACAGGAGGGATGGGGAAGCAGCAAGATGTGTGGAAAAAGGCAGTGCGGTAGCGAGCAGCCTCAAGGTTGCTCAGAATGTGGGTATGGATCACAGGATTCAGCCAGCGATCTGAGCAACCTGATTGGCTCCGGGTGCTAATAGTCAATTCAGGAGTTCCGCGATTGATGGGAATTCATCCAAAGGTCAGTCAGAACTCACACAGTTTCCTTTGGCCAAATACTTAGTGGAAGCAGAATAGTTGAAGATTACATTTGGCGAATTCTAATACATTTGAAAGTACTTTTAGTTTAGAAACTGGCCTTTCACAAATTGAAGCGAAACAGCTATCTGTTAATAATATAACATTTACTGTCTCAAATGCTTTAATAACTTAAGCTGTACTGATAAAAGCAGAGGACTATAACAACCATGGGTGTAAAATCCACACGTGCGGACATTATCTTTTAAAATATGTTATCCATCAAACTTCAGTTATCAGTGCACAGGTGAATACTTGGTCAAGTTATCAATATTTACCCAAATAGTAAATATGCTATTCACTAAACCCCCGACAGAATAACCACTGTTATCCCTTCAGAGTACAATTTCCCCAAAACCTTGTCACTAAACTGGAAGTAGTGGAAAGCGTTTGTAAATGTCCTCTCGGTCCACATACCCTGAACTGCCACCCTACCTGAGACCTATCTGCTCCCAAGTGTCTCCTTCATTGGTTGCTTGTGCCAAGTGTGCACCAGCACCACTCCCTATTATTCTGCTTCCATTACAGTGGTCTTACCCCTATGAATGTAAATCACTCTGCTGCTTCCTGAAGCTAGGTCAGCGTTCAATAAATACTCTAATAATAAATAATAATAACTCGAATGTACACATCTGAAAGACATATAGGATGGGCCAGAGGGAGTCACATACCAGAACATCTATTGCTGGGAGAACACTTTTCATTGGAATTCCCCTCTTGAGTTGGGTTGCATTCCTTATCCCTACAAAACAATGGGGGGTGCAGCAGTTTGGGAGAGGTAGTAAATATGTCTCCATTGTGCGATGGGAAGCAAAACGACGCCCCAGGATTTGTGCAGAAGTTATCAGGGTGCTGTCTCCCTACGTACATTTACTTTACATAAAGATAATAATTAATAAAGTGAGCATATCTTTGTCTACATCGGCCGGACGTCTGCTTCTTGCTGAAAGGTCCATAATTACAAGGGGTGATGCGTTGGTCTATAAGGTGACCAGAAAACAAACTCATAGCGGTGCTGTGGTAGAAGGACCATGTTTTTCCTACAATAATGCAATATACAGATGACATTCCTAGACTCCCAGCCACTACGCATCACACACCACACTTAGGTGAACACAGGCTAACTTGTTTCAGTCAAAATTGGCAAATTGTCTCGGGAGGATAGCTGAGGGGCAACGTGCTCACCTTGGAAGCAAGACAATACGGAGCAACACACTTCGATCCCCGAATCCACTCCGCGCTTAGAAACCTTGGGTATTAAGCGCGTTATAAATAACCTATCATATCATATCAAATAACATTCAATCACAACAATATAGCCTGCATTGTTCCATGAGATGATCTCTTTTTCTAACCATGCTATAGAGTTGACCACTCCAAACAAATTAATATTTTACTAACAACTTTTCCATCCCAAATCTGCGAAATGCTAATTACCTAATGTCCACAATTAAGTGCAGCAAATCTGGGCTTGCTTGGTGGCTTGCTCGAGGCCACCCGTCAAGGCCCAGCATCTTCCATCCCGAGACTTGGGTCTGCCCTCAAAATCTGAGAAACCCACCGCTACTAATGGCTCATTCACCCTTTTCCAGTGCTCTGCCATGTTCATCATATTGGACCAATTGTCCTTGCCGATCTCTTCTGCAGGAACGTTTGCAGCCACATTATCAACAAGACCATCCCACTTACCACTCCCACTAAAGGTGGGAGAACCCGACACAGTTATTGCAGCACTAGCTGTCAGGTCCCTGTGTACCCTCCCAATCCTCCTCACCTGATTCCACTGAAGTAAGGTCCTCGGATACAGTACCAGATGGTTTGCTCTTCTTTTTCTTGTCGAAATATGGCTTTTCTTTAGGCTTGTGGTCCTTCCGTTCGTGTAAATAGGGTCTGGCTCCCCCGGAGTCGGCTGCTTGCACACGGCCGATGTAGCATGGTCATTGAGATTTACGGCTAGGCTGTGCTCAGTAACTCCAGCCGCCCACGCCAATCCGGGTGTTAACTTCAATACACTAGGCGCACATCTGCTGACACGATTTGCTTCGTTGCATCACCCTCCAGAAAGCCATCGTACCATAATCTTTGAAGGGGGCTACTGAGAGCAGTGTCATGTTAACTACAGTCACAACTCCATTGGCGATACGATTCCAGCATACGATCCATCTTTGGCATTTTGCATATTATTGGCTACTTATATAAGCTTCTCGCTTTGTATCTCCTGATGAAGACGTTGTTTACTACACACTCTACGTCGAAACCGGTTGAGTTCATTCTTTTAGGGATGTGATCTACATAACACTTCTCCTCACAGATCCGCCCTTGTGATAGATTGTTTTTAATGAATTCTATTGCTGTTTGTTTAATATATTTGTAAACATTAAAATAATCAAATGGGATGTGATGAATGTTTGTCCCACTCCCAATTGGCAAATAATGTTAATTAATTTAGTTATCTTTTTAGCCATTGTTGGTTGGTTGAATGTCACTATGTATGATGTATGGTTTGGATGCTGCACTATGAATGTTTGTTGAGATGGATGTATTTTAGTCACAGTTATTTGTTCATCTATGCTGGTGTGTTACGTGATTTATTGATGCTCTACAAAGTAGAATGCCATTAATTGACTTGTTCAAATTTTTGTATCATGATAAATAAAATAATTTGATACTTTTGTAAGTAATAGTGTTTTGCTCTCTGGATATCTCTTCAGTTTCTCGTTTTACGATAATACTCTGGTCCAGAGGATAGAGTTTTCCTGCATCTTTCTGCTTTTGCATTGCTGGCTCCCCCGGAGGCCACCTTGGCAGAGCTGGAACCTGTCCTTGGGGTACCCCGGGGAGCCAGCCCCACAGCAGGGAAAAAGCCAAGTGGCGGAAAAAACCCTGATGTCCAAGAGCCTTGATTGGAGTTAAACGTTCCGGAGTGCAGAGTAAATGGGATCTTAGAACTGAAACGTGGCAGCAGGAAGTTTAAGCAGCTATTCCCTGGGATAGGAAGCAATCGCCTCAAAAATAGAAACAGGAAAAAACACAGAGAAATAAAAGCAGGTGAGTGGTGCGGTAAGGAATAACTAACACCAAACCCAATGATGCGGAGGTCCGCGTAAGGATCCCTGGCGCAAGTGTGCTCCAGGCAAAGAGAGCGGAGACCGCTGAAAGAAGGAGGCGAACAGCAGGAAACGAGGGTAAGAAATGAGCGGCGATAGATGCCGGAATAGTACTAGAAGTGAACCGCAAGACAGCGGAAGAAACCCGGGTTCAAACAGAACGCGGATAGTAGGAATGCCGGCAAGACGTCGAAAGAGAAAAAGGTACGGAAAGACAGAAAGAAACAAACCTTGGTAGGGAGGCAGGAATAAGAGATACACACAAAAAAAAAACAAGGAAGAACGTCAGGGCGAAACTGACAGGAAAGAGGACTAAAGTTTAAGTCGCACAGAGCGTTGTGCCAAGAACAACAGATACAACGCAATGAGCGCGGGGGCGGGGTCTGGTAATATACTAGACGCTGCCATATTGGATGAGGACTAGAGCGGTAGGAGAGCTAAAGTTAATGCCTCCAGCGCTCCCACAGCTTCCACCCGCAGTTCCTGACAGTATACCCCCGTCTCCTCGGAACCCCCCCCCGGCTTCCCGGGATGACGTTGATGGAACCTTCTTAGCAATCGGGGGGCATGAATATGGGAGCTTGGTTCCCAGGACCTCTCTTCTACAGGGTAGCCCTTCCAATGCACCAGGTATTGTACCCTGCCCTTACGATATCGTGAATCAACCAGGTAGGAAACCTCATACTCATCAGGAACTGGAGCTACAGGAGTTTGCACTCTAAGAAACCGTCTCTGGAAAGGGTCTTCCTTGTGCAGTTTCAGGAGGGAGGTGTGGAAAACTGGATGAACCCTCTGGAGATATTTGGGTAACTTAAGCTTATAGGCCACCGGATTGATTCTGGACAGGACGGGAAAGGGACCCAAATATCTTGAAGAGAATTTACCAGTGTGAACCCATTTTGGCAGGAACTTGGTAGACAACCAGCCTAACTGACCTGCCTTCCAGTCTGGGTTGTTACGTTGGCCCTTGTCGGCCCACCTCTTTTGTGATTGTTGACTGGTTTCGTGTGCCTTCTTGGCTAAGGTATGTACTTCATGTAGGTCCTTTAGAATACTGTCTAGGGCAGGTACATCGGTTGAAGGTCTATTATTCCAAGGTAGGTGTTGAGGATGATAGCCATAGGTACAGTAGAAAGGGCTCATCTGGATGGTTGTATGGAAGGAATTGTTATAGGCGAATTCTGCCTGTGGAAGGAATCGAAACCATTCGTCCTGCTGGGGGCTACAAAAGCATCTTAGGTACTGTTCGAGGCTTGCATTAAGCCTTTCTGTCTGCCCGTTACTCTGGGGATGGTATCCTGAAGAAAGAGCCCTGTGAATACCCAATGATTGACAGAGCGCTGACCAGAACCTGGAGGTGAACCGAGAACCTCGATCCGATACAATGGTCCTGGGTAAACCATGAAGACGAACCACGTCACAGAGGAAAGTGGCTGCGGTTTCTGGTGCTGTCGGTATATGGGAGAAGGCGGAGAAATGAGCTAGTTTACTGTAGGAATCTACCGTAACCATGATTACGGTCTTACCATATGATCTGGGGAGGTCAACAATGAAGTCTGTGGAAACTTGCTCCCACGGACGTTCTGGCAACTGTGGCTGTTGCAATAATCCAACCGGTTTCCCCGTTTGGTACTTGCTAGATGCGCAAACAGGGCAAGAGGATACGTATTCCTGTACGTCCTTCCTAAGGGTGGGCCACCAGAAACCCCTGAGAAGTAGCTTGTATGTCTTCCTGATTCCAAGGTGGCCTACCAGGGGGGCATTGTGACACCAGGAAAGCACCTGTCTCTGTAACGGCTTAGTGGGAATAAAGAGAGCAGAACCATGGTAAAAGAGACCATCACTAGCCTGAGTAGCAGTAGAGGGTAATCCGGCTTGCACATTATAACCTGGGATCAGATCTTGAAGAAAAAGGGAGGCTGCTGCAACTATCTTAAGGTCCGGAAACACCAGTTCGTGATTCTTATCGTCCCCTGAGTTGTTCCCGTATCTGCGGGACAAAGCATCAGCCTTATGGTTCTCCGAACCTGGAATGTGAGTAATTATAAAGTCAAATTGTAAGAAGAAGTAGGCCCACCTGGCATGACGGGCATTTGTGCATTCCATCTGTTGAAGGACTTGTAGGTTGCGGTGGTCGGTGCGGATTAGGAAGCTATGGGCCGCACCTTGCAGGAGATGGCGCCATTCTTGACAAGCTAACTTGATAGCCAACAGTTCTCTCTCAAGGACAGAATAGTTTCGTTCACTGCTGGTCAACGTTTTAGAGTAGTAGGCAACCGGGTGTTCTTCCCCATCATCTGCCTTCTGGAGTAGAATGGCCCCTACTGCCCCAATGGAAGCGTCTGTTTCCAAGATGAACTGTTTAGCCTGATCTGGTTGGACGAGAATGGGAGCTGAAATAAACAAATCCTTTAGTAGTTGAAAGGCTTCTCTGGGTCTTATGTCAAAGATGAATTTGACTCCCTTTTTTAGAAGAGATGTGATGGGTAACACTATGTTGGAAAAATTTGCCAACCCAAGAAACCTTTGTACTTCTTTGACGTTCGAGGGTTCCTTCCATTCCACTATGTCCTTTATCTTCCTTGGGTCCATCTCGATGCCGTCCTTAGATAGGATCAAACCTAAGTAGGATATAGTGGTCACCTCGAACTCACACTTCTCTGGTTTGACCAGCAGTTGATGTATTTGTAGACGATGTAGTACCTCCTTGACAAGTCGGCGGTGGTCTTGTAAAGTGCGAGAAAATACCAATATATCGTCTAGGTAGACGACCACAGACCGAAACAGTATGTCCGAAAATATCTTATCCATGAACCGTTGGAATTTAGCTGGTGCATTTACCAGCCCAAAGGGCATCACCCTATATTCAAAGAGCCCCAAAGGGGTACGAAAGGCAGTCTTCCATTCGTCGCCCTTTCGTATCCTCAAAAGATGGTATGCACCTCTTAAATCAAGCTTGGTAAAATAGACAGCCCCCTGGACTGCCTCCAGGACCTCTCGTATCAATGGCATAGGGTATCTGTCACGAATGGTGACTTGATTTAGGCCCCTGTAGTCTATGCATGGTCGTAGTTTAGAGGTGTCTTTCTTTGGGATAAAGAACAAGGAAGCCCCACAAGAAGAATTGGATTCTTGGATAAGTCCGTTTTGTAAATTAGCATCCAGGTAGTCTTTGAGAGCACGTTTTTCTGGCATGGATAATGGATACATGCGACCAAAAGGCACCACTGCTTCCGGCGTAAGGTCTATGGAACAATCTTCATTCCTATGAGGGGGTAAGATTCTTGGCAGTGCATCTAGGAACACCTCAGCATATTCCCGGTATTGGAGCGGAACAGAAGACACGGTCACTGTTCGAATGGTGTTGGTCTCTTCTTCATAGGATCTTTTGACAGGAAGTTTCATGCAGTTATATTCGCAGTATGATGAGTTAAAACTCACTCTGTTGGACGTCCAGTCGATGGTGGGGTTATGCCGTCTCAACCAAGGTATCCCGATAACCAGGGGGAAGTGAGCTGCCCTGATAAGATCGAAAACCATATACTCTTGATGATCTCCCAGTTTCATCCTCAATGGAATAGTCTTGTTGATTATGGGACCTGAAGACAAAGGTGTACCATCCACTCCTTCGACTGGTATGGGTCTTGGCTTAGGTCTTGAGGGTACCATCTTCTTCTTGGCCCAATTTAAGTCAATAAAGTTACCCGCTGCACCGCAGTCCAGCATAGCCAAAACCTCTATGGGTCCTGAATCAGATAGCCAAAGGTGTACTCTGAATACCATGAGTTGATTGTCGTCTGAATCCTCTATTGGTCTGGAAAAGTTGCAAGGGTGGCAGGTGGCTCCCCCGATACTTCCCTTGCGTAAGAACGGGGGCTGGAGTTTTCCTTCCTCCTGGGTGGTACTTCTGGACAGTTCCTTAAGAGATGTTTGGACGAACCACAATACATACATAACCCAGCTTCACGACGTCGTCTTCTCTCTTCCTGGGTTAACGGTCCTCGCATGGATCCAATCTGCATTGGCTATTCCGTAAAATAGGTGTTCCTAGGTGATGGAGATTGGGAAGGCCGTGTGGATGTCTGAGGAACGCTGCGACCTCTTCTTCTTTCCTGACGACGTTCTAGTATCCGATATTCAATCTGTAAAGACAATGTTACCAAATCCTGAAAGAAGGCCGGCCTGGCCACTCTGGCTAGTTCATCCTTAATCTCGTCTTGGAGACCCTGGCGGAAAATGGTCTGTTTAGCTGAGTCCGGCCAGTCGGACTTAGCGGCCAGCCTCGTAAAAAGGGATATGTACGTCTGTAGGTCTGTGGTTCCCTGCCGTACATCGAGTATCGCTTCCAGAGAGGTGTACAGCACTTCTGGTCGGTCGAATCGCGCTTTAAGCGATTCCACAAAGTGGTCAAAGTTGTTTAAGGAGGGATCATTCCCGGTGACCAAGGGAGTGGCCCAGGATAGAGCATTTCCCATAAGATTGGCGATGATGAATCCAACTCTGGATCGAGCGGTGTCATAGGCATAAGGTCTGAAAGTGAAATGGACCTGGCAGGCGTCAAGGAAGTCCTTCAGACCCCCAGGATGTCCGTCGTATTTACCGAAGGACAAAGCCATGAGTGGTAAGTCCCCCTGGTCCTCGCGGCGCAGCACCACCTGCTGCCTCAAGCCGATATTCTCATTACGTAAAGCCTGTACTTCAACAGTAAGGTTCTGCATGGCAGCCACCAGTTCTTGATACTGTTCCAGGGACGCCATGGGTATCTTAGGGCGTTGTATGCTGTCAGGTCCCTGTGTACCCTCCCAATCCTCCTCACCTGATTCCACTGAAGTAAGGTCCTCGGATACAGTACCAGTTGGTTTGCTCTTCTTTTTCTTGTCGAAATATGGCTTTTCTTTAGGCTTGTGGTCCTTCCGTTCGTGTAAATAGGGTCTGGCTCTCCCGGAGGCCACCTTGGCAGAGCTGGAACCTGTCCTTGGGGTACCCCGGGGACCCAGCCCCAAAGCAGGGAAAAAGCCAAGTGGCGGAAAAAACCCTGATGTCCAAGAGTCTTGATTGGAGTTAAACGTTCCGGAGTGCAGAGTAAATGGGATCTTAGAACTGAAACGTGGCAGCAGGAAGTTTAAGCAGCTATTCCCTGGGATAGGAAGCAATTGCCTCAAAAATAGAAACAGGAAAAAACACAGAGAAATAAAAGCAGGTGAGTGGTGCGGTAAGGAATAACTAACACCAAACCCAATGATGCGGAGGTCCGCGTAAGGATCCCTGGCGCAAGAGTGCTCCAGGCAAAGAGAGCAGAGACCGCTGAAAGAAGGAGGCGAACAGCAGGAAACGAGGGTAAGAAATGAGCGGCGATAGATGCCGGAATAGTACTAGAAGTGAACCGCAAGACAGCGGAAGAAACCCGGGTTCAAACAGAACGCGGATAGTAGGAATGCCGGCAAGACGTCGAAAGAGAAAAAGGTACGGAAAGACAGAAAGAAACAAACCTTGGTAGGGAGGCAGGAATAAGAGATACACACAAAAAAAACAAGGAAGAACGTCAGGGCGAAACTGACAGGAAAGAGGACTAAAGTTTAAGTCGCACAGAGCGTTGTGCCAAGAACAACAGATACAACGCAATGAGCGCGGAGGCGGGGTCTGGTAATATACTAGACGCCGCCATATTGGATGAGGACTAGAGCAGTAGGAGAGCTAAAGTTAATGCCTCCAGCGCTCCCACAGCTTCCACCCGCAGTTCCTGACACTAGCACCCATAAACACAGTTGGGGAAGACTTCAGTAATATGGCAAAAGCATGACCTGAGAGCCCACAGCGAAGCTATTTCCTTTAACACCATTAACCTTCACTAGGATTCCTCCTCAAAACAGTAACTCTTCTTGTTTCCCCCACAGTGGGTAAAACACTGACCATGTGATAAACATCCATCACATCACAGCCATTGAACATGTGGAAACAGCGGCCTCATAGTACTATGTTCTTCTACCTCGCCATCGTTTCTGCCCTGGCTCCACCGCTATCGTTGCTTTCTGCTGCTTCCCAGGGTCCAGTAGATGATGCAGGGCAGCCCTCGGTCAGTTCCTTGCAGAGGCCCAATGCAGCGCTCCTTCCAATAAGGCACACAGGGCTACCATCATGCTCACCCAGCCTGCCCTTAACTGCGCTTGCAAGCACCATGCACAACTGGCCCATGACTACTTTCTCCAGCACCCTCTCAGAGCAGCCCACTTGGCACACTCAGCAAAAGTCCAGTTCAGATTCCATGCCAGGCACCAGCAGCTACAAGCCCTCTCCCGGGCTGGCCTCTGGCACCAGCTTCAAGGAGCACACGCCGCGGACAAGTCCACAGCCCGCAGCGCGTATTTAATCAGGCAGGATTGAATCAAGCGGCTCAAGCCTGTTACCTGTTCCTGTACACAATCCCACTTAAGAAAAAGTTACAGCCTGTAACTTTTACTTAAGTGGGATCATTGTGATTGGCAAAAATGGCAAGTCACACACTCGTGCCACTGCCCAGCCCGTTGCCTGCCGCTCAGCCTTCACCGCCGGGATTGGAATCCTGGTGAATGCCGAGCCGAGCGGCGGGCCGTAGTAGTAGTAGGCCTGCGGCCTGCCACCTGAACATGCGCCACAGCCCACAAGTCAAGTCCAGGAGGCAGGAACACGCGCTGCGGGCAAGTCGGGTCACCCGCAGTGCTTATTCAATCGATTTAATGATTCAATTCAATTTGAATCAGCCTGGATTCAGGACAGAGTCAAGTAGTCAACAAGCAGCAACATGATACACAAACTAGAAAGGGTAAAATAAATTATGTACATTACTTGCTTTGAGCAAGTTACTTACCGTCTTTGTTGACTGGGCTGGAGTTAGGAGCAGGAGGGCAGGCAGCAGCACGTCCGGTCTGGATGGGCCTGGTAACTACTTGGAGCTGGTCAAGAAGAAGTCCACGTCGAGTCCACCACCACAGCAAGGGCCGAACGAAAGAACGAGAAGAGAAGGCGAGGCACGGTGTGCCCATGACCCGACTCCACCCACGGACTGTCATTGGCTGGCAAACAGCCAATGACAATCCATGATCTATTGTTGCTATGCTAGCACTATCATGGCCCTGCCCAAACAGTTTCAGGAGGAGAGGACACTGACTCTGCGCTGTTTGCGCAGAATACCAAGACTGCAGGGCCACCCCTCCAGCACCCCGCCAGCCGCTTCAATAGGCGTATGGTTAAGTAAAGTGCATGGAGCTATGAGCTCCACACACTTTACAATGCCGAAAAAGTAACTAAATCGGGACGTGCCCTGTGGCGCCGCAGCAGCAGGCCTGGGCCAGGTCAGCAGCCCAGGCTGCAGTTCAGAGCGGCAGATTAATAAATAAATAATTAATCTGCCGCTCTGCACAGGTTTAATTAATTTAAATGAATCTGTAGGTTAAGAGACTGTCTCTTCTTTTCTTCTGTGACTGGGAGGGGCGGCGCCCCCCGCCCAATGTAAGCAGCGCACTGCTGCCTTATAGTATGGGAAGTCTAAGATATTCATAGCTATTGAAATAGATGTTCAGGCAGCACACTGTCTATCCCACATTGCACTCTGCAGAACAAGAGGTCAGTTCATGGGAAGAACAGTCTATCTAGCATGGGCAACAGAATGGTCAGATCCAGATGAAGATGATTATGTGCAAGATACAAAGACAAGAGTGAGAGCAGACACACAAAAAATCGCCTGATAAGATACAAACAGCCAGGAGTAAAAGGAGCTGGAATCAGATGGGAAGTGAACAGAAGACTTGAAAGTCCAGGAAAATCTGCAGAAGAAATTCGAAGATGGAAGAAAAGAGGCCAAATGCAGATTTGGGGATCAGTACTTTCTCCAGATGGATGGGAAGAAGGAGTAGTAAACTGCAGAGCTTAGGTAATAATTGGAGACTACAAACCAACCATTGACATTGTACAAAATGCATGCAAATCTTTATGGCTGAAACTTGCTTAAATATTAACATGGGCCAAAGATAAATGAGGGCCCTTGCAGATAGTGCCTTTAGAAAGTGCAAAGCTGTGTTTCAGAAATAATGGCACAAGAAAACTTGGAGAAAATCAGAATTGTGGCCAAATCTTTGATGTACCAGGAATGAACATTGGAACAGCAGTCGTAATGGATCACTACTGGGCGTGTGGATCCAGAGCTTATATGAAGCAGCCCAAAGATTGTGGAGGACTATGTTCTGTAGTAAACGTCCATGTTCCAGCATGGGTGATTCCTAGAAGTGACTTGGACATTGGCGAGTTCCTGAAAGCAGATGATCACCTGACAAACAAGAGAGCTGCTGAACTCTTGAATCAAATGAAGAGAGAGAACTATTTCTCAGCCAAGCCTTTGATGCCATCCCATATGAACATAGATTGTTTAGCAAAACTTAATCGGTATTCACGATAATCTTCATGACGGATGCCAATACTAAGTGGTTACAAATAACCAGATGGGAGCTCCTGCAGACGATCAACAGTACCATAAAGGGATTCAATGCTATCAAGGAAGAGTTAAGAGCCTGATGACTCCTCAGAACAGATATGTCTTACACATGATCATAGCTATGGATCGAGGTATTTGTGCCAAAATTGGAGAATCATGTTGCACATTCATACCTTCTCACGATGACGAGAATGGCACCTTGATAGAGGCCATATCGATGCTCATGAAGTTACACGTCCAGATGATAGATGAAGTGGAAGACATTGCTGATGATAGCTGGTTTGCAGAGATATTCTCATGGGCTCCAGAATGGATGGCAAATATGTTCAAGTTCCTTGGAGCCCTGATAGTGATGGTATTGCTTGGATTTTGTGTGATCAGGATAATTGTCAGGAATCAGGGGTTGTGGTGTAAGAGGAAGCGGGTACGGCCTAGATAGACTAGAATTCCCAGCAGGCATGGGGAATTGGTGTAGTTTCCTGGGCCCACCGGTAACCAGCTGCAGGCACTTTGCACTTAGAGGATGTGCTCTTAACGGCTGCCCGCCCTTGTTCAGTTGCTGATGATTCATATTGGAGAGCACGGGCAGCGGAGCAGCAACACGTGAGGCGAAGGCGCGAGGGAGCTGAATAACTAACGCCGACTATGCACCAAGGCGTTTGCATTCCCCGTACCACGGCGGTGAACGATTGCTACCTGCTCGATTACTTCAGGTCCGGGGCAGCCGCAGGAGACGCCCGGACCATCAGTTAAGTGTTTATGTGTGTTTGGTATTCTACCGGGCCGCGGCGGTGACTTTCATTGAAAGAAAATGCTTCACTCATTAATGTCCGGACGTAATAAGGGAACGTCCGGACCATGAGTTAAGTGTGCCCTCGTAATGCTATCATGGGTGCTTCTATTTGTTTATATCTAATGTGATTATGAGGTTTGGCAACTAAACGCCGGTTATTTCACAGGCACATGGCTTTATTCACCTAGTTGTGATTTCTTCACTAATTGAAAGCTATGTTCTAGGTATAGAGGCAAGAAACCTGCTAAATCTGCATGTTCCAGTCATATTGCTTTCTCCACATGGGGAAAAGCGCTGTTCTATGTACAGTGGTTTTGTGTCAGTCCATGTTTTGAGGCATGTGGGTGTCTCAGAGTTCTCTGCTTGCTATCTGTTTGTTGTGTCTTTAAGTCATGGTTACTAACATGCAAGAGGTCATGTATAGTGCTTCATGTATTGTATGAAAATTATGTTATGTTCTACTAATTTCTGAAGTAAGAGTCAGGTCAGGTTGCAGGAGTATTACACTACCAAGTCAGGAATTGTAGGGGTCGTTTTTGCTGTTTATGTCTTGTTGTCTTCCTTTCCTTCCCTTTATTCGTCCATCCACTTTCCCTAACTCCTTCTTCCCCCATTGGCTGCAACGTGGCTACCTGTACTTCAAACATCCAGGCGCCCGTGCCAACCACGGTGGGAGGGGTCGATCCATTCGGCTTCTGTGGTTCGGGAGAGGGGATTGAAATCCTCCTCCCTTAAATTCATTTGTGACAATAATCATCGCACAATGCAAGAAGACTGCAAAGAAAGCTGTAGGAATGAAGATCATGATTGATGTTGAATCAGGATGGAAAACTAAAGAGCTGACAGATGAAGAAATCAGAGTCTACGTGAAAGCCAGCATTCATGCACCTGAGGGAACGAAGTGCCAGTATCTGAAGAACCACCAGAAGTATGTGGGGAAATTGATCTACTGCAGTCCAAGTGGACAATGCATGCCTATGTACTGAAGTACTGATGAGCATTTGAAATCAGCAGGATGCCTGAAAGGAGTCATAAAGATATGAGTCCCAAAGAAGCCTTTATTCAAACAAGGATTGGCTGATGAGAGAGTGATCGATGAATCGCCCAGAGGGGGGAGTGTAGAGGTGGAGCCAAGTACCCTCACCCAAATCTCCTCCACCATTCTGCCTATTTGTTGGGAGCCAAAGTGTGAGACACGTGCAGTATCAGCGAGAATACCTATACCAAAGAGAGTCTTGGAAGTAAAGTTCCCATTGAGAAAGCGTTACATGCATACAGAACAATATGATGGCCATCTGAATGAAATCCCAGAGGAAGTGGGAAAACCGTGCAAAAGAGCAGATTGGTGACGTCACAGAGAAGCAGAATTGAAACACCCAGAAGAGATGCAGAGGCAAGAGAACATAAATGATCTATAGAAGCAAAGGAGAAGGTGTTAAAGATGAGCAACATTTCGGACTCAACATGAAAATGTTCATGCTACAGAAATAATGAAGAAGATATTAAGTAATTTTACAATTGTACATTTGCAGCAACACAAGTAGGGAAACATATTTTTAAGGCTGGCTATGTAGTGAATAAATTGCGGCAATGCGCCAACTTATAGCAATATATAGACTACAGATATTCCACAATGCATTTTAGCAGAGCTGGACACCGTGAGCAGAAAGGATTTTTCAGTGTGTCGCAGTTAGAAATTGAAAGCTTAACCATGGAGGTGAATCAAAGAAAGGGTTGGGCTGGCCCAACACCAAGAAGCCAAGGCCACTGTGGGCCTGAATGTTCGAGCAATAGTTACAGAAAGCGTGAAAAGAACAAAACTCCTGTCTTAGGTGAGGAGCAAGAACATTGAAGCCATCAGAGATTTATCATTTAATAGCATTTTCAATACAGAAAACCTTAAATTCGTGGTCTGCAGTCACTTGGTTGGATGAAAATAGACACTAGGACTAGTTGTATTGAAACCAAGAAGACAGAGCATGCCTATACTCCCTCAAATTCTCAAGCACAGAGAACATTTCCAAGGCTGAGTTCAAAGCATTAATTGACTGTCAGACTGCAAGAGTGATGATGCAAGACAGGTTAATTGGTGGGAAGCTATGGTTTTGACCAACCCAACAGCACCTGGATGCCAGCCTGCGTGCTGCTAACGCATGTGAAATATTACAGGGAGGTCGAAGGGTGCCAACCAATTATAGAGGGACACGTTATAGAGGGCCCTATGGTTTGTATAACCAATGGGATGTTGTGTATTTGACGATGTTCAGAATTACCTGCACTAGGGCAGGGCTTAGTTGCTCACCTAATGTTAGTTACCCAATCACCTTCCCTGATCAGTATGGAATGTATACCTAGATGTTCCCTGTAAACCTATCACATCCCCAAGTAGGTTTTTGTAGTTTGCCATGTAGATTGACTTCAGTAATGATGAATTTTTAGTATAAGAATGCTGTTTTTTCATATTATGTTTGAGAATGCTTGTGCGAGGTCAGATGATGTCCGTTGTGCTCCCTGTTTTAGATAATTGACATTAAAAGAAATGTACTTTGCCAACTTCCTGAGTCAGTTTGGTTATTGATGTTTGATTATATTCTGCATCACCATCCATCTCTAAGTATTGCTACCTCGTCTTAAAGGCCTGGGTCGGATACACCAGTTCATCTAGCTATGAGCATCCTGGCAGAGATGTATGCAATACATGTGTATTTGGCAAGAGCCACCACCAAGTGCTTGACTTGTGGATAAAGGTGAAGGCAAGTCCCTCTTTACGCACAGTCCAGAATAAAGACAACCCACTAGGGAAATAGGCCAGGAGATATTGATGCAAGGATAACAAGGTTAAATTTTACAGAACACAAATATCAGCAAAGGACTCTGCTGCTTGAGAGCCCTCTAACTATTAGAAATACAAACATGGGTGGCCACCAGGGGGCGCAGAGACTAGCATGCTCTCCCTGTGAGCTCCGTACCCAGCACCCCGAAAGATGGAATGAGCCCCCATTTTTTGGTACCCCCCTGTAAAACTAAGACGGAACCCTGCTGTGGGAACATCGCCCCCACCGCTGGGGAAAATTCCGGAGGAAATCGGCCCTCCACAACCCTGGAAAACGAAGAGGAAAGTGAGGCCCTGCGACCTGCGGCGAAATCGAAAGTAGCAGCAATTCATCACCCGTGCCAAGGTAGACGTCCAGGCCCTCGTGCAGATCCCGAGGCACAACAACCTCCCCCGTCTGGGGAAAAGACACACCACCCGATCGCGGGTCTGTATAGCCCTGAGTGTGGGCCGCAGAGTGCAGGAAATATAACTCCCGACGGAACGGCATCAGAGGATAATCCGAGCAGAGTTCCCCCGGATGCGCAGCCGCCAGGCAGGCCCTCTGCCTGACCCGTGCGGCCTACTTCATACGCGCAAGCCCCTTTGAGGGCACACTTCACGACGGGACCCAACGTGCGACGACACCGAAACCATCCGAGGGACGGCTCCCCTGCATAGCACGCCACCCACTCACCAGGGTCTCCTGCACTCCATACAGATCCTCCACCGCTTGTCCGGAGGCCTACCCACGCCGAGAGCAGCGGAGCATATCAAGCACGTAATCAGCACCCCGTACCCGGCGCCCACAACAGTGTAGACTCCTGAGCCCGCAGGAAATGTCAACAGACAACTCTCGAGTCACCCCCTGACCGCGGTACAACAGCGGAGCTAGAAGAATGCACGTCTAACTAACAGAGAGACACTCAATCCACCTAAAGAACGCATAGCAACCAGGAAGCTCTGGCACCAGCGGTTCATAGAGGTGAGACAACTACAAAATACCTGCACCTCCCTGGGCATACCTCCTCCTACCCCTGGGTATCATTCACTCCACCTAGCAGCGGTATATGCCCCCCCCTTCCTCATACCAATCTGGGTCTCCGCTCGCCAAAGTATGCGCGGTGATCGCAACAGTACTACGGTGAACATACGCCCGCCCCCTCCCAACTGTAAAGAGGCCCCAACAGGGAAAACGAGGACCTGCACAATAACTCCAGTCAGCCACAGTTGGCATCGTTTGCAATGGGAAGTCAATAGTGGCACAGGCAACTGGACCATCATGGTGACGCAACACCCTAGACTTCCCCAATAGTGTACACGTGAGGCCTTCCTAACGCGCTTCCACTTCGCGCTAGTGCATACCAGCACCCAAAAAGCCTCTCAAAGGAGGACAGGACAACGCACATACTCCTATATAAAGGGCACAGTTTAGCAGGATTGTCCAGTCCTACATACGGACCGCACCCACCACGGTCATAGCTAAAACGTCACTCCAACATTCAGGCCTGTACCTCTACCCAAGATTGAAGTGTACATGTTGCCGAGCGCCACGACTCACACAGTGCCTATCTGATACTTCCAACAGAGAACTGTATGAATATAAGACACAGGCTAGCTTCCTTCGCCTACACCCCCATCTCGCTAATACCCCCTGAATCCACGATGGCTAACAACATTACCACGGGAAATGACCTTGCTGCAGCCACGAAAGGAGATATAGAAGCTCTATTGGGGGAGATCAAGAATCTGGGCACCAACATAGGCGGCAAAATAGATAGAATCACCCAAAGACTCAACACCATGGAGGACAGGCTTGAAGGGGTTGAAAACAATCATGCCTCAATCGACACGCTAGAGACGCAACTCGATCAGAGAATGACGGACTTGGAACGAAGAGAAGATGAGTTCAGACTCAAATTGGATGATTTGTAAAATAGAGAAAGGAGGAACAATATACGTATCTTTGGAATTCCTGAGAAAGAGCGGGAAACGGAGGCGGACCTCAAGGAAACACTCCACAACATTATTAAACTCCTCACAGCAGATGATGAAGTGGATGAACCAATAACGGAACGAATACACAGGGCGGGTGGTCCCACGGGTGGACCACGATCGGTTCTTGCCCGATTTCACCGCTTCAGGGACAAAGCTAGAATTCTTGAAAAAGCCAGGAGGAGCGACACGATTACGCTAGGGGGAGCACAAATCTCAATTTACCAAGACCTTTCCTCCCTGACCCTGGCTCTCAGGAAAATGTGCGGTCCGCTCACAAAGAAACTTAAAGAAAAGAATGTTCGATACAGATGGGGCTACCCCTTCTCGCTTTCATTTGAATATGAGTGAACCAGATTCAGGCTAAGATCTGAAAAAGAAATACAGACATGCATATCTGACCTTCTAGGCACTCAGGGCGAAGAGGCTGGCTGGGAAAAGACACATGGAGAAGGACGACAATGGCGAATCCAAGGCCCCCGGAGAAAAAAAGTAAAGGGGTCACGAAAATTCCGGAGAGGCAATCTCTCTCCAGAGGCAGATAACTGAAACCAAGCGATACTGGTAAGACAGTTCCAATTAAATATGTAAATAATGTAATGAGGAGATACGAGCACATGCACATTTCCCTGACTGTAATGAAGAAACTTAGGGGGGAATCATGGAGGGGCTCACTCTGGACAAAGATGACTTATTTGGTCAAGGGGTGTGAAGTAACGGCCCCCGAAAGTGGTCCGATGCCGACCTGGAGCAACATGCCGGGTTCGATCGGACACCTTCAATCAGGATTGGGGAGGGGCTCGGGGGAGGATGAGGGAAAGGCCAACGGCCGAGGAGGGTCAAGGCAGCGAACATAGTGAACCAAAACAATCAAAGCAGCGAGCAACCAATGAGTAAAAAGCATTATCGGTTATACACGAAGAGACTATTTCCCTTGAGAAGGACCAATGACAACAAACATTGACACAAGGAAAAATGTCTCCTTGAGAGTCGGGACACTCAATGTAAAAGGACTCAATTCGCCAACGAAACGGTCCCTTGTGGCCAGAGAATTCCATAGAGCTGAAATAAATATCCTCTTTCTGCAGGAAACAAAATATATAAAAGGAGAAGAGAGACGGATCCTGGGGAAACGAGTTGGGACCGAATACTGGGGCTCTGGCCCACTTAGAAAAGGAGGGGTGGGAATCCTTAACAGAAAAGGCATAGAATTTACTCCTACCAAGACATGGTCCGATGTAGAAGGACGAGCTCTGCTAGTAAATGGGCAAATAGGTAAGGTGAACGTAACAATTGCGACGCTGTATTCCCCGAACACAGGTCAATCGAGATTCCTCTCCAGAACAATCCCCAAGCTATTATTAGAAGCCACTGGGCACATTATTTTAGGCGGAGACTTTAATCAATGGGCGAACCCGGCCAAAGATCGAAAACCTGGCTATCCCAATATGAGTCACCAGAACAGACTTGAGCTAACTGAGCTGGCGCGAATGATGGAAATGTATAATATGATAGACGCATGGAGGGCACATCATCCCGAAGAACAAGGCTACACCTTCTATTCCACCCCACACAATACGTATACCCGAATCGATTGCATATATTCATCCAGAGAGCTTGCGGAGGTTGTATCAAAAGCAGACATAACCCCGATCACATGGTCTGACCACGACATGGTCCTCACGGACATTCAGTGGGCGAATCTGCCGACCAGAGGTGGGAAATGGCACTGTAATGAGAGCCTCTGGAAAGACGCTGTTTTCAGAGCCGAAATGGAGACAGAAATCTCCCAATTTTTAGAAACAAATGACAATGGTGAGGTGTCCAAACAGACCGTTTGGGAGGCAGGAAAGGCCACCTGGAGGGGAATTCTAATAAGAGAAGGCTCATCAAAGAAGAGGGAGCGTAATCTTATTGAACAGAGGCTACGAACTGAAATCTACCAACTTGAGAGCAAAACCAAATCAGACGCAGAATTGGAGCCCACAAAAATGAGTAGGGCTAGAGAGAAAAGAAACAAACTGAAACTATTAGAACACGAACAGGTTGTGCACAAATTAAGGTTTTTGAAACAAAAATTCTACGAAAAGGGGGATAAGGCAGATGCACTTCTCGCTGCCAGGCTTCGAGAGCAGAGAGCTGAATGAAGAGTATTAGAAATCTCTGAGGATACCTCCCCAACATCACACGCTCACACCACTATCCCAGAATTCTTCGCCAACTTTTACGAGGCACTATACTCCTCTGACGTGAACCCTGAACAAACAGATACAGAAACTTACCTGTCTTCAATAAATGTCCCCCGCATACCACCACAAGATGCCGAACTGTTGGAATCCCCTATTACAGAATCGGAAGTCCAAGCTGACATAAAGAGACTAACTGTAGGCAAATCCCGGGGAGAAGACGGCTACACAGCCGGATTTTATAAAACCTTCATTGCAATACTGTCTCCCTTCCTAATGACCCTTTTCAATGAAATAATGGACACGGGGAAACCCCCAGACTCCTTTACCAGAGCGCTGATTACAGTGATCCCCTAGGCAGGGAGGGATCCCACTAAATGTGCCTCGTACCGCCCCATCTCCCTGCTTAACCTTGATGCAAAAATCTATAACAGAGTCCTGGCTGCAAGGTTGGAATCACTAATCCAGCAACTCATACACCTGGATCAGGTTGGGTTTATACTCGGGAGACAAGGGGCCGACACGATGCGCAAAATCCTGCACCTTATCCATACGTCCCAGACCCTGGATAATGACCCGGTCCTACTCTCCATCGACGCAGAAAAGGCCTTTGACAGGGTGGAATGGGGATTCCTAAAAGCAGTATTATGTAAAGTGGGAATGGGCACTAGGTTTAGGAAAGCAATACATGCAGTATACCTGGAACCTAAAGCCTCAATATTCGTTAATGGTGAATATTCTAGGTGGTTCAACTTACAGCATGGGACTAGACAGGGTTCGACGGAATACAAAATTTCCCTCTATGCAGATGACATCCTCCTCCACCTTACTAACCCCCTTTCTTCCAACCCTCGAGCTCTCTGTCTGTTGGAAGAATACGGTAGACTATCAGGGTTTAAAGTAAACAAAACCAAGTCGACACTCTTTCCCCTTCAAGGCCCAGAAGACGAAAATGTCACTAAATTCTCCCCACTGGGTCTTAAAATTGAACACGCAAAATTACAGTACATGGGGATACAAATTACGAAAAAGATGAATGACCTATACGAAGCCAACTTTCCCACCCTGCTAAATCACTTCCGGTTAGATCTGGCAAGATGGGATAAGCTTACAATATCTTGGCTGGGTCGACTTAATGCAATAAAGATGGTATCCCTCCCTCGGTTCCTATACCCCTTCCAAATGTTACCCAACAAGATCCCAAACAGTTTCTTTGAGACCAAAAGGGCCATGCTCCGATTTCTATGGCAAGGGAAGAAAGCGAGGATCCCATATAAGACCTTAACACTCCCTAAAGACAAGGGAGGGGTCGAACTCCCTAACCTACAAAAATACTACGAAGCATCCCAACTCAGAGTACTAATCCCACATCTACGTAATCATACAAACATTCATTGAGTTAATATGGACAATCATTATTTCTCACCAGCTACGGTTTCTGAATGGCTCTGGGCTCCCAAGAAAAGAATTCGTAGAAAACTCAGAGATCATCCCATGCTAAACACCATCTGGGACATCTGGATACATGGTAAGTACATGCAAAGCATTACCACCTGGCCAGCCCCCTTAAGCCATTTATGGTCCCCCGGAATCAACGATCACATTCCAAACGTAGGGCGATTACACGCATGATATGAGGCAGGATTGGAAAGAGTTGGGCAACTACAAAGAAAAGACTCCTTTATCCATCTCCCAGAATTAACAGAAGCCCTCGAATAGGCCCATTATCCACTTTTCAATATATACAAATTAAAAGTGTTTTGACGAGACCTATGTGGAAGCCCAAATTAATGAGAGATCTCACTCCCTTTGAGAAAATATTGGACTCAAGAACTGAAATGAAGGGCCTAATATCTAATATGTACAGAGCACTGATAGGAGGGGAGGGAGTGACCACGGATGCACTGAAAGGTAGATGGGAAAAAGATTTCGCTGAACAGATCACACCGGATCTGTGGGACACCATATGCAAAGTTGCCACACAAATATCCATCTCAAACCAATGCAAGCTCCATGCAATCAAATTACTGCATAGATGGCAATACGATCCAGTCAGGCTATCCAAAATGTTCCAAACAGCCAGGCCAGAATGTTGGCGGGGATGTGGGGAGAAAGCAGACTACTGGCACATGTGGTGGTGATGTCCCCGAATAAAAGTCTTCTGGTCCGAAGTTTTGGGCTGGATTAAAGAGGTTGACGGTATTACCAGACAGCTAATCCCTACCTCATACTGTTCGGCCTTGAGAAGGATGAGGATGACTGGGTCAAAATAAAGGATATAGCCCCACAACTGCTATTAGCGGCAAGAGCAACGTTGGTAATGAAATGGAAAGCCCCCATAATTCCTACGAAAAGCAAATGGATCAACGTTGCCACTAATATTTGCATGATGGAACACATTACTGCGTCACTACTACGAAAGGTCGTCGCAGATCGAAGCCCTTTGGGTGGAATACAAGACCATATACCTACCCAATGGACTCCTTAGCCATAAACTTAATATCACAGGAACAGAAGAGCGAAACAAGACCTAAAAAAAACCCCAAAAAAACAGAGTCCGCCCCCACCAATATGTACTTCCATGATTGAGGAAGATCCCGACAACACTTACTAACTCTGATCATCACACGATGAACGCTGCAAGAACTGAACTAAATCTGCCTGACCACGGAGAGGGAGGTTGGTGGGTAACAGGGGCTGGGGGAAGTCATGATTACACTCGAACCCTATGTATGGAGATCGTGTCTGCTGGACAAACACGGAATACATGGAGTTTCATGGGTTTGTTCTATTATCCTAAGATATGTACTGGTTTTCTTTTTTGTTGTCGCATGACTCACACTTGTAAAATTTTATAAAATCAAATTTACAAAAAAAAATAAATGCAAACATGGGCTTAAAATTCCCAAACTTATCATGCATATAGTCTGCAATGGGTGCCACTGATTGGAGGCACCCTACACATGTGCCTGGTTCATAGGGGATGCCAGGCAGTAATTGGATGGTTTTCTCCCATCGATCTGGATCCACGTGGGTCATCTGGGTTCTTCCTCGTGGTGAATGTCGGGGCACGCATAAAATACATTGTTCCTATCTAAACTAAACATTCTAAGCCTGAATATTAACTCATTGTTGCAGGCACCTGTGCGGCGCGGGAAATGGTGCCAGGTGGAAGGGAGGATAAAATACAGTCATGCTGACCCACACATATGGCTTTATTGATACCACAGTTCCCGCACTCAAGGTTTCCACCCTGGGGATTGATCTTTCATTTATCCCGCCCGGTATCTCATGTTACAAGGGATATGTGTTGCTGCTAGGAAGAAATACAGTTGCGCCTGCTTAGATCTTCTGTGGACACTGGATGGGGGTTGGGACCTGGGGGTACGTGCTTATAGAGGAAGGCAAAGGTGTGGGAGTCGAGTCACTGTGGAGATTAATAGACGCAGCGCGGAGCCTGGTGTCTCATGCTCTTGCAGGGTGCATTTGTTGGGAAATACTAAATATTCGCAACACTGAGGGGACGAGGGGGGAAGTGGACTTTTGTGGGAACAGAGCTCTTGTGAAGCCAGTGTGTTATACAGTACTTGGAACTTGTGTACCAGGACTGTGAACAGCACGAGCCAGCAGCTTATCCCCTCTGGGCCCAATACAAAATGGAGTCAAACTTTTCTAGTGCCATGCATCTACTTCTAACCGCTGCAGGGCCTTTAGATGTGGCCTGATAATGCGGATTGATCCCTCCTTGTATGTTATATCACCTTGTATGGCGTTCACCTTATTTGGAGTCTAGGGGGTGGGATAGGCTCCTTTCCATCCCAACAAAGATCACCATGTACCCTGACACCCTCTAAACATGTCATGATCCTTCTGCTTTATGGAGAAAGCATGGGCACAATAATGGAGATTGAAATGTCTTGCTGACTCGGGAATCTCAAACAAAAGATGACTATCCATGCAATATTTCTACTTGCGGGTCAATGTACTCACCTTTCACATTCACCTCCCACAGCCCTGATGGCCACTATGCCTCACAGGCAGGCATTGTGGAGCACCAAATGTATGTAATCAGAGTAGAAGATGAGAAGACATGTCCTTCTAAATGTCTCTTGTGTGAGCATCACACTGCCTCATGTGAAAATAACTGAAGAACGGGAGATGGACACAGGTGCTTTAAAGAATGACATGTGTGCATGCCTTTGACAGCTGCCAGAGTTTGCTTCCACTACTTGACTAGATGTAAGGCCAGATGTAAGCCCATTGTGGCTCCACTAGGCCTATGTGCCCCTTAACATTGTTGCAGTGTGCCAACGAGGCACCTTGTTGGACACCACCGTGTTAGTGTAGACATACTCTTTCCCTCCCCTTTCATGCAATACATTGAAACTCCACACCTGGCATTTCTACAAGTTTTCAAAGGAATATACAACCAAACTGAGAATACAGTCAACTGCCTCATCGGAAGAGATCTACTGACCTTTAACTGATCATGCATGGACCGGGGTCTTATAATAAGACTTTTCCTGCAACCCCCGGCTACCCCCACGAACCACCAGAGCCGATAATGTGGTAGCAGCCATGTGTACCTAAGGAATACCAATTTGGATGCTGTTTCAATAGAAACCTCAGGGATTCTTAAACTGAGAGCACCAGCATTATTAGTGACCCTAACTACAGTGCTCCTGATGAATGTTCACCCTTAATTGGAATACAAACCGAAACATGTTGAGATAATGCCAAAGCCCAAAAGCAGAGGCAATTTGTGTTTAAAGCTTAATCACACAGAGTGACTAATATCTAGGAGACTGTAAACAACATGCCTTCTACCAAACCCAATTGACTCTATATAGAAGAGTTGCACAACAAAGATAGGTTAACTGTCACTATTCTGCATATAGCACATTGCCTGTGAACTGCATATTGTTGTGTTCTGTTTCTCAACTTCGAGAATCTTTAATTGTATAAATATATTTTGTCTATTGAGTTTATGTATGCACTTAATTTTACCTTTTTAACTTATTTACAATACAGTTTATTTTTGCTAATTCTACTCAATGATTTATTGCACCACATTATAGGCTGTTAAAACTCTCTACCTCCATGTTTAATCCAATGGAGGTGTTGTCATCCAGATGAGGCAAATGGGCTGGGCAGGGCGAGTAAGTGTTGGAATGGTGCACAGTGTTCCAGCAGGAGGTGACAGGATGGAATGGTCAAACAGTCACTCCAGGACAATGCAAGTGGTCAGCTACCAATGACAGACTACCAGGCAGTTGGAGTTGTCATGCAGAGCTATCAGGAAGCGGCAACATATTAGGCAACACAGGGGGAGAAGCAAGGTGTAGGTGGCATCAGGAGCACTACCAGGCAAGAGACAGAGGAAAGTGGGGGGAAGGCCATCAGTGCATAGGCTCTGCAAGGCAGACTGAACGTGCTATGTATGTACAATGTTGTTGCATTTAAATATGAAAAGGGGGCGCATACACAGATTGAAATTCCATTGTGCAAATACGTGGATTGCATTTGTGTCATGTAATCACAGGGGTTGAGTCACACAATCACAGTGGGCACATATGCAGATTAGAGCTGCATGACTCCATCATATTCACCTATAGGACTGTGCATGTGATCTATCCTCAGACTCATGGTGTAAAGCCCATTGGGCCAAATTACAAGGTTGCCGGTCCGCTAACTACGGTACCATTAAGCCTGCCGGTACCGTAGTTACCGGACCGGAAAACTACGAGTTCTGCTCGCGGGTGCCTTCCCGCCCACCAGAACTGGCCTGGCGGGCGTACCGGCACCCACGGGCAGAGTATGTCGGATGCACCGGCACCATTCATGTGGCTCAAATGGGAATGGGGAAGAATATTTTCTGGCTCCCACGAATGGGCAATTACCGGGTCCGGCGAAGCCGTAATGACCCGGTAATTGCCCATTCGCAGGTGCTGGAACATTTTGCAAGTTTGGCGGCAGCCTGCCGGTTTTACAGGCAAGGCTACCGCCAAACTTGTAATGAGGCCCCATGAGTCTGAGGATATATCCACAGAATCATTAGGGGCAAACAAAAGAGAAGGGGCCACAAAGGAAAAAACGTTTCAAGTGTGAGGAGCTGGCCATCCTCACAGACTTTGTGGATGAGTGTCATGTCAACCTCTATATATGGGCAGGCAGTAGCCTCTAAGTTACGGAATTCAAGCCCCTGTGGCAGGAGGTGACTAAGACGATGAATGCCTGAGGAATGGAACATCGTACTGCCAAGAAGGTATCAAAGTACATGGAAGTTCTGACTAGGAGAAAAGTTGGGGAGCACTGTTAGTTCTGCCCAGATAACAGGTGGAGGATCCCTCAGATAGAGGAGCTGATTCAAATCGAAGTCAGTGACCTCATAGCAATTGAGCAGGTTGTGGGTGTTGGAGATGTGGAGTATAAATTCTCGGGCTCGTGGCGATTCCCTGATCTGTCCAGGTGAATAAAGTGATAATGTACACCATTGATCAGGGCGTCCCGAATATACAAAAAACACTAGTGACACTGAAAAGTTTAACAAAATGTTTTACTCATGACGAGTTTACAGGGGAATTTAATCATAACGAAATACATTGCCAAATACAAGAGGTCATCTTGGTTTCGGGGAGTGGTCTTAAGCTTCATATTTTCATAGGAAAAAAAGAAAACATTATACATAAATGATCTGATGGGATTGGCAAGACATCAATGCACACATGGGAAAGAACAGAATTCTTTTTACATAGCATGTTGTACAAAGCAGGTGTGTCCCATTTCATCCATTGGGAGCCAAATTCTTATTACATTAGCCGATTCAAACAGATTCAAAATGACAGTGTTAACGTTTGACATTGTAGAAAGAGTCGTCGACACAGGTGTGTTTCGGCAACCTTTAGCATATTTGAGGTGCTTAAAGTTGGGCGGCCTTTCTCAGGATGGGAGAAGGATTGGTAGGGAGACAATGGGCATCAGTACGACCATACCAATCCGGTAACAACGGTGACGGTAAGCCTACCGGCACCGGTGTTATTGGACCGACATAGTACGACTCTGCAGGCAGATGTCGTCATGGCCACCAGTGTCAGACCTGGCGGGCGGAACAGTACCCACCCGCAGAGTTTCACAGAAGCACCGGCACCGTTCTTAACGGTGCCGGTGCTTCCGTGGTCCCCATTCACATTGAATCCTATGGACTCAAATGGGAATGGGGATTTACACTTACCGGCGCCTGACTTCCTGGACCGCGGGGGCTGTAATGCCCAGTGTTTCCGGCAAGGCATGGGCCGGTAAAATTCGCAAGTCCGGTGGCAACCTGCCAGTTTTACAGGCACGGTTACAGCAGGACCTGTGATGAGGCCCAATGAATGATGGATCCTGTGTTTATCTGTGAAGTTTAAAAAGATGTGGTGTTTGAGTCACTTGGTTGCCATTCAGGTATATTATTAATTATTTAGTAAGCTATTGTTGCTCTCATTAATGATGAGACCCCTGAGGTGCTTACCGTGTGTTAATTGTTTAACATTGTGTAGACGGGACTCCGCTAGTGGTGGTTATACAGGGTCCTTGAAGGCTGGGGAGTGAATTTCAAAGTAGCCTTGTAGATGACAGTCTGTTAGAGTAAAAACAATCACATTAGTCTAACAGGAATCGCCATGAGCTACGATTGCACTGTATTGAATATGGTAGCGGTGAAGTCGTTGTGCGGACACTGAATGTGATCGTTGGTCTCAAAACACACCCAGGTGGGTGGATCACAAGGACGCATCCAAGATGGTATCTGGTGTTGTGATATATAGCACTCTGTCAGTGCAGAGTGTTCCGTGGTGGCCACTGTGGGAGAACAAAGGAGCACAATGATGGCATCCTGTGCGGTTTGTTTGTTTATTTATATAGCACGCAAAACCCTGAGGTATCTAGGTGCTTAAACCTAAGAGATTGGTTTCAGTGCTTCAGGTTACAGATAATGAAGCCTAAGAGGTGAATTACAACATCGTGGAACGTGCAAAGGTAATACATCTTAGGCAAAGTGCGAAAGAGAAGCACATGGTGACCACATCCATTGAGCGTGACCCCATGTTACAGGGCAGCGGCAACACACCGATGCAGAGTCAAATCAGTGGGAAAATCCATAGTGCCTATCCTAAGTTGTAGGGCGGCAGCAGCACACAGATTTGAAGGTCCCGCAATGGGCAAATACATGGTACCTACCCAATGTTGCAGGGGTGCAGCAGCACACAGATGTGAAAGTCAAATCAGTGGGCAAATACATGGTGCCTACCCCATGTTGCAGGGCAGCAGCAGAACACAGATTCAAAAGTCAAACAGTGGGCAAATGCATGGTGCCTACCCCATGTTGCAGGGCGGCAGCAGCACACAGATGCGAAAGTCAGTGTATGACATGTTTCCCATATTTATTCTCATGCACGCGTAACGTGAGAAGACCAAAGTGAAAGGCTCTACACTGGAAAAGGAATGTGCAAAAACACAGTGGGCCTCATTACACGGTAGGCGGTAAGGGATTACCGGCACCGGTAAGGGCACCGGTGCCGGTAATCCCTTACCGCCCTACTACGAAGTCCCTTAGCGGGTCCCTTCTTTAACGCCTGGTTTTACGGTACCGTTATTAGCACCTTCCCCCTTCCCATTGAGCCCTACGAGGGGAATGGCTTTTTCAATGGGGACTTACCGGTCCCGCAAAGGTCGGATTAGACCGGTAAGTCCCCACTGAACGAGGGTGGACACGGTACCGGTATTGGAGGTACTACCTCCAACCTCGTAATGAGGCCCAGTGTGTGTGTGTGTGTGATGTTCAAAGCCCGATCTGACCCATATAAAAGGGCATGTAATAACACTCTCACGTAATGAGGTGGTTCGAGCAAACCAGTGGCTAGCTGGCGCAATGTGTCCCTACTGCAGCATGCCGATCTCGAGTGGCATGCTCAGTGATCTGTTAGTGTGGTATTGTTTTGTGCAGAATTATTGCTTGCATTACTTTGCTGAAGGAGGAATCAAAGACCTGTTACCACGATCGAAACACTGTAAGTGTGTCATACAGCAGGCATGGATGCAGTCTCCGTCGGTGTCCATATAGGTCTGGGATCCGCGTTGTACGGACCGTATGTACAATGCCTCGGCCTCTGTTGTCATGGTGATGACTTGTTGTATGCTTGGAGGGCTGCAAAAGTGGTGGCCATATTGGAATGGTGTGAAAGCCAGCGAATGTGCCAGTACCCGCCTCACACAGGACAGCCACCCTCAGCCAGGGGAGAGGGTCACGGAGCCCAGCCCTCGCAACAAGAGCCTCCACACCCATCCAGTGTGCGCCGAGGCATCAGCTTCCGGCAACGTGACCGGGTGGAAGACTCGAAAAGCAGCAGGAATGACTCAGGAGCAAAGGGGGGAGGTTCCAACAGGGGGAAGGGGTGTGATCAAAGGAAGCCCTGAAACTTGTCTCTTATAAGCATCTTGCTGCACAATCATGGAGTTGGAGGAATTCATGGCTATGGCCAAGTTGGCAGCGGCCAAGCACGGCCCCAACTGGATGGAGGCTGTGATCCCTCAACCAGGGGAGAAGCAGGCAGGGCCCAGTCAGAGGCCTGATTCCCCGTTAATGTTCCCGGACAATGAGGAACCACAGGACCAAGAAGGAGAAGAACAGGTGGAGGAAGAGGAAGAACCATGACACAGAAGGCCAAGGCAAACAAGGAGCAAACCAAGAATGGCAAGAAACCCAGGGCAACTGGGGCGAGGAATAAGGGAAGGACACAGGAGGTTGTAGCCGTACCGGCACCTGCACCTGTGGAAGCACCAAGGAACCAGGGTCTACCCAGCACGCCTGCAACCAGACCGGTGGCTGCGAGGGAAGATGGGCCTGCATACTTGGAGGCTGTGAAAGGTATGATAATGCAATGTATGCAAGCATGGGGGAATGGGGGCAATGGGCAATTATTGAGTGAATATGTGAATGCTTTTAACCAAATTGCAAGTGGGGCAGCAGTAATACAACAGGGAGGGGTGACTCTGGGACCAGGGGGGCTGGGTTCTGGGGACTACCAGACAGGGAATCCTCCCAGCAATGGGGTGCCGGGGGGTGTAAGCCAATGGGGGGGTACTTACCTCAACACAGCATTTCCAGGAGGGGTGGCGCAGTTGGCCCAGGGACAACAGGCCACTACATTAGCCAATGCAAACTCTATAAGCGGGGTCAATTCAATGACCCAAGAAGGGTTAGCACCAACGGGGGTGGCGCAAGCGCCCAGCTGGTGGGGGCAAGTGGTGACAGGACCAGGGTTACCCTCAGGCTCCAATGCCAATGGCAGGCAAGAAGGGATGTGGGGGCCTATTATGACTCGATACGGGAGAGCAATGCCAAGTTTCGCCCCAGTCGCCCCAGTGAGCTCCCTATCATGGCACATACCAGGGGCCATCAAAGAAAAGGTGTGGAGAAAGGAATTTATAGAGATCTTGGATTTTGTGAGATGGAACCTCTGGGAGAAGGTATAAAGGACTTGTCTGAGAAAGAGAAGGAGAAGTGGACAGGGAGAAACCCAATGTGGAGGCGTCCATACATAACTGGCTAAAGGCCTTCAAAGTGTATATGTCAATAATGTTAGAAAAATACCTACAGGATGCATTGTCAATGATTGCATATGAACAGTATATCCATGAGCTGTATTTGAAACATGGGGGGGAAGGATGGTTACAGTATGATCGGATTTTCTGGTTGAAAATGCAGGTGTGACCAGCTTTGTCTTGGGATGAGATGGACGTGGGTGGATTTTTGGACAAATTGGTACCGGCAGGAGAAGGGAGTGACAAATCCCCAGGGGAGAAGCCTCAGGTCTGGAGGGGCCGGGGAGGGTACATCCATCGGGGGAGGGCGTCCTTTCGAGGGTACTTCCCCATGGAATAGCAGAGCCAGTTACCAGGGGGAGCAAGTTGATTGCTGAAGGGTTAATGCCGAAGGGGGTTGCCCCTTTGGCAAAACATGCCGCTTTAGGCACCCACGGGGTAGAGGTACCGGAGACCGCAGCTCCTCAGTCATCGAAGGGAAACGTAGGAGCAGCCCCAAAGCAAAGGATAAGGTCAAGAGGGAATGAGGCTAAAAACAGCATGTTAAATTCAATTCGCTATCAGATGTGTAAGAGTGTGATTAAAAATGGGCTGCCAACTCCGGTTAACCTGCAAGCAATGGCTCCTTGGTTGAATACTCACAATTGCGGTGATGCTAGATTGTTGCGGGAAGGTTTTCTGTGGGGGTTCAAAATCCCATGCACGGTGGTCAGGATGGGCAAGGAGGCTATCAACCTGCGGTCAGTGCTAGGGATGCCGGAGGTGGTGGCGCTTAAAGTGAACAAAGAGGTCAAGTTGGGCAGAGTGGCCGGCCCATTTAAGCACCCACCAATGTTAAATCTGGTAGTGTCCCCTTTGGGGCTGGTTATAAGAAAGAGGAGGGGCAATATCGTCTGATCCACCACCTCTCCCTCCCTGAAGGGGAGTCAGTTAATGACGGTATAGCCGAGGAACTGCATCAAGTGCATTATTCATCGTTTGAGGATGCAGTGGAAGTGGTAAGGGCTGCGGGGAGGGGAGCCCTAATGGGGAAGGCTGACATCGAGTCAGCATTTCGGTTGTTGCCCATTCACAAAGAAAGTCAGCATTTGTTTGGGTTCAAGGTGGAGGATCAGTACTACTATGATAAATGCTTAGCTATGGGGTGTTTACGGGTGTTTATGGAGTTTACGGTCAACCAGGAGTGCCAGGAAGGGGCAGTTGTACATTACCTAGATGATTTTCTGTTTATCGGCAAACAGGGGTCCAGGGAGTGTGGGGCCCTCATGAGTACATTCCAGAGGCTGATGAAGGTAATGGGGGTCCCGCTAGCCAGGGAGAAAACGGTAGGACCAGTGACCTGTCTGACTTTCCTAGGCATAGAAAAGGACTCTGTGGAAGGAGAGTGCAGGCTCCCACAGGACAAGGTGGGGAAATTGAAGGAAACCATCAAAGGTTTGAAGGGTAAGAACTAGGCAACCTTGAAGGAACTCCAGGCACTGGCGGGTAGCCTCAATTTTTCAGGGAAAGTCATCCTGGTGGGTAAAGTGTTTGCAAGGAGTATCGAACTCAAAACAGTGGGGTTGCAGCAGTGGCAGATTTAAGGCAAAGGGCCCCGTGGGCAGCACCTGACAGAGGGCCCTAGGTGGGCGGGTCATGGAGGCGGAGCTTAGGGTGGGCGGAGTTAATTGAGGTAACAAGTGCACAATGGCAAACTTTAGGGACAAAAGCTATTTTTTATGAAGTTGTCTTTATTACAGTTGCCTAGGCAACTTTTGTTATAAAATAAAATCATCTACTCTCGACACACTAAACTCTAGTTAATGATCATTATTGGTTATTTTGTCAACCATTATATATAGACATATTCACATACAATAATCGCCCAACCAAAGTTGCCACTGATTTATCAACCTCAGAAGGATGAAAGGCTGAAGTCTCAAGTAACAGTGCTTTGAGGATATTGGGTCAGTTACGCTCCACAAACGGGGGCCTTGGAGAGGCAGGGGGGCATGGAGACACAAACGGGGGCCTTGGAGAGGCAGGGGGGCATGGAGACACAAACGGGGGCCTTGGAGAGGCAGGGGGGCATGGAGACACAAACGGGGGCCTTGGAGAGGCAGGGGGGCATGGAGACACAAACGGGGGCCTTGGGGAGGCAGGGGGGCATGGAGACACAAACGGGGGCCTTGGGGAGGCAGGGGGGCATGGAGACACAAACGGGGGCCTTGGAGAGGCAGGGGGGCATGGAGACACAAACGGGGGCCTTGGGGAGGCAGGGGGCATGGAGACACAAACGGGGGCCATGGGGAGGCAGGGGGGCATGGAGACACAAACGGGGGCCTTGGGGAGGCAGGGGGGCATGGAGACACAAACGGGGGCCTTGGAGAGGCAGGGGGGCATGGAGACACAAACGGGGGCCTTGGAGAGGCAGGGGGGCATGGAGACACAAACGGGGGCCTTGGGGAGGCAGGGGGGCATGGAGACACAAACGGGGGCCTTGGGGAGGCAGGGGGGCATGGAGACACAAACGGGGGCCTTGGGGAGGCAGGGGGGCATGGAGACACAAACGGGGGCCTTGGGGAGGCAGGGGGGCATGGAGACACAAACGGGGGCCTTGGGGAGGCAGGGGGGCATGGAGACACAAACGGGGGCCTTGGGGAGGCAGGGGGGCATGGAGACACAAACGGGGGCCTTGGAGAGGCAGGGGGGCATGGAGACACAAACGGGGGCCTTGGGGAGGCAGGGGGGCATGGAGACACAAACGGGGACCTTGGGGAGGGAGGGGGGCATGGAGACACAAACGGGGGCCTTGGGGAGGGAGGGGGCATGGAGACACAAACGGGGGCCTTGGGGAGGGAGGGGGGCATGGAGACACAAACGGGGGCCCTGGGGAGGGAGGGGGGCATGGAGACACTCACGGGGGGCTGGGGCAGGAGGGGAGCATGGTCCATGGAGACAGTCACGGGAGCATGGAGACACAAATCCCCACAATAGCTAAACTTACCCGTTGTTTCAGTAGGCAGGAGACAGCAAACAGCAAACACCACTCGACAGCCTCGACTCGAGCAGCACCTTCTCTTCTCAGCTGGGCCCGGGCAATGGAGATTACTTCTTTTTCCTCGTGGGATCACACCGCCGGCACATAACACTGCGTCACTGTGACGTAGACACGTCTCCTGGGCCAGTCCTGGCCCAGGATTGGAATGAACCCGGAGTGTTAAAATGAAAGGGCCCTGTTGTGTGGAAGGGGCGGGGCCCTGTTGTGTGGAAGGGGCGGGCAAGGGGCGGGCCCTGTTGTGTGGAAGGGGCGGGCCCTGTTGTGTGGAAGGGCCGGGGGGGCCCGGGGCGGGGGGGGGCCCGGTCGCCTTTTGTTTGCCTAGCGACCGTTAGATCCGCCTCTGGGTTGCAGCATGCAGGCCAGCATGTCAGGCTGGGGGGTGAAGTACGGGAGGACCTGGCCATGTGGAACACATTTTTGGACAAATTCAATGTGGTACTATTGTGGCGAGGGGACTGGATAACAATGACAGGCTCAAGCTGTTCACATATTCATCTGAGGCCCTGGGGTTTGGGGCAATTCTGGACACCAAGTGGTGTCGCATGGCATGGCATGGCCAAAAGAGTGGCATCAGCAAATGTATCACCAGGGGCATCACGCTGCTACAGCTCTTTCCCATTGTGATAGCATTTAAACTGTGGGGGGAGCTGCTGAAAAACAACAAAGTAATGCTCTGGTCAGATAACCTAGCGGTAGTCCAGATCACAAATCAAGGGGCAGCTAGCAACACAAGGGTATTGCGGTTGCTGAGGGAACTCAACAAATGCATGCTAGAGCTCAATATCGAGGTACGAGCAAGACATACACCTGGGGTCAAAAACACGGCCGCTGATGCTCTCTCTCGTTTGCAGTGGGAAAAATTCCAAGGGAGTTGTCCAGGAGCAGACAAGGTGATGACCCCGTTCAAAACTCAGTGGTGGGACATGATTGGGGCAATCTGAGTTCCTTGATTCACACGGCACTAGCACCAGGCACGGCAAGTAGATACAAGGCATGCTGGGATCGGTACTTGGCTTTCAAGCTGGAGGTGTTGGGGGAAAGACAGCAGGAGCTGCCAGTGAGGGCCTTTGTGGGTTGGGGCTGGCATGATGGGAAAACCAGGTCATGGATGGCCTACCACTTAGCCGCTATCGCCCATTATTCCAAACTAGAAGGGAAAGGTGACCCTACAAAGGAGCACTACATTGTGATGGCCATGAAGGGCTGGGCTAAGCAGGGAATGCCGAAGAGCGACGAGAGAATGCCCATAGACATAGTCAAGCTGAAAAAGCTAGTAGGATGCCTGGAGGAAGTTTGCCACAGGGGTTTTGAAGTGGCATTGTTCAAAGCAGCTTTCACTCTAGCATTCTTTGGGGCATTCAGGGTGAACAAACTGGTACCAGAGAACAAGGGGCCCAAGGGCACAGGGTTTTTACAGTTACAGGATGTGCACTGTTCAGGTGAACAGTTGGCGTTGTGGTTAAGAAGATCAAAGACAGATCAAGAGGGCAAGGGGTGCACAGTGACCCTTCAACCCATCGCAGGAAGCATAGTCTGCCCAGTCAGGGCCGTGGCAGGCTTCCTCAGGCTAAGACACCCTCGGGTGGGGCCTCCGCTGCTCATTCACCAAGATGGGTCAGAACTGAGCCGCTTCCAGTTCAGGAGTGTTATGGCACTAGCACTGGAGAGAATTGGGGAGACAAGGGGAGTGTTCGGGACACACTCATTCCGGATTGGGGCAGCTACGTCGGCCGTGGGCATGGGGGAAGTAGAAATCAAGCAGATTGGGAGATGGAAGTCTGGATGTTTTAAGAGTACATCAGGCCAGAAAAACTGTAAGGTTGACATGCTGCCTTCCCTCCCCACTAGCACCAGCCCGGAGGAGAAGGAGATCAGTCTGGGTAATAAAGACATTCATTTGTGTCTAGGGCTGGGGCAAGCTGGACAGTGGAGCAGGAGGAATTGACAGCCAGCGAGTTCAGGATTGGGTGGCACGAGGTGCCAGGAATGAAATGGGCGCAGCTGCAGGGGCAGGTGCGCAGGTTGCTGGGGAAACAGCAAAAGCCGGACGTATTGGTCATACACTTGGGAGGTAATGATTTGACAAGCCTGGGGAGGGGGAGCGCTAATGCAGGAAATGATGTTCTCCTTACATGAGCTGGCAGAACAACTGGGAGAAACGGAAATCATCTGGTCGGAGATAATCCCGAGACCAGAATGGAGAGGCGCGATAATCACGCAGCTGTGGAGAGATCCAGGCAGAAGTAAAATTGTGCAATGGCCAAATTCTGCAGGGGCAGAGGCTTTGGGCAGATCAGGCACAGCCTGATTAACTTAAAATCCCCGGAATATTATCTCAAGGATGGGGTGCACTTGTCACCAATGGGGATGGATCTTTTTTACTGGAACCTCTGCACAAAAATCCTAGAAATGTAAGGAAAGGAGGAGGGGGAGCCACGGTGGGCGGTAACCCACCTGTGGCGTGGCAGTGTTTGGGCGACTAAGCACAAGAGACAGACTCCGGATGAGCCAGGAGAAAGCCGGAAGGGTCTTCGTTCTTCTCAGACCAGCGCCCTTGGGAGCCTAAGAGGCAGGGGGGTCTGGGGGGAACAACAAGGGCTCAGCTTCCCACAAGGAAATGGAACTCTCCCCGCCCAGGAACACCTGCATGGGCAGGCGAGGCTCAGACGCAAAGGGTTGGGAGAGTTGGGCCTATTCTGGACTCTTTGGAAGGAAAGGGGGAAGCAGGTTATTTGGACACGGAGCAGGCGCCGCATCTTCTGAGTTATTTCCACTAATGTGTGCATTGAGGTTTTTTATGATATTGTGGAAAATAAATCTGCGGCCTTTTTATGCCAAAAACAAAACAAGACTCATTCTACACATTTCTGAGGGGGGAAGAGGAATGAGCTATTGTTATGTGATGGGTCCAAATGGACAGATGCACGGGTTATGCCAGTGACGATGACAGCACAACCAAAATGGAGGAGGCACCGCGATAACCCTGGCGGGGTCCTCCTCCTGTCCTCCCCCTCCTTCGGACGAAGGGGAGGGGCAGGCGGTAAGCGCGGCAAAAAGGGAAAAAGCCTTCGAAGGGCTACAAAGGAAAGGGGCGGGCTACCCCTTTATAACGGGCGGGCTCCTTACTGAAGGCAGCATCCAGCCTTGGCAGAAGGATGCCCGCCCACCACCAAGAAGAAGATTTCGTTTTCCCACCCACCCACCCTACAAACAGGGCAAAAGCAGAGAGGCCTGGTCGTTGACGTCGCTGGACGACAAGGTGGTGTGGCGGTGTTTGGGCGACCAAGCAGACTCCGGATGAGCCAGGAGAAAGCCGGAAGGGTCTTCGCTCTTCTCAGCCCAGCGCCCCTTGGGAGCCTAAGCGGCTGGGGCGTCTGGGGGGAAGAACAAGGGCTCAGCTTCCCACAAGAAAACGCCACTCTCCACGCCCAGGAACACCTGCTTGGGCAGGTGAGGCTCAGACGCAAAGGGTTGGGAGAGTTGGGCCTATACTGGACTCTTTGGAAGGAAAGGGGGAAGCAGGTTATTTGGACACAGAGCAGGCGCCGCATCTTCTGAGTTATTTCCACTCTTGTGTGCAGTGTGGTTTTTTCTGATATTGTGGAAAATATGCCAAAAACAAAACAAGACTCATTCTACACATTTCTGAGGGGGGAAAGAAGAATGGGCTGTTGATATGTGATGGGTCCAAATGGACAGATGCACGGGTTATGCTGACTGTCCCTCATTCTTGCTATGGATCACAGCCGTAACGGCTGAACTAGGTGCCGTATTTTGACAAAAATTCAAAACACAGTGCTGTGATTCAAGATACTTTGGACCATTTTTTTTAAGACCCAATTGTGATCAATGTGATTTTGCTCATACGTATGTGAGCGAATTGACACCACAGTGCTTTAATTAAAGATTCTGTGGACTAGTAGATACGGGCAGACCAAAAACAAGGTTCAATTAAACCAAGGTTCCAGGAAGCTCCCCGACATGGGAGTTTTGGGCTCCACTTGTGGTGGGCAGCGTGTGTTCTTCTCGCTTTTTAATAACGCATCGAGTGTGAAAAAATGTCACACATCAGAATTGACATTCGTGTGGTGTGTAACAACTGTGTGGCATATGTATAACATAGCTTTGTTACAAAAAATTGTTGACACAAATTCTTGATCTAACAATTTCAGACATTAAAATGACACTCGTACAGTGTGTGACAACTCTACAACATCTATATCACATGGCCTTGTTCTGGAAAAGTAAGCACATGTACATGGGACATAATTGAGGGTCCTTCTTTTCCTCCCCTCATTCCACATGTCATGTGAACACGCCTTGTCTAATGTAATGGACACCTGATAAAAGTATTGTCCCAGAGACAGTATGGCATAGCTTTCCTGTCAATCATTAATCTGTCTTTTACACAACGGAAATGACTATCTGATGAACTGCCCTTTGAATGCAAAACACAGGTTACAGCTTCCAATCCAAGTTTCAGGTCATTGGATGGGCAATCTGGGATACACTTTATTGCTGTCAATCTATGAGCCATGTCCAAAGAGGCTAAAGTAGTCACTGGCCAAGTGGATGGGCAATAGATGGTTCACATGCCATCTGGAGTCGTGTGCTCACCCACAAGCCTGAATTGGCAGTAATGAAAAGTCAGTCATCAATGCCCTAGCCTGACTGTCAGTGTCAACCTTAGACTAGCTAGTGGTATCCATTGTGCTCATGTCCAGATTTGACTCTCAACAGACATGCAGCGGCTACATAGAAGCATGAGCAAGGACACCAGTGTACTTATATTCAGTATGAAGGAGAAGGTGGTGATGAAGATGCAAGTTCCACATGACTTGGCATGGATTTGGTGGTTGCAAGTCATGACGGCTGACCCTCAGGGGTAGTAAGTAATTAGGCCTCATATGCACAAATGGCAGCAACTTCAAGACTGATACTGCCAGAGGCCATTGATGCCACCGACATACACATGTACGTAGGTGTGGTGATAGCCAAGTCCTTTAAGTGCCTTGATTCAGGCCCCTGGAGTCTGTGCATGAGTATGTCCAGTGTACTGTTCAATGTGTGGGAATTTAGCACAGATGCTCCATTCATTTGGGAGGAAATATCACATGATGGCTAGTTATGGCCATGGACTCTATGACTTCCAAGCCATTGCATATGTGTACCCAATTACAATGGGTGAATGTCCACCAGTGCTTGCTGTTCACCTATCCTTGCTGTTCACCTATCCTGAGGCTGGCATTTGTTCATCCTGCTGCTGGCACACACTTTACAAGGCTCAAGGTAGCCACAGTCTGCAGTGGATACTGAGTAGCCGTGCATCTGACAGGGGTGTGGAACACATGTTGCTTGTCACATGAGCACGCCTGAGTGGAGTGGAGGGCAGGGCCTTTCAGGACAATTAGCATATACTGCTTCTCTTGGTATTGTCTTAGAAAGGTCCAATCAGTGAGAGTCAGACAAAAGGCTGCAGATTGTGAATGGTGACTCTTTTAACCTCTGCTTGTGGGTGATTGGCATAGTTTGTTTGGCATTTGTAATGGGGCTAAAATATTGAGCTGTGAAATAGGGAGCTGAGTCTATGGTGAGGCATGACCAGGCAATGGGATTTAGACCGGTAGAACGCAGAGTGACAAGGTGGAAATGGGTGTTAGTAGGATTGTGGCCAGAGTCCTTGGCCTGTGTGCATTAGATGTATAATAGCAGGAACATGCACCACACACCACATGTCCACTAAATGTTGCAGGTCTGGCTCCATGACATGGGCCTTGCATGGTGTACACGCAGAGAGAGAGAACACGCTTTGAGTGTTCATAGTCAATGCATGTATTTGGTGTGATGAAAGTGCAATGGTCATAGCAGGCATTTCCAAGGTTGATACACTGATGTGTTGGCATGCATGACATTTGCGTCGAGTGAGCATTGCATGTAGCATGTTTGGTTGATTTTCCATCAAGGGATATGCTCTGTCTGGAGGTCATATGGGACAGGTCCCGGAGGCCAGTAGCCTGTTAGGGTGCATGTTATGCTGGTTTATTGAGGTACATTGTACAAACATTGTAGCTTATCTGTGGAAATGGCGAGGTGTATGACATTTGTTGTTCTTTTGCAGTGAGGTTTCCTGAGTGGAACATCAGGCTGCATCATCTACCAGCACAGGTCTGCTTCCAGTATCTGGTGGACATCCGTAATGCGTGTAGGCAATAGTGCGCAGGCCAGATGACTCTTACTCCTTGGAGAATGAGGCTACTGATGTGGATGACATATTTAGTGAACTCAGAGATTGTGTCAGAGGCACAGACTCAGGCTAGCTGTGGTATGTCCACAGCTGCATGGTCTGCATCTGGGTCAGCACTATTTCCGTCAACATTTGTGGAGTTTGAAGTACTGGGTGTACCTGGTAGATCAGGTAGAGGACGTCATGCATAGAAAAAGGTTCATTATGACAGGGCAGACCATTTTCATCATGCCTGCCTAGGCCACGTATATATGTGTGTGGGGGACACTTGGCTGCCAGCATGCAAGCTGCAGACAGGAACATGTCCTACAGAAGTTGTCTGAGAATATATGATCCAGGTGGGCAATGCATTGGCAGCCGCCATTAGGTATCTTTGTCAAGAAATGCATGCATTGAGGGAAGACATGCACCGGGACATGGTGGCATTGAGGGAAATCATGCACCAGGACCTGGTGATATCGAGAGAAAGCACATACCAGGACATAGTGGCATTGAGGGAAAGCATACATCAGGACATGGCTGCCATTGATAGGTTATTGCATGCCTCTCTGTCACACATTGTTATGGAATGGAGGATCAGACTTTGAAACTGTGTGGTTTGTGTGGTCACCCAGTCTAGAATGTCCTACAGGACACAGGAGGATGGGCCCCAGTCACTGTGGATATGTTGCCTCTCTTGCATTGGCTTACATGAGGTATGCATGCTATTAGTTTGGGCCAGCCCTACTGCTGTGTTAACATTGAAGGTGGTGTTTGCGATGTTTGTTTGTTTGTTTGTTTGTTTATTCACTTCTAATGCGCACCAAACCCATAGGTAACAGGGCGCAGCAATAAGATAATGCAAATCTTACAAAGTTACAAATTTGTACAGGTTACAACATAGTGCATGGAATCACAAACTAACAGAGTAAATTACACGTAACAAAACCGATAATGTAACATTGTTTAACTGGGAATTTACGAGTGGTGGTAGTGTCCCATGGCCTGGAGGTGGAGTGGGCCAAAGGGCAGATGCGGCGTAGATGTAGGGTGACTAGGGGTCATTGGAGATGATTTGATTGATAGCATTTCTTCTGAAGTGTGGGTAGGGTTGGACTGCCTCAAGTTTTGTGGCAGTGAGTTCCAGAGTTTAGCAGCCTTCACTGGAAAACTGTTGCCACCAATCGTAGTAAGCTTGTATCTTAGTACTACCAAGCCGTTGGTGTTACCAGCTCTAGTTGGTCTAATAGATGTTCTTTTATGTAGTTTATCCTTGAGGTAGCTAGGGGCAGTGTTATTTAAGGCTTTGTGGGTCAATGAAATCATTTTTAGCTGTATTTTGTTGTCAGTGGAGAGACATTTATGTTGGCATCTAATGGAGGAGATATGTACTCTTTTGTTTATGCCAACCGCTGCTCTCAAGGCGTTATTATGTAGTGTTTGTAGCCTCTGGATAGTGATTTTGTTAGTGCCGCTGTAAAGGGCATTGCAGTAGTCAATTCTTTAGAGTATTAAAGCTCTGGCCAGGATCATGCAACTGTCGTAGAGAGGAATGGCTTGCCAGCTCTTATCAACTTGAAAGTGTAGGCAGTGGTGGAGGCCAGAGATTTTACTTGTTTGTCAAAGGACATGGTGGAGTCAAGGTAGAAGCCAAGGGTTTTTACTTCCTTGTAAACCTTGATGATATTTCCATCGATATTGAATGGGAAGAATTCCTGGCCTAATTTGTTAATTTTAGCATGTGTGCCCAAGATTATCAACTCTGTTTTATCATCATTCAAGCATAAACCATGAGTGGCCATCCATGCCTGGATGATAAGATATACCTTATTCACCAACTCCATGTCCTTACTATGATCCCCAGAGAGCGGGAGGAGAATCTGTGTATCATCTGCATAATTGGTGTAGGTGATACCCAGAAGGTCCAGATCATCAAACAAGGGTTTGGTGAAAATGTTGTATAGAGTTGGCGAAACACATGAGCCCTGGGGAACACCACACAGGATGGGGGTGGGGTCCGCAGCTGCCGATGGGGAGAATACTCTCATGGTTCTCTCACTCAGGAATGATTCTATCCATCTGATAGCCTCAGGGGAGAAGTGTGCTGCAGAGTCCAGGTGTCTGCAGAGAACCTTGTGATCCACAAGATCAAATGCAACTGAGAGATCAAGTAGAAGCAAAAGTGCTGACTTCTCTTTATCTCTCAGCTCATCAATTTGGGGTTTTAAATCATTTAAAGCATTTTCCGTTCCGTGTAGTGGACGAAAGCCCGATTGTCTAGCTCCTAAGAGCTTATGCAGTTCAAGGTATATTTGAATCTGGATGTAAGCAGCTTTATCCAGTATTTTAAGTAGGAATGGTACTGTGGTAATGGGACGGTAATAAGTTGGGATGAGAGGATCTAGTGTCTGCTTCTTAAGGAGTGGGAGCACCCAGGAATATTTTAAGTTGGCAGGGATGGTACCTGATGCAAAGGAAGCATTAATCAATTTGGAAATTAATGGTGATAGGTCTGTGGCAGCGTCTTTTATTAGCTGTGCTGGGCAAATATCACATTTGCAGTTGGAAGGTTTGAGCGAAAGGATGATTTTCTCTACCTCTAAGGTAGAAGTTTTGGAGAAGTGAAATTTGTTATTGTGTGCCGTAGGTGAGTCACTAGGCAGCAGGATATTGGGCATGTGCTGTTAAGTTCAGCGTGTCTTTTTTTTGCTGTATTTTGTTTTGGAGCGTGTTTATTTTATTTTCTAGCGCATGTTGGATATCTGCACACCAGGACTTATCCTTAGTACCTGTATCGGGTGTGGCTATTGGTGACTCTAGTTCTTTCAGTATGAAAAAAAGTTCCTTCATACTAGAGTTAAAATTGGCAATGCGCTCATCATAAGAATTCCATTTTGCCAGGCAGACTTCACTTTTATAATGCGAGGAGATGGAGGTTAGTTTTACTTTGTTTTCTTTGGATGGGCATAGTCTCCAAGTAGTTTCACTTTTTCTTTTTAGGAGACGTAGGTCTCTTAATTTTTGCGTAAACCATTTGTTTAGATGGGCTTTAGGTTTACTTGTTCTAAGTTTAAGAGGGGCGATTTTATCCATTGTGGTAAGCATGATATTATTATATTCATGAGAGTGCTAGGGTCTAGATTTTCTAGCAGTGCATTTAGAATAGGTAGGATGGCAGGGATTACTTTATCCACTCTAATGCTCTTTTTGTTTCTGGTTAAGCATGGTGGCGCTAATAGTGGGGCCATAGGATGTCTGCTTGTGTTATCTGATTTGTTGGCAATATAGTTGTTCTTTAGGAGCTCTATATGTGATGTGGTCTGATTTTGTTGTGGGTACAACATTTGGTAATTAAGTTATGGTCCTCCTAGTTAATATGATGTTACATGGCACAGGCTTGAATGTAGTCACTTGCGGTCGAAGGTGCTCAGATCCTGTCACATAGAGTGGACTGCAAGGTCACTCATAGGGGTGTAGATGTCCTTTTGCAACATCTCTATGGGTTATGGGATCTCACTATCATGAATAAAGTGTTATACCATTGTGATGTGTGGCTAGATGCACTGTTTTTCATCTTAATGGGCCGTGTGTCCTGCAGGGCCGAACTGGGAACAAAAAGTGGCCTCATATTTCCCCGAACGAGCGATCGCAGCGCGTGAGCCCAACCCTTCTATGAGGGCATTGGGAGTATCCCCCATGAAAATGTTGAATAAAAATAGTCAAGATGAGCGCATTTAAATTATGTTTCAAACATATATGGATTAAGAAAATTGATTTTTTAAATAAGTTAATGATCTCTCAGAGTAGATCTTCAATCATAGAGGGACCTGGGACGTTACACATTTTGCAGACGAGAGATATGTATTCATCCTGTATTAAAAGTACCCAGACAACATGCATCCCCAATCCATTTCATCCTATTCCCGTGCTGGGAAGGGCACACAAATAAAAGGTATTCTTGAATGAGCATTGGCAATGCCAACAGTTTTGGCTTTTGTGTAGGCATGGGAAGGACATTTGCCAGGCACTGCCGTAGTGGTATTTACTGGATTGTACAAGCTGCAACGTGGTGAGAATACCAGGGCATAAATTAGCAGTGCCTGGTGAATGCCTAATATTGATACACAAGCTTAAACTGTTGGCTTTTCCAATGCTTGTGTTTAACAGGATTTCAGTGAAGGACAGGAATAGTGCTTATAAATCGAGTGGCTGAAGAAAGACCTGGTTGACATTTTTATTACACCACTAGCGCTTTCACAGTTCCAAGTAAGTCATTAACTCTCAGAAGACTGCTTTGAGAAAACACTGCCAGGCACTTTGAGTAACATGTGTGATGGTAAGGCTTGATATAGTTCAAAGAGATCCCAGTATGACATGTTTTGGGTGGAGAGGAGCAGAAAGCAGGTGGAAATGGCCATAGGGATTAGCATGGCCATGGACAGTCAATGGGTGCGTAAATAACCAAGCATCACATACAATCTTTGTTTCCTACCTCATATGATATTTCTCCTTAACTGTACTCTAATGCAATAGTTTCAGCTTTTAGGTGGAATTTTAGCCAAAAAGAACAAAAAGGTTGACTTGGTATGGAATCAGTGTGTTATGTCAATGAAGCACCCGCGGTGTCCCGACAAAGTGGCTCAGGCACTGTGCGTTCAACCATACTGGTGCCCTTATCAGTAGCTCCACGTCGCCAATGACAACGTGTTTGCATGTTGCACTTCTTGTTAAGGTGAAAACCTTATTCAGAGTTTGGGTCCTCATTCAGCACAATACATCCAAAATATGAAAACAGGGGGTGGGTTTGCAGTCACGGTACAGATTTGCAGTCCATCTCTGTGCCAGAATATAAAAGATCAGAAGTCTGTGTTGAGAGCTCACCCACATTTCGTATGTCAGACTTAGACTACCTCGCCATTACAGAGACTTGGTTGCATGCCGCATCAGACCCTCTCCTATCAGTGGCATCCCCAATGACTACACCATCATAAGATGCGATTGCACCTCTAACCGATCCAAAGGCGGTGGCATAGCCTTCATCCATAAAAAATCCCTAAACATGAGAATGATACCTAATCAACAAATCCCATCAGCTGAACTCTTATCAGTCAAACTCCCCATCTCTCACAATCAAACCGCGACCTTGCACCTCATCTACAGACCACCAAGGCCCATCACTACATTTGCTGATGATCTCACCTCCCTAATATCTGACAAAACAAAGACTAACTCACAAATTATCGTACTAGGCGATTTCAACTTGGGCCTTTATGACCCTAACAATGCTAATGCCTCTGAAATTGCTAACTCCCTTACCAACCTGGGCTTCACTTATCGCATCCTTAAACCTGTGCATGAAAAAGGAAGAACTTTTGACTGGTTAGGAGATTTAAACTGCACCCTTACCTCTATAGTCAACTTACCATGTCATTGGTCTGATCACCACACCATTACTTTCAACATCGTAGCCAGTTATCAACGCCTTAGTGCCAACTTGGCACCCCCTACGTGTGCTAGAAACAAAAGAGACATAACCAGAGATAGCATTCTCCCACACATTCTAACAGCTCTCAACAATGCGTTACTATCTTGCTCTGACCCAACTGCCCTAGTTGACACTTACAATAACACCATCCTCAAAGCCTTGGACACTATAGCCCCTAATAAAACTAGGAAGGCCAAACCATGTGCGCACCTCAACTCGTGGTTCACGCCACACCTGCAGACCTTGCGCAAAGTAAAAAGAAACACCAAAGCCTGATGGAAAAGCTACCCTTCAGAAGCAAACAAGGACAGCCTTGCTATAGCCTCACTTAATTACAAGGATGCCATCCACTCAGCTAAGAAGGAGACTTACAACAAACGTATCCTACAAGCCAAATTCAATACAATTTGATTCTTGAATACAAGCTGAGATTCTTAGAGAACTTGAAACTCCTGCCCTCCTGCCAGATAACTGCAGCAAAGATAGCACTTGGTGTTTAAACATACAGAATGCGGTCCTAGACAAAAGTTCAACACTCCAGTCTAAAATCAATACAAAAAAAGCAGCCTTCAGTCCTTCACCCTACTCAACTCACTCCTTAACAAAACCAACCTTACACCTCCCTTGGTCAAACCTTTCAGTTTCTCACCTTTAACAATCCCTGAGGTAGAAAATATTATCAACAACCTTTAACCTTCAAATTGTCAGGGTGACACCTGTCCCGCTCCCATCATAAAGGAGGCCTCCCATGAACTGGATCCTTTCATTACTACACTTATAAACTCATCCTTTAGCTCAGCTACGGTGCCCGACAATCTGAAGGATGCTTGGGTTATCCCTCTCCTTAAAAAACCATCCCTGGACCCTAGCATACCAACTAACTACAGGCCTATCACAACTGTACCTTTTCTGCTAAAAATCTTAGACCGAGCTGCACACATACAGATCCAGGACTACCTAGAACGAAATAACCTCCTTGGCCTTAGGCAATCTGGCTTCCGACCCAAGCATGGTACGGAAACAGCCCTATTAGATTTAAAAGCACAAATTGATGACCTGAAGGATAACCGCAAGATCGCCCTCCTTCTGCTACTGGATCTCTCGGCTGCCTTCGACTTGGTCAACCACCAAATCCTATGTCGACATCTTGAAACGACAGCACACTTCTCTGACAAAGCCACTACGTGGATCCGATCCTTCCTGGCCAATCGTTCCATGAGGGTCTTCTCCCCATCTTCTCTGCAGCTCCCTGGCAAGTACTGTGTGGCATACCCCAAGGTTCTTGTGTATCTCCTACACTGTACAACGTGTTCACAAAACCACTTCTCGATATCTTCGATTATCTGGGTGCCACCTACACTAATTATGCGGATGACACCCAGATACTCATCCCCATCACTGGCAAACACAATGCCCACACCAAAACTCTAAATGAAATCTACTTGGTAATCCAGGCTTGGATGGCCCGTCATGAGCTCTGTCTTAATGATGACAAGACAGAGCTCCACACGCTTGGATCTTCTAACAGACTCAACAAACTTGACGGCTCCTTCAAATCATTTGTCATCGATAGTAACATTACTAAGGTTACGAATGACACCAAAACTCTAGGTATTCACTTGGATTCCGCACTCTCGCTCACAAGACAAACGAATGCTGTCATTTCAGAATCTGCATATACTTGCAAACATATCACTGCATGCCGCCCCTTCATCAACACAGCTAACCTCATTATCCTCGCGAGAGCCTTAATCTTATCCAAACTAGATTACTGTAACGCCCTCTATCTTGGGACCAGTCACCGTAATCTCAACAAATGACAGGTTATCCAAAACAACACTATCAGAGCTGCCTTAAACTTCCCTAGAAACCAGCATATATCAGACACCCGACGTAACATGCATTGGTTATCTGTTCCCCAAAGAATTGCCTTCAAATCCTTGGCCCTCATTCACAAATGTATGACTACTAATGCACCTCCATACCTAGCCACTAGGTTCACAAGACATACCTCCAACCGACCACTACGAACAGTTCAAAGCTATTGCCTCTCCATCCCTAGGTTCAAACTACAAAAATCAGGTGGGACCAGCTTCCCTGTTTTAGCATCGAAACTTTGGAATGCGATGCCTGCTTCTCTCAGACTCGAACCTGCCTTTGGTATGTTTAAGAGCAAAGCCAAAGAGTGTCTTCTGGAGCAATTATTAAACAATCTACCTCCACTTCCTTACTGACTCCACACACTACACCTTAGAAACTGTATATCCTCTTGTATATATTGCAGAATATTCTTCAATTTTTATCCAGAACTGTTATGATATATCTGTCAATCCTAACCTTATGCCTGTAACATGCATGCATTACACCTGTAATTTGTGCTAACAACTATATGTGCCTTACAATTGATTATCTATGTCTGTTTCATATTCATAAGATTACCCTGCATATATTTGATGTCAACCATCTTTGCCTCATAACTGTTATGTCTGTATTAACTTGTGTAAGCTAAGATATGTGCCCAGATGCCTCAGGGCCAGGCGCGCTATATAAATAAAGAAATACAATACAATACAATATCAGTGACTGTTGACAGGTGGCATAGAGAGTGCGTCCACATGAGCTTTGACCGGATCCGTTAGACATTTAGGTTACCCGCTTCACCTTCCTCGCCAATGCCTCTAAGCTGCAAGGATGCCAGGCAGACAAACAAATACACTGACAAAAAAAGAGATGCAGAATGAAGAAAATGTGCTTAGACAAAAGCAAACAGTGTACCATGGTAGTGCTGGTCCACTTGAAATGACAGTACAGGTTTCATGAGCACTCAATGTCAAGTACCTAGACATGGCGTTTAATAGCAGTATGACGCTAGGTTTAAACTATTTATGTGCAAACAGGTAACAAAATTGACTAATTACAATAACGTACAAGTTCCAACACGTAGCAGCAGCCGACATTTAAGAATAATAGTGCGTTGTCCCCTTGCCGAGGATCTCAGATGCTCTCGGGCGGGGGTCGTGAGCCCTCTTAACCTTTACCAACTGTGGACCTGCCCTTCGCCCCACTGCGCTGATGGAGGGTGAGGTTGAGGCTACAGGAGTGTGACAACAGCACCCCCATTGTGCACTAACACTCCAAGAGGCAGATTTGTCCAAACTCGCCTCCAGTAGACCCTAGTAACACCCCCGTCCACATCCCACTCCTCAGTGTGGGCTCCACTCACCACAGCCTCTCCGAGCTCCAGGCTCGCCTCTAACAACCCCGCCCACCAAGCAAATAGCAGTGTATTCGCAGTCAAGTCTGCTGAAATCAAACAAATGCCTGAGGCCCTGAGCTCAGAGGAGGGGTATTTAGCATTTGAGCATAGGGGTGGCACAGCACCGGGCCCTGCACTTGAAGGAGGATTGAGGGGCATATTCTCGCGGTGAGTGTGCAAGTACCTGTAGATGGGCAGAGGGGAGCTAAGGGGGAACCAGACAAGTGCCTCACAGGTGCGGCATCATGTTGGAGAGAGGCAGGCAAGTCTGGCCCCGGGGGAAGGTGCTGCCCTTGACCGTCGTTCCCGATGTGGGTCACAAAGTGCAGTGCCATGGGGAGGACCAAGGCTGGAATGAGAGTGAGAGGATGCCATTGCCAATTAAGGGAAAGCAGATCTGGGACAATAACTTACTTGGGGATGAGAGGAGAAACCTGCAGGCATTCAGTCCTCTGCTGCCAGCAGCATTGATAGGGTTGTCAATTTGCAGGCCCTAGTAACATCCCCGCTTATAATCTATCCTGCTGCGACCTCCGACCTCCGCTGTTATGTATGACCCTCACATGTGTATTGCCCCTTTAAGGGAATGGGTCCCTCCCACGTGTATTGCCCCTTTGAGATGGGACATGACTGTGTCATGGCCTAAGCTAATAAAAGGAGCCCCTGCAGGCACGTGCAGCAGAACGGCTGCAGACTCCAACCATGGAACATCTGTGTCCATCTGTCATTGTGGGCCCGCAGGGCTACACCGTGTGATTACGCACCTGCGGCCCTGGCCTGCAGGCCCCACGCTGTGTGACCACAGTCCTGCACGTCCTAGCTTGTATAGGCCCCCCAGGCCAGCCTGGTGCCCTGAGTCCAGCCCAGGCACCCACCATCCTGGATGCTCCAGGCATCTATGGTGCTCCGGCACCCAGGCTGTGCCCCACAGCCTCTCAGGGCCCTGCACCACCTCTGTTGATTGGCCTTACCCCGTGGCAATCTGCTGCAAGGAAAAATAAGTTTGCGCCCCCAGGGGATAAGTGATGAATGAGGGACCTCCCACCGGGGAGAGAGAGTCGTGTTGCCCACCATCCCCGCAGCATCCGCCGCAAGGAGAAGAGTCGAGCTGTCCCCCGGGGAAAGAGAATGAAGCGCAGCTGCCTCCAAAAAAGGGAGAGTGGTGCTGCCCTCCCAAGAAAGGAAGGGACAGCCAGGGCATTAGAGGAGCCCTGCCTGCGACCCTCCCTGGCCCTCTGCAATGAGGGTGCTCGTGCGGCCAGGGAGGCAGTCAGCCTGCAATCCCCCGCGGCATCATCCGCCGTGGGGGGGAGGAAAATGATGCGGCCGCAGCCACGAAGAGGGAGCCAGCATGTGGCCAGCAGACGATATCATGCTCCGGTCCAGAGTGTATGACAAGTGTCCCCCCCCTCCAGGTGGCGGCACGTTTTGCTGTTTTGCCACTGCTGGAGCCCCAACAGTGAGCCCGGGCCCGGTGGTGACATCAAAAGAAGTGCTCCGGCTAGGAGCAACGAAAAGAGGAAAGCACCCGTGAGATCCCGGGCCGAGGGCGGTGAGTGTGACTGTGCTCCACTAGGAGCAAAAAAAAAATGCGTGTTCGCTGTCGGAGCTAATAGAACAGACGGCCCTCCAAATGTCGGGACATAGAAGGACGTGCTCCGGTCGGGAGCAGTGAAAGAAGTCAGTCTGCCCCCTGCAGAAGAAATCAGCTCTGTGACGCAATATCCCCGCTCTGTTCACTGTCCATCATGGGTTTTCTCTCTCTGCTGCATGGGAGGGATGAGGAAGAAAGGAGGAAGAGCGGTTGCTGCCATAGCAGAAGGGAAGAGGTGTGCCCTCCCCTGCCTGGGGGGGGAGATGTCTAGATGGCCTCATTGTTGTGTCAACAGTGCCCCCACCACCACACAGATCCTGGCCAACCCAATACCCACAAGGAGCAGTGGCCTCAGCACTTTGCCGTGTAAGTGGCCCCAGCACCAAGCCACTGCTGTCACCCAGCCTGCCCTACGAGTGGCCTCAACACCATGCGAGCCATTACAGCGTCATTCTGCCTGTCCTATAAGTGGCCCCGGCACCGAGCCACCACAAACACCCAATCTGCCCTACAAGTGGCCCTGACGGCCTGCTGCTAATGTCACCCTGCTTGCCATGCTAATGAAGGACCAGGCCAATTTGGCCTTGGGGGAGGTACAATGCCGGCCCCCCTGAGTTCAGCCGACAACTTGTGTCTGACCAAAAAACCATGCAGCACTGGTGACCAACACCAAGGACCAGTGCATCGGGCAAGCAATGGGTTGCAGCTCATCATGAGTGCTTGTGCGCCCTCCAACGCCCCTGGAGGAAAGAGACACTCCTGACTGGTGGAACTTCGCTGAAGAAGGGCGTTAGTGATGTCCAGTCACCCTGTGCCCTGTCAACGTTTGCATGGAGCAGCCTGGTCGCCCCGTGATCTGCGTCTCGCTACCCTGCCCATAACATCAAGGGACTATGCCGATGTGGCCCCTGGTACCTGCCATGTGCGGCTTTGCCGGCCGTGAACTGTACCATCAATGGACCTGGAACCGGGAAGTGACACCTGAACAGACACTGATGGCAAACGAACTGGTCTCCTGCAGTCCTGCAATTGTTTAAAGAGGACTCAGTAAACTTGTGTGTTTTGATGCGGTGAACCTGCATAGTAGCTACATGCTTAAAGTGGTCTCAGTAAAGAACAATAATATGAAGCTGTGATTCCGCAGTTACTAGGTGTGCACATAGTACCAGCCGCCAACCATGGGGTCTTTTTCAGTAGTTGCAGTTCCGAACCCCAGGCTAATAAAGGGTTTTGTAAAGTGGTAGAACTTCCAAGATTCCATTGGCAGTTCACCGACCACGACTGTCACCTGCTGAGTATGTTTAGACTGGGTTAGTATGTAGTATGTCTGTAACTACCTGAGTTAGCTATGTATGTGTCCGTGGCATATCCTTTTATCTGTCTACCCCGCCATTTCTAAAGTGATAAATACTTTGTTGTTCTGTAACAGGTGGGATTCATGTATGTCTCAGCAACGTTTGTTTTGTTCCTTATCAAAAAGGAGTAGTGTTATGTATGACCCTCCCAAGTGTATTGCCCTTTAAAGGGGATATGTCCCTCCCACGTGTATTGCCCCTTTATTGCACCCAGGCTGTGCCCCACAGCCTCTCAGGGTCCTGCACCACCTCTGTAAGACCGGGTGAAACCGGCAAACCAGCATGGTGCTGGGCTCCCCAGCACCAATGAGGCCGGCCGCGTGACCGCCGCCGGCCCCACAACATCCACCACTGCAGCCTCTCTGAGCCCCCTCCAAGACCTAACAGCCCCGCCCACCGACAGTCACTATCAGGTCCACCAATGTGCAGCCTTCACCTACGCAATGTTTTCGTCATGTGATGCAAGCAGATAGTCTAGGGCTGCAGGGCACATGAGATTCCTAGGCAGTGCCCCTTAAAATACGCAGGAACACCTGCGAGTCTGCACTGGTCCCGGCCCGTCGCCACCCCGGGCAGAAAAGCAAGGCAGCAGCCATTTTGATGCAAAACACCAAGGGTTGCCTGGATGTTTATTGATGATTAATGTATCCTTCCGCCAAGACCCCAAAGAGGCCGTATCTCCCGAGACCTACCAGGGAAAGTCCTCGTGTCCCGGTGAGCCAGTCCAGCACTGGTGTCCTTGTGTTTTGATGGGTGAGTCCTTCAAGCATTGGTTGCAGTATGTCACCTCCTGATGTGTGTGGGTTTCTGAGATGTCTGAATTGTGTTGTTATTTTTGGGGATTTGGTTTATGTGATGATGGCACTGCATGAAGTCCTTCTGTTGTTAATGTGTAGTGATGTTCCGGGTCATTTGCTATGGGTGTCCTGTGTGTGTTTGTGTATGTTTGTGGGACATGGAGGAAGATGCAGTGTATTGTTTCTGTCATTGTGCACACACCCATTACCACTCCTAGACATGCATTATCAGGGTATTATGTTGAGCAGACAGGCCTTGCCCTCTTTCCTCATTGAAACCACTCAGGTATGTTCATTTGATGTGCTGAGCATTGGCTTCACGGTGTGACTTGATGCTTTCCTTGGTGGTGCTAGGTCACTTTCTCTAACCATTGGAGCTCACTCCTGTTCTGAGCTGCGCCACGGTCCATTGTGGAAAGCAGTGGAAAGCACTGACAGAAGCTCATGTGGTTTGGTGGTCTGGTGTACAGTGAGGCTGACCTTAGTTCCGGTGGTTGAGTATCGCATTTTGCCTTCTGCCCTTTCTCTGGTGCCCTTGTGTGCCTTGCCTCGTGTCTGGCGTATTCTGCAGTGCCCAAGATTGCTGTGCATGTGGCATGTTGTTACCACTCCAGAGTTCAGTACCACAGACCTTAAGTTGTGACTGTGTCCCTAGTGGTTGATAATAAGGTTTTTTAGTTTAAAATAAGTTATGTTCAAGCACCCCAGGTACACTTAAAGCGTTGCATTATAATCAGGTATTTCTTTTTACTATGGGCTGAGTGCATGCCAAGGATGTGACCTGGGCCTTACTTCCTAGATGTGTTGAAACAAGAGCTAAGAGTTTATCAGCTAGCCAACTTTGTCTTGGTGGAGGCCCCTCAAGAAAACCATATGACATTAGGCAGTATAAGAGCATCCAGTTAGAGTAGGCGTAGTGAATCTCCTTCTTCATTCCATGCAGAACTGAAACTGAGAGTATTCTTGTGGATCTTAGGAGATATAGATCCATATAGACCCTATAACTTACACACTCTGGTGGGAGTCTGAGGTGGTTTCTGAAGACCAGAGATGGCGAAAAGGAAAGTCACAACGTGGATGCCCTCTGTCCCAGATGGAAAGAGGAAAAATAAGGGAGTGCCATATCGTAAACTGGAAACATTGGATATTCATAATATCACAAAGATTGAATCAGAAATCGGAACCAAAACTGGGTCTAGTTATAACATTACCTAAGTAGGTGCACAGGAGGTAAGAGGCACAGGAAACAAGGCAATTGAGTCTTTAGACTTGGATGTTGGGGGCAAGGCAAACCTTAACTTTAGTAACAACGTGGAGAGCAATATGGCAGTAATTCCTCACCCGCCCTTGGATATGTCAGGGGTGCACGTGGCTTCGGTGTGAGCACCCATTTAGCCAGGAGGCATGACTAGATCTGTGGGGTATGCTCCACATGCATATTTACTCATGCTCCACAGAGGACCTCATCAGGTTGAAGCTAAAAATCTGTTAGCCACAGCTGAAGTGCATGTTCATCACCATTGATGTCAAGGTGTCAGATTTCTCCAAGTGCCTCCAAAATCCTAAGATGGAAAGTTGAGGAATCCATAACTTGGTGGTAGTGTTTTTTATGGTAATTTCCACGGTCTCAGACGTGTTCTGTGGCCCTTAGATGGTGGGTGGGTTTAATATCACAAAGGAGAACAGTAGCGGTTTAAGACCTAGTGATCCGTCACAAGTTTGTATCCCTCCCTACGGCCATATGTTGAGGTTGATCCAGTGGATGTGCTTATCGGTAATAATATACGAAGGCTTGGTTACCTAATTGTCTATTTTACCTACTGCAAGCATATAGGGTGATCAGTTATATGCCCATTCTATTTTTCTCTACAGTGCAGAAAATGTGATGCTGGTCATATTGCACATGGACAGTAGATTGCTTCTTTCACTCTAATCCTTGACTCGGGTTAGCGCCAATGGAAGGTCAGTAAATTAGGATGCGCCTTCGTTGTAAATGCAATGTATTGTAAGAATCATCTGTTTACCTAGGGTATTGCCCTTGTGACCTACTTAATTCCCAACCCATGTTATTGACCCTGTATATGCCTCAATGAAATAACGTACTTTCAAGAAGTGCAGTAAATAAATCTGCATGTTCATTAGCCAATTTGCTTGCAACTGCAGCAGGGAAATGACCTTGGACCATGTTCTTTCTGTTCCTAGGTTCCTCTCTTCAGCTTTCCAGTCCATGGCAATAGTAGAGGGGTAAAATATATCCCACAGCTTAATTCTGGTCACTGAAAGGTTGTACCAGAATTCATTGAAGACTGTCCTGAAGAAAGTGGTCAAATCTATACCTTTACCGCTGAAACCGGTAGATAGTGGTTGTTACATAGTGGAGGCCAAATTGATCCTACCTACACTTTGCACAACCTTTTTACTCTCCCCATGTTCTGTCTCAGATCAAGTACCTAAGGGCAGAAAGTGTGGAGGTGTGTCTTTGTCCTCGTTTTTTAGCTATTCCCAACAGGTAGTGCCATCCTCTTTGGCAGATGATTCCTGTTTGGGTTTTGTTGTCTTAACCCAAATAACCCTAGGTCAACCCAGTTAGTCTATGGGATATTAAATTGCCATGTACCCAGAATATACTGCTGAGGAAATGCCATAGGTGTTCCTTTTTTAACACATTTTTTCCATGTATTCATACACATGGATGCGAGTGGCTATGGACAGACAGGGTTGAAACAATCAATTAAGATTGTGAAGATTTATTCAAAAATAATTTATCTTTACTCTCTTTTCCTGTCCCTATTAGATAAGCGGCCCATCAGCGCTTCCTAGGATTAAAGCAGGACTAGGCAGGTGTAGCAAGAAAATCAATCTATCCTTCTGTCTTTCTCGACAACCGTGCCCTCCATAAGCCACCTGCTGTCCGCGGAAGCTCTTCGGTGCTGCAGAGAAATCACACACAATTGTGTTTTGCCCGTTTTTTGTGATAAAACCGTAACCAGTTAGGGCATTACCTTTTACACTGTTACACCTAGTGCCTTTAAGTCTGTGACATCATGGATCAGGCCCTGGAGTGGTTCACCTCCTTCCTCCTGGACCACCCTCCGATGTCCAACCTGGGTCCTTTCTCTCCACCGCCTCTCTCTCCACATGTTCCCCAGGACTCTATCCTCTCACTCTGGCTCTTCAATGTCTACTTGGCCTCTTTGGCCCACCTAATATATACCTTCTCCTCTAACTTTTAGTGTTCTGCAAACAACCCTCAGCCTCCTCTCCTCTCTCATTCATTCCTGACTGTCTATCCACGATTCATTATTGGTGCACCCCCAACGATCTCTGCCTCAATGCCACTATTACTGAGATCCTTCTCATTGGGACCCCTTCTCACATTTTCCCTCTCTCACTCTGGCCGCTCTCCTTGGGGCCTCTTCCTCTGCCTTCCTGTGAGGCAAAAAACCTTGGTGTCCTCTTCGACGCCACTCTCTCGTTCTCTCCTCACATCGCGGAACCTATCCAAGAAGGCCCATTACCAGCTGCACCTCTGCAGAGCCCACTGTCTCCAGAGCCCCTTTTCCCTCTAGGCTGGACTACTGCAACAGCCTCTTTCTCAATCTGCCTTCCTCTTCTCTCCGTCCTCTGCAACTAATCTGGAACAGGACTGCGAGACCTCTCCTTGGCCTCAAGCCTAGGGACCGTATCGCACCAGCTCTAAAATCTGTCCACTGGCTCCCAGTGGCAGCAAGGATCAAGTTCAAGAGCCTCTGCATAGTTCACAAGGCTTTCTGGGGCTGGGGCCAGCACTACATCTAACACTCTCTTCCAAAACACCTTCCTTCTCGAGACATTTGCTCAGCCATCTCAAACTCTCTGAGGTTCAGACGCTTCTCCAGGCAGAGAGTGGCAGTAGATCTATCTCCTCTGCAGGTGCCTCCCTCCAGAATGGCCTCCCTGGCACTCTCAAACTTGAGCCGGACCACCTGAAGTTCTGTAAGCAGCTCAAGACCTTCATTTTCACCTCTGCTTTCTCTCTCTCTATCCCCTGCTGATCTACCTGTCTGCTGTGCTGACTGGTTGCCTGGCCACCCTCAAAATCTCACTGAGTACCAGGCTCCTCCATGACCATTCGCCCCTGCACTGGCTCCTATCCTACCGCACACTTAGGGGCTGCAACTGTAACCCTACAGTTCCTAGCCTCCTTGCACTTACCCAGAGCTGTGCTGCCATTGCTGCACATACTCAGAGCAATGCTGCCCTGATAGCACTTCCCACTTTCCTCTGCCTTGCACTCACCCCCTTCTCCCTCCTCCCTGTACTTTGCGTTACCGCACTTGCACGAGCTGAATGACACAAGTGCTGGTAAGATTGTTTGTTTTGTCCTCCCTGTCTTCCCTCCATTGTCTTGTCGCGCCTAGATACACTTGTGTACAGCTGCGTTATAAATGAGGTGAAGATGAGAGCATTTAGGAAAGATGGATCACTGCGCTGATCACAGTGTATATCATGTGTGTGTCCTGCAGCCGGTTGTTGGGTTCTTGGGGGACAATGCTCTAATGTCCCGTATTGTAAAGTAATAAGGGTTGGTAAGAACCACGTGCGCTACGGCCCTGGACTTTGAGTATCATGACCAGTTAGGCGGTATGTCAAAGGCGAGTAAATGATAAGTCTTGTCACTTGAAACCCTTGTTTATAGGTGCGTTATGAATGCCATATCATATCATATCACTTCAGTTTCATTTTTAGAGTGCTGCTTTATTGGCATATAACTGCCCTGATCTGTTAGCACATATAGTGCCCGATCGCATATAGAGTGCTGTCAGTGTCAAGACAGGTACGTAAAGTGCTGTATCAGTGATCTTTTGATGACTCATCATATCATATCATATCACCTTAATTCCGGACCGGCAATCTCAGAATGAGCACAATAGTCTAGCTTTCACATTTCAACTAAGCACAGCATATTGGCTAACCTTCACTATTCTTCTAAGTGTGATACATAGTCTAACCTTCACAATTCTTCTAAGTGCAGCATATTGGCTGACCGTCACAATTCTTCTAAATGCGATACAAAGTATAACTTCACAATTTTTCTAAGTGCAGCATATTGGCTGACCTTCACAATTCTTATAAGTGCAACATATTGACTGACCTTCACAGTTCTTCTAAGTGCGATTCATACTCTAACCTTCACAGTTCTTCTAAGCGCAATACATAGTCTAACTTGCACAATTCTTTTAAATGCGATACATAGACTAACCTCCACAATTCTTCTAAATGTGATGCATAGTCTACCCTTCACAATTCTTCAAAGTGTATCATATTGGCTGACCATCACAATTGTTCTAAATGTGATAGATAGGGCCTCATTACAAGTCCGGCGGTAACCTGCCTGTTTTTCCGGCTCGGTTACCGCCGGACTGGTATTACCATTCCGCCTCCGTGATTCCCGGAATTACTGGGGCATTACAACCCCGGTGACACGGGAATTCCGGAGGCGGAATTCGGTAAATCCCCATTCCCATTGAGTCCTTTGCGACTCAATGGGAATGGGGATCATGGAAACACTGGCACCATCTCGTGATGGTGCCGGTGTTTCACGTCCGCCTGCAGGCGGGCGGTGTTAAACCCGCCAGGTCAGACCTGGCGGGAATGACACCTCCGCCTGCAGGACTCAAGATCACCCGGTATGGAAACAACGGTGGCGGCGGGTTTAACGCCGCCGTTATTTCTATACCGGGTGACTCGTAATGAGGCCCATAGTCTTACCTTTACAATTATTCTAAGTGCAGCATATTGGCTGACCTTCACAATTCTTGTAAATGCTACATATTGGCTGACCATCACAATTCTTCTAAGTGCGATACATAGTATAACTGTCAAGATTCTTCTAAGTGCAGCATATTGGCTGACCTCCACAATTCTTCCAAGTACAGCATATTGACTAACTAGTTTTTAAGGGTCCTAAACGCAGGGTTGGGGGGGACCCCCCACAACAACAAAAAATGCATTGGATGAGCATTTTTTCATTAGAAAATTTTCGATGGAAACATGTTTAGATGAAATATTTTCGATGAAAAGACATGGAACCTTTTATGATAACACTCGTACATGTTATACTCAAGGCTTTATGATGTTTGGTATTCATCATTTCCGTCTGTATGTATCCATATTTATTTTTTGGTCATTTATTTTCCTATTTATCCACATGTATTATTTGTCATATAAAAATATAACTTGCAACCAGTATATTTCTGCATTAATCAGATGAATAAATGCATTTCTAAAAATATTATTCCACATCATTGCCACCTCCATTTTTACCACAACATTTTGCCAGTCTGCAAAGAATTTGGCTTGAAATGGATGATTGACAGCTTAAGGAACCAAGCAGAAAATCCACTTTTATGTTTTTTTTTCATTTTTATAACTAAATACAGACGGAAAGGAGGTCGATTTCCATCTGTATTTATGTGTAAAAATCTGTCAAAACAGAAAACAGGGAGCCCTAGTTAAAAGCATCTGTAATGGAGAAATCCAAAGCAATCGACTTGAATACCATTGACTAAATGGCTGCTGTTCCCAGGAATGGGTGCGCAGCAGAAGCAGAATCGTGCATAGGACTGGCGTGAAACCCTAGCACCCCATCAACGATCCTGGTATCATCAGGGAGAAATTGATTGTGTGGTCAATTTCGATTGCAAAGATACCTGCAATCCCTAGAGATATGGACTGTTGCACAATTAACATCTAGTGAGGTTTCCACCTACAGCAATGAATGTATGGCAGAGGAAGGGGGCAGAACACATACGGGGCATTCAGGGGTGGACGGGGAACCAAACGAGGCCTTGGAAATCCTTTTCAAAGTAGCCCTGTGTTACACATTGCCAGCAAGCACAACTCTTTTCCTAGGAGAGCATTTGGAAATAAAATAGGGTACCACACAAAAGAGGCTCACGGTGCAGAGGCCTACCGGCAAATCTGCAGAGCTCCCCATAGGCTAGTCCACCCCTGGGGGGATTGGAGGCTTATAGTTTAGAAGTGCTCTCTGGTAGGCCCTTGATCTTCCTCCAGGCATCACCACCATTGGTCAGCTTAGCGGCCTTGTGATGCATTGCCATCATGTTCCTGCATTATGAATACTGCCACTTATTTACTTGCAGATGTTGACCAGCGTTGGGCGAAATTGACGATTTCTACACAGTGAAAAGTGATGGCACCAACAAAAGACGTGTGGTTGTCAGAAATGTACGCAATCTGCAATATTGAAAGAGTTATGTGGAACTTGCAAAGTAAAGGGACATTGTTTGATAAACTTGGGCGGTTTCATAAATATGGGTTAAGAGACTATCGTAGAAACTGAATTGAAGGAGAGAACACTCCAACTCAAGATAAGTCTTCATTTTCCTTTTATAGACTTTGGAGCAGTTTCCTGAATATGGATTAAGAGGCTATCTAAGAATATGAATTAGACGAGAGAACAGTCCAACTCAAGATAAGTCTACATGTTCCTTTTATAGACTTTGGAGCAGTTTCCTGAATATGGATTAAAAGGCTATCTAAGAATATGAATTAGACGAGAGAACAGTCCAACTTAAGATAAGTCTACATTTTCAACTATGTATTTCACTGGTTGCAGTCCTTGAAGTTTGGTGGTTGTTTCAAGTTTCTTAGTGTTTAATTTATATGCATGGGTTATCCCTTTTTTATTCCTTTTTTTCCCCTCTTCTCCCCCGTTTCCTTCCACTTCATAAGCATTAGTTATTGAGATGTTATATGGCATTTTGTGTATTGTTTCTTTTGAAATGTAAATAAACCAGTTCCAAAAAAAATAAAATTAAAATCAAAGTGATGGCATATAGTCAGAAAAGTCCAGCCACTCGGCCGTTCGGTCCACGGCGTAGAAGTCATGTTTTAGTTATTGGGTGCATCACAATGCTACCCCTGTTTTCATTTTTCACCATGGCCATGGATACATGTCAACCAACCAGGTGGCAAAAAACATTTCCGCCTGATAAGGGGCTCAAATGTTAGTGCATTCGATGCAGATATCGTCGGAGTGGAATTATGGCCGGAATCCGCCAATCTGCTCTGCTGGTGAAACATTATTCCCGGCCTCCTATTGGCCAATGCCCATGAGCTGTGTGTTACCTTTGTTTTCTCTTCTAGCGCTATTCTCCGCACAGAACAACTGTGCAATGAGATGTGTCAAATGGGATTTGAGCCAAGGGACAACCCTTACAACACGTGAGGACTGAGGCACGTTACAGTAAAAATGACTGCTCAGGTGTGAATGCTAGGCACGGAATACAAATCCCCCTATTTACCGTTGGGCCCTGGGGTCTGTCATACCGTCAGCCATTTATTTTCCTGAAGGGTCCTCGAGCTTCGCGAGATATACATCATGTAATTTACATGGCTAGTCAGGAATTACACCAAAAGTTCATTAAACATCAACTGGGGGATTCAAGTGAACTCTGCTAAGTAAATTAAGCGGTGATTTAATTAAGTTGTTAATTAGTTAATTAACTGCTACGCATTTTTTAAATGATGCCATTAACACATTGACATAAGTTTCAATTTCAGTTCTCCACGTATTGCAAGCCTTTATGAAGCGGGGAAACCTTCAGGGCTTAATCCCATCCAGAGGGCTCTGAATGAAATAATGCATTAATTATGCAGTAATCTGATTTATGGTGCTAGGCCCATGCAGTTGTGCAACTGCTTTCTAGTCTTATTTCTATTGTTTGTAAATACAGAGTAGTTGTGTTTACAGTCCAGTGCATGCCGCAACCGCTTTACTAACATTTTGCAACAGCGACAAAGACATTTTCCAAGATCGGGGCAGCCCACCAACTAGCATCAATTCAACCTCCAAACACCTGCATGCTCCTCTGTGACGCATATTGATCGTGCAGAATTTCAAACACCAGAAACTTCCAACGCGAACATCACAGTAAGGGCCTGATTCATGGAATTTATCAGCGCGCAAAAGTCTGTTTACCGATTCATGGAACTTACTTTGCGTGCATTTCCGGGTCCTTGCAGGTACGTTGCGCAGGTTCATCCCGTCTCTGCGTGCAGTCGAGCGCTTAGCGCGATATTGCACACAAAGCGTGGGACGGGCCTAAGCAAAAAAATAAATAGAGGGCAGAACATGCATATTCCCCATTCCACACGCATAATGAGGAAGATCAAGGAATAATGTGGGCGCGTTGAGCGAAGGGCCTCACAAAACAATTACACACCCAGTCCAGCGCGCACACAGCCATATTCATCATGGATCTGAACATGCAACCTAACGTTGGGAAAGTCACACGCAAACCCCGTGATCTAACCACCACATGATAGCAGACGTAAAGTTCAATGTGCAATGGATCCAACACGTATAAAGCACTCAATGCACGCCATACAAATGTCACGCAGCCACTATGAATGCCGCAACAATGGGAGCCATCATATATGGACATAGAAGGAGGCGGACGATGCCCAGGGCGTAGATTTTCACAACACATACCACACTGTTTGGTATGCCTGACGACCAGGTGTATGCTAGGTACAGGTTCACATCCCATGTCATCATAAAACTTGTCAGGGAGTGGGAGCAAGACCTAGCATCACCCACCATCTGCTCACAGGCCCTTACACCCCCTGAAAAGGTGCTGACAGCACTCCATTTCATTGCCAAAGGCTACTTTCAGTGCACCACTGCCATAGTTGGAGGGATATCTCAGATCACACAATGCCACTCTCTACCAGGCGTTGGCCCGCATAACATCACGTGCATGTGTGTGTAGGGACATATATATGCTGCAAACACAGGAAAGCCAGTTTTTGTGCCAGGATTTATATGCTGTTGCACACTGTCCATGTGTACTTGGAGCCATCGCCTATACACATGTTGTGCGACGGCCCCCTGATTGATGGAGCACATATACCGCAATCGCAGGGACTGGCATTCCATCAACGTGCAGGTCATCTGTGATGCAGATGGAGTGATCATGCAAGTCAATGCTCATGTCCCTGGCAGCACGCATGACAGCTACATTTGTCAACAGTCACCACTCTACCAGGCCTTGGCATCAGGAAAATATGGCAACACCTGGCTCACTGGTGATTATCAACAATCATGCACATGCATGCATGCATGTGACACATTGAATAACAGGCCAGGACAATCAATGCCAAAAACAACCATGTACACATTTGCAGGGGACAGTGCCTACCCGCTATCAACATTCCTACTGACGCCATACAGGAATCCTGCTACATCAGCTGAGGTAAGATATAATGTAGCCACCAGGGGCATAGTGGGTGCTCAAGTCACGTTTCTGCTCCTTTGACCACTCTGGTGAGGTATTGCTATATGCCCCACCAGCCGTCTGTAAAATTATTGTAGCAGCATGTTTACTGCACAATGTTGTCACATGGCGTGGCATACCAGTTGATATGCAGGAGGGACATTGCCCTCAGCTACAATCACCACCCTTGCCCTTCGTCGGCCAAAGGGCCTAGGGAGAGGCTGCCTACAACCAGCTGGTGCAAACATACCTTACCTGAATAACTGCCCCTGTGGAGCACACACAATGAAGCCACATCCCTGGTGCCATTCAATGATTAATTGGGTCCTATCCTTCATGCCCATAACGACACCCTGAGAATGTGTGTCTGGGAGAGGCAAACTGTGTGTGTCCATTGGACATAAAATAACATGCACCAAACATTAACACAGTCGCAGAAAGTGGAACAAACAGTGTCCATGTTTTCTACACCAAAGCACACAACGCGAGAAACAAACTCCACGACCACTGTCACATGGACGCCAACTGTTGTGCATGTAGATGCCCCACAACACACAGGAGAACAGAAGCTGTAAGGCACAGCACAAAATTGAAAACAACAACTAACATGTGTGAGGACTACGCTGGCCACCCCATGCGTGTCTCACAACAATATACAGTTGGAGTCGCAACCCTGGCCACCCTATGCGTGACTCACAACAATATACAGGTGTAGTCGCAACCCCATTCCCTACCAACAACTATGCTCACAATATACATTCACATCCAAATAGTCATGCAGACTGAGATAAATTCAAGTGCACTGCAAGAAAGATGGACATCTCACCTCACATCTTTCCCCTTGTGTGCCTGCACCAATTGTACCCTGGAATGCATTGATGCTCCCCTCCGTAGGTCTGCAAAACACCCGACTGCTGATGTGTTGCGTGCACGCATCCAACAGCACTTTCCCCTTCAATCACAGCAACCATCATCCCCTGCAGAATGCCTGAGTAGAAAAAAACAACACAAGATAAGAGCAGGTAACACATCCATGCACCCAATTACACTGCAACATGTGCCCTCCCCCCGAGTGCAATGCAACAAATGTAAGCAAGAACTCTCCAACCACCCATTACCATGAGTCCCTGCAGCTATGCAGCCAGTTCCGCCCACCTCAGGCCAATGCAATTAAAACAAACACCCCACACAGTGACACCTTCTACACCCACAACACTTACACTGTCTGCCCCCCTGAGTTCCATGCAGTGAAGGACCAGGTAACACTTACCCCTTGTTCCGGTGAGGGGACATTGTGAACACTCTGATCTGGCTTGAGTCAGAACGACACTGAGAGGACTCCCATATAGAGATCACTGAGAGGTTGGAAATCCAGGATTCCCTTGGAAGCACTCCCAATGCCACAATATGGCATCCCCTCATTAACGTGGCACCAGGATAGTGCAGTAAACACTGTCAGGGGAGTTGATGATGCAAAGTCCAAGACAATGGAATGCAAACATCTTATCAATTGTAGAGAAGACCGGATCTGGCAGAAGGCAGCTGGTCAAAGAGGCAGCAGTCATACAGGAAGGCAGTGCACAGAGGGAACTGGCATAAAAGAGACAAGCAGACAAGAGAAGGAAATGAGAAACGGAGGTCATGTAACCTGCCACACAAAAGTGAGCAGGGAACAGGCAAGAGAAAGGGATGGCAGAATTCATAGGGACTGAAATGAACGGGGACCAAAGTGCTGGGAACAGGCAACAAAATATCTGCAGGTGTACCATGCATGGTACATGTCCCGACGGCAAACAAGAACACCAAGCCAATGGTGTGTGTACCCGGTGTCTGTGTTGAACATGTAATCCCCCAAATGGCCTGCAATGTTGTGCTGTGTGTGGATTTGTCTCGGGACAGCACCCCCAGCAGGAGCAAAAGTACCAAGAGTGGACTGCCAGCGTGGGTAGACATGCCATGAAAAGCTGAGTGAATGGGATGCCACGCTGTACGCAAGACACATGCAAAAACAGCAAGCACAGACCCACCAGCCAACCATCACCATGTATCCCCGCATACATGAAGCCAGACCCACTCAACTCAGTCCAAGGCACACATGAAGCCAGACTCGCTACCAATAACAACATCACATGTGCCCCTCTGAGTGCCTTCAGTTTACCTGCACAAGGTACCCACCTGTCTCGCATCCAGAGCATGCCACTTGAAACAACATTCTAGGCTTGCAAAGACATGCATTGCATTCAAGTAAAGAAACTGGACAACCTTGGCAACTCCCATATGGAACAAAGTAACTGCCATTGACAACCCAGTGTCAACGTCCGGAAGTGCAAATAACAGAGCATGAGCAACTATTAACCTTACAACAGCAAAACTCACCAAAAGGGAAATCACTGGCTGGCTGTGAAGCAAACAGATTTCAAGCACAGCACAACATGCAGTCTGGAAACAGGTGTCAGCCCCAGGATGCAAAACAAAAGAGTTGATGGCTGGAAGGTTTAGAATAAATCTTGACCTCTGGCATTGCTCTGGGCAACCCTCCAGACCATCGTTCTTCGCCTGCCAAGCCATTACAAAAGGGGAAAAACCATATGCAAATCAGGCTTGGTCCCACCCCCAAAGGGGTAGTCCAGCCCGAACTGCTAGGTCACATCCCTTTTGCACGAGACCACAAGCATCCCCAGACATGTTTCAGCCTTGTTGGGCGTCATCAGTGAGGAGTAGCTTGGGTCTCTAGGCCCAGCAGGCAAGGGACCCACGTCTGGGCATACCCTTCCCACTCGGGGTGACAATAGCAAAACAAAAGAGTTGATGGCTGGAAGGTTTAGAATAAATCTTGACCTCTGGCATTGCTCTGGGCAACCCGCCAGACCATCGTTCTTCGCCTGCCAAGCCATTACAAAAGGGGAAAAACCATATGCAAATCAGGCTTGGTCCCACCCCCAAAGGGGTAGTCCAGCCCGAACTGCTAGGTCACATCCCTTTTGCACGAGACCACAAGCATCCCCAGACATGTTTCAGCCTTGTTGGGCGTCATCAGTGAGGAGTAGCTTGGGTCTCTAGGCCCAGCAGGCAAGGGACCCACGTCTGGGCATACCCTTCCCACTCGGGGTGACAATAGCAAAACAAAAGAGTTGATGGCTGGAAGGTTTAGAATAAATCTTGACCTCTGGCATTGCTCTGGGCAACCCTCCAGACCATCGTTCTTGGTCCCACCCCCAAAGGGGATGCTTGTGGTCTCGTGCAGAGGGAATGTGACCTAGCAGTTCGGGCTGGACTGCCCCTTTTGGGGTGGGGCCAAGCCTGATTTGCATATGGTCTTTTCCCTTCTGTAATGGCTTGGCAGGCGAAGAACGGTGGTCTGGAGGGTTGCCCAGAGCAACGCCAGTGGTTATGATTCATTCTAAACCTTCCAGCCATCACCTCTTTGTTTTTGCAGCCCCAGGATGCAGGCACAAGTGGGCCCATTGATTGCAGGAATACAACTTCTGGACACCCACTGTGAGGTGTAATGTGTGCCTTTGGGTCACCCCTGGATGCAGGGGAGGAAATGTAAACCAAGTGAGGAGGTGAAGGTCTGGGGTTAGGAGGTACACATGTGGTAGCTGGTGCGAAGGATGACAGATGGCAAGAGGGAGACAGGACACAGAGTGATAATGTGTAGCTGTGGTGTGGAGAGAGATAGTGATAGGGGAATTGTGGTGCAAAGAGGAGACTGGCTGGTGGGGAGATGTGGAGAGTAATGGTGGTGGTGACAGTGGGTGAGTGCAGAGAGAAGGTGGTGAAGAGAGGAAGACAGAGACAGAAAGACCGGGAAAATGCAGCATGGTCTGAAAGCCTGGAAGGCACATTAATGGGAAAATAGCAGAGGTTGCTGGTTAGGAAGGACAGTAGTGGGTGAGGGAGAAGGGCAGACTGGGAAACAAAGGCCACCTGTGAAAGGACAATCTCCAGCTCCTCATCACAAAAGCAACATGCTCAACCCGCCATGGCATGTAAACCAGAAAGAGACCCATGTCTGCAACATCCACGCAAATAAGTCCCTTCAACCACATCTCCACACCCTGCACCAACCACCAACCCCTCCCGTTGGACACCACAGTAAATGGACTTAACAACAATACCCAGCTGTTGACTCACCCTCCAACAGACCACACACCCTGGACAAGACTGTCCTAGTAAGTGTGCAGGGATCATAGGGTGCATTTGCAACACCTACAGAGACAACAGATGACCAGAAGCTGGGGGAGTGGACAATGTACCACATGCATGTGTCCATAATGTACACACACACCATGCAGTCACCCACAGTGCTAAATTTGAACAACAAGTAATGGGGAAAAAGTCATGCAATACATCCAGGTGGAAAAAACATACCGAAAACAAAGATGAAGAACAAGTGACTTGAGTGGGGAACACAGGTGAACTATGTCAGGCGTACACATGCTACACATGCGCAAACCAGTGCAACCCCAGATGCACCAAGTGTGCCAAAACTGTCCTGTGGATTCAATGGAGACAGATGGCCAGATATGTGTTACCAGAGGCAAGGCCATGAAGGGGAGCAGCCAAGTTTGTGTAGACCTGATAATGGACGTGTGTGTGTAAGATGTGGAATTTGTGAGCGGAAAGGTGTGGCGAGTGGGCTCTGGCACAGGGCAAAGAGTAGTGTGGATAGGAAGTACACCTATAACTGGGGGGTTGTCCTACCCTCTATTAATCAAAAACATGCAAAACAATTTAAATGCAAATTGGTTTTAAACCCTTTTGGACGCCCATATTCATGGGGCAACCATTGTTGGAAACAACACGCTTGCTGCTAATGAACACACGTCTCTTACGTTTTCAAAATGTCAGCTTTTTATTATTAATTTGCTGATACTCTTTCTTTTGCAAGATATTTAAGTATTTTTATATACATAAAAGTTCATGATGACCATTGAAATGAACCAACACATGGTTATCTCTGAAATCCAGTGCAACATGTTTACAGGTGTCCAAGGTGTAAACAATACACTCGTATAATTAACAAACAACTTGCTAATAAGTGACAGATACCATGTAGTTAGGTGCAAGAAACACAGGATGTGAGTGCAGTTGGAGGAGACGTTGATTGTAGGTCTCCTATACCGGGCTAAAGTCTCCCGGATAGGGAGTACACCTGCAGGGCCCCGTAGGACACATGGGGCGGGCGGAGGACAAGTGTGACAGTAAGAAGACATCATAACGGTAAGTGAAGCAAGTGGTGGACAACCAAATAACAGAGTCCAGATGCACAGGGAATTCAGGACATGAATGGGGATGTAGATTCAGAATGTGGAAAATACTGCCAATGGCTCAAAAGTGATGCACATTCCAGTTATTTGGCTGTCCATTGTGTAAGTGCAACCTGTAAAACAATGCACATGCGTTGATGTGCAAGGGTACACACACACACATGCATGTGGACAAACACACATCTGCACTGACATTCAACATGACTACATGGTTACACCTGCAGAAAGCAAATGTGTCAGCATGCATGCAAAGATCGTGGTGACCACTTATACAGATATTACAGGATTGACAGGGCTCATCCTTACTTGCTAACAGAGCTGCACTGATGTGATTCCCACACCGCCTCCACCGGAAACTGTACCTCCACATTTATGAATGTAGGGCCAGTGCCTGGCAGAGGGCATGGGGACTAGGAAGGTGAAAGGGTGCAGGGTGGACCTCCTCTGGAGTGCAGTCACTGGATGAATCAGGATCACTGCAACAGCATGGGACGCTGTATGTTACCAGCCATAGTAGCAAATCACGCATACTGCACATATGTTCAAAAAGACTATCAACCCATTGTTACCTGCACATGTTATCCTGTTGTAATCAAGTCAACCATGGCAGTTCACACCATGGCTGCATCTCCACTACTGCACTCATTATCCTTGAGAGGGCAGCAGCATATCTCTCAAGGTCGGAAACAAAAAATAGTACATCTCGGACAGGGGGAAACACAACATATGCCTCCATCGTGGACAGGGGTATGAAAAAAATCAGAAAAATGTATTCATCCGGATCAAGGGGGCAATAAAAAACTAGAAATCAAACCACACCGGTCAGGTTCAAAACAACAAAAATAATGTCCATCCTGGACTGGGGTTAAACAAATGTCCACCCAGGAGGGGGAGAAGGAGGAGGGTGTGTGTCCATATCTACACGAGTGGACCAAAAAACACAACAACAAAAAAGCAACACAAATATTAATAACCTTCCATAGGCTCATGGACATCATGGCAGAGGTGACTGAGGTGGTGTGGGTGTGCTGGGACTGCCATTCTGCGGTGGATCCTCCTCAGGTGGTTGTGGGGGTGGCAGTTGATCCACTCCATGCAGAGCCAAAGCCTGGTCTTCATTGGCTAGGGCTAGCCTTGACACGGATACATGCACCAGCACCCCAAAGGTGGTGAGGTCACGATGTGCTTCATCCCGAATAGCATGTGCACTCCCTCGTGACACCTTAAGTTGCTGGAACAGTGTCTGCCTCAAGGCATCCATCTCTTTGTGAAGATGTGTCCTTGTGGCTGAAAGTTCACTGTGCATTGAAACCCCCAAGCTCTCCATCTCACGGCAATTGGAGTTACGAGATGCCAACATCTCCCGCCTCAGAGCCTCTCTGTGTGCCTTATCATCTGCATGCAGGGAGTCCTGCAGACACTTCAGATCAGCTTGTTGGCCCTTGATGTTGGCCTCCAAGCCCAGTTTGTGGGAACGGCTTGAGGACCACATGATTTGCTGCTGTTGCGCATCCTGGGCCTCTGGTGTGGACATGTTCTTGGCCAGAGGATCCATGCCCTCTGCAATACAACTCAACACATCGCCATGTCGGATGGCGGCATGCATCATTTGCTGCTCCTACACTTTTTCTCCAGCATGCACATGTCCACCACGTGTGCAGGTTCCATGGCAGCGTGATGCAAGGGACCAGGCCTGTTGCTGCGGGGCTCCTGCGGGGCTCCAGTCATTGGCTGCAGGCCTGCAACCCTCTATTGGAAATAAGCCCCAGAGCCTGAAACCAACTCATGGGAGGAAGGTCTTGCAGCCGAAACCATTGCGGACATGGGGCTCACCACTGACCAGCCTTGTGAAGTCTGCTGCACTGCCGCAGACTCAACAACCCCATCCGATCTGCCCTTTGGGGCACTTACCTTCTCTGTCAGTGAGTCATCCACTTCTGGTTCTGCATCCAAATCAACAGAGTCAGAAAAGTCTGAAGGGGCTGGAGCATGACTGATAATCGCCTGTAGCACCTGTGAATTTTCATGGTGAAGGACAACACGGCCTCCACTGGTGAACTGACGTACCAACTCCTCTTCTTCCTCCTCCTCCTCTGTAACCACTGCATCATCACCTGCACATGGGCAGAGAATGACATTTGGAGTCATGTGTTTCCTGATTAACATGCACATGTGCATGAAAGTGCAGACAGACACAAAATGGCTGGACAGTCATACATCTGACATCATGACTTGGCACACTGTGAGCAATAAGTCACGGATGTATGGCATTTGCTGACATGCGGCACCCCCACATCCCCGGTCCTGTCCATGCCATTAGTCAACACATAGATGTATAAAAGTGCCGTACACAATGACTGATGGGCCATGCAACAAGCATTTCATCACACAACCCAGACACAAGTACTGCACATGGGGCATTGTAATGCTGAAGGCCAGCACATGGCATCAGTTAGCCGGCCAAATCCACAGATACTACCAAGATCGAAATATGGCAGACAATACATGATTCCAAATTTGTACTTGATAACCATGTCATTTCAATTCACACATGTAGACTGTACATCCATTTCTCTCCATTGCTGTGTATGTCAAATGCCTGAAATGCCAAAAAATGATGTCCTTGCAAAAGTGCTCAAGTGGATGCATTGGAACACAACCTACATGCATTCCCTCACCATCGGAAACCTCTCCATCCACCCAACATGCCAACCACTGCCACATTTCACATAAATGTGATTCTGTACCCTAATCAGGACAGCACGGACCATTGTTTCATTGTGCAGAGCATAGTCCATGTACAATCAATGATGTGATTTGTGTGCAGCAATGATGTGTGTGCTGGCCAATTCACAACTCTCTCAGTGAAGGTCTCCCTGTACTTGGCCAAAAATGTGAGTACACATATGACTGTTACCGTCTGATGTGTCACATCAATGATGACACCAGATCTACAGCACCATGTGTGTGGATTCACATGGGCGTGAGTCCCCTGCTGTATGCCTCGGACAATTCATGGATATGCATTGTCAATTCACATTGTGTCTGATGACAGTGACATTCAGATGGCATTTTCATATGAATTGTCAGGCGATGAGTGGCCATGAGTGAGTGACTGACATCATTGGCTGTCGCTTTGTATGACACTGCCATGTAACAGGCGCTGTCATCTCACACAATGTGAAGTGGCACTGCTAACTGTGTGTGTTTGCTGTGCACTATATTAGTCCTTGCACTGTGTGACCGCACAACTTGGTAGTCCTTTGCACCAGCTCTATGCCACTTGTACATTCAATAGTGCACTGGGAACATTGACATATGCATCCACTGCGAATGTGCCATACTGTACCCACACTCAATCATATGGATCAATCACAGAATTCCCCTCAAATTCAATACTCAACTGTACAAAACCCCCTTGCCACACCACCACAACATGGTATTCACTGGCTGCAGGCCAGCACTGAGTAGAGACGCTAATCCCAACACTGTCTATAAAAGCATGGCCCTGCTCCTTTGTGCATGATTCACCCATGAGGCATGCCTGGTGGTGAGGAGGGTGTGTCTGTGTGAATGTGGACCCCATACAACATATAATGGGCCACCTTTGTCATTTATACTGCTAAAGGTAATTTATGGTCCGGGAGTAGTACGCAGGTGCAAGAATCATTCCCTACATTCATGCCTCCGGTATAATTGATTTAGTTGGGGCATCCATCCCTTTCTATGAACATCATCCTACAATGATGTGTCAGTATTCTTGACCGGGCATTCTCGGACTGAGAACCAGCACCTCCTCATATTAAAATCCCATGGCATAAGGAGCAACAAAGCCCTCAAGCCACTTCTAAGTGGGCAATGTAGCTGCCATGCCATTCCATATCAAACAGATTACACGTGTCTGGACAAGTATGCATGTCTCAAGTACACAGACAGCAGGCCAATGTTTGTGCGAGTGTGATCCACGGTGATGCGAGGAAGAAGGCATGCATCTATCATGTATCGATTGATATACACATAGAGGCCTCTCATGTCAGACTGGTGATTCTAATATGAACTGTATTTACATATTTGTAATTTGACCATGCACATACATGACAAGCAATGCAGACAGGCAACTCACTGGCCTCATTAATGAATGTAACCTTTCACATGAACTGTCTACAGACATTTCAGTTGGAGAGTTCCAGAATGGCCACCTTGGTATGATGGCTCACCATCAGCTGTTTTTCAGTATGTTTCGTCTATTGTTGCCCCGTGCAATAGACACGTGAAGTTGCATCTACAGAATGCCTGCTACACAGGGGAGTGGTCTGTGGGCACTGATGCCCCGGCAGGCTTGTTACACCACAGTGTGTCATGGCAGGCAGCTCCGATATGCATTCTGACAAGGCATCCCGTAAGAGCAGATGACAATACAAGTATGCAAATCAGCAGCAAATTATGTGTGTGTTTGACATATATCGCATGTACTTGATGTACAATGTAAAGAGACAGGCCCCAAGAATGTGTCAATGATCAATACATGTGGATGTGGCATTTATTGGCGTGACATGGCGATGTGCCCTGTGGATGATGTGTGCATATCAGGGGTGCACGTCATGAGGTCTTGCAATTTGTACATATTTTGGACATTGAAAACCTGCATGCAAGTACTTGCACAGCTATTTAGGCCAGCAGACAGTGATGTGTACTGTCACTCTAACCTGTGCCACACATGTGAACCACATATCAAACTCCCAGAACGCAGGCCATGTGACAGAAGCCTACGTGGTAGCAAACATGCATTGTCCAAGGACGGCTGACATCTGCAGCCAGCTGTACTACTACACATATATGGGAAGGTCAACCATGATTGTCCAAATATGTGATGCACACAAATGCCACCAGATGTGTCCTCATAGGTCTCCACACCTCCCACGCCTTTCTCCTGCTCAATGGTGATGCGTTGACTCATGACCTCTTCAATTGGAGTCAGCTGCTCCTCCTCTGCTGCCCCCCCTCAAGTGGCCAGTGCAGATGCCATGTTGACACTGAGCTTATGATTGGTCCTCCACGTGAGATAATTAATCTGCATCTGGACCTGTTCAGCAGTGCGCATTTCCACACCAAAGGCGTTGATGAGTCCCGTGACATGCTGCCAATGCACCATTCGTTGCGTGGGTCGTGATCGGTAACATCAGTGAAGTGCCTCTTCCTCTGGAGGCCGTTCTCCTGTGCCGTGTCCTGGGGTGGAGCTGCTTCCTGCTCTGCAGGGCGTCCCTTCTGTGACCTAGTGGCCCTATGTGGTGCTGCTTCACCTGTCTGCCTCTGACCATGTCGACATCCAGGTGCCAGGTCACCTGTGGGCTGAAGCACGCCATATTCTCCTGGGACTGGGCAAGATGTGTCCTCACCATGTCCCCATATAGTCGCTTTCCCTTTTGGGGCCCTGCGACTCATGCTGCAGGCAAAAAGGATTAATGAAATGCATACAAATATACTGTGCCGGGCAGAATGAGTAAGCAAACAGTCCACGTGATGTACAATGTATATGCATGGTCTAGCAAGGCTCAAATGTATCCCAAAATCAAAAATATGCAGTACCCGATATGCAAAGGCACCCCAAGAGCCACAAATTGCATGTGCAACACCCTGAAAGCTTTTGAAAGGTGAAAAAAGTGGTACACGATATGAAGAGACACCCCAAGAGCCAAAATTGTGTGCGTGACACCCAGAAAGCTCCTGAAAAGGTGAAAAAAGCAGTACGTGATACGCAGAGGCACCCCAAGAGACAAAGATTGTGCGTGCAACACCCAGTCAGCTTCGGAAAGCTGAAAAAGTGGTATGTGATGCGCAGAGGCACCCCAAAAACAGAAATTGCATACACGATCACCATAGGCATCAAAATGGACAAAAATACATGCGTGTATGCGCAGAGGCAAGCCCCAAAAAGAAAAATTCGATACACGTTACTTGAAGGAAACAGCTTGCGTAGCACCCCCAACTGCATGTATGCAATACTTGTCCGTCTTCGTACCTTAGCACGCACAATCAGTAATGCGTGTCACACCCCTTAAATTTCACTGTCATTGCTGTGAGCTGCGTAGGTGCACTGCATGCAGCGCATTTCACATAATTTACGCACTTAGGGCCTTTACTCTGTGTTCAGGTGCCTCTTATGCGAGACACGGAAGACACCCCTTCTACTGCCTCCAGTGCCAATTATACTACCTTCTCCTGCCATGTGTTTCCTCCCACTTTGCCATCTGCTGCTACCAGCCCAGAGTGAGTGCCTGCTGCCCACCTGCACTGCGTTTGGAGTGCCTGTTGACACACCATTGCCTGTGCTTCTGTGTCTAGTCCTGTGACCACCTTATCTGCTTTGTCAGACTTCCACCTCTCCATTCCACCACCACAGCAAATTTCCAGGACCAGTTTTCCCACCAACACCTACTTTAGGAGTGTCCATGTCTGGGCCATCTTCGTCTTCACCAAGCAGCACCTCCACGGCAGTGAGGACGAGGGCTGCCAACTTCACCTCCAAAGAAGTTGGCGTCCTAGTGAATCTGGTCCTGGAGAACTATGATGGCCTCTTCAACCCAGCAACGCAGCGACAAGCAGAAGGACGCAAGCAAATCTGGGTGGACATCATGGCTGGCATCAATTTGGCAGGGGTGGCAGTCCATTGTCACAAGAGCATGCACATGTGGAGTACCTTATGTCCAGGACCCACAGCAAGGCATTGCACCGCCTGGAGGCCGGTGCCACTGTGGAGGGACACTGTGCAGGCAGGTGCAAGTTTTCCACCAACAATATGCGGGTCTTAGGAAGGTTCTACCCAGAGCTATATCCCCAGATCTGCGAGTGGAAGTGGTGTCTTACTGCTGGTGAGTAGCCATGTGGTACACTGCTCTACAGTGCATCTGTGTTGTGCATTGGCATGCATGATTGCAGTTACTCATGTATGTATGCGGCATGTGTGTTTCTATGATCCACAGCAGCATGCAGCCCCCAGACAATGCTCGCCATGTGTGATGTCAGACATCTGTTGATTGGACATGCACTGGTATGTGCAGTGTTTGTAGTTGTACAGTTGCGACAACCATGCACATGTAATGCCACTTGATGGTTAGACTTGCTTGGACAGTATGGGTGCCAGATTACTATGTTGTGCCCAGCCGTTTACCCTCAACGTCTGGAGGTGACGTGTGTATGGATGTTGGTGATTGTCATGTTTTAACATTGACCTTTCAGGGACATGGGTGTGATCTGTCGTGTCACTGCATGTGAAGTCTTGACGTGTGATAATGCCATGTGTATATGCTTGGGTTACAGCATACTCGTGTGTGCCTCTGCAATTTGTGCATGGACGTGTTGCATCCTTACAGGTCAGGCTGTCAGGGAGGAATGTTGTTTGATGTAATTGTGTGGACAGATGCCAAAGCAGGTGTTTGTATAGGCATTATGTGCATAATACAATCATGAGTGTCTACTGAGATCCATGATTCCACTGGGTCTCTTACCACCAATGTGATCCCAGCCGCACCCCGGTCCATCTGTGCTTCCATGCATTCTGTGGTTGGCCAACCTACCAGTTGACTCCCTGCCCACCTCTGTGCCCCTGTTTTTGACTCCCATGGCAATGTGGCAGGTTGCAGTTGGGTGACCTTGGCATTGCCATAGTGCCATGTCATGTATCATGGTATGTGTCTGTGAACTACCTTCTATGTGCTGTGTTTACATGTGTCGTGACTGTGTTCATCTTTGACCCTGGAGTGGTGTGTCTGTTTTCATGGGAATTGCATGGGCATGTGTATGTGTGGCTGTTGTTGGTTGACACATGGCGACTTCATGTTACTGTGAATGATGTGTATGCCACACATTCTTTGACATTTTAGACTGATGTCAGTGTTCTATGTCTCCTTTCCCACAGTTGCTGCAGCTGGTGAAGAGGGCAGAAGCAGTGCTGTGGAGCGTCAATGCTGGAATCGAGCTACCAGACCAAGGGGCAGACCCCAGCCACTCCCCTGTGACAGCTCCTCTTCAGTGAGAGATGTGGCTGAGGGAGCGCCTGGACCATTGGGCGTGGCTGTTGGGGGTAAGTCCCAGGAGGTGAATGAGGCAGGGGATTCCTCATCAGGGGTGGGGCACAGTGATGTCACACAGGGGATATCCACGGGAGAAGACACCCTGGAGTCATCCAGGTTGACAGAGGTGGAGGAAGTAGCCATTGCAGCCCAGCCAACAGGGTTAGGTGGGGGTGTTAAAGAGGTTGTGCATGCTGCATCCCTATCCCAGGGACATGAGGCTGTGCAAGTCACCGTGGAGGTGCCTGCACAAAATCAAGTCCCTGATGCAACAGTGCCCACATTACGGAATGCCTCCACCCAGACCAGCATCCCCATGCCAGGCGATGTGCCATCTCGGTGCAGCCCATGCTGGCTGGTCTCACGAGGTGGATCGCAGTCATCCGTGATGATGTACAGGCTACACATAGTATGACTTTGCATCAACACAATGAGCTGTGCTGCCTCGTGGCCATAGTGGCAACAGCAATGTTCTCGAATGGGCTCTGTGGGTTGTTCTCTGTCTTGACCCCCTCCTTTCCTTCCTCCCCTGTGCACCAGTTCCACCACCGATGCCCTCTCTGGTGGAGATTAACGTCCCTGCCCAAGATGAGAGTCCGTTCAGCATCAGATGAGATGGTCACTGTGCCTACTGAGGCACCGACACAGCCACAGGCAGTGGAGGGTCAGCAGGCACCTCAGAGCAGTGCAGGTGTCGTACACCCCCGACAACAGTCATCAGATCAGAGGGCGTACCTAGAAAGCTTGCACTCTGCCATCCTGGAGGCAACGTGCAGGTCGGCAAAGGGGGCGGAACAACAGATGGTGGCCACCCTACAAGCCCTCCAAGTTACACTCAAGGCCTGCCTGAGGGAGGTGGATGTTGCCTGCGACTTAACCCTGGAGGAAAGGTTGTGGGAGATTGGAAAGGACTAGCCCGCTGCCTTTGTAAATTGTTTTTAGGGTTAGGTTTCATTTGTGACGTTTTATTTTTTCTTATTCCCCGGACTTTCAAAATATTGCTTCCCTTTTTTCATGTATATAGTTCTATTTCAATAGAGGTTTCCCATCACTTCATTCCAGGCTTTGTGCAGTCTATTTTTCTGTCTGTGTATTTGATTTTTTAATGTTCTCCTAATGCATCTGTTCATTGTATGTCATGTGTATTGTGGCCTGACTGCGTGTCATGTTGATGCTGTGATGTTTGCTGGTGCAGGGGTGCAAAGGTGCCTGACATGTGGGGGTGTGGCCATCAGTCAGCTTGAGAGTGCACTAGAGGATTTTCATATACCATTCCATGTGCAGGGGCCTTGAGTCGTATTTTGCATCAGTGTGTCGGTGTGGTTGTTATGGAGGCTTCAGTTGTGTGTGTGATGGTGCACATACGGTTATGGTTGTGGTGATGTGTGGATGTCTTATGATGGTTTTTGTTAACTCATTGGGGATGGATTGGCACCTTTTCATGTGTACTTCGCACGTTCAACATGTTTACGTTGTGTGTGGTATCTGGTGTCATCTGTTTTGTCTCTGCACATTTGATACTGAAGGTGGTGTTTCTTTTTCGTTGTTCTCCCTTCAGGTCCACTGTTGTTCAGGTGTCCCCTCGGTGCATGCTTGGGATTGTGTATGTGCCCACATTCTATTCACTGTAGTGTGTATTTGGCACTGCTGTCTCACTCCCATGTTATGATCACCCACCTACCCACATCTGCAGTCACACACAGCCTGCTCTCATTTCATGAACCACCTCTCCCACTGAAATTTAGATGAGTATCATGATGGGTGTTTCTGTGTGGTGGAACACATTTCATGTCTCACTGTGACAAATCAACTTCTGGGGCATCAGCGGACCAGGCATGAATATTGATTCTAAACCATCAATCAACCCCACACATCTAGTACACCAGAAGGGATCCAAACAGATTGGAACACAAATAAATTATAAACCTCCTTGTCCAATTTTTGGTAAAGCTTATCTCTGCAAGGTTGTGGATCGTTGGCTAGTGGCAACACATTGAAAATACAATTATTACCCAATGATACAAGAGACTGTCCAGTCAAGGTTGTACTGAAATATCTACTATAATTTTTATTACAACAGACAGTTCTAGCATACTACAAAATACAACCCTCCCTGTACAGGAACACAGAGGACAGTTTCAAGAAGGAAACTGACTGTGGATACTGACAGGAGGGTAGTCGATAAAGCAATCAGCCTTAACTGTTCAGTTATTTGGTTTCAGTACCAAAGGAGCAAGGGGTCGTAAATGTCACTAAGGGCCTTCTGAGAAGGACCAGGGGGACAGAACCACAATGTACCTGGTGCTTGAGATGTTCTTGATGCTCGACAGCGTCAAGTCTGTTCCAGGATGCTTTGTAGCTTCTCCAACAGAGTTCAAGATGGGAGAAAGCTGTGGGTATCAGCCGTCAGGAGTTCAGCAAGCGAGGCTGGACACACGGCTGCAGGCTAGCCTACGCAGTGTCTCAGGGTCAAGAACCATTGTCTCTGTGCTGGTTGGTGGATCTGGAATGCTGGTCGAGGCATCTCAGACAGCTTTAGTGACTGCAGCGCGACATCAAACAGTGGTGCAGTCGCTCACGGTTTGAGGGCTCGACTGCCTCAAAAATGGCCTAAAACGATGGACGCTTGTTGATGCTTGTGTGGCACTCCTCCTAGCTTCTTCGCAGGGCTTGTGGTGTCCTTTCAAGGCAGACGGCCCAAAGCTAAGGAGATTGTTTGCAGGCAGCCTTGTCCTTTGTTCGGAGGCTCTCTGGCATTTCCCACCTAGGAAGCTTACTGGCAGAACCCTGTGTTCTGGCTGGGTACTGGTCCTGGAGCTGGTGGACGGGTCTTCTGAGTTCGGCAACTCCCTTTGTTCCCTGGGAGATGTTTAGCGGAGGGATCCTGCTTCCCTCTTGGAAATCCTGGCCTTCTTTCACTGACGGAAGGTGTAAGGCAGACTGTACCTTCAGCCAAGGGCCAAATGAGTCCTTCTTCTTACACCTTCCGAAGTCATTGGATGATCTGCTAAGTGAGGGGCTCAGCCTGTTTTTAAAGTCAAATGGGCCCCAGTGATTAGTGCAGGCTAAGCCTACCTTGAGGAACCAATACAGGGTCCCCACCAACAATCTTCTGTTAAACGTGAGGTCAAGTCCACAGTGCTCTGCAACAGGAAAGGAAAGGGGTGACACCATGTACTCCTAAGTCCCACCCATCTTCCTGTCTGTTGTAGATCAAAGTGTCCCTCTGGTTAACTGAGCCCTCTCTGGGTCTTGATCAAAGCGCAGGTCTCCCTTGAAGTTTGTGATGGGAGCAGACTTTTTGTCTCCCTTAAATCACATACTTCTCCCTCTGAAAGGAGTCTGCGCTGCAGGGGTTGCCTACATTACATAGCGGACCCAGACATGCCATTCACTGTCTTTCATACAGAGGGGTGGGAGCTAGCTTCAAGTTGACACATTGCATATGAAAGAGGTGGTCGTTTTCTGGCCCATTGTTCAGTTCTGTGACCAAGCCTATCCACAGGCCTGGTTCAATTAACTCTCATCAGTATGCGCCACCACCAAACATAACTTAGACAACAGCACAGGGCGGATCCATGGAGCCTTTGATATTTAATTAGGCTGAACATGGGAGGAGGAAGTTGTTGCTCTTCTCCTCTGGATGTTTTCGTGCATCCCTCGCTGTCACCTGTCTAATAAATGTGACAGCGAGGACTGCGCCTGTAGGCTATGTTCCCCAGAGTACACTGAACTATGTTTCTGTTGTGCGGCAAGCATAAGAAAATGTGTGCAGATTCATTTTCATTTTTTAAAAATCAAAAAGCCCAGGTGAGCGCACACTCCCCATGCGGATGGTGAAATTACACAGGACTGTCATGTTTTCATCCAGGGACCGGACAGGGACTTTGACACCCCTACCACCCAGGCTATTTCTTCACAGGCTGTGATGCGTCCAGTCAGTCTCTGTGGATATGCCCAATCTATGATTCTGGGTACTTCTGTCCTCCACAGGCATTTGCGTGCAGTGCTTTGAGGCATTTGCAATGACACATGGGCAATAGGCACATGCCACTTTGCATTGCATTCACATGTCACATGTAGATGGGGTGGCCACAGTGTAGGTGGTGCAACAGTCTGCTGTCCAGTTGAGGTGTTGCAGATTCAGGTCTGTCAGGGAGTGACAGGAGATGCTCTGGTCCTGGATTCAACAACAGCGCTACCAGTTGATCGTGTTGGTGTTGGACATGTGGCAGGACTGGAAGCAGACCGCAGAGGTTGAGGTAAGTTGCGGCTCCACATTGGACTGCTGGAGTGGCAGACTGTCAGGGTGCTGTCTGGGGTATTGGTGGAGGTAAGGGGGGCTGGTTGGTGATGTTGGGACTTGAGGGGGCGGTTTGGGGTAGTTGTGGAGGCCAGGGGTGTGTGGGGACGCGGGTGTACTGTCAGTGGGCTGTCTGTGGTAGTGTAGGGGGCTGTCTGTGGTAGTGTCAGAGGTGAGGGGGGCTGCTGGGTGATGTTGAGACTTTAGGGGGCTGCCTGGGTAGTGCAGAGATGAGGGGGGCTGGTGGGTGGTGTCGGGACTTAAGGGGGCTCTGCTGTGACTTAGGGGTATATGCCAGCAGTTTGGGTGCCTTGGGAGTAGGGGGGACAGTTTGCAGGGGTGCAGCCATTTCTTACAGGGAACCTCGCATAGTTTTGAAGGGGTGCAGCGTTACTTATCGGGTAACGTGCATAGTTTTGCACGGGTACAGCAGTGACTTATGGGGGACCGTGCGCAGTTTCTCAGTGGTGCAGCAGTTACTTATGGAGTACCGTGCATAGTTTCGCATGGGTGCACCCTTGAGTTGCGGGGTACTGAATGTAGTTTTGCAGGGTTGCAGCTGTGACTTATGGGGGACCACGTGCAATTTCGCAGGGGTGCAGCCTTGAGTTACGGGGTACCACGCATAGTTTTGCAGAGTTGCAGCCTTGATGTATGGGGTACCACGCACCATTTCACAGGGGTGCAGCCTTGACTTAGGGAGTACTGTGCATAGTTTTACTGGGGTGCAGCCATTCTTACAGGTGTTCCCATGCAGTTTTTCCCGGGGTGCGGCCTTGAATTGCGGGGGACCATGTACAGTTTCGCGGGGGTGCTGGATTGTGGGTCAGAAGTGGACGTGAAGGTTTGCACAGAGGTTGGTCTTTGGCAGCGGTTTTGGTTTGTGTGGGGGAGTGTTGTGGGCGTTCCTAGCAGGTTCAGACTGGCCTATAGGGAAATAGGCCCATGGCCGAACCAAAAACTCAAAATGCTGGTGTGGGCACGTTTTTTTGGTGAAAGTGAGCCACTTTTTTTTACCAATGTGGGCCAGTTTGATGAGATACTTCACTATGCGGCTAATAGTTTTGACCAGTGTTGCTGAATAAACATTCTATAAAGTGCACGATTAGCATCACATTTTATTTTTTAAAACTCCCCCTTGGATACTATTGAAGCAGTGTCACAAAAGGAACGAATATCCATTTGCAATGGGGGGCCACCTTTTCATTGTTGCCCCAAGACAATCGTATGGCCCAGTATGATCCTGGTTGCTGGCGCCGCCTGGTTTTCTTTGCGGGTCGAGTTGCTTTGCATTTTGGATTCCATGAAGATGCAGTATGCACAAAGGGGCTTTCACGTGCAGTTGCGCACTAAGTTGATGTACGAGCAGAGTACTATGCAGGGTCTATGCACTTATCCTATGAATCAGTCCCTAAGTCTTCTGTCATATTTTGACTTCAGGAGTTGTAAGTAAACAGACATAGAAAAACGGAAACACAAAACCAGGGAAGGGGATTAACTATAAAATCCAAATAGAGTAGGTTCAAATTTTTAAAAAGGATGGCTAGAGTGCAGTGTGTGGATGGGCATGTGCATAGTGCAGATGGGTGCTCAGGGTATGAAGAGTATGGCTGTTATGTGCAGAATACTTCCATTAAGGCCCTGTCAGTGTAAGGCTGAGGTGTGCAGCAATTTTGGTTCAGGGTACGCAGGTGTCAGTCAAGAACATAAAAGAGATAATTTTTCAATACTTTAACGTGTGTTAACCTTGATGAAGGCTTTTTAGAATGCAGGCCCAAGCAGGGGCGCAGAGTACGGGGGGCTCCGGGGCACGGGCATCCCCCGGCAAAATTGAAGTCAGGGTTGAGCCCCCCCCCCCCCCCCCCCCCCCCGGGCCCGGAGAGAAATGATGCAGTGTTGATGGCCCTTTCCATCGATACTGCATCACTTCTCTCCGGCCGGGTAAAAGCGTGAACATTTCCAATTAAGCCCTCCCATCTAGGACTCATATTGGTGTATGGTCCTGGAGGGGAGACATTTAAACATAGAAATGCACCCTTACTAATAGCTCTTCTTGTAAGAGAGTGAACACAGACATGTAGGGTGAACAGATATCTGATTCTATAAATCTGTCAACTAATTTTAACACAGTAAGGTTTCCTTAATACGGAAATCCTAGGACTAAATCTGCCGCAGTTCAAAACTTTCCACTCATTTCGTACATTTGCTGTATATTTCCACAGCAAGCATATTAATGGAAATGGCAATTCTTAACAGGTAAATAAAAACGAAGAAGAAAAAACCATTAACTCTAGATTCATAAAAGGTATAAATCATATATTATTAACAAACGGTACAACAAAGAATCAATGTGATTACAATCTCAACCAAGGATATAAAAAGAAAATAGGTATATCCACATGGTACATACAGTGAAGAGTTCAAAAGTATTGTGAGATAAATATATGACAAGAACGGAAACAGTAAATCAGAAAGCAATGTCATTTAGTTCATGCACTAAAAAAGCATATGTAACAAATAATGGAATGCAAACAAGGGGAAGAAACAGATGCCTAATAGTAGTTCAAAAGATATTTAGCATCATGGCTCCCAGGGGTGGGGACTTTTTCTTAGTGGTCCCTTATGTAATTGTTTCTGTACAAAGCAGTTAATGCTGCAGGGTCTTTGGATATAAGATATCTTTTATTCTTGCCAACGTGAAGATTAAGTGTTGGAACAAAAGAATGAGTTCCAAGGGGCAGGGATGCATGTGTTCAGTTGGGTTCCCTGTCTTCTTCACGTTTCGGCGTTAGTCTATTCAAATAGGTCCGCCTTCATCAGGGCTCCTATGGGGGGGACCTTGTAAAGAATATAGGGATATCAGGTGAGTGGGGTTGAGGTGCGGATGCCCATTTTAGTAGGGCATTGGTATACTCATTGAAAAACTCTCAGCACCGGTCGGGAGGCTTACCTGCCGGTGCTTCAAATCCCAAGTGCTCAGGTACAGGCCACACGGAGATAGACACCAGGTAAGTCAGAAGCAGTCATGTGAATGGCCACTAGGGCGTTTTAGTCAAAAAACACACATCTGGGTATTTTCTATAGAGAGAAATTAAGCAAAAAGAGCGGAGGTTGGTTTAGATGGAGTTCTGAAACCCTGTGGTATGTTGTTGATATAGTGATGCTTAGTATCACGCAGTTCAACAAGGAAACAAAAGAGTACGTTCTAAGCTGTACCTGATGTAGGTACAGAGTCACTGCTTTGGTGTAACCCAAGTAATTAGATGGCAGGTACACGTGGTGAGGCAAAGCTGGCTGGTAAGTGATTCCTGCAAACACAAGAGCAGAGGCAAGATGCCCAGACCTCATTTCAAAGAAAGAGGTTGAAGGTGTAATGCAGCAGAAAAAATTGAATTAAATTAAGAATATGCTGTGCGCCTTTACTTTGCATTTGCTAAATTACAAGTAAAGTTCGACATCATAGTTATTCAAATTAAGTTAAAGATAAAAAGTAACTGTGAGTCTCGCTCCAGAATCATTATTATCGCCAGATCGGAGTCAGCAGGTTTTGCACTAATTTGTATGAAGTACATTGCCGCGTAAAAATTTGCGTGCCAGCTGTGAGGAACAAAATGATCAAGTAAACCATTTTAGATTGTGAGCGTGTGTAGATGCTCATCTACATGAACGGCGGAGTTCGCCATAAGTGGCCGCCTCGCTTACCTAATTGTGCGGCATGGGAAAGTTGCTTCAGAAGAAACGAGTAAAGTGAACGCTCGATGCACGCCGTCACGCCCGTCCCACTTGGAATGAGGGGTGTGGGCGTGCAGCGTCATTTTACTGATATGCCCGTTGCCATGGTGTGTGCACATGTGCTCTAATGATGTTTGCACTGGTAGTCATGACACCTTTAGGTACGTGCCACTCAGGACGGCAGGGAGGCGAAAGACAGAGCTTTCCAGTCTCCATTAAATGCACACACGATCATGACAGGCGGCAGTGGCCGCGGTGAGAACTTTTTATAAAAAGTAAATGCAGGAAGTTTCAACGGTCCCATTTGGATAAGGGAGTGAGGGCACGCCGCGTCATCCTGCTAATGCGTCCGTTGCCATGGTGAGCGTGCATGCGCTCTAATGGTATTTACAATTGTTGTCATGGCAACTTGGGGTATAAGCCACTCGGAACGGCAGGAAGGCGAAAGGCAATGTTTTCAGACTCTTTGTTGTGCACAGGAAATCTTGAAGAGCGGCAATGGCCGCAATAAGTGCTGGTGGCAAAGCAGGTGGTTCAATCCAAAAGTCAAACAAAGGAATGGAAGAGTTGCCAACAATTATGGGACAAAAGGCAAAAACACAAGGAATTTATCAATGTGTGATGGACCACGAGGGGAGGAGCGGTCTGGTTTAAGAAGGAAGCTGCTTTTAGAATGCACAGAAGCGCAATCATATGGACTGGAAATTGTTCCCCCAAATTCTGGAAAATCACTAGTGGTGCATGGGGAATCTAGTGTGTATTTTTATATTACCGGCTGGAAAATTTCATTCAGACCATTGTGGTAAGTATCCAATTGATGGATCCATCTGGATTCCTTTCTCAGAAGGCTCTGTTGAGTGTCAGGTCTTCCCTTAATCTTCTCGACCACCCACCAGAGGATGCAGTTGGGTGTATGGTTGGTCGCTATGTAGTGCTCTACTAGAGGTGCTGTTAAATTTTTACATCTAATTCTGGACCTATGTTCAGAGATCCTAATGTTGATTGCTCTTGTGGTTTGGCCTATGTACCGAAGGCCGCAAGGGCATTCGATACAGTAGACCACGTTTTGGCTTTTGCAATTTGTGTGATCCCTTAGTGTCCATTTTCTTTGTCCGATTTGGAAACTGCTCATCTTTTTAGTAAATTGGCATGCCACGCAGCTCCCACATGGGTGGTGACCCTGTAGTGGTCTTAGTGTACGCGTGGGGTTTCTGCTTGGTTGAAATTGGGAATTTACCAAGCATTCTTTGATGTTCTTTGCCCTTTTATATGCAAATCTGGGGGTTGGTTCGCCCGGGAGGTTCAAGAGTGCTATGTGCCAGTGTTTGATGATGATTTTCTTGACTTGTGAGGCGATCTTCTTTATTGGCAGGGATATCTCGTTGTAGTTCAAGAAGAGTATCCCTGTTGCTATTACGTGCTGGAGGGGAGGGTTTAGGGGCTACCGTCTGTGTTTTGCTTCCGGTTCGCCCGTGTTTAAGGCAGGAGCAGAAGACACTATTCCAGCCAGCGAAGCAGAGAGCAGAACGTTCGTCGGAAAACAGCAGGTAAATTATTATTTTTTCTTTTTCCATTTGCCATTTTCAAAATGCCTTACACCTGTCTCGTCAGTCTGCTAGAATCTGTATTTTCGAAATAATTCATTTGATTTTATTCGGCAGTGCAGAGGCAGCGCCAGCGTTTGGCTTTTCCTCTGGCATGCCATCTGTTGGGACTGTGACTCTTATATCTTTTAAAAATGCATCTCACCTCGTGGGGATTAGTGGCCTAGCATAGTGTGTGTGGGGGGGCTGGTGGGCATGAAGTCAAGCATTGTGTAGTTATGGGGTCACCTAAAACCTATCTATCCCAATGTAAAGTGACACTTCCTACAATCACACCTCCCAACCCAACCCCCACCCAAACAGAAGACACAATCAAGTGAAAGTGCAACCCACCAAGGGATGCACAGAGCTAGTCTGGTCAGCTTCCCTGCAGCGCCACCAGAGAAACCAGCTGGCAAGGTCAAGGGTGGCAGGCCAGCAGCTCTGGGCAGGTGTGGCAAACTCCCTGTCATCCTACCTCCCTGAGCCAAGCTAGTCCTCCGGATTTATCACATTTATGCCAGACATCCCCCAGCTGAAGAGTGGTGGTAGACTCACCAGTGGTGATCTCAGCCCATGCCATGTGGAGGGAGAGGAGTGCAGGGTAACCTCTGGGCTGGAAGTGGCAGCTTCTTGCACTAGGGTTTAGATTAGGCGAATCCAGGCCCAGCAGAAGCTGGGGCTTTGCCTCTAATTAAGCAGGAAGACACGGCTCCCTTCTGCCAAGCTCTGCACCAAGGGGCCAATGTTTAGAGCAGTCAATATGCAGGGATTCGTGGCATGTTTATGCCAGACCTGGAACTATTGATGGGAAAGTCCCCTGAGCAACAGTTATTTATTTATTGTGTTTATGAATTTATTGTGCATTTTTAAGGCACTTCAACATCAATAATGTGTGTTTCAAAGCACCCACAGGGCAAAGGGGAGGGAACATAGGAGCAAAGGCATAGAACAGACTGATGAGCAGGAAAAGGGCGGTCCTACCAGGCCTTGGCGCATTCAGAATGTGCAAGTGTAGGGATAGAGAGCAGGGAGAGGGAAGGAGGGAAGTGCTTGGAATTCCACAGAGGGAAATGCCAGGGGGTGAGTTGAGTGCAGCAGTAAGTGCCTGGCAGAGATCACTTGTTACAGAGTGATCACCTGCCAATAATGTGTGCTGACCTGTGAGAACACATGCCAGTGTGTGCCCGAAGGCAAGTGCTGGGATGGGGCGGAAGGCTCAGGGTGAATGGGCGGAAAGGCTAGAACCCAGAAGGGAACGTTAGGTCCGAAGCCGCCAATCTCAGCGACTGTGGGCTATTAGCACAGAAGTAAGAGGGGGAGGAGGAGGTGAAGAGGAAAGTCTTTTGGAGCTTCCGGAATTTGAGGAGATCCGGCTCAAGACAGAGAGGAAGGGGAGGCTGTTCCAGAGGAGGGAGCCAGCCGAGGAGAGAGATCTGCACCTGCTCGCTGCTTAGAGAAGTGCCTCACATAGAGAGTTACAGCAGGAGGAACGTAAGGGTCTGGAAGGAAAGTATTTTGTGAGTGCAAATTCTAGATAGATTGGACCTCAGCCCCAGACAGCCTTATGGATGATGCAGAGGGATTTGAATTTGATCCTTGCAGCAATCGGGGGCCGGTGGAGAGATTTTAGGGCTGAAAAGATATGGTCCCTGGGTTTTAGGCCAAGAATAAGTTTTGCAGCCCTATTCTGGACAAGATGGATGGGGCAGAGAGAGAAACCGGGTAGATTAAGGAAGAGGCTGTTGCAATAGTCCAACCTTGAGAGTACCAGAGCTCTAGAAGCATTCCTCTTCTGAGGAAAAGTGAGGAAAGGAAGGATCCCTCTGAGGAGGTGGAGTTGAAAGTGGGCCTCCCTGGCAAAGTCCAAGATAAGAGGCAGGAAAGAGAGAGAAGAGTCTAAGGTGACTCCAAGGTTTCTGGTTTCAGATACAGGAGGAGGGGTGGGGCCCAAACAGGGTGGCCAGAGTGAAGTGAAGAAAGAGGGAGTGTGAGTCCCAATAGGAAGAATCTCAGTCTTGCTGCCATTGAGGCAGAGATCGTTGGAAGCACACCAGGACTGTATGGCAGATAGACAGTCAGGAATGGTAGAGGAAGTGGGCCGAGCATCAGAGGGAAGTTTGAATAAGAGTTGGGTGTCATCTGCATAACACTGGAAGTGAGGGGATAAGGTGGTGATAAGGTGTGCGAGCGGAGCAAGATAGACATTAAAGAGCCAGGGTGAGAGGTTGGAGCCTTGGGGGACACCACAGGTGGAGAATGGAGGTAGGAGAGGCGAAAGATGTTACGCTCACCTGATATCCCCGGGGGCGTCTGGAAGGCTCTGAGATCTGGAACCCTGGATGCGTAGTTCCCAGTGCTGAATAATGAACCTCAGTTATTTGTAGGGTGAGCTTTCCATCCTACGTTTCTTGTGCAGGGGCGCTTGACGTTTGTTGGCGAGCTGCCCGAGTTGCTTCACTAGTGCAGTTTGCCTTCCTTGGGCCCAGGCCTGCTGTGACCCCGAATCTGCTGGTAGGCAGGTAGGTTTGTTAATTGTAAGTCTTTGTTCTGTTTATGTTCGGAATTCATTAATGTCTTTATCTCCTTCTTTTCAGGTGCAAAGGTCTTGATGCTGGCGTGCCGGATGGAGAGGCACGTTTTCTAGGTAAGCGAAAGCGCGAAGCGCAGTGCCTTTATTGGTTTTTAAAGCTAACCTGTGTTTTCTTCTTCGTCTCCTCACAGGCCGCTGTGGTGCTGCGAGTGGATGCGAGCGCGATGAAAAACAGGCCCCCGGAATCCGTTAAGGTAAGTACAGCGCTGTGCGTTTTTTTAATATTGAAAGCAAACCTGAATATGTCTCTTTTCCTTTGCAGATGTTGCTGTGGTACTCCGGATGGAAGCATGGCATAGCGCGATGGAATTCAGGTAAGACTGATGGAATTCAATGTTTTGAAAGCGCGCATTCTAATATTGTTTTTCCCTTTCTCGTTATTGCAGGTCGCAATGTTCGAACAGCAGCTGTGGTAGCAGTCCGCCAGAAGTCCTTAAGCTAGTACTCACAGGTGAGTGATGTTTCTTCTTCTCTCGGTTTCCACAGATTGCATCCCAGTTGAGATGCTGAGTGCTGGATGGTGTTTTCTCAGGTAAAACAGAATAATCCTGTTCTTGTTATTGCAGGATCACAGGAAGATGCTGAAGACCAGGAGCTGGACATGGTGAGCATCACGCTGCGGTTTGCAGAATAACTCGAAGCGTGTTCTGCAGTCAGGGTGTGGTTTATATAGCCCAGGTAAAGTAGTACCAGGGAAAGTAGTTCCAGGCCTGCCACACCCAAAACACTAGACCGCATGGCTTGGTTCTTAGAACTAGACTGTGTGGGTGCTTCCATGTTGGATTTAAAGGCCCATGTACATAAATGGGAACTAGTTTGAACAGCCCTTCCATCCTACATATAAGCCTGGTGCCAAAGGCGCCAGGACTGGCTCCAGGAGCCCTTTTGCAGTGGTTTTAAGGCCCTCACGGAGCTGGTGGGAGCCTGCTTGTGGCAGAACTTGTGCCCCCTCACAGTGGTCATGACGAAAGAGCCCAGGATAACCTGGGAGGGACGGTCAGTGAGGAAGGAGGTCAGCCAGTCCAGTGCCCACTCCGAGATACCAAGGGTATCATGGAGCCGTTTTATGAGGATGGAGTGGTTGACCGTATCAAATGTAGAGGAAAGATCAAGTAGAATGAGGACAGAGGGAGAGTTAGTGACAAGAGATGTCAGCAGTTCTTCACAGGTGTTCAGAAAAGCAGGTTCCATACCTCTGGATGCTCGGAGTCCAGATTAATGGTCATTTAGGCAACGAACAAGCTCAGTGTGCTGGCCGATTGGCGGAGAACAAACTTCTCCAGAAGATTCCCAAGGAAGGGAGTGATGGAGATGGGATGGTAGTTAGACCGATGTGAGGGGTCGGCGGGAAAGGCTTTTTCAGGAGGTGCACACAAGAGAGTGCTTGAGGGAAGAGGGGAAGACCCAGTAGCAAGAGAGTGGTTGCATAAATCAGTAAGCGCAGGTTTCAGGGTAGCCATGGCATTCAAATGATTTTTTGAGGGCAGCACATGTATTGCATTTAGATGAATGTTTAGGGTAGACAATGTATTTTGTTTAGATGAATTTTGAGGTTAGCCAATGCATTCCTTTTAAATGAATTTGTGAGGGTAGCCAATGTATTGCATTTAGATGAATTTTGAAGGTACCCAATGCATTGCATTTAGATGATTGTTTGAGAGTAGCCAATGTATTTCGTTTAGAGGATTTCTTTAGGGGAGCCAATGTGTAACGCTCACCTGGTATCCACAGCGACCTCAAACCCTTCCCTGGAGTCTACTCGACTGGAGACTGAGCCTGGAACACAGGACTGGTAGAGTTTACCTCCCTATTGTCTCTATGTGCTTGAACCCCTTCTTCCCTGGGGTCCAACCCTTCCCTTCGATCCACAGCTCACCTTGTTTTCTTGGAAAGTGTGCTCTCCATCATGCTTTCAGCGCAGGGGCGCGTTGATTGATGCAGGCTCGTTGCTGCCTAGTTACTTCACTGGCAAGAGTCCGACAGGTAAGTATAATGAGTCTTTTGTACAGTTCTCTAACTTCGTTCCTTTCCTTCCTTAGATGATGGCCGGCGTCTGGCGATGGCGACGTGCTGCTGAGATGAGTAGCACTGAAGGTGAGTGAGGGCGCGATGCGCGATGCGACCCTTTCGTATTTGTATTTTTCTTTTTCTGTGTCTTTTAGGTGCCAGGACGATTTCAGCGTGGATGCCGGTTATGAAGAAGAAATGCAGTGAGTAAGCGCTGTATGCGGCGCCTCTAGATGTTTCCACGCTAACCTGGAGTGTCTTTTCCCTCTTGCAGATGGATGAGAAGTTCCGGAGACAGAGTTCCCCCAGAGCGGCTGGGATTCAGGTAAGCGTTTGAAGCTCGTACAGTCTTTAAAAATAAGCAAAGATTTGCGGAATGCTTACTAATGCCCTTTTTCTGTTCTTTTCCCTTTTCCTTAGGAAGCGGCATGCCGGGATGGGAATGACACCGCCGAAGATGCCCGCAGAACAGAAGAAGCGATGAATGATGGGCAGAGGCGCCGCAAGGTAAGGCTGTTCCTAACAGTGTTCTTGTTCTTGCAGGAGCTGAGTGCAGAAGAAAGATGCAGGCCTACTGGAGACCGATCCAAACACGGTGAGTGTCACGCTGCAGGTGCAGAAAGCACAAAGCATGTTTCTCAGCCTGGGTGTGGCTTAAATAGTCTCTGGGCATCCCAGGTGTCTCTGGGCTGGACCACACCCAAAAGACTAGACTGCACATGCAGTTCTGGGAACCGAAATATGTGGGGGCATCCATCTTGTCCCGATCAATGCACTAGAAGTCCAATCCCCAATGTTATTCTATGGGAGTGAGTGAGTGTGGTGCCACAAGCGCCAAGTCTGACTCCAAATGGGTCTTTGGAGGGATGGAGAGGCCCTTGAGGGCCATGTTAGGTGATCGTGGCCTGGCTCCAGCCTGACATCTTGGAGGGCTGGAGACATGAGGGGCAGGAATCATGACAGCACTCCCCCCCAAGGCCCCTCTCAAGGTGGCTCTTCTGTCTGGTCCTGGTTTGTTTGGATGGTTTTGATGAAATCGTCTAAGCAAGCGAGGTGCATGGATGTACTCACAAGGATCCCATGTCCTGTCTTGTGTACCATACCCCTTCCAGTCTACTAAGTAGTATAATTTGGATCTTACGTACTTTGAATCCAGGATGTCCTTGACTTCGAATTCTGGCTCCCTGGGGACTACTACTGGCTGCGGTGGCGTTGCTACCCGGGTCCCAGGTTGAACAGGTTTAAGGAGAGATACGTGGAATACAGGATGAATCTGCATGTTTGACGGCAAAGCTAGTCTGACCGCCACAGGATTTATCACGGAGGTGACAGTGAATGGACCCGGTATCTATGACGGAAAGTTTGGGTTCCTTTAATGGACACGTGTTTAGACGCCAGCCAGACTTTGTCTCCCACTTGGTAGTTGTGGGCCTTTGCTCGGTGTTGATCAGCAAACTTCTTTTGGCGATTCTTAGCTTGAAGTAGGTGTTCAACTGCCCTTTTAAAGGTTTGAGAAATGGTCGTGTGCAAGGTGTTGACTGCTGGCATTTCCAGGGTTGTAGGAACATCCAACTCAGAAGTACCTGGGTGCCTGCCATACATGGCATAAAAGGGTGTCTACCCAGTGCTGGTGTGTAGGGAATTATTATAAGCATATTCAGCTATCCATAATAGGTCGAAACAGCTTCCTTCAGCTTGGTGTAACATGCAATGCAGATACTGCTCAAGCGTCTGATTTGTCCTCTCAGTTTGACCATCCGTTTGGGGATGCTGTCTGGTGGATAGCCGGATGTCGATTTGGGATATAGAGCAGCATTTTCTCCAGAAGTTAAATACTAATTGAGTCCCTCGGTCTGAGACTAAAACTAAAGGAAACCCATGGAGCCGTACGATGCCTTCAAGAAATACCTTTGCCAGAGTGGAAGTATTTGGGAGCCCCTTAAGAGGAATTAAATGTGCCATTTTTGAAAAGAGGTCCACGACCACAAGAATAGTGTTAAACCCTTGACTGGGTGGTAAATTAGTAATAAAATCGAGGGGCAATGCGTGCCAGGGTGCTGGTGGGATTTCCAATGGTTGTAATAGCCCAGCCGGTTTCTGCTTGGATGACTTGTTTTGAGTACACACTCCACAAGATAGGATGAATTGGATAATGTCTTTATGCCACGTGGACCACCAATAATTTCGTTTTACCTTGGCTAAGGTTTTATCGATTCCGGGGTGGCCCTCGATCAAGGAATCATGATAACTGGACATGACTTGTTCTCGTAGTTCTTGGTTTGGTAAGAATAAATGATTCCTGAAGTAGGGCAAATGATCTTTTATCATGTAATATTCTCCTTGTGCACTCCACGCTTGTAATTGCTCCGGACTCATCAGGTTTTGGATTTCTTCATGTAATTCTTTCTGAGTTATGGTTGCTGTGATTCCTAGGAGCTTGTCACTCGGGATGATTGCTATTGGGTCAGGGGTCTGATACCCTTGCTCTTCCACCCCCATACGGGAAAGGGCATCAGCCTTCCCGTTTTTCACCCCTGGTCGAAATTTAATCACGTACTCATATTCAGCAAAAAAAGAGCCCAACGCAGTTGTCGTGAGGATTGGGCCTTTGCTGTTTTTAGGTACTGGAGGTTCCGGTGGTCAGTTATTACTGTGATTGTGTGTCTGGCGCCCAAGAGGTAGTCCCGCCATGCCTTAAAGGCTGACTTAATGGCCAGGAGTTCTTTGTCTGTGATAGCGTAATTGAGTTCAGGGGGTGTGAATTTATGTGACCAGAAGGCAACAGGGTGTAACTGGCCCGTTTCGGGGTCCTTTTGTGAGAGGACGGCTCCCATAGCCATGCTTGAGGCATCTGTATCCACCAGGAATGGGAGATCAGGGCGAGGGTGGCGTAAGATTGGGGCAGATGTGAATCTTGATTTGAGTTCCTGGAAAGCTTCCTCGGCTTCTGTTGTCCACTGGAACTTTTTGTTGCTTTTCCTTAGCAATGACGTGATGGGATGCACGATTTGTGAAAATCCTGGGATGAACCGGTGGTAGAAGTTTGCAAAACCGAGCATAGTTTGAACCCCCTTGAATGAATTTGGGGATGGCCAGTTCAGGATAGCATCTACCTTGTGTACATCCATCCGGATTCCATTCGGGCTGAGAATAAAGCCCAGGAATTCCACCTCGGAGATTTGGAATGAGCACTTTTCGAGCTTGGCGTAGAGCTGGTGTTGACGGAGTTTCTCCAATACAGATCGGACGTGTTTAACGTGGTCCTGCTTTGATGCGGAATATACTAGAATATCGTCGATGTACACTAGAGCACAGACATCAATCAATTCCCGTAGGACATCGTTCAAGAAGTATTGAAATGCTGCAGGCGCGTTGCAAAGGCCAAAGGGCATTACTTGATATTCGTACAAGACGTATTTTGGTGTGAAAAGCGGTTTTCCATTCCGCCCCCTGTTTTTCGCGAACAAGGTGATATGCCCCCCTCAGGTCTAGTTTTGTGTAGATTTGGGCATCTTTGACTTAATCAAGCAATTCAGGGATCAGTGGCAGGGGGTAGCGGTTTTTTACGGTAATCTGGTTCAGTGCGCGATAGTCGATGCACGTTCTCAAGTCCCCCTCCTTTTTCGGTACGAAGAATAGAGGACTGGCTGCCGGAGACTTCGAGGGACGGATGAACCCGTTGGCCAAGTATTGGTCAAGATAGTCCTTCAGGTGCTGGTTTTCTGGTTCTGTGAGTGCGTAAATTCACCCACAAGGGATTTGTGCACCGGGTATCAGGTCGATTTGGCAATCATATGGTCTATGCGGTGGCAGGGTATTAGCCTCTTCTTTCTAAACAATATCTTGAAAGTCCTGGTATTCACTTGGTAAGGTGCCGATTGCCACAAGTGCAAGCGTGGAGGTTCTGGTGTCTATTAGTTGTTCCTCTTGGCGATAACATGTGTGGGCTCAAGTCTCGGGAAAGGCCAATTCTTTTGCTCGCCAATCGATTCGAGGATTGTGAGCTACCAACCATGGCATTCCCAAAATCAAACGGAACTGTGGTGCCTTAATGAGGTCGAAAACGATAGATTCTTGGTGTCCATCCTGGCACAGAAGGGTTAAAGCTGCAGTGCATTGGGATACTGGACCAGAAGCTATTTCCGTGCCGTCGACACTGCTAACAGTGTCAGTGGTTGATTTATGGCGTAACGGAAGCCCCATCTTTGCCGCAAGATCCTGGTCGATGTAATTCCCAACGGCTCCACTGTCAATGTACGTTCTTACTGCATGCATCCGAGATGGTTGTTGGTGATTGATCAAGACCACAGATAGTGCAAAATGGGAGGTCTGTAGTTCACTTTCTACGCTCGACAAGTGGACTCCTACACCTTGATGGTATTTTCCTTGTCCGTGGCCCCTACCGTCCTCCTCGGTGGCTTCACAGGGCACTCTTTAAGGAAATGACCTGACCTTCCACAGTACAGACATAACTGCTGCTGTCTCCTTTTATCCCTTTCCGCTTTAGTCAAGGGGGATCTGACCCCCCCCCGATTTGCATTGTTCTCCTGAACCTTCCGTTGAGCGGGCAATATTGTCCTTTGAACGCACATACACAGGGTGAGTGTCCGGTCTGGTTCGGTCTGCTCTTCAGTCCTGCAACCTATGATCCAGTTGAACAACAAGGTCAATGAATTCTGAGCAGTCTTTTGGGGGGTTCACTACTTGTGCGAGAACATCCTTGAGCTCCCCCGCAACCCCTGATGAAATAACATGGTTCTCTTCTCCACTGGCCATTCTGCTTCAACTACGAGTCTACTGAACGTGGCTATGTATGTTAATATGTCTTGATTCCCTTGGCGTAGGGACAGAAGTTCGTTGTCCAATGCCTGATTAGTGAGCAACAATAGTACATGTCAACAACAGCCGCTGAATAGTGAGCAACAAGGCGTTTTTCTATTACGTACCTCTAAAGCCATGTCTTCCCTCAAGCAAATGTTTTGTCTGACGGAAAAGCCAATAAATGCTCCATAAATTGACAATATGCATTCATCAATTGAGATCATTGACATGTCATATAATATTAATGCACAGGAAAATGATCCTGTAGTTAATATGGGGCTCTTATGATTTGATAATATACAATGGGGGTCATTTCGAGTCGGGCGGTAAGGGATACCGGGCACCGGTAAGGAGACCGGTGCCGGTAATCCCTTACCGCCCGATTCCGAGGTCCCTTGGAGGGAACCGTAAGGAACGTGTGGTCTGACCACACATCCCTTACGGGTCCCGCTAAGGAACTAGGGCGCTAATAACGGGCTTGCCTTTAGCGCCCTCCCCATTCCTATCAAGCACCATGGGGGCTCAAAATGGGAATGGGGAATGGTTTGTCCAATGGGGACTTATTGGTCGCGCCAGGGTCGGAATGCACTAGTAAGTCCCCATTGAACAAGACCGGACTCCGACACGGTATGGGAGGCAGCCACTGTTAGCGATCGCAGTGACATGGCTAACACAAGACTGTGGATCTTAAAAAACTGAAAAATCACTTAAGAAAAATAGAGAGAAAGTGGAGAAAAAAATCCCACACCTGATATAAATACAGTATTCTAAAAATCCTGATCTCAATGTAAACAAGATATTTATTGTTAAAAAAAATTCTATAAGCAACAAATTGAGGAAGCAGCATCTGCTCCGAAGAAACCTTTTCAAATTCGAACTAATCTGGAACAACCGGTTTCAACCAAAATCACTGCTCCATCTTCATTAGGAATGATGTCTCATCGTAATCCTGCAGCTCCTGGCCCTCTCCTTTCATGGATGATGAAAGATAATGAACTCAAAAAAGAAGATTGAAATTGCTGACAACCCATTCCCTAAGAAACCCAAGTCAACTACAGAGATGGCAGAAGTACCTAGCCCACAAGATATTTATTCCCTTCTTCTGAAGGTGGCACATGATCTGGGGAAAGTAGCACAAGATGTGGGGGATGTTAAATCATCTATGGAAGATCTCTCTCGGAAAGTTACCCAGGTAGACAGCCAAGTCTCTGTCTTAGAAAATGGGACAGCTTCTATGTCTTCGGAAATCTCAGGCAGTTTCAGGGCATACAAACATTTAAAGGATGATTTCCTTAAGGGGAAAGCGAAGACCTTAGAGGTTGATCTTAAAATCAGAAGTAAGAATTTGCGAATTTGTGGGAGTGGGGGAAACAGCAGATGAGGACTTGGTTCAAATAGTGATTGAAATATTGAAGACCTCCTATAAATGTGATTACATTTCTTCTATGGACATTGACAACATTTACAGAGTAGGCAGGAAATTGGGCCCCAAAGCAAGGCAGATCCTGGTCTCCTTCATGAATACCAGAAGTAAAGAGGATATATTGACGGCTGCAATGAGCAAAGAAAGTACCTACCTGTCTATCCAGATTACCCTAAAGAGGTTTTGGAGATTACAAAGTCCTTCAAGGGACCTAAACACTTGGCAAGGTCTATGGAGGTGAAGGCTTTCCTGAAAAGAATGAACCTGGTTCACAAATGACATTGGTGTTTCCTGAAGGTGAGGAAATTACTTCGGATCCTAACGAGGCTATGAAGTGGCTGATGGGCTTTGAAAAATGCCTCTAATACAATGAATTAATTGGATTCCTGTACCAATACCATCTCCATTGGTAAGCTTTAAAACATTATGTTATAACTCTTCAAACTTATCATAAATGAAACTTGATATGAAAATGGCGCTGATAAGTAATTCAGTTAAACGAATATTTAATTCAATAAATGCTCACCGTCCTTCTCCGAGCATCATCAACACAACATTGTGGTGGTGTTAGAGGAATGGAACTGTCACGCCATGCTGTACATGCGTGGAGTCAGCTGACATTCAAGCAAATCGTATCAATGTAATGCCATCAGGATGCATCTTGGATTACACGTCCTTCAGCGGATTTGTTGGTTTTCCTTTCGCGAGACATATAGCTGGTGAGAGACCCTTCAGCTACCCTGTCAGCATGCGCAGGGGGGACGGTTGCGGGGATGACCGGGGCTGTGTCTCTGTTCGTGTGGATTGTGCTGGGGAGTGAATCGGAGGAGATTCGCTCTTCGACGCAATTCATGCGGGCTGGGGTGTGGTTCAGATGGTTCTTGTGGTTGTTTCTCTTGTGTGCGTTGATAAGCAGAAGGTACAGTCACATGTTTTACGGGGGGACATAGCAGGCAAGTCTTGCATTTAACGGTTCTGTCTCCATTTCCACATGTTGTTGGCTTTGTTTGGGATTCTTTTGCCGTACTGCAATGCCTTTCGGTCAGCTCTACCCTTGATCGGTAAAGTGAGAATAGTGCTGGACTTGCATCTTAAAGTAATTGTGGTTCCATTTATGCATGCCTACAGCTTTCAGCCATTTAAATACCGTTGTTCTAACCATGTCTCCAGAAGCATGCTTTATTGCGGGCCATTTTGCAGTCATGTTCAGTGCAGTTCAAATAGTACATCATTCAGGGAACCCAATTGCCTCACTAATATGGAAATAATGCCAGCAGATGCTCGCTATTCATACAGTGTTAAGCAATGCACTTATGGCTAGGAGACCAGGACAGAACAGACCCCATAACCTAACAGTGCACATCAAAATGGGGAGTCATCTGTCTACAAGAGTTGAAATTACATCACAAGTGTATGGTGCTCCTTTCCTCATTGTACACAAACAAGACGATTGGCAAAGTTATATAATCAATAGCATCATTCGAGGTATGGCAAAGATTGATCCAGCTTGACCTCGAGTAGCAATCTATGATAAGCGGCAGGGTTTAGTCGGAAGAATACGGACGAAGATGGAGAGTCTGCAGATGGAACTTAAAATCAGATAATCGGGAGAGAGGATGGTTTGAGTTGTATAAACATACATTGTTCTCCTTTTGTCACCCACTCCTACTGTCTCATTGGCCAGAGGGTTGGGCTGGGTGGATGATACATTCTCTGTGCCACTTTGTTTCCTTGGATTGCAATAACATACGCTATTTTGAAATGTGAGTGAGCAATCTGACCTATATAGACTGTATACTGATATTATCTATTTGTTCTTTACAATGTTTTTTGGTCGGATTACATTTAAGTGCATCACCCCAAATAGTTTAATGACAAAATATGATGTAATTGATGACATTGCATAAAGTGGTCACTTTGAAGTCATATAGAATATGCTTGTCTATTGCACGTAGTCAAAGCTAAGTGTATATGAGCTTCGGGACTGTAAAAAGGATTGAGCATAGATTCTTATGTTTGAAGCTGAAAGTAAGGTGTGGATTACTGAATAGGAGTTAGGATGCTAAATTAAGATTGCTGTTCAATATACAAAGTTTAGTACTATGTATCAAAATAACTGCTTCAGATCTACATCAAGGCTTGTATGGTATGGATTTAGAGTATGTACATTCTCTGTAAGAACGTTTATGAACTGGAACGTTTAGGTATCGGATAGATTGATGATAATGTCTGTATTTATCCAGAAATATAATGTTAATTTTAAAGGGCACTAGAGAGTTAGGATGGGCAGGTGAATATATATATATATTACACGGTAGTGGCCATGTAGTTATGGTTAAGTTACTGCTGCGAGACGTGTTCCGCGTTAGATGGTTTCGGATGCGCCCGACATCTTGGATCCGCGGAAAGCGGAGCAACAACCAGCGTACACATGCTTTTTTCATTAACCTATTTTGCTGTGTCACAGAGCATTGGGAAAGGTTCAGACAGTAAGAAATGGGTGATCTATGCATTTGTTCTTCGGCCGTCATAATGTAATTTCTATGGACTGTACGTACAGTAAATGTGGGGGGTAATAACGATAGCACTTCAGTCCATGTAGTGGGTAGGAAATTTGTAACTCGTGAAAGCACACGGGTATAGGTAGGCAACATTGAAATTGACAACATGCTGTGGACGTATTATTTCTCCCAATGGCTATTTTTATATTCATTAGCACGCCGCCATGGGTGGCACATGCTACGGTGGTAGTGGCCAGGGGCTACAGTTTTGACATATGGGTAATTAATGCACTTGTTCTGGGGGTCAGTCGTCATGATGTAATGTGTATGGACATCTTGTACGCACAGTACTCTTATACCTACTTAATGACATATGTTCTATGGCCTCCTTGTACGAACAGAAAAGGAGGGGTCCAATAAGGGCAGTATTTGAGCCCAGGCACTGCATGGGGGAGTTGTTACATTTGTAAGGGAACGTGTGGTGTTAGGGAACATTGAAATTGCCTACATGCTGTGAATACATTACTGTTTCCAATGGCTATTATTATATTCATTATTACGCTCCCATGGTTGGCACATGCTACGGTGGTTGTGGCCAGGGCCTAGAGTCTTGGATGCATGGCCGTCGGCCGAAGGCCGAAGGCCTTACTTCCAAGACTCTAGGCCCTGGCCACAACCACCGCCGCATGTGGCACCCATGCATACACCCCTTGTGTTGCATTTTCATTGGCAAGTTGTGGGGAGTGCGTGCAGTGTTGGGTGCATGGCCGAACGCAATGCACCCAAGAACAAAGAGGTAATTGTGGGGAGATCCTGCACTCTTCAATAATACACTTATACCTACTTTATGATGATTGTTCTGTGGCCTCCTTGTACGCACAGAAAATGAGGGGTCCAATAAGGCCAGTATTTCAGCCCGTGCAGTGCACAGGGGAGTTGTTAGATTGGTAAGGACACGTACATTACTGTTTCCAATGGCTATTATTATATTCATTAGTACGCTGCCATGGTTGGCACATGCTACGGTGGTTGTGGCCAGGGCCTAGAGTCTTGGGTGCATGGCCGTCGGCCAAAGGCCGAAGGCCTTACTTCCAAGACTGTAGGCCCTGGTCACAACCACTGCCGCATGTGGCACCCATGCACACACCCGTAATGTTGTGTTTTGATTGGCAAGTTGTGGGGAGTGCATGCAGTCTTGGTTGCATGGCCGAAGGCAACCAAGAAAGAAGTGGTAAGTACTAGAGTTGGAAGACACTGCACACCCATCCCATTTAAGATCTACAGACACACACCTAGGAGGGAAGCCTCTGGGCAGAGGTACTTAATGATAACACACATATAGAATAACCCCCACTACCACACATCACCGAGGTAGTTGTGGGGAGACCCTGCAGTCTTGGGTGCATGGCTAAAGCCCATGCACGCAAGACTGAAGTCATAAGCAGTGGAGTTACAAGTTAATATGGGTGTGGTGGATTGTGGTTGTTGTGTTCATGCCCTAGTTTCTTCACTTCATGGCTGCAGACGATAGTCCGCAAAGTACATTTATAAGCAGCTAATTTACAAGGACCATGTTTTACATATGCAGCGATGGTTGTGGATAGGAACTGTACTCCTTGAAACTTGGTTGTAAGGCGTAGCTGGTAGGTTACTTACCGCAAACGAAAGGCCAGCCTACAGGCACTGCAGCATATTACTACCATAGATTAGACGAGTTGATTCCCATGTGTAGAAAATGCCTGCCAATATACTTACTCCTTAATTGGTTCAGAATCCATAATTTATTTAAAAATTGGTTATCGCTCTTGGAGGAAGAATCACTTTTTCCATTTCTGTGATGAAAGAAAAAGGTGTGTTAATGTTTGCAGTTTTTCCACATTTGACACATTGCATAATAGACAGGTAACTTTATTTTTTGAGACCCTCAGATTTAGTTTACAAACCAGTGTACTGTGCATTGCGCTCCGTTTCTGTGTTTGCTTTTCTAATCCTTGGGTCTGGGGAAAAAAATCCTTGTCGGATTAAAAAAAACCTTCATTTCTTATGCAACTAAGTACTTAATTTTTTCCTTTCAGTGTTTTCTTCATTTTTCTAATCAATGTTATGTTTGTTGCCTTCCTGCCCATTTTTAACAACAGTTAGATACCTGTAGGCGTATTCTAACTGAGCATTTGTTCCTACAGATTTTTGATACTGATTCATTTGTGTCATTGTTACATCCTGTTTCCTTCATCCTTCCCATTAATGTTTTCTTTGTTGCCTTCTTGACGATTTTTACCAACATTTAGATACCTATAGGCATATTCTACCTGTGCATTTGTTTCCAAGGATCTGTGATTTTCATTTATTTGTGTCATTCTTCCATCCTGTTGGGTAGTTAGATTCCTGTAGGCGTATTCTAACTGTGCATTTGTTCCTACAGATTTGTGATACTCATTCATTTGTGTCGTTGACATATCCTGTTTCCTTTATCTTTCCCTTCAATGTTTTCTTTGTTGCCTTTCTGCCGATTTTTAACAACAGTTAGATATGTTTGGGCATATTCTGCCTGTGCATTTGTTTCCAACGATCTGTGATAATCATTTATTTGTGTCATTCTTCCATCCTGATGGGTAGTTAGATACCTGTGGGCGTATTCTAATTTTGATTCATTTGTGTCGTTGTTACATCCTGTTTCCTCCATCTTTCCCATTAATGTTTTCTTTGTTGCCTTCCTGCCGATTTTTACCAACACTAAGATACCTATAGGCATATTCTACCTGTGAATTTTATTCCAACGATCTGTGATTATCATTTATTTGTGTCATTCTTCCATCCTGTTGGGTAGTTAGATACCTGTAGGTGTATTCTAACTGTGCATTTGTTCCTATAGTTTTGTGGTACTCATTCATGTGTGTCGTTGACATATCCTGTTTCCTTTATCTTTCCCATTAATGTTTTCTTTGTTGCCTTTCTGCCGATTTTTAACAACAGTTAGATACGTTTAGGCGTATTCTGCCTGTGCATTTGTTTCCAACAATCTGTGATAATCATTTATTTGTGTCATTCTTCCATCCTGTTGGGTAGTTAGATACCTGTGAGCGTATTCTAACTGTTTGTAGTCTTTCACATACTTTGTTGACAATTTTGAAGTACACCTTATTACTACATTTTGGCTTCAAGTACATTAAATACGCATTTGTTAGGTTAGCTGGCAACCTCTGCTTTAGAGTAATGGTGCTATCATTACATTCAAACCATCCAGAATTCTTTTTAATGTATGCAGTGTAGTGACCTGCATTGGTTGTAGCTCCTGCATGGTAGATTATTCCTACTGTTGTAAAGGTTTTCTTTCCAAGTGACACTTGACCGTGTGTAAATCCAGTAAGTTTGCAGTTATTTTTGGTGCCATCTGCATTATAACATAGAAGCATAACTATTATGTAGGTACTATGTGATTGTATCAGTAAGGTAGAGCGATTGTCTGAATTGCAAATACTACATAATCTGCCATGGTTTGCATTTTGTACAAGCTGCTGAAATGGAATGCTCTCACAATTTGGTATGGAAATATACACAAATCGCTCATTTGGAATTTTTTCCTGTATCATTTTGTTACAGAGAGTGCATGGATGTTTGCACATGTACAGAATTTGGAAGATTTCATTTACAGGTATGCTTTTGTTTCCCAATACTAATAGTATGTACATTAGACATTCTTGTGGATCTTCTTGTGAGTTCATAGTGAATCTCACTATTCCAGCACAGTCGTCCAATTGTTGCCTTACTCCATGAACACTGTGGGCCTCATTACACGGACGGCGGTAAGGGTTAACGGTCACCGTTAATGGCAACGGTGACCGTTAACCCTTACCGCCGTACTACGAGGTCCCTTAGCGGGTTGGAGTTTTAACGCCTGCTTTTTGCAGGCGTTAAATACCAACCCGCTAAGGGACCTCGGAGCTAATTACGGCACCGCAAAATTGCGGTGCCGTAATTAGCGCCTTCCCCTGTCCCATAGAGCCCTATGGGGCAGAAATGGGAATGGGGAAGGGCAATGGCGGAAAGGGGATTTACCGCCCCTCCAACCAAGGCGGTGCCGGTATTTTACCGGCATGGTCCAGGGTGCTAATAGCACCCTGGACCACCGCCTTCCGTGTAATGAGGCCCTGTATGTGTTGTCAGGATTGCTTGTTGCGTTTCTATGCAGCACTAACATTTGCAAACACAATTGGTCTGTGCTGTGCAGGTAAATATTGTTAACAATTGGTGGCAATTGAAATAGAATATTCATTGCTACATTTCCATAGCAACATACCCCACTTTCATTTGTAAATTTGAATGGGCCAGCAAGTTCTGTATCTGAGTGCATTTTTCTGTTGCTTCTTTGCCGATGTGCCTGGTTTACATTCCCTAATAGTTTCTTCTATGTTTGCGGCAATTGATGAAACTTTAGCTTCTTTTCTTTTTATTGCGGAATTTCCTGTTGCATTTTGTTGCATTTCTGTTTCATTTACTTTTCTTTTACCACGTTTCACTTTATCTGGAACAGGGTTTCAAATGAGGAGTGTACAGTGAATGCAATCTATTGTATTCTAGAATGCAAGCAATATCAGCTTTGACTTTACTTGAATCAAAGTTTATTAGCATTAAACCGTCAAGAGTACGTAAGCGTGATAATTCTACGTAGATCATCCCTTCCTTAAACACTGTCTTTCCAATATCTATCATTGCTTTCTCTAGGGTAAGACCTTGTGATTGATGAATGGTAACTGCATATGCAAGAGTTAGAGAAAATTGCTCTCTACGTACATACATGTCTTTGAAGAGAAGGAATCGAGCCATTGAGCCCCCTATCATTTTTACTTCTGAAACTTTATCAAAGCGAATATTGACAAACTGAATGCTGCTATCACGTGGGTATGATTGAAAGCCAACAACTGTGCCCAGTGCTCCATTAACTAGCCCTTCCTCTACGTCAAGGTTATATTTAAGCATCACTCTACAATTTAATGATAATTTCAATACTTTTTCCAAACCAGCTTTGTTGGAGATTGAATTTTCTAAACTATTTAGTCTTGTTGTGGCTTGCTCACACATGGGTACTGTCAAACCATGTACGTCTAGTTTGTCTGTGGCGCTAATTTCTATTATTGCTTGCATTTCTTTCTTTAACATTGTTTCATTGAATTTGAAACAGCTTGCAAGGGTTGGCATTAAGGCCATACCATTGACATTTATGTGCGCTATTTGTTCCATAACATCAGTTGCACATGCATTATCACCATAAAGTGCATGTATATGCCGCTTTTTCAATACAGCTTGTGCTTCTTGCGATAATACACCAACTCTAATACTTTTCAAGATGTTGGTATAAGTGAGATCTGCAGATTGCCGAATGTTCTCGGTTAATTCTCTGTATTGGAAATGTTGCCAAAGGTTAACATTACCTATGCTACCAACAGTTTTCCAGCAGCGTTTGTGGCCTAAGGTTTTAAAAATCGGTTCACCTTTTACTGGTGTCAATTGTAGAAGATCTCCGAAAATGATAATGGGCCTCATTCCGAGGCTGGAGGTAAGGGTTAACGGTCACCGTTAATGGCAACGGTGACCGTTAACACTTACCACCATATTCCGAGTTCCCTTTTGCGGGTTGGCATTTAACGCCTGCTTTTAGCAGGCGTTAAAAATCCAACCCGCAAAGGGACCTTGGAGTAAATTACGGCACCGTAATTTACGGTGCCGTAATTTACTCCTTCCCCATTCCCATTGAGCCCTATGGGGGCAGGAATGGGGATGGGGAACCGGTATGGTGAATGGGGAATTACCGGTCCCTCCAACCTTGGAATGGACCGGTAATTACTCCATTCACCATGCCCGATTTCCAAGGAGTAAATAGCTCCATGGTTGCTTACCATGGTGCTATTTACTCCATGGATAGCGCCAGCCTCGGAATGAGGCCCAATGTGTTTCCCTGCAAAGAGTTCTTCGTTATTACTTTTAAGTACTTCTTGCAATATGAGATGAATCAAAGCTAACATTAGATTGGAGACCATGCTCACTTCATCTATTAGTAGCATTTTCATTTGTTTCAATACTCTACGTAATTCCATTGCAGCTTCTGCAGAAAGCTTGTAGTAGTGTAATTTATTTTGATGCTCTACTAGAAGCAGTAGTAATCGGTGTAAGTCACACTGCATATGTTGTAGGCAGCTAAACCTGTGGGGGCTGTTACAACAGCTGACAGTTTGTTGTTTGTCAATTGTTGAAGGAACTTGCTGATAATTTTGATTAAGAATGTTTTCCCTAATCCAGCTTCACCAATGACGTACAGCAGTATAGGTTGGCAGTTTTGGCAGGTACATTCTTTATGTTCGTGTTGTACGCCATGCAAAATTTGTTTTGTTACCTCTTCACAAATGGTGCGCTGACCGCTGTTAGGTTTTCCTTGTTGTACAGTTAAGGCCTTTCTATCTTCTTGATACTGATACATGGTGTTTTCTACTTCTGCCATAGCAAGTTCAGCCTCATTTGCTATTAGTGGTTGTCCTAATGGTTCTTGACTTCCTGTTACCAGAAGGTTAACTACTGTTGGAAGAGTCTTTATCTAGTTGGGCCTGAATTTCTTCTTCCTTTTGCTGCTCATTGTGTAACATTGTTTTGTACTGCGTAAAGTTAACATTGGTGATAGTGCTTTCATTTGCTTTGAAAGCATCTTCATAGCACTCATAATTATCTAGTATGTCTTCCTCTTTTCTCCACGGTTTGAAAAGTTGTAACAGAGACATGTAATATAGTTCTTTCACATGATTAATTAAGCTTCGTTTGTTAAGTTTCACTAAGCTCCCTTCACAATCGGTCACTCTCTATCGACGTTTGCTTTCATCGGGTTTTACATTATTTTTGTATGCAAAGTTTTGAGCTATGTGGTATAGGAACATGCTTTCCAGAGTGGTACTCCTGTTCAATAGTATGTGTCCAGTAAATTGTTTTTTAAAATGTCTTGGCTGTTGGGTTCATTTCTGGCAATTGTTTCTATGTCCTCATATGATTTTAGCACTCTTTTTCAAAATTTTGCAGGACCAAGACTGAGCCATACTATGTTGCTTGATTTTCAATACAAAGCAGTGCCGGTTAAACGATCTGCTGCTTCATAGGCCCCACATTCTCTATGAGAGAGCATTTTTATGCCTAGGCTGTACAATTTCTGTGATAATGTTTTGTCTGATGCTAGGTCATCCCAGAGGTCTTGAAGCTCTGTTCTTTCTGCTTTTGTTAAGTAGGCTGTAACATATTGTGCAACAGCAGTTGAATTGCCTGCAATGTACTGCACATCTATGTTTGCATTCCATAATAGGGCAATGATTGCATTGTAATCATTGATATATTTTGATTCTTCCCTTCTTTTTATGTAATACGTGTTTTTAGGTGATTTACCTTTAACACTATGTCGAACTGAAGACATGAAGTTGTTTACTTCACCTGTTTCTGTAACTGGTCTAGGGAAACCAAAGCGGCATTTGGTGTAGTATTTATCTTTGGTTTTGTATTTACGGCGACAATATTTGCCACATTTGTGTCTTTGAAATTGTAAAATCTGCCCATGCAGCTCACTATGTGTCTGTTGTGAAGGGATTTCACATGTGACATATTTTTGGATAAACTGCAAAACAGTGCTATAACTGTTGTGCCCAAAGTTCGGAGCACCTTTGATCCATAACAGCATGTGAATATGTGGTGCTCCTCTCGCTTGATATTCTTTTCTCCAAAAGAAGTGTTGCACTTCTCAAAGGGGAGGAACAGTTTTATTGCAAATAAAGTGTGGCATTGCAATGAAATGATGATGGAAATGTCTTGTGACATTAACTGGATCTAGAGAGCAAAGTTCTCCAGGTGTTAATATATCTATGTTGTTTTTGTTGCTGTTTGCTATGCGTAGGAACGCATGTAAATCTTCCCATGCATATTCTGTACAACTTACCGTAACAAACCAAGTTGGTGGTCCTAGGTTTCTGATCATGCAACGCACATCTCCGTGCCATCTGAACCATTATTCCTTTGTACCACGCATGTTTGCAAACAAATCTGTTATACTTGATTGTAAAACCTCATCTTTTTCTTGTACTTTTTGTATTAACTGCGTAGCTGACATATTCTGAAAGTGCGTTCCAGATTTAAGAATGTGTGCAACTCCATAACATAGTGTTGCTAATTCACTTTCATAGAGTAGGTGGAATATGTATTCCACATTTTGCCTAAATCTGGGATCTTGCGAATACATTCGTAATGAGCGGTATTCTGATGCCCCAATCTGAGTGGGTCTATCATTGTATCTCCCACCTTTGCCAGTAGGAAATAGCAGTGGAAAAGCACATGCTTCTATACTTTTTTCCCAAATACTCATCGGTGACCCTTTGGTTTGTCGCATTTGGTAAGTTTCTAGTGCATCATCAATACTTTCATTGGAATGCAATCGATGAATTGTGTAATGGTCCAAAAGAGTGGATACTGTAGCTGGATCCAGATGTTCGAATTGCCCAGTTTCTGATGGCTCTTGAATTATTTCAGTTGTTTGCCTTAAGCTTTCAATATTTATTTCCTTGTAGTACTCATTGTTATCTTTTAGATATTGCAAGGCTTGTGTAACTTTGTGTAAGTCTACTAATTGTTGCCAATTTTTTTTATCCTTTGTTGGTACTCCATTTACCAAGACTATTAAAGAATGGTCTATTGAACGTTCCACTCCTAGAGTGTGCACATTTTCCGTTAGATCTAATGGCAAGTAAACTACTTTGCCACAAATTCCTTTCACCAATTCAGAGGAAGGTAAATTTGTTGTTTTTGGATGAAGGCATATATTTGCTTGAAATGAGTGAACTGTTTGAATTATTATGCTCTAATACAAATTGAGCTGTTGCAGGATTTTTGGTAATGTAAACAATTCCAAATGATTTGTAATTGCACATGAAGGAGTGTGGTTGTTGTCTAATTTTGCCGTACAGTAACTGCAACATATTAGGTGTTCAGTTATTTCATATTTGCTTTCAGCTAAAAGGTACAAAGCTAATTCAAACCATTTAGAGTCTTCATTGTTTTCTATTTTGTATGCTATGCCCATATTTTTTGTGTTCCTTTTGTAAAACGTTCTGCGGCAACATACACACACATGGTTTGGTACTTCAGCCGATGACCTTTTAAATTTTAGTATTTCTTTTCTGTATGTGTGTAATAGAAGGTTGCTATGTGCAGAATTGTCGCTACTATGCTCTAAAACTGTTGCCTTTTCTACGTGGCTTTCACTTCCAAAATACTTTTTCTGAATACGGTCCATTTCTTCTTGTAAGTATTTGGGTGTACCATGCAGAAAAGTGGTATTTAAATTGCTTAATTCTAAAGCTGGACTTTTTGCACAGTATATTTTGTACACTAAATTTCTTACTTTAGAATGATGTACTGCTATTCTTTTGATATCATGGAAGTTACCTTTACAAATAGGGCCAGAAATGCAGGCTAATGAATGTCCTTTTAGTCCTGTGGCTTTCCGCACTACACAAATATCCATATTTTGCAGCACTTTCATTTTAGTTTTGTCTTTACCTTTTACATATTGATTGAGGAACTGACGCAAAGATTTGAAAGCTTTGTTTGGAATGGCACACATTGATGTGCACGGCCATTTGTATACTGGGCAGTGTGGTTCTGCTGAATCAAGAGGTAATTCTGAGTTTTCAGAAGACAGTTTTGTGAGTAGTGTTTCTTGTTCCATGATGGTAATATTGATTTTCTCATACCCTCGTCCACTGCTATGGATGGCAATTGTGTTTGTTTGATTTTGTTTGTATGCTTCTTCATTAAAATATGGCTCTGTGCTTGTTGTGTGACTCCATTCACCACCACAAACATGCAAAAAATTATTTTTGTTCACATTCCGTTTATTGCTGAGTTTCATTTGTAGTTTGGTACTTAGTTTTGTTAATGCTTTCATCCTTTTCAACACTAATATGAACAACTTCCTTTTGAGAAGGATGGCACTGTCCACGAGTGCTTGTAGAATTAACTTTCTACGGTACGTTTTAAGGGGCGAGGATAATTTTGGTCCTCTTCTTAGTAGATTCTGAAGGACTCTGTGATGAAACATTTTTGCTAAAATACTTTTTTTACTATGGGTTATTCTTACACTATCAGGATTATTAGGAACATTGTTAGCTGTAGTGGCAGCCATTTATTTGGCAACATTTCTGTGTTTTGTAACACTTTTTGATGCAGGAGGTACAGTTTTGGTAGTTGAGACTTCTTTTATTATGTTACCCAACTGCATTAGGTGGTTTGTACCAAGATTCTCCACTAACTCTACAACAGGTGGATGCTTACATTGGGTACCTTTATTTTTATTTGCTCTAATTCTGCATTCCTTTCTACGCAGCTGCTTTTTGGTAGGCATTCTTTGGTGTCTGTTGAGAAAAAAAGTATACTTTGTTTTGTTGTCCAATGTATGTGTGCTGTGTGCATGTGTGCATAAGTGTGATGGGGAAGCTCCTTGGCATGGTGTGTCAATGCACAGTGACCTCTAACTATCATTTGGTAAGGCTACTTTACTGTTTGTATACTAGTACAATGTGCTTTAGCTGAGAGGACAAAGTGCTCTACTTGTGACGAGAACCATTGTTAATAACCAAAATGCCAAAAACGTGCTACCACAACTTACTTTCACAATCTAACCTTCTAAAGATTCCCTATGTTATTTCAGTACCAAACACACAGGGATTTGTCAGCCATTGCACCTGGTATTCTTTGTTCAATAAATGGATATTTGTAGGTAGAATGGTTTACAAAGGAATGCTTGCTTTGGTGCCCAAAATAAACAAATAACCCACGCAGCCTCTTTAAGGAGTAGTTACATTATGATGGTTGTACTGTGCTTACTATTTTGTACAAGATGACCACGTTTCTTCAGATATGTCGTCTGCAGTGTAGATGCTGTTGATTCTCAGGACAGTAGTCTTCACTGTGAATTAAAAAAAACGATATCAATTACGTTGTGTGTTTGCAGCGGTCATGATACTGCAGACTTTACTTGTACTTCTTTCGTCAGAGGATTTAACTTTCATATGTCAACCTAGTCCACGTGCACATTTCACTTCTCTCTATGCAGTCTTTCCATACTACTTTCAATATGGTACTTGAAAGTCCTTCAAAATAACTACATTTGTTAAGGGTTTGGAAATGCCTTGTTCTTTAAAAAATGTAGTATGCATAGGAGAGAGGTTTGTAAGCGATAGGGCAAAGTACTAGATGGGCAAACATTTTGTGCTTGTTAATGAAAAAAAGCATGATATCCAAAAATCGGGAGACCCTCCGAAGGACATGTGAGCACCACAATCGGGAGCGATTACTATTCTCATACAATCACATTGCAAGTAGCATTACTGTAGGCCGTACAGAGTACAGAACTCCGACATTTTCACATACAAAATTGAGGTCTGCCCTAAATTCTACTTCTCAACTCCTTGTAAAGGGCAGACTCACCCGCCAAGCCTCCTGTACGGCCAATCAAAATCGGCTGATTTCACCCGCCTTTAAGACAAAAATGGTTGAGAGCTATACCTAAATAGGCATGCTTGCAACATATGTACAGGTTATGCAGAAGACAGTAAGCGGTTGTTCGATTTGTTAATGACAAATCGGTATTGTTGCACTTTAAAAGGGGGAGCTTTGTTATGTGTTCCCTATGGAAATTTACCGCCATTATTTTGTCTATTTTAAATCATGAGGGTTCCACATGTACTCTGATTAAAATGTACATACCTGTACTCTATACTGATGCATGTGCACATGCATGGAGGTGTACGTAGAAATTCGCAATCCTTGCACAGTCGCTTGTGAAGTAGGTGCTTTGCAATGGTATGCAATTTTCATTAAGAATCATCAACAGTAATGTTGAAGTGCGCAATGTTGATGACGGAGTTAAAATTAGCGATGTTCTATGTGATTGGTGGATGACTGTGCGCCGCTTAGTTGTGTCCAATGAGGGACTCGCTTTGGTACCGCTGTAGAAAGGGTGGAAGGACTGGGTAAGAGTTACGTACCGCACGCAGGCAACGCTTGTCCGCTGGTGGGGCGTGTCACATATGGGTTTCTACAGCAATTTCTTCCTGCATGGAAAGACGACTGTAGGCATCAGCCAATCAGATGTTCACATTAGTCTTTTGTGTCGAAAGATGGTGCGCACACTGAAAATGGCAGAGGAGCAGAGGGTCAGGGTTTTGCTGCTTGGAGGCATTTTTGTGCAAGGCTTACAACACTATGCCGAGAGTACGCATGTGGCACACCATTTCGATGTGTGAGGAGTGGAGGTGGTGTGGAGCGCTGACACTGATGCCAATGCTGCGGCAATTCTGCAAGTTTGCAGAGACATGCGTCGAATGACCACTCCTCATGTGGTAATTTTGAACTACGGTGCATGCCACTTGGGATACCTGACTTCACGTACTTTGTTGGCAGATTTGGCACCGTTGGTTGAAGCACTCATGACCATCTTCCCAACATCGAAATTTATTTTTTCTGCTTTACTCCCAAGAGTGCAATGGAACAACACTTCTGTTTTCTGTCCAGATCAAAGCATCGGGAGGTGCATCATCAATCGCGGCATGTGTGCACTCATGCTACGAGTTGGTATGTTTTTTTGTAGCCACGATAACATTGCTCCAAGCAATGCACATTACTTTGAAGGAGATGGTGTTGCGCTATCCTCTTTGGGAAATGCAATGTTTTTATGGAACATAAGATTTGCTTTAGAGAAGGTTCTGTAATATGTGCACGAGTAAAGCAAGGACAAAAAATACAAAAAATACATAAAATGCCACATGTTTGTAGGATATGTGGCCAAAAAATAAAAAAGCTCTTTTCAGAGCCTACCTTAAAGGGGAAAAAGGGGAATAGTACTTTAATGTACCGTCGTCACGCTCTGATTCTGTACATGTCCGCGAACATGGCGGTAGTTAGCAACCAGCACATATCACCACCGGGGATTGAAGGGTGGAGCCGCATGTAAATGAGAATGAGCGGAGCTAGGGATTGCTCCATAAAGTTCAGTAGGTGTGTTCTGACCGACGTACTTTAGTAAGACCGTCTTCTCCCTCACAGGACACCACACAGCCATGGCTTTCCATGCTGGAAAACAGATTATCTGGATTGTGGGAGACTCATGGATATATCGGTTGAAGGTGCATGCAGAAAGCTGCAGTTTATCTACAAATCTCAGATTTCCACATATGGAAGTGCACTGGCATGGCATGCGTGGCATGAGATGGGTGGACTTGGTACCTCTGTGTGTTACTTTACAGACAGAGCGTCCTCCAGATATACTCATCATTCATTGTGGAGGAAACAGTTTAGGCCATGTATCTGGCATTTCTTTACAATTTGCCATGAAGGAAGGACTCGCGAAGCTCATGGACATGTTTCCACATTGTCAAATACTTTTTTGCTGTATTGCTCAAAGACAAAAATGGTTGCGTTCTTCTGCATTTGGTCCACAAATGGAGAAAGCGAGACGCAATGTGAATAAGGCTGTGTGTGCCTTTTTAAGAGATGTTGGCATGTCCTCTTTCCACAATGAAAACATTTTGTTTCGTAGCAGTTTCATTGTCCACAGAGATGGAGTCCACCTCACATATGCTGGTAATCAGATGTTTCTTCACAATTTACAAAATGCATTGCACCCTCTTTTGCCATCATACTAACCTATCTGACAATCCATTTTCCCCAATCCACTGTTTTTGACCCATACAGCACACCACCAAACGACTATTTTCAGAGCCGCCACTTCCTCCCAACATACACAATAGTGTCTCTTGTGGTGGGAGGAGCAGATTCCGAGGATGCTGTGGAGGAACTCAAACGGCTACGCTCTTCACATCGCACCACCTTGTGAATGTCCGCAGTGTTGAACGAAGTGAGGTGTCACTTCATGGTTGTCGTACCAAAACTGTATGCTCCAAATCTCCCGAGACTCAACACCACATTGCACTGGTTACACTTCAGCAGGTTCGCACGTGCTTTTGGTATGTTCCCATAAACGGAAAACAACCGCCACACCCACGACTCCCGCCGAGTGCTCCTAGTGCGGAGTACCTCCACTTAATTCTCTTCCTCCTCTTCTTCCTCAATCTCTACATCCTCACCCATATATCTCTCTGCAGGGCCTTGGTGAGGTGGTGATGGTGGCGGTTTTGGGGGTGGTGCAGAGGCTAATAACCCAACAGCAGCCATGGAAGCCATAGTGATTAGTTTCCTTTTCGTCACCACAGCAGTAAAGGCAACGCACCTCTATCTACTATAGCTAGAAGGACAATGAAGATGCGCTTGGGGGTGTGGCCTTTTGAAGGGGTGCAGGTGTGTGCCTTGCGACCGTCTTCATCCCTACAAAGCAGTACACACATTTTACACAGCAACTCCTGAGGTGGCCTATTGTTTGGGATGTGTGAAATTACATTTTTACACTCCTCAATACTTTGCCTTGTGTCTACAAGTTCATTTTTAGTGTTGCGGAAGCACACAAACCGCGGGAACTAGTCCCCACGTGCAGCGTAGGTGCGGTCACAAGATGATGTCCTCAACACATCCGCCCCCTTAATGAAAGTCCCCTGGATGGCAAATGCAAAGAATCAAATCTGCGCATGCGCACAAGTGTCCTACGGACAGTGTTCCGGTTCTCAAATTACTTCAAAATGCGACACAAGTGAGACGGACAGTTAGGAACTGCCGCAATGTTGGCAATCCTTTCATTTGTACTGCGCATGTGCACGCATGCAATGTTCACTGTACGGACAGTTCCAGTGTCCTTAGGACAACTCCATTTTGTTTGCCTACGAACTTGCTGGCCACCATGCCTGTTGTACGGACGGCACCATTTTGACTGCGCCCAATATGGACCGCTATACTGTCCTTCACACACTTCCTTTTTACTTATTTACACCCATTCCGGACATCTTTTGTATTCTACCTCCATGCATTATCTCGTTTCCAAGCAGTACGCCGAGGTAGTATGTCCTTTGGACACCCCTTTCTGTTTATGTACGCACATTCTGAAAAGATGGTGCAGTCACACATCACATCTGTCTTACTTGGCATTAGACAGCACCCACATTCCATTGCTTGTGAATAGGTCGAACAGGCGCGCTGTTCGCGAACATTTTACATCTTTTTAAAAAAATATTTTACACACAAACTCTTTCTCTACAACTACTGTACAAAACCATTTACTACACACACACACACACACACACACACACACATCAATCTAAAGAAACAGCGGGGGAAGCGGACACTGAAACAAATATGGGGGAATTTGGATTTAAAACGGGCTGGTTATGAGGGGAAGATTTGTGAGGGGAAGAAGGGATGGATGCTTCGTCGAAACGTCTATTTTCCTCTTGCAGGTTTGGGGATGGGTCACTTGGGAATGGAGAAGCAGGGCAGGTGCAGGTGGGGCAATGGTACCAAACTTTTCCTCTCACAACGTCCTCTACAAACTCCCGTAAACTTAGAAAATTGTCGTTCAAAATGTGAATTTTCTGCTGTATCTTTTTTTTTAGCCTGTCTTCTATCTCGTTTGTTGCTCTTTCCTCTTTTTTTTCCTGGTCTGGTGAAAAAAAAACACCATAAATTAAATGCCTATAAATACTGGTCACTATTCTCCATATGCAGACCAATGTGTACCATTGTTGTCGCTGTCTTCAGACATTTCCCCGTGCGGGAAATACTCCTCCAGCCACTCCAAAGTATTAGCCATTTCTGAGTCAAAACAACAGAAAGAAATTATTATTTCTGCACTACGTACCAAAAAAAAACCACACCCACATAAAAAAAGGCCTGCACTCACTCTTTTGATGTAATCCCCCTTCGTCCTACTACATCCGTCCACTGTCGTTCCAGGCTGCCGGGTTTCTGTGAAGTGCTTACGCTGGAGGCATCCTTTCTTTTTTTTTTTTGGTACCATCCACTTCATTCTACATGGTTATTAAATGTGTTGTTTTCTTTTCACATTTTCACACCTTCAGGATTCCATATTTACTTATTACTATTTACAATATCTTTATGTCCTTCTTCAACGTTTCACACTTTTTGTGTAAGACAATAGTACATTTTCAGATACCCCCCGCCTCTTTGGGTAATGGTGATCCTGTCCGCCCCCGTCCGCAAACAGGCGCTCAATCCGTCCCTTTCTAAAATCAATAGGGAGGGGGTTCTGTATGTTCTATTTTAAATGTATGTCAAGTACATAGATTATACTACATATCTCTCAAAATCACATGATTACAGTGTATATTCTGCTCAACAACTTCATTGCCACAATTTCATGCTTAGGTTCCACCTTCCAAAAACCTGTACAATTCCCGACAAAAAAAACTTTGCTAAGGGGACGTTATGGTTAAGTTGCCCTCCCAAAAACCAGTGAAATTCACTACAAAAAAAACTTTGTTAAGGGGACGTTATGGTTAAGTTGCCCTAACAAAATCCTGTTCACGTCACTAATAAAAAACTTTCCACCTCCCCTTTATGGTTCAAATTAAAACCGAAAAACCCCTGAAATTCGACAGTTATGGTCATCTAAGCCCCAACCCTGCCACCACCCCTGTGCACTGCTAAAACTCACACCCAGACCATGAAAGATGTCATCTCACATGTCAATGATGCCATAAATGACAACTTCACTTGTTTAGCCCCTTTCTTTCCCTTCCCTGCCATACATATATATGTACATTTAGTAAAAATACTTCACTAAAGGAATGTTACACTTCACAGTGCAACCAAACACCACTGCACATTCCCCCTTTATAGTAAGCTAAGCAACCATAACTCACACCATCTACGTGCATTGCTAAGACTAACACCCAGGACATCAAAGATGACATCACAAATAACATTAATGACATCACTGATGACATCACATGTGAAAATAATATGCCTAAAAAGTCCCTACCTACAAGGGTTTCTTTCTACTATATTGGTAGCAAGATGTGAGGGGTGATTGTGTAATGCTACACATGTTATAACTGGCTCACAAATCTAGACTTAATACACAGTTGTGCTACAACAAACTCTACATATGACGACCCAACGCATATAAATGAGCGGCACATACAGGGAAACTGAAGTAAGTTAGAAAGAACTAGTAGCATCCGACAGTTTATCTTCCTGTATACAAAAATAATTGTGTGTTTGAGGCCTACTATTGCCCCATGCATGTGCATCATGAGCGACACCAGACCCTAAGGAAAGTACTTTAAGAACACACGACAAGGGTATTGTTTTGCTATACAGCACCTTTTCTATTTTCATATTGTGCTGGTCAATGATTAAAACCACCTAGCCTACATTTTTCAATGCACCAAAATAAGTGAGGCAAACATGTGATGTCATCAGTGATGTCATCAATGTTATTTGTGATGTCATCTTTGATGTCCTGGGTGTTAGTCTTAGCAATGCACGCAGATGGTGTGAGTTATGGTTGCGTAGTTTACTATAAAGGGGAAATGTGCAGTGGTGTTTGGTTGCACTGTGAAGTGTAACATTCCTCTAGTGAAGTCTTTGTACTAAATGTACATATATATGTATGGCAGGGAAGGGAAAGAAAGGGGCTAAACAAGTGATGCTGTCATTGATGGCATCATTGACATGTGAGATGACATCTTTCATGGTTTCGGTGTGAGTGTTAGCAGTGCACAGGAGTGGTGGCAGGGTTGGGGGCTTAGTTGACCATACCTGTCGAATTTCAGGAGTTTTTCGGTTTTAATTTGAACCATAAAGGGCGGTGGAAAGTTTTTTTTTAGTGAAGTGAACAGGTTTTTGTTAGGGCAACTTAACCATAACGTTCCCTCAACAATGTTTTTTATATATATATATATATATATATATATATATATATATATATATATATATATATATATATATATATATTCTATTAAAAAAAATGGGATTACTAACAGAATAATTTTGAAGCATCTGGAAATTAGTAATCTGAAATTGTCTTTGTTAATGCTTATCTCAAGTAGATTAAGATATCCTGACAGAGTGGCCCAGGCATTTTCAATTTGAATGTGGGGTATGATATCTTTGGAATGGGTCCGCTCAGGTGGGGTTTGAGTAAGTTAAATAAATGTTTTGGTAATGGAAGGGTTCGGTGGGGATGGCATTGGTTCTCAAGAGGTGGGTTTGGGGTACTGGGTTTGGTGTTATCATTAGTAAGTGAGTTCAAATTGATTAGAGTTCAGTTAATGTAGGAGAGGTGTCCAGGTCAATGGACAACTTGGAATGTGGTATACAAGTTCATATTTTACGCTGTTCCTTGTATTTTGCATTTACTTTGGGGTGGGTGGGGTGGGGTTCACATCTATGTATTCTTTAGGTGATCAGGGACCACTTATTAAGTGCATTCTGAGATTGGAATTGGTGTTGAGAATGAATTTGAAAATGGGGGATACTTTAAGAGTGGTCACATGGAATGTAAATGGCTTAAACAATGTACAAAAGAGAAAAAAGTCATGACATATTTAAATGATCTAAAAGGCGATGTGGTCTTATTCAAGAGATGCATCTCATAAAGAAGGAAATGGATGACCTGAAGAAAGGGTGTGATGGGAGAGTGTATGGGTCCACGTTTAACTCAAAATCTAGAGGTGTGGCAATCTTGATTAGAAAAAACGCCCCAATCAAAGTACTGAAAGAAGTAAATGAGGGAGAGGGTAGAATTGTTGCCATTCTGAGCAATATTCAAGGCACAGAGGTAATTTTCTGTAATATATATGTGCCAACAGTAGATAACGGTTCTTTTTTCAGGAAAGTTGCTCAAATCATACAAAATCTGGGGTCAAGAAACATATTTTTTTTTTTATTGGTATGGTTGAGAAACTCACCCTTTCAATATACAAAATTAAAATACATTTTTACATTTATCATTTAAATCCATTCAGCACTCAATATAAACAGTCATCATCTACATCATATACATAAATAAGAAAACAGAACAAATAAACAGGTATAAAGCAAATGAAACACAACCTCTTTCAGACTTTTCCAATTTATCACAACAGAGATGTAACTCAAATCCTGGGCCAGCTTTATACCGGCTTTAGCTGTTTTGTCACTATGAGAGTATTCCCTTTTAGCTCATTCAAGAAATTGATTGATGCATACCCAACTGATTTAGAATACACATGGAATATATATTTCCAGAGATCTTCTGCTCACATGTTCAACTTGTGTTCAAATAAAGTTTTGAAGTGCTTAGTTCTCAGGCCCTTTAACATGTCGCATTTTGTGATAATATGCTCAAGGGTTTCAACTTCAGCATTGCAAAACCGACAGATATTATTCGCCATTATATCCTTGACCCATTTTGCCGTTACAGCTCTTGTATGCCATAAATTCAATCTCAGGAGCAAAAGTCCAGCACGGTGCATCACATTCGGGGATTTCAGAAGATACCCCTCTGTATTACCATAATGTGCATAGTGCAGATGGGTGCTCAGGGTATGAAGAGTATGGCTGTTATGTGCAGAATACTTCCATTAAGGCCCTGTCAGTGTAAGGCTGAGGTGTGCAGCAATTTTGGTTCAGGGTACGCAGGTGTCAGTCAAGAACATAAAAGAGATAATTTTTCAATACTTTAACGTGTGTTAACCTTGATGAAGGCTTTTTAGAATGCAGGCCCAAGCAGGGGCGCAGAGTACGGGGGGCTCCGGGGCACGGGCATCCCCCGGCAAAATTGAAGTCAGGGTTGAGCCCCCCCCCCCCCCGGGCCCGGAGAGAAATGATGCAGTGTTGATGGCCCTTTCCATCGATACTGCATCACTTCTCTCCGGCCGGGTAAAAGCGTGAACATTTCCAATTAAGCCCTCCCATCTAGGACTCATATTGGTGTATGGTCCTGGAGGGGAGACATTTAAACATAGAAATGCACCCTTACTAATAGCTCTTCTTGTAAGAGAGTGAACACAGACATGTAGGGTGAACAGATATCTGATTCTATAAATCTGTCAACTAATTTTAACACAGTAAGGTTTCCTTAATACGGAAATCCTAGGACTAAATCTGCCGCAGTTCAAAACTTTCCACTCATTTCGTACATTTGCTGTATATTTCCACAGCAAGCATATTAATGGAAATGGCAATTCTTAACAGGTAAATAAAAACGAAGAAGAAAAAACCATTAACTCTAGATTCATAAAAGGTATAAATCATATATTATTAACAAACGGTACAACAAAGAATCAATGTGATTACAATCTCAACCAAGGATATAAAAAGAAAATAGGTATATCCACATGGTACATACAGTGAAGAGTTCAAAAGTATTGTGAGATAAATATATGACAAGAACGGAAACAGTAAATCAGAAAGCAATGTCATTTAGTTCATGCACTAAAAAAGCATATGTAACAAATAATGGAATGCAAACAAGGGGAAGAAACAGATGCCTAATAGTAGTTCAAAAGATATTTAGCATCATGGCTCCCAGGGGTGGGGACTTTTTCTTAGTGGTCCCTTATGTAATTGTTTCTGTACAAAGCAGTTAATGCTGCAGGGTCTTTGGATATAAGATATCTTTTATTCTTGCCAACGTGAAGATTAAGTGTTGGAACAAAAGAATGAGTTCCAAGGGGCAGGGATGCATGTGTTCAGTTGGGTTCCCTGTCTTCTTCACGTTTCGGCGTTAGTCTATTCAAATAGGTCCGCCTTCATCAGGGCTCCTATGGGGGGGACCTTGTAAAGAATATAGGGATATCAGGTGAGTGGAGTTGAGGTGCGGATGCCCATTTTAGTAGGGCATTGGTATACTCATTGAAAAACTCTCAGCACCGGTCGGGAGGCTTACCTGCCGGTGCTTCAAATCCCAAGTGCTCAGGTACAGGCCACACGGAGATAGACACCAGGTAAGTCAGAAGCAGTCATGTGAATGGCCACTAGGGCGTTTTAGTCAAAAAACACACATCTGGGTATTTTCTATAGAGAGAAATTAAGCAAAAAGAGCGGAGGTTGGTTTAGATGGAGTTCTGAAACCCTGTGGTATGTTGTTGATATAGTGATGCTTAGTATCACGCAGTTCAACAAGGAAACAAAAGAGTACGTTCTAAGCTGTACCTGATGTAGGTACAGAGTCACTGCTTTGGTGTAACCCAAGTAATTAGATGGCAGGTACACGTGGTGAGGCAAAGCTGGCTGGTAAGTGATTCCTGCAAACACAAGAGCAGAGGCAAGATGCCCAGACCTCATTTCAAAGAAAGAGGTTGAAGGTGTAATGCAGCAGAAAAAATTGAATTAAATTAAGAATATGCTGTGCGCCTTTACTTTGCATTTGCTAAATTACAAGTAAAGTTCGACATCATAGTTATTCAAATTAAGTTAAAGATAAAAAGTAACTGTGAGTCTCGCTCCAGAATCATTATTATCGCCAGATCGGAGTCAGCAGGTTTTGCACTAATTTGTATGAAGTACATTGCCGCGTAAAAATTTGCGTGCCAGCTGTGAGGAACAAAATGATCAAGTAAACCATTTTAGATTGTGAGCGTGTGTAGATGCTCATCTACATGAACGGCGGAGTTCGCCATAAGTGGCCGCCTCGCTTACCTAATTGTGCGGCATGGGAAAGTTGCTTCAGAAGAAACGAGTAAAGTGAACGCTCGATGCACGCCGTCACGCCCGTCCCACTTGGAATGAGGGGTGTGGGCGTGCAGCGTCATTTTACTGATATGCCCGTTGCCATGGTGTGTGCACATGTGCTCTAATGATGTTTGCACTGGTAGTCATGACACCTTTAGGTACGTGCCACTCAGGACGGCAGGGAGGCGAAAGACAGAGCTTTCCAGTCTCCATTAAATGCACACACGATCATGACAGGCGGCAGTGGCCGCGGTGAGAACTTTTTATAAAAAGTAAATGCAGGAAGTTTCAACGGTCCCATTTGGATAAGGGAGTGAGGGCACGCCGCGTCATCCTGCTAATGCGTCCGTTGCCATGGTGAGCGTGCATGCGCTCTAATGGTATTTACAATTGTTGTCATGGCAACTTGGGGTATAAGCCACTCGGAACGGCAGGAAGGCGAAAGGCAATGTTTTCAGACTCTTTGTTGTGCACAGGAAATCTTGAAGAGCGGCAATGGCCGCAATAAGTGCTGGTGGCAAAGCAGGTGGTTCAATCCAAAAGTCAAACAAAGGAATGGAAGAGTTGCCAACAATTATGGGACAAAAGGCAAAAACACAAGGAATTTATCAATGTGTGATGGACCACGAGGGGAGGAGCGGTCTGGTTTAAGAAGGAAGCTGCTTTTAGAATGCACAGAAGCGCAATCATATGGACTGGAAATTGTTCCCCCAAATTCTGGAAAATCACTAGTGGTGCATGGGGAATCTAGTGTGTATTTTTATATTACCGGCTGGAAAATTTCATTCAGACCATTGTGGTAAGTATCCAATTGATGGATCCATCTGGATTCCTTTCTCAGAAGGCTCTGTTGAGTGTCAGGTCTTCCCTTAATCTTCTCGACCACCCACCAGAGGATGCAGTTGGGTGTATGGTTGGTCGCTATGTAGTGCTCTACTAGAGGTGCTGTTAAATTTTTACATCTAATTCTGGACCTATGTTCAGAGATCCTAATGTTGATTGCTCTTGTGGTTTGGCCTATGTACCGAAGGCCGCAAGGGCATTCGATACAGTAGACCACGTTTTGGCTTTTGCAATTTGTGTGATCCCTTAGTGTCCATTTTCTTTGTCCGATTTGGAAACTGCTCATCTTTTTAGTAAATTGGCATGCCACGCAGCTCCCACATGGGTGGTGACCCTGTAGTGGTCTTAGTGTACGCGTGGGGTTTCTGCTTGGTTGAAATTGGGAATTTACCAAGCATTCTTTGATGTTCTTTGCCCTTTTATATGCAAATCTGGGGGTTGGTTCGCCCGGGAGGTTCAAGAGTGCTATGTGCCAGTGTTTGATGATGATTTTCTTGACTTGTGAGGCGATCTTCTTTATTGGCAGGGATATCTCGTTGTAGTTCAAGAAGAGTATCCCTGTTGCTATTACGTGCTGGAGGGGAGGGTTTAGGGGCTACCGTCTGTGTTTTGCTTCCGGTTCGCCCGTGTTTAAGGCAGGAGCAGAAGACACTATTCCAGCCAGCGAAGCAGAGAGCAGAACGTTCGTCGGAAAACAGCAGGTAAATTATTATTTTTTCTTTTTCCATTTGCCATTTTCAAAATGCCTTACACCTGTCTCGTCAGTCTGCTAGAATCTGTATTTTCGAAATAATTCATTTGATTTTATTCGGCAGTGCAGAGGCAGCGCCAGCGTTTGGCTTTTCCTCTGGCATGCCATCTGTTGGGACTGTGACTCTTATATCTTTTAAAAATGCATCTCACCTCGTGGGGATTAGTGGCCTAGCATAGTGTGTGTGGGGGGGCTGGTGGGCATGAAGTCAAGCATTGTGTAGTTATGGGGTCACCTAAAACCTATCTATCCCAATGTAAAGTGACACTTCCTACAATCACACCTCCCAACCCAACCCCCACCCAAACAGAAGACACAATCAAGTGAAAGTGCAACCCACCAAGGGATGCACAGAGCTAGTCTGGTCAGCTTCCCTGCAGCGCCACCAGAGAAACCAGCTGGCAAGGTCAAGGGTGGCAGGCCAGCAGCTCTGGGCAGGTGTGGCAAACTCCCTGTCATCCTACCTCCCTGAGCCAAGCTAGTCCTCCGGATTTATCACATTTATGCCAGACATCCCCCAGCTGAAGAGTGGTGGTAGACTCACCAGTGGTGATCTCAGCCCATGCCATGTGGAGGGAGAGGAGTGCAGGGTAACCTCTGGGCTGGAAGTGGCAGCTTCTTGCACTAGGGTTTAGATTAGGCGAATCCAGGCCCAGCAGAAGCTGGGGCTTTGCCTCTAATTAAGCAGGAAGACACGGCTCCCTTCTGCCAAGCTCTGCACCAAGGGGCCAATGTTTAGAGCAGTCAATATGCAGGGATTCGTGGCATGTTTATGCCAGACCTGGAACTATTGATGGGAAAGTCCCCTGAGCAACAGTTATTTATTTATTGTGTTTATGAATTTATTGTGCATTTTTAAGGCACTTCAACATCAATAATGTGTGTTTCAAAGCACCCACAGGGCAAAGGGGAGGGAACATAGGAGCAAAGGCATAGAACAGACTGATGAGCAGGAAAAGGGCGGTCCTACCAGGCCTTGGCGCATTCAGAATGTGCAAGTGTAGGGATAGAGAGCAGGGAGAGGGAAGGAGGGAAGTGCTTGGAATTCCACAGAGGGAAATGCCAGGGGGTGAGTTGAGTGCAGCAGTAAGTGCCTGGCAGAGATCACTTGTTACAGAGTGATCACCTGCCAATAATGTGTGCTGACCTGTGAGAACACATGCCAGTGTGTGCCCGAAGGCAAGTGCTGGGATGGGGCGGAAGGCTCAGGGTGAATGGGCGGAAAGGCTAGAACCCAGAAGGGAACGTTAGGTCCGAAGCAGCCAATCTCAGCGACTGTGGGCTATTAGCACAGAAGTAAGAGGGGGAGGAGGAGGTGAAGAGGAAAGTCTTTTGGAGCTTCCGGAATTTGAGGAGATCCGGCTCAAGACAGAGAGGAAGGGGAGGCTGTTCCAGAGGAGGGAGCCAGCCGAGGAGAGAGATCTGCACCTGCTCGCTGCTTAGAGAAGTGCCTCACATAGAGAGTTACAGCAGGAGGAACGTAAGGGTCTGGAAGGAAAGTATTTTGTGAGTGCAAATTCTAGATAGATTGGACCTCAGCCCCAGACAGCCTTATGGATGATGCAGAGGGATTTGAATTTGATCCTTGCAGCAATCGGGGGCCGGTGGAGAGATTTTAGGGCTGAAAAGATATGGTCCCTGGGTTTTAGGCCAAGAATAAGTTTTGCAGCCCTATTCTGGACAAGATGGATGGGGCAGAGAGAGAAACCGGGTAGATTAAGGAAGAGGCTGTTGCAATAGTCCAACCTTGAGAGTACCAGAGCTCTAGAAGCATTCCTCTTCTGAGGAAAAGTGAGGAAAGGAAGGATCCCTCTGAGGAGGTGGAGTTGAAAGTGGGCCTCCCTGGCAAAGTCCAAGATAAGAGGCAGGAAAGAGAGAGAAGAGTCTAAGGTGACTCCAAGGTTTCTGGTTTCAGATACAGGAGGAGGGGTGGGGCCCAAACAGGGTGGCCAGAGTGAAGTGAAGAAAGAGGGAGTGTGAGTCCCAATAGGAAGAATCTCAGTCTTGCTGCCATTGAGGCAGAGATCGTTGGAAGCACACCAGGACTGTATGGCAGATAGACAGTCAGGAATGGTAGAGGAAGTGGGCCGAGCATCAGAGGGAAGTTTGAATAAGAGTTGGGTGTCATCTGCATAACACTGGAAGTGAGGGGATAAGGTGGTGATAAGGTGTGCGAGCGGAGCAAGATAGACATTAAAGAGCCAGGGTGAGAGGTTGGAGCCTTGGGGGACACCACAGGTGGAGAATGGAGGTAGGAGAGGCGAAAGATGTTACGCTCACCTGATATCCCCGGGGGCGTCTGGAAGGCTCTGAGATCTGGAACCCTGGATGCGTAGTTCCCAGTGCTGAATAATGAACCTCAGTTATTTGTAGGGTGAGCTTTCCATCCTACGTTTCTTGTGCAGGGGCGCTTGACGTTTGTTGGCGAGCTGCCCGAGTTGCTTCACTAGTGCAGTTTGCCTTCCTTGGGCCCAGGCCTGCTGTGACCCCGAATCTGCTGGTAGGCAGGTAGGTTTGTTAATTGTAAGTCTTTGTTCTGTTTATGTTCGGAATTCATTAATGTCTTTATCTCCTTCTTTTCAGGTGCAAAGGTCTTGATGCTGGCGTGCCGGATGGAGAGGCACGTTTTCTAGGTAAGCGAAAGCGCGAAGCGCAGTGCCTTTATTGGTTTTTAAAGCTAACCTGTGTTTTCTTCTTCGTCTCCTCACAGGCCGCTGTGGTGCTGCGAGTGGATGCGAGCGCGATGAAAAACAGGCCCCCGGAATCCGTTAAGGTAAGTACAGCGCTGTGCGTTTTTTTAATATTGAAAGCAAACCTGAATATGTCTCTTTTCCTTTGCAGATGTTGCTGTGGTACTCCGGATGGAAGCATGGCATAGCGCGATGGAATTCAGGTAAGACTGATGGAATTCAATGTTTTGAAAGCGCGCATTCTAATATTGTTTTTCCCTTTCTCGTTATTGCAGGTCGCAATGTTCGAACAGCAGCTGTGGTAGCAGTCCGCCAGAAGTCCTTAAGCTAGTACTCACAGGTGAGTGATGTTTCTTCTTCTCTCGGTTTCCACAGATTGCATCCCAGTTGAGATGCTGAGTGCTGGATGGTGTTTTCTCAGGTAAAACAGAATAATCCTGTTCTTGTTATTGCAGGATCACAGGAAGATGCTGAAGACCAGGAGCTGGACATGGTGAGCATCACGCTGCGGTTTGCAGAATAACTCGAAGCGTGTTCTGCAGTCAGGGTGTGGTTTATATAGCCCAGGTAAAGTAGTACCAGGGAAAGTAGTTCCAGGCCTGCCACACCCAAAACACTAGACCGCATGGCTTGGTTCTTAGAACTAGACTGTGTGGGTGCTTCCATGTTGGATTTAAAGGCCCATGTACATAAATGGGAACTAGTTTGAACAGCCCTTCCATCCTACATATAAGCCTGGTGCCAAAGGCGCCAGGACTGGCTCCAGGAGCCCTTTTGCAGTGGTTTTAAGGCCCTCACGGAGCTGGTGGGAGCCTGCTTGTGGCAGAACTTGTGCCCCCTCACAGTGGTCATGACGAAAGAGCCCAGGATAACCTGGGAGGGACGGTCAGTGAGGAAGGAGGTCAGCCAGTCCAGTGCCCACTCCGAGATACCAAGGGTATCATGGAGCCGTTTTATGAGGATGGAGTGGTTGACCGTATCAAATGTAGAGGAAAGATCAAGTAGAATGAGGACAGAGGGAGAGTTAGTGACAAGAGATGTCAGCAGTTCTTCACAGGTGTTCAGAAAAGCAGGTTCCATACCTCTGGATGCTCGGAGTCCAGATTAATGGTCATTTAGGCAACGAACAAGCTCAGTGTGCTGGCCGATTGGCGGAGAACAAACTTCTCCAGAAGATTCCCAAGGAAGGGAGTGATGGAGATGGGATGGTAGTTAGACCGATGTGAGGGGTCGGCGGGAAAGGCTTTTTCAGGAGGTGCACACAAGAGAGTGCTTGAGGGAAGAGGGGAAGACCCAGTAGCAAGAGAGTGGTTGCATAAATCAGTAAGCGCAGGTTTCAGGGTAGCCATGGCATTCAAATGATTTTTTGAGGGCAGCACATGTATTGCATTTAGATGAATGTTTAGGGTAGACAATGTATTTTGTTTAGATGAATTTTGAGGTTAGCCAATGCATTCCTTTTAAATGAATTTGTGAGGGTAGCCAATGTATTGCATTTAGATGAATTTTGAAGGTACCCAATGCATTGCATTTAGATGATTGTTTGAGAGTAGCCAATGTATTTCGTTTAGAGGATTTCTTTAGGGGAGCCAATGTGTAACGCTCACCTGGTATCCACAGCGACCTCAAACCCTTCCCTGGAGTCTACTCGACTGGAGACTGAGCCTGGAACACAGGACTGGTAGAGTTTACCTCCCTATTGTCTCTATGTGCTTGAACCCCTTCTTCCCTGGGGTCCAACCCTTCCCTTCGATCCACAGCTCACCTTGTTTTCTTGGAAAGTGTGCTCTCCATCATGCTTTCAGCGCAGGGGCGCGTTGATTGATGCAGGCTCGTTGCTGCCTAGTTACTTCACTGGCAAGAGTCCGACAGGTAAGTATAATGAGTCTTTTGTACAGTTCTCTAACTTCGTTCCTTTCCTTCCTTAGATGATGGCCGGCGTCTGGCGATGGCGACGTGCTGCTGAGATGAGTAGCACTGAAGGTGAGTGAGGGCGCGATGCGCGATGCGACCCTTTCGTATTTGTATTTTTCTTTTTCTGTGTCTTTTAGGTGCCAGGACGATTTCAGCGTGGATGCCGGTTATGAAGAAGAAATGCAGTGAGTAAGCGCTGCATGCGGCGCCTCTAGATGTTTCCACGCTAACCTGGAGTGTCTTTTCCCTCTTGCAGATGGATGAGAAGTTCCGGAGACAGAGTTCCCCCAGAGCGGCTGGGATTCAGGTAAGCGTTTGAAGCTCGTACAGTCTTTAAAAATAAGCAAAGATTTGCGGAATGCTTACTAATGCCCTTTTTCTGTTCTTTTCCCTTTTCCTTAGGAAGCGGCATGCCGGGATGGGAATGACACCGCCGAAGATGCCCGCAGAACAGAAGAAGCGATGAATGATGGGCAGAGGCGCCGCAAGGTAAGGCTGTTCCTAACAGTGTTCTTGTTCTTGCAGGAGCTGAGTGCAGAAGAAAGATGCAGGCCTACTGGAGACCGATCCAAACACGGTGAGTGTCACGCTGCAGGTGCAGAAAGCACAAAGCATGTTTCTCAGCCTGGGTGTGGCTTAAATAGTCTCTGGGCATCCCAGGTGTCTCTGGGCTGGACCACACCCAAAAGACTAGACTGCACATGCAGTTCTGGGAACCGAAATATGTGGGGGCATCCATCTTGTCCCGATCAATGCACTAGAAGTCCAATCCCCAATGTTATTCTATGGGAGTGAGTGAGTGTGGTGCCACAAGCGCCAAGTCTGACTCCAAATGGGTCTTTGGAGGGATGGAGAGGCCCTTGAGGGCCATGTTAGGTGATCGTGGCCTGGCTCCAGCCTGACATCTTGGAGGGCTGGAGACATGAGGGGCAGGAATCATGACAGCACTCCCCCCCAAGGCCCCTCTCAAGGTGGCTCTTCTGTCTGGTCCTGGTTTGTTTGGATGGTTTTGATGAAATCGTCTAAGCAAGCGAGGTGCATGGATGTACTCACAAGGATCCCATGTCCTGTCTTGTGTACCATACCCCTTCCAGTCTACTAAGTAGTATAATTTGGATCTTACGTACTTTGAATCCAGGATGTCCTTGACTTCGAATTCTGGCTCCCTGGGGACTACTACTGGCTGCGGTGGCGTTGCTACCCGGGTCCCAGGTTGAACAGGTTTAAGGAGAGATACGTGGAATACAGGATGAATCTGCATGTTTGACGGCAAAGCTAGTCTGACCGCCACAGGATTTATCACGGAGGTGACAGTGAATGGACCCGGTATCTATGACGGAAAGTTTGGGTTCCTTTAATGGACACGTGTTTAGACGCCAGCCAGACTTTGTCTCCCACTTGGTAGTTGTGGGCCTTTGCTCGGTGTTGATCAGCAAACTTCTTTTGGCGATTCTTAGCTTGAAGTAGGTGTTCAACTGCCCTTTTAAAGGTTTGAGAAATGGTCGTGTGCAAGGTGTTGACTGCTGGCATTTCCAGGGTTGTAGGAACATCCAACTCAGAAGTACCTGGGTGCCTGCCATACATGGCATAAAAGGGTGTCTACCCAGTGCTGGTGTGTAGGGAATTATTATAAGCATATTCAGCTATCCATAATAGGTCGAAACAGCTTCCTTCAGCTTGGTGTAACATGCAATGCAGATACTGCTCAAGCGTCTGATTTGTCCTCTCAGTTTGACCATCCGTTTGGGGATGCTGTCTGGTGGATAGCCGGATGTCGATTTGGGATATAGAGCAGCATTTTCTCCAGAAGTTAAATACTAATTGAGTCCCTCGGTCTGAGACTAAAACTAAAGGAAACCCATGGAGCCGTACGATGCCTTCAAGAAATACCTTTGCCAGAGTGGAAGTATTTGGGAGCCCCTTAAGAGGAATTAAATGTGCCATTTTTGAAAAGAGGTCCACGACCACAAGAATAGTGTTAAACCCTTGACTGGGTGGTAAATTAGTAATAAAATCGAGGGGCAATGCGTGCCAGGGTGCTGGTGGGATTTCCAATGGTTGTAATAGCCCAGCCGGTTTCTGCTTGGATGACTTGTTTTGAGTACACACTCCACAAGATAGGATGAATTGGATAATGTCTTTATGCCACGTGGACCACCAATAATTTCGTTTTACCTTGGCTAAGGTTTTATCGATTCCGGGGTGGCCCTCGATCAAGGAATCATGATAACTGGACATGACTTGTTCTCGTAGTTCTTGGTTTGGTAAGAATAAATGATTCCTGAAGTAGGGCAAATGATCTTTTATCATGTAATATTCTCCTTGTGCACTCCACGCTTGTAATTGCTCCGGACTCATCAGGTTTTGGATTTCTTCATGTAATTCTTTCTGAGTTATGGTTGCTGTGATTCCTAGGAGCTTGTCACTCGGGATGATTGCTATTGGGTCAGGGGTCTGATACCCTTGCTCTTCCACCCCCATACGGGAAAGGGCATCAGCCTTCCCGTTTTTCACCCCTGGTCGAAATTTAATCACGTACTCATATTCAGCAAAAAAAGAGCCCAACGCAGTTGTCGTGAGGATTGGGCCTTTGCTGTTTTTAGGTACTGGAGGTTCCGGTGGTCAGTTATTACTGTGATTGTGTGTCTGGCGCCCAAGAGGTAGTCCCGCCATGCCTTAAAGGCTGACTTAATGGCCAGGAGTTCTTTGTCTGTGATAGCGTAATTGAGTTCAGGGGGTGTGAATTTATGTGACCAGAAGGCAACAGGGTGTAACTGGCCCGTTTCGGGGTCCTTTTGTGAGAGGACGGCTCCCATAGCCATGCTTGAGGCATCTGTATCCACCAGGAATGGGAGATCAGGGCGAGGGTGGCGTAAGATTGGGGCAGATGTGAATCTTGATTTGAGTTCCTGGAAAGCTTCCTCGGCTTCTGTTGTCCACTGGAACTTTTTGTTGCTTTTCCTTAGCAATGACGTGATGGGATGCACGATTTGTGAAAATCCTGGGATGAACCGGTGGTAGAAGTTTGCAAAACCGAGCATAGTTTGAACCCCCTTGAATGAATTTGGGGATGGCCAGTTCAGGATAGCATCTACCTTGTGTACATCCATCCGGATTCCATTCGGGCTGAGAATAAAGCCCAGGAATTCCACCTCGGAGATTTGGAATGAGCACTTTTCGAGCTTGGCGTAGAGCTGGTGTTGACGGAGTTTCTCCAATACAGATCGGACGTGTTTAACGTGGTCCTGCTTTGATGCGGAATATACTAGAATATCGTCGATGTACACTAGAGCACAGACATCAATCAATTCCCGTAGGACATCGTTCAAGAAGTATTGAAATGCTGCAGGCGCGTTGCAAAGGCCAAAGGGCATTACTTGATATTCGTACAAGACGTATTTTGGTGTGAAAAGCGGTTTTCCATTCCGCCCCCTGTTTTACGCGAACAAGGTGATATGCCCCCCTCAGGTCTAGTTTTGTGTAGATTTGGGCATCTTTGACTTAATCAAGCAATTCAGGGATCAGTGGCAGGGGGTAGCGGTTTTTTACGGTAATCTGGTTCAGTGCGCGATAGTCGATGCACGTTCTCAAGTCCCCCTCCTTTTTCGGTACGAAGAATAGAGGACTGGCTGCCGGAGACTTCGAGGGACGGATGAACCCGTTGGCCAAGTATTGGTCAAGATAGTCCTTCAGGTGCTGGTTTTCTGGTTCTGTGAGTGCGTAAATTCACCCACAAGGGATTTGTGCACCGGGTATCAGGTCGATTTGGCAATCATATGGTCTATGCGGTGGCAGGGTATTAGCCTCTTCTTTCTAAACAATATCTTGAAAGTCCTGGTATTCACTTGGTAAGGTGCCGATTGCCACAAGTGCAAGCGTGGAGGTTCTGGTGTCTATTAGTTGTTCCTCTTGGCGATAACATGTGTGGGCTCAAGTCTCGGGAAAGGCCAATTCTTTTGCTCGCCAATCGATTCGAGGATTGTGAGCTACCAACCATGGCATTCCCAAAATCAAACGGAACTGTGGTGCCTTAATGAGGTCGAAAACGATAGATTCTTGGTGTCCATCCTGGCACAGAAGGGTTAAAGCTGCAGTGCATTGGGATACTGGACCAGAAGCTATTTCCGTGCCGTCGACACTGCTAACAGTGTCAGTGGTTGATTTATGGCGTAACGGAAGCCCCATCTTTGCCGCAAGATCCTGGTCGATGTAATTCCCAACGGCTCCACTGTCAATGTACGTTCTTACTGCATGCATCCGAGATGGTTGTTGGTGATTGATCAAGACCACAGATAGTGCAAAATGGGAGGTCTGTAGTTCACTTTCTACGCTCGACAAGTGGACTCCTACACCTTGATGGTATTTTCCTTGTCCGTGGCCCCTACCGTCCTCCTCGGTGGCTTCACAGGGCACTCTTTAAGGAAATGACCTGACCTTCCACAGTACAGACATAACTGCTGCTGTCTCCTTTTATCCCTTTCCGCTTTAGTCAAGGGGGATCTGACCCCCCCCCGATTTGCATTGTTCTCCTGAACCTTCCGTTGAGCGGGCAATATTGTCCTTTGAACGCACATACACAGGGTGAGTGTCCGGTCTGGTTCGGTCTGCTCTTCAGTCCTGCAACCTATGATCCAGTTGAACAACAAGGTCAATGAATTCTGAGCAGTCTTTTGGGGGGTTCACTACTTGTGCGAGAACATCCTTGAGCTCCCCCGCAACCCCTGATGAAATAACATGGTTCTCTTCTCCACTGGCCATTCTGCTTCAACTACGAGTCTACTGAACGTGGCTATGTATGTTAATATGTCTTGATTCCCTTGGCGTAGGGACAGAAGTTCGTTGTCCAATGCCTGATTAGTGAGCAACAATAGTACATGTCAACAACAGCCGCTGAATAGTGAGCAACAAGGCGTTTTTCTATTACGTACCTCTAAAGCCATGTCTTCCCTCAAGCAAATGTTTTGTCTGACGGAAAAGCCAATAAATGCTCCATAAATTGACAATATGCATTCATCAATTGAGATCATTGACATGTCATATAATATTAATGCACAGGAAAATGATCCTGTAGTTAATATGGGGCTCTTATGATTTGATAATATACAATGGGGGTCATTTCGAGTCGGGCGGTAAGGGATACCGGGCACCGGTAAGGAGACCGGTGCCGGTAATCCCTTACCGCCCGATTCCGAGGTCCCTTGGAGGGAACCGTAAGGAACGTGTGGTCTGACCACACATCCCTTACGGGTCCCGCTAAGGAACTAGGGCGCTAATAACGGGCTTGCCTTTAGCGCCCTCCCCATTCCTATCAAGCACCATGGGGGCTCAAAATGGGAATGGGGAATGGTTTGTCCAATGGGGACTTATTGGTCGCGCCAGGGTCGGAATGCACTAGTAAGTCCCCATTGAACAAGACCGGACTCCGACACGGTATGGGAGGCAGCCACTGTTAGCGATCGCAGTGACATGGCTAACACAAGACTGTGGATCTTAAAAAACTGAAAAATCACTTAAGAAAAATAGAGAGAAAGTGGAGAAAAAAATCCCACACCTGATATAAATACAGTATTCTAAAAATCCTGATCTCAATGTAAACAAGATATTTATTGTTAAAAAAAATTCTATAAGCAACAAATTGAGGAAGCAGCATCTGCTCCGAAGAAACCTTTTCAAATTCGAACTAATCTGGAACAACCGGTTTCAACCAAAATCACTGCTCCATCTTCATTAGGAATGATGTCTCATCGTAATCCTGCAGCTCCTGGCCCTCTCCTTTCATGGATGATGAAAGATAATGAACTCAAAAAAGAAGATTGAAATTGCTGACAACCCATTCCCTAAGAAACCCAAGTCAACTACAGAGATGGCAGAAGTACCTAGCCCACAAGATATTTATTCCCTTCTTCTGAAGGTGGCACATGATCTGGGGAAAGTAGCACAAGATGTGGGGGATGTTAAATCATCTATGGAAGATCTCTCTCGGAAAGTTACCCAGGTAGACAGCCAAGTCTCTGTCTTAGAAAATGGGACAGCTTCTATGTCTTCGGAAATCTCAGGCAGTTTCAGGGCATACAAACATTTAAAGGATGATTTCCTTAAGGGGAAAGCGAAGACCTTAGAGGTTGATCTTAAAATCAGAAGTAAGAATTTGCGAATTTGTGGGAGTGGGGGAAACAGCAGATGAGGACTTGGTTCAAATAGTGATTGAAATATTGAAGACCTCCTATAAATGTGATTACATTTCTTCTATGGACATTGACAACATTTACAGAGTAGGCAGGAAATTGGGCCCCAAAGCAAGGCAGATCCTGGTCTCCTTCATGAATACCAGAAGTAAAGAGGATATATTGACGGCTGCAATGAGCAAAGAAAGTACCTACCTGTCTATCCAGATTACCCTAAAGAGGTTTTGGAGATTACAAAGTCCTTCAAGGGACCTAAACACTTGGCAAGGTCTATGGAGGTGAAGGCTTTCCTGAAAAGAATGAACCTGGTTCACAAATGACATTGGTGTTTCCTGAAGGTGAGGAAATTACTTCGGATCCTAACGAGGCTATGAAGTGGCTGATGGGCTTTGAAAAATGCCTCTAATACAATGAATTAATTGGATTCCTGTACCAATACCATCTCCATTGGTAAGCTTTAAAACATTATGTTATAACTCTTCAAACTTATCATAAATGAAACTTGATATGAAAATGGCGCTGATAAGTAATTCAGTTAAACGAATATTTAATTCAATAAATGCTCACCGTCCTTCTCCGAGCATCATCAACACAACATTGTGGTGGTGTTAGAGGAATGGAACTGTCACGCCATGCTGTACATGCGTGGAGTCAGCTGACATTCAAGCAAATCGTATCAATGTAATGCCATCAGGATGCATCTTGGATTACACGTCCTTCAGCGGATTTGTTGGTTTTCCTTTCGCGAGACATATAGCTGGTGAGAGACCCTTCAGCTACCCTGTCAGCATGCGCAGGGGGGACGGTTGCGGGGATGACCGGGGCTGTGTCTCTGTTCGTGTGGATTGTGCTGGGGAGTGAATCGGAGGAGATTCGCTCTTCGACGCAATTCATGCGGGCTGGGGTGTGGTTCAGATGGTTCTTGTGGTTGTTTCTCTTGTGTGCGTTGATAAGCAGAAGGTACAGTCACATGTTTTACGGGGGGACATAGCAGGCAAGTCTTGCATTTAACGGTTCTGTCTCCATTTCCACATGTTGTTGGCTTTGTTTGGGATTCTTTTGCCGTACTGCAATGCCTTTCGGTCAGCTCTACCCTTGATCGGTAAAGTGAGAATAGTGCTGGACTTGCATCTTAAAGTAATTGTGGTTCCATTTATGCATGCCTACAGCTTTCAGCCATTTAAATACCGTTGTTCTAACCATGTCTCCAGAAGCATGCTTTATTGCGGGCCATTTTGCAGTCATGTTCAGTGCAGTTCAAATAGTACATCATTCAGGGAACCCAATTGCCTCACTAATATGGAAATAATGCCAGCAGATGCTCGCTATTCATACAGTGTTAAGCAATGCACTTATGGCTAGGAGACCAGGACAGAACAGACCCCATAACCTAACAGTGCACATCAAAATGGGGAGTCATCTGTCTACAAGAGTTGAAATTACATCACAAGTGTATGGTGCTCCTTTCCTCATTGTACACAAACAAGACGATTGGCAAAGTTATATAATCAATAGCATCATTCGAGGTATGGCAAAGATTGATCCAGCTTGACCTCGAGTAGCAATCTATGATAAGCGGCAGGGTTTAGTCGGAAGAATACGGACGAAGATGGAGAGTCTGCAGATGGAACTTAAAATCAGATAATCGGGAGAGAGGATGGTTTGAGTTGTATAAACATACATTGTTCTCCTTTTGTCACCCACTCCTACTGTCTCATTGGCCAGAGGGTTGGGCTGGGTGGATGATACATTCTCTGTGCCACTTTGTTTCCTTGGATTGCAATAACATACGCTATTTTGAAATGTGAGTGAGCAATCTGACCTATATAGACTGTATACTGATATTATCTATTTGTTCTTTACAATGTTTTTTGGTCGGATTACATTTAAGTGCATCACCCCAAATAGTTTAATGACAAAATATGATGTAATTGATGACATTGCATAAAGTGGTCACTTTGAAGTCATATAGAATATGCTTGTCTATTGCACGTAGTCAAAGCTAAGTGTATATGAGCTTCGGGACTGTAAAAAGGATTGAGCATAGATTCTTATGTTTGAAGCTGAAAGTAAGGTGTGGATTACTGAATAGGAGTTAGGATGCTAAATTAAGATTGCTGTTCAATATACAAAGTTTAGTACTATGTATCAAAATAACTGCTTCAGATCTACATCAAGGCTTGTATGGTATGGATTTAGAGTATGTACATTCTCTGTAAGAACGTTTATGAACTGGAACGTTTAGGTATCGGATAGATTGATGATAATGTCTGTATTTATCCAGAAATATAATGTTAATTTTAAAGGGCACTAGAGAGTTAGGATGGGCAGGTGAATATATATATATATTACACGGTAGTGGCCATGTAGTTATGGTTAAGTTACTGCTGCGAGACGTGTTCCGCGTTAGATGGTTTCGGATGCGCCCGACATCTTGGATCCGCGGAAAGCGGAGCAACAACCAGCGTACACATGCTTTTTTCATTAACCTATTTTGCTGTGTCACAGAGCATTGGGAAAGGTTCAGACAGTAAGAAATGGGTGATCTATGCATTTGTTCTTCGGCCGTCATAATGTAATTTCTATGGACTGTACGTACAGTAAATGTGGGGGGTAATAACGATAGCACTTCAGTCCATGTAGTGGGTAGGAAATTTGTAACTCGTGAAAGCACACGGGTATAGGTAGGCAACATTGAAATTGACAACATGCTGTGGACGTATTATTTCTCCCAATGGCTATTTTTATATTCATTAGCACGCCGCCATGGGTGGCACATGCTACGGTGGTAGTGGCCAGGGGCTACAGTTTTGACATATGGGTAATTAATGCACTTGTTCTGGGGGTCAGTCGTCATGATGTAATGTGTATGGACATCTTGTACGCACAGTACTCTTATACCTACTTAATGACATATGTTCTATGGCCTCCTTGTACGAACAGAAAAGGAGGGGTCCAATAAGGGCAGTATTTGAGCCCAGGCACTGCATGGGGGAGTTGTTACATTTGTAAGGGAACGTGTGGTGTTAGGGAACATTGAAATTGCCTACATGCTGTGAATACATTACTGTTTCCAATGGCTATTATTATATTCATTATTACGCTCCCATGGTTGGCACATGCTACGGTGGTTGTGGCCAGGGCCTAGAGTCTTGGATGCATGGCCGTCGGCCGAAGGCCGAAGGCCTTACTTCCAAGACTCTAGGCCCTGGCCACAACCACCGCCGCATGTGGCACCCATGCATACACCCCTTGTGTTGCATTTTCATTGGCAAGTTGTGGGGAGTGCGTGCAGTGTTGGGTGCATGGCCGAACGCAATGCACCCAAGAACAAAGAGGTAATTGTGGGGAGATCCTGCACTCTTCAATAATACACTTATACCTACTTTATGATGATTGTTCTGTGGCCTCCTTGTACGCACAGAAAATGAGGGGTCCAATAAGGCCAGTATTTCAGCCCGTGCAGTGCACAGGGGAGTTGTTAGATTGGTAAGGACACGTACATTACTGTTTCCAATGGCTATTATTATATTCATTAGTACGCTGCCATGGTTGGCACATGCTACGGTGGTTGTGGCCAGGGCCTAGAGTCTTGGGTGCATGGCCGTCGGCCAAAGGCCGAAGGCCTTACTTCCAAGACTGTAGGCCCTGGTCACAACCACTGCCGCATGTGGCACCCATGCACACACCCGTAATGTTGTGTTTTGATTGGCAAGTTGTGGGGAGTGCATGCAGTCTTGGTTGCATGGCCGAAGGCAACCAAGAAAGAAGTGGTAAGTACTAGAGTTGGAAGACACTGCACACCCATCCCATTTAAGATCTACAGACACACACCTAGGAGGGAAGCCTCTGGGCAGAGGTACTTAATGATAACACACATATAGAATAACCCCCACTACCACACATCACCGAGGTAGTTGTGGGGAGACCCTGCAGTCTTGGGTGCATGGCTAAAGCCCATGCACGCAAGACTGAAGTCATAAGCAGTGGAGTTACAAGTTAATATGGGTGTGGTGGATTGTGGTTGTTGTGTTCATGCCCTAGTTTCTTCACTTCATGGCTGCAGACGATAGTCCGCAAAGTACATTTATAAGCAGCTAATTTACAAGGACCATGTTTTACATATGCAGCGATGGTTGTGGATAGGAACTGTACTCCTTGAAACTTGGTTGTAAGGCGTAGCTGGTAGGTTACTTACCGCAAACGAAAGGCCAGCCTACAGGCACTGCAGCATATTACTACCATAGATTAGACGAGTTGATTCCCATGTGTAGAAAATGCCTGCCAATATACTTACTCCTTAATTGGTTCAGAATCCATAATTTATTTAAAAATTGGTTATCGCTCTTGGAGGAAGAATCACTTTTTCCATTTCTGTGATGAAAGAAAAAGGTGTGTTAATGTTTGCAGTTTTTCCACATTTGACACATTGCATAATAGACAGGTAACTTTATTTTTTGAGACCCTCAGATTTAGTTTACAAACCAGTGTACTGTGCATTGCGCTCCGTTTCTGTGTTTGCTTTTCTAATCCTTGGGTCTGGGGAAAAAAATCCTTGTCGGATTAAAAAAAACCTTCATTTCTTATGCAACTAAGTACTTAATTTTTTCCTTTCAGTGTTTTCTTCATTTTTCTAATCAATGTTATGTTTGTTGCCTTCCTGCCCATTTTTAACAACAGTTAGATACCTGTAGGCGTATTCTAACTGAGCATTTGTTCCTACAGATTTTTGATACTGATTCATTTGTGTCATTGTTACATCCTGTTTCCTTCATCCTTCCCATTAATGTTTTCTTTGTTGCCTTCTTGACGATTTTTACCAACATTTAGATACCTATAGGCATATTCTACCTGTGCATTTGTTTCCAAGGATCTGTGATTTTCATTTATTTGTGTCATTCTTCCATCCTGTTGGGTAGTTAGATTCCTGTAGGCGTATTCTAACTGTGCATTTGTTCCTACAGATTTGTGATACTCATTCATTTGTGTCGTTGACATATCCTGTTTCCTTTATCTTTCCCTTCAATGTTTTCTTTGTTGCCTTTCTGCCGATTTTTAACAACAGTTAGATATGTTTGGGCATATTCTGCCTGTGCATTTGTTTCCAACGATCTGTGATAATCATTTATTTGTGTCATTCTTCCATCCTGATGGGTAGTTAGATACCTGTGGGCGTATTCTAATTTTGATTCATTTGTGTCGTTGTTACATCCTGTTTCCTCCATCTTTCCCATTAATGTTTTCTTTGTTGCCTTCCTGCCGATTTTTACCAACACTAAGATACCTATAGGCATATTCTACCTGTGAATTTTATTCCAACGATCTGTGATTATCATTTATTTGTGTCATTCTTCCATCCTGTTGGGTAGTTAGATACCTGTAGGTGTATTCTAACTGTGCATTTGTTCCTATAGTTTTGTGGTACTCATTCATGTGTGTCGTTGACATATCCTGTTTCCTTTATCTTTCCCATTAATGTTTTCTTTGTTGCCTTTCTGCCGATTTTTAACAACAGTTAGATACGTTTAGGCGTATTCTGCCTGTGCATTTGTTTCCAACAATCTGTGATAATCATTTATTTGTGTCATTCTTCCATCCTGTTGGGTAGTTAGATACCTGTGAGCGTATTCTAACTGTTTGTAGTCTTTCACATACTTTGTTGACAATTTTGAAGTACACCTTATTACTACATTTTGGCTTCAAGTACATTAAATACGCATTTGTTAGGTTAGCTGGCAACCTCTGCTTTAGAGTAATGGTGCTATCATTACATTCAAACCATCCAGAATTCTTTTTAATGTATGCAGTGTAGTGACCTGCATTGGTTGTAGCTCCTGCATGGTAGATTATTCCTACTGTTGTAAAGGTTTTCTTTCCAAGTGACACTTGACCGTGTGTAAATCCAGTAAGTTTGCAGTTATTTTTGGTGCCATCTGCATTATAACATAGAAGCATAACTATTATGTAGGTACTATGTGATTGTATCAGTAAGGTAGAGCGATTGTCTGAATTGCAAATACTACATAATCTGCCATGGTTTGCATTTTGTACAAGCTGCTGAAATGGAATGCTCTCACAATTTGGTATGGAAATATACACAAATCGCTCATTTGGAATTTTTTCCTGTATCATTTTGTTACAGAGAGTGCATGGATGTTTGCACATGTACAGAATTTGGAAGATTTCATTTACAGGTATGCTTTTGTTTCCCAATACTAATAGTATGTACATTAGACATTCTTGTGGATCTTCTTGTGAGTTCATAGTGAATCTCACTATTCCAGCACAGTCGTCCAATTGTTGCCTTACTCCATGAACACTGTGGGCCTCATTACACGGACGGCGGTAAGGGTTAACGGTCACCGTTAATGGCAACGGTGACCGTTAACCCTTACCGCCGTACTACGAGGTCCCTTAGCGGGTTGGAGTTTTAACGCCTGCTTTTTGCAGGCGTTAAATACCAACCCGCTAAGGGACCTCGGAGCTAATTACGGCACCGCAAAATTGCGGTGCCGTAATTAGCGCCTTCCCCTGTCCCATAGAGCCCTATGGGGCAGAAATGGGAATGGGGAAGGGCAATGGCGGAAAGGGGATTTACCGCCCCTCCAACCAAGGCGGTGCCGGTATTTTACCGGCATGGTCCAGGGTGCTAATAGCACCCTGGACCACCGCCTTCCGTGTAATGAGGCCCTGTATGTGTTGTCAGGATTGCTTGTTGCGTTTCTATGCAGCACTAACATTTGCAAACACAATTGGTCTGTGCTGTGCAGGTAAATATTGTTAACAATTGGTGGCAATTGAAATAGAATATTCATTGCTACATTTCCATAGCAACATACCCCACTTTCATTTGTAAATTTGAATGGGCCAGCAAGTTCTGTATCTGAGTGCATTTTTCTGTTGCTTCTTTGCCGATGTGCCTGGTTTACATTCCCTAATAGTTTCTTCTATGTTTGCGGCAATTGATGAAACTTTAGCTTCTTTTCTTTTTATTGCGGAATTTCCTGTTGCATTTTGTTGCATTTCTGTTTCATTTACTTTTCTTTTACCACGTTTCACTTTATCTGGAACAGGGTTTCAAATGAGGAGTGTACAGTGAATGCAATCTATTGTATTCTAGAATGCAAGCAATATCAGCTTTGACTTTACTTGAATCAAAGTTTATTAGCATTAAACCGTCAAGAGTACGTAAGCGTGATAATTCTACGTAGATCATCCCTTCCTTAAACACTGTCTTTCCAATATCTATCATTGCTTTCTCTAGGGTAAGACCTTGTGATTGATGAATGGTAACTGCATATGCAAGAGTTAGAGAAAATTGCTCTCTACGTACATACATGTCTTTGAAGAGAAGGAATCGAGCCATTGAGCCCCCTATCATTTTTACTTCTGAAACTTTATCAAAGCGAATATTGACAAACTGAATGCTGCTATCACGTGGGTATGATTGAAAGCCAACAACTGTGCCCAGTGCTCCATTAACTAGCCCTTCCTCTACGTCAAGGTTACATTTAAGCATCACTCTACAATTTAATGATAATTTCAATACTTTTTCCAAACCAGCTTTGTTGGAGATTGAATTTTCTAAACTATTTAGTCTTGTTGTGGCTTGCTCACACATGGGTACTGTCAAACCATGTACGTCTAGTTTGTCTGTGGCGCTAATTTCTATTATTGCTTGCATTTCTTTCTTTAACATTGTTTCATTGAATTTGAAACAGCTTGCAAGGGTTGGCATTAAGGCCATACCATTGACATTTATGTGCGCTATTTGTTCCATAACATCAGTTGCACATGCATTATCACCATAAAGTGCATGTATATGCCGCTTTTTCAATACAGCTTGTGCTTCTTGCGATAATACACCAACTCTAATACTTTTCAAGATGTTGGTATAAGTGAGATCTGCAGATTGCCGAATGTTCTCGGTTAATTCTCTGTATTGGAAATGTTGCCAAAGGTTAACATTACCTATGCTACCAACAGTTTTCCAGCAGCGTTTGTGGCCTAAGGTTTTAAAAATCGGTTCACCTTTTACTGGTGTCAATTGTAGAAGATCTCCGAAAATGATAATGGGCCTCATTCCGAGGCTGGAGGTAAGGGTTAACGGTCACCGTTAATGGCAACGGTGACCGTTAACACTTACCACCATATTCCGAGTTCCCTTTTGCGGGTTGGCATTTAACGCCTGCTTTTAGCAGGCGTTAAAAATCCAACCCGCAAAGGGACCTTGGAGTAAATTACGGCACCGTAATTTACGGTGCCGTAATTTACTCCTTCCCCATTCCCATTGAGCCCTATGGGGGCAGGAATGGGGATGGGGAACCGGTATGGTGAATGGGGAATTACCGGTCCCTCCAACCTTGGAATGGACCGGTAATTACTCCATTCACCATGCCCGATTTCCAAGGAGTAAATAGCTCCATGGTTGCTTACCATGGTGCTATTTACTCCATGGATAGCGCCAGCCTCGGAATGAGGCCCAATGTGTTTCCCTGCAAAGAGTTCTTCGTTATTACTTTTAAGTACTTCTTGCAATATGAGATGAATCAAAGCTAACATTAGATTGGAGACCATGCTCACTTCATCTATTAGTAGCATTTTCATTTGTTTCAATACTCTACGTAATTCCATTGCAGCTTCTGCAGAAAGTTTGTAGTAGTGTAATTTATTTTGATGCTCTACTAGAAGCAGTAGTAATCGGTGTAAGTCACACTGCATATGTTGTAGGCAGCTAAACCTGTGGGGGCTGTTACAACAGCTGACAGTTTGTTGTTTGTCAATTGTTGAAGGAACTTGCTGATAATTTTGATTAAGAATGTTTTCCCTAATCCAGCTTCACCAATGACGTACAGCAGTATAGGTTGGCAGTTTTGGCAGGTACATTCTTTATGTTCGTGTTGTACGCCATGCAAAATTTGTTTTGTTACCTCTTCACAAATGGTGCGCTGACCGCTGTTAGGTTTTCCTTGTTGTACAGTTAAGGCCTTTCTATCTTCTTGATACTGATACATGGTGTTTTCTACTTCTGCCATAGCAAGTTCAGCCTCATTTGCTATTAGTGGTTGTCCTAATGGTTCTTGACTTCCTGTTACCAGAAGGTTAACTACTGTTGGAAGAGTCTTTATCTAGTTGGGCCTGAATTTCTTCTTCCTTTTGCTGCTCATTGTGTAACATTGTTTTGTACTGCGTAAAGTTAACATTGGTGATAGTGCTTTCATTTGCTTTGAAAGCATCTTCATAGCACTCATAATTATCTAGTATGTCTTCCTCTTTTCTCCACGGTTTGAAAAGTTGTAACAGAGACATGTAATATAGTTCTTTCACATGATTAATTAAGCTTCGTTTGTTAAGTTTCACTAAGCTCCCTTCACAATCGGTCACTCTCTATCGACGTTTGCTTTCATCGGGTTTTACATTATTTTTGTATGCAAAGTTTTGAGCTATGTGGTATAGGAACATGCTTTCCAGAGTGGTACTCCTGTTCAATAGTATGTGTCCAGTAAATTGTTTTTTAAAATGTCTTGGCTGTTGGGTTCATTTCTGGCAATTGTTTCTATGTCCTCATATGATTTTAGCACTCTTTTTCAAAATTTTGCAGGACCAAGACTGAGCCATACTATGTTGCTTGATTTTCAATACAAAGCAGTGCCGGTTAAACGATCTGCTGCTTCATAGGCCCCACATTCTCTATGAGAGAGCATTTTTATGCCTAGGCTGTACAATTTCTGTGATAATGTTTTGTCTGATGCTAGGTCATCCCAGAGGTCTTGAAGCTCTGTTCTTTCTGCTTTTGTTAAGTAGGCTGTAACATATTGTGCAACAGCAGTTGAATTGCCTGCAATGTACTGCACATCTATGTTTGCATTCCATAATAGGGCAATGATTGCATTGTAATCATTGATATATTTTGATTCTTCCCTTCTTTTTATGTAATACGTGTTTTTAGGTGATTTACCTTTAACACTATGTCGAACTGAAGACATGAAGTTGTTTACTTCACCTGTTTCTGTAACTGGTCTAGGGAAACCAAAGCGGCATTTGGTGTAGTATTTATCTTTGGTTTTGTATTTACGGCGACAATATTTGCCACATTTGTGTCTTTGAAATTGTAAAATCTGCCCATGCAGCTCACTATGTGTCTGTTGTGAAGGGATTTCACATGTGACATATTTTTGGATAAACTGCAAAACAGTGCTATAACTGTTGTGCCCAAAGTTCGGAGCACCTTTGATCCATAACAGCATGTGAATATGTGGTGCTCCTCTCGCTTGATATTCTTTTCTCCAAAAGAAGTGTTGCACTTCTCAAAGGGGAGGAACAGTTTTATTGCAAATAAAGTGTGGCATTGCAATGAAATGATGATGGAAATGTCTTGTGACATTAACTGGATCTAGAGAGCAAAGTTCTCCAGGTGTTAATATATCTATGTTGTTTTTGTTGCTGTTTGCTATGCGTAGGAACGCATGTAAATCTTCCCATGCATATTCTGTACAACTTACCGTAACAAACCAAGTTGGTGGTCCTAGGTTTCTGATCATGCAACGCACATCTCCGTGCCATCTGAACCATTATTCCTTTGTACCACGCATGTTTGCAAACAAATCTGTTATACTTGATTGTAAAACCTCATCTTTTTCTTGTACTTTTTGTATTAACTGCGTAGCTGACATATTCTGAAAGTGCGTTCCAGATTTAAGAATGTGTGCAACTCCATAACATAGTGTTGCTAATTCACTTTCATAGAGTAGGTGGAATATGTATTCCACATTTTGCCTAAATCTGGGATCTTGCGAATACATTCGTAATGAGCGGTATTCTGATGCCCCAATCTGAGTGGGTCTATCATTGTATCTCCCACCTTTGCCAGTAGGAAATAGCAGTGGAAAAGCACATGCTTCTATACTTTTTTCCCAAATACTCATCGGTGACCCTTTGGTTTGTCGCATTTGGTAAGTTTCTAGTGCATCATCAATACTTTCATTGGAATGCAATCGATGAATTGTGTAATGGTCCAAAAGAGTGGATACTGTAGCTGGATCCAGATGTTCGAATTGCCCAGTTTCTGATGGCTCTTGAATTATTTCAGTTGTTTGCCTTAAGCTTTCAATATTTATTTCCTTGTAGTACTCATTGTTATCTTTTAGATATTGCAAGGCTTGTGTAACTTTGTGTAAGTCTACTAATTGTTGCCAATTTTTTTTATCCTTTGTTGGTACTCCATTTACCAAGACTATTAAAGAATGGTCTATTGAACGTTCCACTCCTAGAGTGTGCACATTTTCCGTTAGATCTAATGGCAAGTAAACTACTTTGCCACAAATTCCTTTCACCAATTCAGAGGAAGGTAAATTTGTTGTTTTTGGATGAAGGCATATATTTGCTTGAAATGAGTGAACTGTTTGAATTATTATGCTCTAATACAAATTGAGCTGTTGCAGGATTTTTGGTAATGTAAACAATTCCAAATGATTTGTAATTGCACATGAAGGAGTGTGGTTGTTGTCTAATTTTGCCGTACAGTAACTGCAACATATTAGGTGTTCAGTTATTTCATATTTGCTTTCAGCTAAAAGGTACAAAGCTAATTCAAACCATTTAGAGTCTTCATTGTTTTCTATTTTGTATGCTATGCCCATATTTTTTGTGTTCCTTTTGTAAAACGTTCTGCGGCAACATACACACACATGGTTTGGTACTTCAGCCGATGACCTTTTAAATTTTAGTATTTCTTTTCTGTATGTGTGTAATAGAAGGTTGCTATGTGCAGAATTGTCGCTACTATGCTCTAAAACTGTTGCCTTTTCTACGTGGCTTTCACTTCCAAAATACTTTTTCTGAATACGGTCCATTTCTTCTTGTAAGTATTTGGGTGTACCATGCAGAAAAGTGGTATTTAAATTGCTTAATTCTAAAGCTGGACTTTTTGCACAGTATATTTTGTACACTAAATTTCTTACTTTAGAATGATGTACTGCTATTCTTTTGATATCATGGAAGTTACCTTTACAAATAGGGCCAGAAATGCAGGCTAATGAATGTCCTTTTAGTCCTGTGGCTTTCCGCACTACACAAATATCCATATTTTGCAGCACTTTCATTTTAGTTTTGTCTTTACCTTTTACATATTGATTGAGGAACTGACGCAAAGATTTGAAAGCTTTGTTTGGAATGGCACACATTGATGTGCACGGCCATTTGTATACTGGGCAGTGTGGTTCTGCTGAATCAAGAGGTAATTCTGAGTTTTCAGAAGACAGTTTTGTGAGTAGTGTTTCTTGTTCCATGATGGTAATATTGATTTTCTCATACCCTCGTCCACTGCTATGGATGGCAATTGTGTTTGTTTGATTTTGTTTGTATGCTTCTTCATTAAAATATGGCTCTGTGCTTGTTGTGTGACTCCATTCACCACCACAAACATGCAAAAAATTATTTTTGTTCACATTCCGTTTATTGCTGAGTTTCATTTGTAGTTTGGTACTTAGTTTTGTTAATGCTTTCATCCTTTTCAACACTAATATGAACAACTTCCTTTTGAGAAGGATGGCACTGTCCACGAGTGCTTGTAGAATTAACTTTCTACGGTACGTTTTAAGGGGCGAGGATAATTTTGGTCCTCTTCTTAGTAGATTCTGAAGGACTCTGTGATGAAACATTTTTGCTAAAATACTTTTTTTACTATGGGTTATTCTTACACTATCAGGATTATTAGGAACATTGTTAGCTGTAGTGGCAGCCATTTATTTGGCAACATTTCTGTGTTTTGTAACACTTTTTGATGCAGGAGGTACAGTTTTGGTAGTTGAGACTTCTTTTATTATGTTACCCAACTGCATTAGGTGGTTTGTACCAAGATTCTCCACTAACTCTACAACAGGTGGATGCTTACATTGGGTACCTTTATTTTTATTTGCTCTAATTCTGCATTCCTTTCTACGCAGCTGCTTTTTGGTAGGCATTCTTTGGTGTCTGTTGAGAAAAAAAGTATACTTTGTTTTGTTGTCCAATGTATGTGTGCTGTGTGCATGTGTGCATAAGTGTGATGGGGAAGCTCCTTGGCATGGTGTGTCAATGCACAGTGACCTCTAACTATCATTTGGTAAGGCTACTTTACTGTTTGTATACTAGTACAATGTGCTTTAGCTGAGAGGACAAAGTGCTCTACTTGTGACGAGAACCATTGTTAATAACCAAAATGCCAAAAACGTGCTACCACAACTTACTTTCACAATCTAACCTTCTAAAGATTCCCTATGTTATTTCAGTACCAAACACACAGGGATTTGTCAGCCATTGCACCTGGTATTCTTTGTTCAATAAATGGATATTTGTAGGTAGAATGGTTTACAAAGGAATGCTTGCTTTGGTGCCCAAAATAAACAAATAACCCACGCAGCCTCTTTAAGGAGTAGTTACATTATGATGGTTGTACTGTGCTTACTATTTTGTACAAGATGACCACGTTTCTTCAGATATGTCGTCTGCAGTGTAGATGCTGTTGATTCTCAGGACAGTAGTCTTCACTGTGAATTAAAAAAAACGATATCAATTACGTTGTGTGTTTGCAGCGGTCATGATACTGCAGACTTTACTTGTACTTCTTTCGTCAGAGGATTTAACTTTCATATGTCAACCTAGTCCACGTGCACATTTCACTTCTCTCTATGCAGTCTTTCCATACTACTTTCAATATGGTACTTGAAAGTCCTTCAAAATAACTACATTTGTTAAGGGTTTGGAAATGCCTTGTTCTTTAAAAAATGTAGTATGCATAGGAGAGAGGTTTGTAAGCGATAGGGCAAAGTACTAGATGGGCAAACATTTTGTGCTTGTTAATGAAAAAAAGCATGATATCCAAAAATCGGGAGACCCTCCGAAGGACATGTGAGCACCACAATCGGGAGCGATTACTATTCTCATACAATCACATTGCAAGTAGCATTACTGTAGGCCGTACAGAGTACAGAACTCCGACATTTTCACATACAAAATTGAGGTCTGCCCTAAATTCTACTTCTCAACTCCTTGTAAAGGGCAGACTCACCCGCCAAGCCTCCTGTACGGCCAATCAAAATCGGCTGATTTCACCCGCCTTTAAGACAAAAATGGTTGAGAGCTATACCTAAATAGGCATGCTTGCAACATATGTACAGGTTATGCAGAAGACAGTAAGCGGTTGTTCGATTTGTTAATGACAAATCGGTATTGTTGCACTTTAAAAGGGGGAGCTTTGTTATGTGTTCCCTATGGAAATTTACCGCCATTATTTTGTCTATTTTAAATCATGAGGGTTCCACATGTACTCTGATTAAAATGTACATACCTGTACTCTATACTGATGCATGTGCACATGCATGGAGGTGTACGTAGAAATTCGCAATCCTTGCACAGTCGCTTGTGAAGTAGGTGCTTTGCAATGGTATGCAATTTTCATTAAGAATCATCAACAGTAATGTTGAAGTGCGCAATGTTGATGACGGAGTTAAAATTAGCGATGTTCTATGTGATTGGTGGATGACTGTGCGCCGCTTAGTTGTGTCCAATGAGGGACTCGCTTTGGTACCGCTGTAGAAAGGGTGGAAGGACTGGGTAAGAGTTACGTACCGCACGCAGGCAACGCTTGTCCGCTGGTGGGGCGTGTCACATATGGGTTTCTACAGCAATTTCTTCCTGCATGGAAAGACGACTGTAGGCATCAGCCAATCAGATGTTCACATTAGTCTTTTGTGTCGAAAGATGGTGCGCACACTGAAAATGGCAGAGGAGCAGAGGGTCAGGGTTTTGCTGCTTGGAGGCATTTTTGTGCAAGGCTTACAACACTATGCCGAGAGTACGCATGTGGCACACCATTTCGATGTGTGAGGAGTGGAGGTGGTGTGGAGCGCTGACACTGATGCCAATGCTGCGGCAATTCTGCAAGTTTGCAGAGACATGCGTCGAATGACCACTCCTCATGTGGTAATTTTGAACTACGGTACATGCCACTTGGGATACCTGACTTCACGTACTTTGTTGGCAGATTTGGCACCGTTGGTTGAAGCACTCATGACCATCTTCCCAACATCGAAATTTATTTTTTCTGCTTTACTCCCAAGAGTGCAATGGAACAACACTTCTGTTTTCTGTCCAGATCAAAGCATCGGGAGGTGCATCATCAATCGCGGCATGTGTGCATTCATGCTACGAGTTGGTATGTTTTTTTGTAGCCACGATAACATTGCTCCAAGCAATGCACATTACTTTGAAGGAGATGGTGTTGCGCTATCCTCTTTGGGAAATGCAATGTTTTTATGGAACATAAGATTTGCTTTAGAGAAGGTTCTGTAATATGTGCACGAGTAAAGCAAGGACAAAAAATACAAAAAATACATAAAATGCCACATGTTTGTAGGATATGTGGCCAAAAAATAAAAAAGCTCTTTTCAGAGCCTACCTTAAAGGGGAAAAAGGGGAATAGTACTTTAATGTACCGTCGTCACGCTCTGATTCTGTACATGTCCGCGAACATGGCGGTAGTTAGCAACCAGCACATATCACCACCGGGGATTGAAGGGTGGAGCCGCATGTAAATGAGAATGAGCGGAGCTAGGGATTGCTCCATAAAGTTCAGTAGGTGTGTTCTGACCGACGTACTTTAGTAAGACCGTCTTCTCCCTCACAGGACACCACACAGCCATGGCTTTCCATGCTGGAAAACAGATTATCTGGATTGTGGGAGACTCATGGATATATCGGTTGAAGGTGCATGCAGAAAGCTGCAGTTTATCTACAAATCTCAGATTTCCACATATGGAAGTGCACTGGCATGGCATGCGTGGCATGAGATGGGTGGACTTGGTACCTCTGTGTGTTACTTTACAGACAGAGCGTCCTCCAGATATACTCATCATTCATTGTGGAGGAAACAGTTTAGGCCATGTATCTGGCATTTCTTTACAATTTGCCATGAAGGAAGGACTCGCGAAGCTCATGGACATGTTTCCACATTGTCAAATACTTTTTTGCTGTATTGCTCAAAGACAAAAATGGTTGCGTTCTTCTGCATTTGGTCCACAAATGGAGAAAGCGAGACGCAATGTGAATAAGGCTGTGTGTGCCTTTTTAAGAGATGTTGGCATGTCCTCTTTCCACAATGAAAACATTTTGTTTCGTAGCAGTTTCATTGTCCACAGAGATGGAGTCCACCTCACATATGCTGGTAATCAGATGTTTCTTCACAATTTACAAAATGCATTGCACCCTCTTTTGCCATCATACTAACCTATCTGACAATCCATTTTCCCCAATCCACTGTTTTTGACCCATACAGCACACCACCAAACGACTATTTTCAGAGCCGCCACTTCCTCCCAACATACACAATAGTGTCTCTTGTGGTGGGAGGAGCAGATTCCGAGGATGCTGTGGAGGAACTCAAACGGCTACGCTCTTCACATCGCACCACCTTGTGAATGTCCGCAGTGTTGAACGAAGTGAGGTGTCACTTCATGGTTGTCGTACCAAAACTGTATGCTCCAAATCTCCCGAGACTCAACACCACATTGCACTGGTTACACTTCAGCAGGTTCGCACGTGCTTTTGGTATGTTCCCATAAACGGAAAACAACCGCCACACCCACGACTCCCGCCGAGTGCTCCTAGTGCGGAGTACCTCCACTTAATTCTCTTCCTCCTCTTCTTCCTCAATCTCTACATCCTCACCCATATATCTCTCTGCAGGGCCTTGGTGAGGTGGTGATGGTGGCGGTTTTGGGGGTGGTGCAGAGGCTAATAACCCAACAGCAGCCATGGAAGCCATAGTGATTAGTTTCCTTTTCGTCACCACAGCAGTAAAGGCAACGCACCTCTATCTACTATAGCTAGAAGGACAATGAAGATGCGCTTGGGGGTGTGGCCTTTTGAAGGGGTGCAGGTGTGTGCCTTGCGACCGTCTTCATCCCTACAAAGCAGTACACACATTTTACACAGCAACTCCTGAGGTGGCCTATTGTTTGGGATGTGTGAAATTACATTTTTACACTCCTCAATACTTTGCCTTGTGTCTACAAGTTCATTTTTAGTGTTGCGGAAGCACACAAACCGCGGGAACTAGTCCCCACGTGCAGCGTAGGTGCGGTCACAAGATGATGTCCTCAACACATCCGCCCCCTTAATGAAAGTCCCCTGGATGGCAAATGCAAAGAATCAAATCTGCGCATGCGCACAAGTGTCCTACGGACAGTGTTCCGGTTCTCAAATTACTTCAAAATGCGACACAAGTGAGACGGACAGTTAGGAACTGCCGCAATGTTGGCAATCCTTTCATTTGTACTGCGCATGTGCACGCATGCAATGTTCACTGTACGGACAGTTCCAGTGTCCTTAGGACAACTCCATTTTGTTTGCCTACGAACTTGCTGGCCACCATGCCTGTTGTACGGACGGCACCATTTTGACTGCGCCCAATATGGACCGCTATACTGTCCTTCACACACTTCCTTTTTACTTATTTACACCCATTCCGGACATCTTTTGTATTCTACCTCCATGCATTATCTCGTTTCCAAGCAGTACGCCGAGGTAGTATGTCCTTTGGACACCCCTTTCTGTTTATGTACGCACATTCTGAAAAGATGGTGCAGTCACACATCACATCTGTCTTACTTGGCATTAGACAGCACCCACATTCCATTGCTTGTGAATAGGTCGAACAGGCGCGCTGTTCGCGAACATTTTACATCTTTTTAAAAAAATATTTTACACACAAACTCTTTCTCTACAACTACTGTACAAAACCATTTACTACACACACACACACACACACACATCAATCTAAAGAAACAGCGGGGGAAGCGGACACTGAAACAAATATGGGGGAATTTGGATTTAAAACGGGCTGGTTATGAGGGGAAGATTTGTGAGGGGAAGAAGGGATGGATGCTTCGTCGAAACGTCTATTTTCCTCTTGCAGGTTTGGGGATGGGTCACTTGGGAATGGAGAAGCAGGGCAGGTGCAGGTGGGGCAATGGTACCAAACTTTTCCTCTCACAACGTCCTCTACAAACTCCCGTAAACTTAGAAAATTGTCGTTCAAAATGTGAATTTTCTGCTGTATCTTTTTTTTTAGCCTGTCTTCTATCTCGTTTGTTGCTCTTTCCTCTTTTTTTTCCTGGTCTGGTGAAAAAAAAACACCATAAATTAAATGCCTATAAATACTGGTCACTATTCTCCATATGCAGACCAATGTGTACCATTGTTGTCGCTGTCTTCAGACATTTCCCCGTGCGGGAAATACTCCTCCAGCCACTCCAAAGTATTAGCCATTTCTGAGTCAAAACAACAGAAAGAAATTATTATTTCTGCACTACGTACCAAAAAAAAACCACACCCACATAAAAAAAGGCCTGCACTCACTCTTTTGATGTAATCCCCCTTCGTCCTACTACATCCGTCCACTGTCGTTCCAGGCTGCCGGGTTTCTGTGAAGTGCTTACGCTGGAGGCATCCTTTCTTTTTTTTTTTTGGTACCATCCACTTCATTCTACATGGTTATTAAATGTGTTGTTTTCTTTTCACATTTTCACACCTTCAGGATTCCATATTTACTTATTACTATTTACAATATCTTTATGTCCTTCTTCAACGTTTCACACTTTTTGTGTAAGACAATAGTACATTTTCAGATACCCCCCGCCTCTTTGGGTAATGGTGATCCTGTCCGCCCCCGTCCGCAAACAGGCGCTCAATCCGTCCCTTTCTAAAATCAATAGGGAGGGGGTTCTGTATGTTCTATTTTAAATGTATGTCAAGTACATAGATTATACTACATATCTCTCAAAATCACATGATTACAGTGTATATTCTGCTCAACAACTTCATTGCCACAATTTCATGCTTAGGTTCCACCTTCCAAAAACCTGTACAATTCCCGACAAAAAAAACTTTGCTAAGGGGACGTTATGGTTAAGTTGCCCTCCCAAAAACCAGTGAAATTCACTACAAAAAAAACTTTGTTAAGGGGACGTTATGGTTAAGTTGCCCTAACAAAATCCTGTTCACGTCACTAATAAAAAACTTTCCACCTCCCCTTTATGGTTCAAATTAAAACCGAAAAACCCCTGAAATTCGACAGTTATGGTCATCTAAGCCCCAACCCTGCCACCACCCCTGTGCACTGCTAAAACTCACACCCAGACCATGAAAGATGTCATCTCACATGTCAATGATGCCATAAATGACAACTTCACTTGTTTAGCCCCTTTCTTTCCCTTCCCTGCCATACATATATATGTACATTTAGTAAAAATACTTCACTAAAGGAATGTTACACTTCACAGTGCAACCAAACACCACTGCACATTCCCCCTTTATAGTAAGCTAAGCAACCATAACTCACACCATCTACGTGCATTGCTAAGACTAACACCCAGGACATCAAAGATGACATCACAAATAACATTAATGACATCACTGATGACATCACATGTGAAAATAATATGCCTAAAAAGTCCCTACCTACAAGGGTTTCTTTCTACTATATTGGTAGCAAGATGTGAGGGGTGATTGTGTAATGCTACACATGTTATAACTGGCTCACAAATCTAGACTTAATACACAGTTGTGCTACAACAAACTCTACATATGACGACCCAACGCATATAAATGAGCGGCACATACAGGGAAACTGAAGTAAGTTAGAAAGAACTAGTAGCATCCGACAGTTTATCTTCCTGTATACAAAAATAATTGTGTGTTTGAGGCCTACTATTGCCCCATGCATGTGCATCATGAGCGACACCAGACCCTAAGGAAAGTACTTTAAGAACACACGACAAGGGTATTGTTTTGCTATACAGCACCTTTTCTATTTTCATATTGTGCTGGTCAATGATTAAAACCACCTAGCCTACATTTTTCAATGCACCAAAATAAGTGAGGCAAACATGTGATGTCATCAGTGATGTCATCAATGTTATTTGTGATGTCATCTTTGATGTCCTGGGTGTTAGTCTTAGCAATGCACGCAGATGGTGTGAGTTATGGTTGCGTAGTTTACTATAAAGGGGAAATGTGCAGTGGTGTTTGGTTGCACTGTGAAGTGTAACATTCCTCTAGTGAAGTCTTTGTACTAAATGTACATATATATGTATGGCAGGGAAGGGAAAGAAAGGGGCTAAACAAGTGATGCTGTCATTGATGGCATCATTGACATGTGAGATGACATCTTTCATGGTTTCGGTGTGAGTGTTAGCAGTGCACAGGAGTGGTGGCAGGGTTGGGGGCTTAGTTGACCATACCTGTCGAATTTCAGGAGTTTTTCGGTTTTAATTTGAACCATAAAGGGCGGTGGAAAGTTTTTTTTTAGTGAAGTGAACAGGTTTTTGTTAGGGCAACTTAACCATAACGTTCCCTCAACAATGTTTTTTATATATATATATATATATATATATATATATATATATATATATATATATATATATTCTATTAAAAAAAATGGGATTACTAACAGAATAATTTTGAAGCATCTGGAAATTAGTAATCTGAAATTGTCTTTGTTAATGCTTATCTCAAGTAGATTAAGATATCCTGACAGAGTGGCCCAGGCATTTTCAATTTGAATGTGGGGTATGATATCTTTGGAATGGGTCCGCTCAGGTGGGGTTTGAGTAAGTTAAATAAATGTTTTGGTAATGGAAGGGTTCGGTGGGGATGGCATTGGTTCTCAAGAGGTGGGTTTGGGGTACTGGGTTTGGTGTTATCATTAGTAAGTGAGTTCAAATTGATTAGAGTTCAGTTAATGTAGGAGAGGTGTCCAGGTCAATGGACAACTTGGAATGTGGTATACAAGTTCATATTTTACGCTGTTCCTTGTATTTTGCATTTACTTTGGGGTGGGTGGGGTGGGGTTCACAGCTATGTATTCTTTAGGTGATCAGGGACCACTTATTAAGTGCATTCTGAGATTGGAATTGGTGTTGAGAATGAATTTGAAAATGGGGGATACTTTAAGAGTGGTCACATGGAATGTAAATGGCTTAAACAATGTACAAAAGAGAAAAAAGTCATGACATATTTAAATGATCTAAAAGGCGATGTGGTCTTATTCAAGAGATGCATCTCATAAAGAAGGAAATGGATGACCTGAAGAAAGGGTGTGATGGGAGAGTGTATGGGTCCACGTTTAACTCAAAATCTAGAGGTGTGGCAATCTTGATTAGAAAAAACGCCCCAATCAAAGTACTGAAAGAAGTAAATGAGGGAGAGGGTAGAATTGTTGCCATTCTGAGCAATATTCAAGGCACAGAGGTAATTTTCTGTAATATATATGTGCCAACAGTAGATAACGGTTCTTTTTTCAGGAAAGTTGCTCAAATCATACAAAATCTGGGGTCAAGAAACATATTTTTTTTTTTATTGGTATGGTTGAGAAACTCACCCTTTCAATATACAAAATTAAAATACATTTTTACATTTATCATTTAAATCCATTCAGCACTCAATATAAACAGTCATCATCTACATCATATACATAAATAAGAAAACAGAACAAATAAACAGGTATAAAGCAAATGAAACACAACCTCTTTCAGACTTTTCCAATTTATCACAACAGAGATGTAACTCAAATCCTGGGCCAGCTTTATACCGGCTTTAGCTGTTTTGTCACTATGAGAGTATTCCCTTTTAGCTCATTCAAGAAATTGATTGATGCATACCCAACTGATTTAGAATACACATGGAATATATATTTCCAGAGATCTTCTGCTCACATGTTCAACTTGTGTTCAAATAAAGTTTTGAAGTGCTTAGTTCTCAGGCCCTTTAACATGTCGCATTTTGTGATAATATGCTCAAGGGTTTCAACTTCAGCATTGCAAAACCGACAGATATTATTCGCCATTATATCCTTGACCCATTTTGCCGTTACAGCTCTTGTATGCCATAAATTCAATCTCAGGAGCAAAAGTCCAGCACGGTGCATCACATTCGGGGATTTCAGAAGATACCCCTCTGTATTACCATAATCTTTTAGGCCAAAGGGGTTTTGATTGAATTTTTTGTACTTACAGCACATTTCTCTGTTTGCTATCCAATCCATCGCCCACATTTTACATTTGGCTTTGTCAGGATTTTGAATAAGTAGATTTTCTGTTATCTCTGCATCTTTCAAGAACCTCTGCACCTGTAGTTTCCATTGGAGGATATAGGCATCCTTAGATGTTTGTATATAATAAGCTAGTTGTACAACAAGACCATTCCTATGCTCCTCCAGGACTCATTTCCTATAAAGCATACATGCTTTCCATTTATAAACGGCATATATAGATGTTAAACCCAATTCATGCCTTATCAGGGCTATGGGCACAGATGGGAGCAAGCATAACAGTGTTCTCCAATACATCCCTTCTTTCATATTCCAAAACTTATTGGTTTGAATTGGTTTGGTTTCAGCACCATATAACAAGATTGGCAGAGCTTTTTGTTTGTAGTAAACTAGTAGGGGAGCAATGGTGAATTTGCAATACTTAGCACTGATGATTTTTGACTGAGATATCAGGTTCTTCCACTTGGAGTTTAGACTGGAATCATAGGGAGAGTCGTTGGGGTTGTTGCTGATGTTTATGTCCAGGTATATATACTCGGCTACTGCTTCTACTTCCTCTCCATACAACTTCCATCCCATCATTTTGCTTCTTTGTTTACAATTACCGAATTGTATCACCTGGGTTTTCTTAGTATTGATGGTCATTTTATTATGTATTGCATAATTCTCCAAGGCACCAAGCATGTTTCTGAGGCCCATAGGTGTTTTGGATAACAACAGGAGGTTGTCAGCATATAACAACCATTTAACCTCAAACAAGCCTAGCCTAGGGGAATCAGTTACAATATTCTCAAGATCCTTACCGAGGTCAAGGATAAAAAAGTTGAAAATAGATGACGCAAGAATACGTCCTTGCTTCAGACCCCTAGAGCTGTAAATCGGTCAGATAGACTCCCATCATTAGACAATCTGATTTGTATTGAGGTCTGAGTGTGTAGATCGATAATCCATTTGAGGATGTTCCAAGGGCAGTTGTTTTTCATCAACTTCATGATTAGAAGTTCCCTTGGAACCGCGTCAAAGGCGGTTTTAAAATCCACAAAGGCCACATACAAAGGTAGTTTTAGCTTGGCTTGCTTGGCAATAATCGCATTTAAACATAACAAATTGATCCCTGTACCTAAGCCTTTTAGAAAACCAGTTTGCCATGGATCTCTTAGTCCCTTATTGTCAAGCCACCCGTTAAATTCACAGAGCACTAAGCATGCAGAAATGTTTCCCGGGCAATCAAGGAGGGCGATAGGCCTATAAGAGGCCGAGTCTAATCTATTGCCTTTTTTGTATAGAGGGATAAGTATGGACTTCCTCCATGAAGTGGGCACAACCCCAGATCGCATCACTTCATTAATTATTTGCTCGAGAATGCTTGACCATATTTCCGGGTTGTCCTTGAGCATTTTATTGCTGAGGCTATCGGGACCAGCAGCCCTCGAGCTGCTGAGCTTTGCTATGTACAACAGTATATCATTCCGGTCAAATGTTATTAAATGATTCCAGTTTTTACTTTCTCTTTCAATGGCAATCTGGCTGTCACTCAGAGGAGATTGATATATCTGGAGGAAGTACGCACACCAGGCTTCAGCCGAAATAGGGTTTATTTGGACCGGATTTTGGTCTTTATAAATTACCTCATTTAGCACAGTCCATATTTCAGCCGTCGATTTGGAGGCAATCTTTTTCAACATGAATTCACTATATCTCTGAAAACATAAGACTTTCCTTCCTTTTTGCCAGTTTCTGTATCTCATACGGAGGTTTTTAGTTTGTACCATCTTTTCCTCCCTTGGGAGACATTTTAACATGCGTATCCGATGTCAGAGCTCTGATTTTTTAATCTTCACCTCTATATCATGTATGTGTATGTTTATGGCTTTGGCCTTGTACAGAGTTCTTGATTGTCACATAATAAAGCATAGAAGACACATAATCCCTCCCAGAATTGCAAGACAGTTGTTTATTAAATCGAATTAATGAGGCATCAGACCATTTCAATCCATTTCTTGCATTATTGGCAATTACACTGCCATTATAAGTCCTCCCATGCTTTACCACAGGCTCAGTCTCCAATTTCCATTCTAAGCAGAGTTGATGATGGTCACTTTTAGCACTAGGTCTTATATTCAGGGATTGGATCATGTTCATCATTGCTTTGTTTACAAAAATGTAATCAAGAGTAGCCTCAAATAGTTCATTATGCCGTGTGCTCGTGGGTGGGATATCACCCTCCACAGCACCATTGATCATAACCAATTGCATATTTTCCATACATTGATTCCACCTTATTTCATCATTCGCTAGTTTTCTCTTGTTTTTCCGAGCCAGATGCAGATTAATGTCTCACAAAAATTTCCTCCAGGTGCTCAAAAAAGCAGTCTGGTGACAGATGAGCTTTCCCCTAATAGATGTTAACTAGAAGGAAGGTATGGGTCTCACTTGAAAGTTTGATAAATTGAATGAAGGGAGTGCCAGAATTCAGGTTTGTGACTTTAAATCCTTTGGATTTCCTTATAGATACAAGTCCTGCCATAGGTCTTCCCATTAGAGGTGAAATGGCAGGTTCCTTCACTATGTCAAATCCATTCCAGATGGGTGATTCAACCAACCAGGTTTCCTGCATTACTACAATATCAAACTCATTGAGCTCTGAGCTATTTGTATTGATGAAATCCTTGAAACCCTGTGTGTTCCAGCATAAGAGGTTGGTTTTTTCTTTGATGTTGGATTGTTATGCGTGGTCAAACCTTTCATTTCTATAGATGTTTTGTCCTCTATTATTCATGCCAAAAATGTGGGGGGAACATTTTTTTGAACCCATCCTTACGCCTCCTAATTCTTGACACTCTTCTCTATAGATATTGAAGCCCATGTGGAGAAATGAGTTTCTAGCTTCCCATACTATATCAGCTAACAGTGTTGACTGAAACATCATCCTCGACCTTGACAAATCCTTGTCACTCAAGAATTCCACTCTGTCAATGTCAGAAGATATTATGTTTCTCAATTCCGGTATTACTTTACAGATATTGAGAATGTATGATCGATTGAGATCATATTTATCATAGGGATGTTCTCTACATTCTAGAATGAAACCGTGGTAATTATTTTGACCCATAGTTCTCACCTTCAGAGTTGACAGATGGGTTGAGTTTTTACTTGATTTCCACTGATCTGCCCGAGTCATTCTCCCTGACCCTGCCAAAACCCTTTCATTATTAGGAGGAGGCATTACAGAATCGGGCTTGGATTTCCATGATATTTGGTTTGTCTGCTCAGAGTCCCTTTTGAGATTCTCTGTTTGTCTTTCTGCAATGTAGTGTTCAATTGCCTTGTTTATTTCCTCACACATTTTTCACATCTAACAGCCCATGCCCGTCTATCTTTGCTTGTACAGACGAAGGCATATCAGAAAGGGAGGTTTGCAATTGAACACTTTCCTTCACACTTGCAGCCACCAGATCATCTAAAGGTTTGTAACATAACCCAAAGGAGAGTTTCCCCTTGTTTGCCACCAATAGTTGGTTCGGTTGGTCCCTACATTCATCGTTCTTCTTAACTTTGGGGACCTCAGCATGATTAGCATTGGGTATTTCTAAGAATCGTCTGGGCTTTGCCTGTGTTTTGTTGTTTTTTTTCTTTTTATGGGGATCTGCTTTTTTGCTGTTAAAAGGATCACCCAGCAACTTTTTCATTGGAGCATCAGTTATCTCTGGCTGGCCTCTCGCATTTTCAAGGGCATCTTCAGTTATCACTGTGACCAAGCCAGTCGCTACATTTTTTGAGGCATCGCTGTTTGAATTGGTCTGAGTTTCCAGCTCCAGCTGTACACTCCCATTTTTTACATCTTTGCATTCACCAAATATGAAATGTCTGGTCTGAGCTTTCTCTTTACAGCCATTATCCATCAAACCATCAGTTTGTGGCTCTGAATCTTTCACACTACAGTGTCGGAAAATCTCAAATTGGGGTTCACATGCTCTGGAAGAGGACACACCATGTCTTTCATTAGATTTGTTTGCTAATTTGGTCAACAGTATTGTCTGATAGTTAATTTTTTGATCCATGGCTTCATATAATTTGGCCAGGGATAGTAAGGCTGAGTTCATTGCCAGAATGGTTGAGCTCATATCTCCCTGTACAACACTTTCCTCCAGATGGTTATTATTAAATCCCACAGAGGCGTGTCCTTCCCAGGGTTTCTTTACCTGTCTCGGGGTGGGCAGGGCAAATGATGATGCACTTATAGAGGCATCTTTATCAGAAACTACAGATATCTTAGGAGATACCTGGGAGTGCTTATTTGTCTGATTTTGAGGTTCACAGACCTCGTTTGGCACCTCTAATGGAACCTGATTGCTTGAGTTTTGCATCCTAATTGGCGATAAATCATCAACCTGCATGAGATTACCTGTGTTAGAATGAACAAACACCACATCCTCCTCATTAGAAGACATTCCAGATAAGTCCATAAAATTAAGGGCATCCTCGTCTACTTGACCAGTTATACGTGTGTTGTAATAGGCTTCCCTTAATATATGTTGAGCCTCGACAGTACATGTTTTGAGCGGGCTTTCAGCAATTGTGTCAAGTTTATTGCCTAAACCTGGAATATCATTCTCACAGCGTTTACTTTAATTTTCCATTGATGTGTCTGATATCATGCTTGCGTCTTTTATGCACTCAGTTGTTTGTGCGTTATTTTTAATGGCGGCCACTTCTAGGTCGAGTGTGTAATTCGTGAAGGTTAGCAAGTTTACCAATAATAACTTTGTTTGGGAGCTGTTTGTTTCCCTTAGCACCAATGACAGCCCCTTGATTGTAGTATTGGCGAATGTCACATCCTTTGGTGACTAAGAGATTTCTAACTTTATTTGCCGCTTTTCTATCACTTGTGCGATTCACTGGGTTTTTCTTTTGTTGTTTTGAAGACATAGCCGTGGCGGGAACCACGGGATTAGGCATCACTTCTGCCCCAACTTTGAATAATGTTATATTTATCGCTGGCATGCCTGTTTTCAGCGTAAATGACATTTCTCAAAAGCGGAGTACACTTTCCTTTATAACCGAAGAGTAAAATCTTGGCACACAACAAAGCAAATAATAACAAGTCAATTAAATAAGAGAACAGATAATAATTTAAATAATATAAAATAAAATATAAGCATGGCTACCATTTATCTTCTATTTTCGTGAGGTGAACGTTGGATTTGTACAATCAAAATACTATAATAACCTAAAATAACAATAACACAAGCACATAAAATAAATAAACAGGTACAAACACAGTTATTAATAGACCTCACCCCTCACGCTACTCCCGCTAGACAGCGAGACAGCAGTCGCTCAAAAACACTTGAGCAAAATGCACTTCTGCGAAATGCGCGTGCGCAAAAGCACTTGCATTAAACTTATGTAGGATTCTGGGAGGTAGTGCACGTCGGTGACTGGGAGGGAAAGGGAGAAGAGACAAAATAAAAAGGGGAGGGAGAGAAAAAGAAAGGGAAAAAGAAGTTGAAACTCAGCAGTTGCTGCTAATTGGCAGTTCAAAGACAAGTGTCTTGCGGTTCAAAAGTCCATACCGCACAGTCCTATTGGATACAGGATCTCATTGGCAAAGTCACGTGAGTCCGTTGTTAACAGTTCCACAGGCGTCCACAGCAACCTCCAAGCGCACACAGAAACGAAGCGGTCCAACAGCGAGACAGCAGTCGCTCAAAAACACTTGAGCGAAATGCACTTCTGCAAAATGCGCGCATAATCTTGGGTGGGGATTTCAATACGGTTCTAGATCAGGGCATGGATAGGATTAGTTCAAGACGAAATAGAAATATTGACATGCAATGTAGGGTATTAAAAGATCTATTGGAGGAGCACAATCTTAAAGATGGTTGGAGGATGGAAAATACCGCAGCCAGGTAATACACTTTTTATTCCGGAGCACATGTGACATATTCAAGATTGGACATGCTTTTAACGTCTGGTAGAGTTTCTGAAAACTATTTGAGAACCAGAATTGGAAACATGGTATTGACTGACCACGCCCATGTTGTTATGGATGTGAAACTAGACTTTGCGTTAAACAAACACTATACTTGGAGACTAATTACCATGTTGTTGGACAACGAGGATGAGATGGACAAACTTTCCACAGAAATTGATTACTTTGTGAAAGAAAACTGCACAGCGAAGGTCAGGCCAGATATTGTATCGGAAGCCTTCAAATGTACAGTATGTGGTATGCTTATCAGTTTGGCAAGTGGTTTGAAGAACAAATTTGACAAAAGACATCTGGAATTGGAATCAAAAATTAAAGAGATCTCTAGGAGCTTGGTGGTTAATCCAGCAAATTCAATTATGGTCCAAGAACTAAAGAAATTGAAGATGGAATTGAAAATCGTAATTTCAAATCGAGTGGACAAGAAGTACTTTCAGCAGAAATGCACTTATTTTGAAAGAGGAGAAAAATGTGATCAATGGCTGGCTTTTAGGTTGAGAAAAAGAGAGTCAGAACGCACAATTACATCTATCAAAGGGATGGATGCGCAAATCACATTCAACCCAAAAGAAATTAATACAGTTTTCAAGATATTCTACACAGACCTATACAAAAATGAATCTCATATTTCTGCAACTGATGGAGGATTCCTAGAAGGACTGCAACTTCCAAAGATTATTGAGAAAGAATACAAAAATCTGGATGGAAACATAACGCTTGATGAAGCAAAGAAAGCAATTGGAAAATGAAATACTGGTAGATCACCTGGACCAGACGGATTACCGGTAGAATTCTACAAATGGTTACCCAATTCAGCACTGGATCTCTTATTGAATATGTTTACATCTTCCCATTCTAGGGGATTACTCCCACCAATCACAAGACATGCTATGATCTCGGTGATCTTAAAAAAAGGCAAGGATGAGACACTAGCTTCGAGTTATAGACCAATTAGCCTAATCAATCTCGATAACAAAATATTGGCTAAAGTACTTGCGTTAAGATTGAAGAATCTACTGCCAAAATTAGTACATCGAGATCAATCAGGTTTTGTAATGGAAAGAAAAACCTCCAGTAATATTAGGAAACTACTACGTACCATTTCCGTGGCAACAGAGTCATTAGAGGATTCTGCAGTCCTGTCTTTAGACGCCGAAAAGGCCTTTGACAGAGTAAATTGGCAATGTATGTTAATAGTCCTAGAGAAAATGGGATTTGGCATTCAGTATATATCTTGGGTAAAATTGCTCGACTCCAAACCAACGGCTGATGTGAACACCAATGGGCAGAGATCAGAGACGTTTGAATTAGAGAGAGGAACAAGACAAGGATGTCTCTTGTCCCCTTTATTATTGTTATTGGAATAGAATCATTAGCTGTAATTGGTGCCGTTCTGCAACAAGAACTTTGTAACGCAGTGGGGTTTAAAGTGGTGTGCAGAAAAATTGCTATACTTAGGAGTGTGTATTTTACCGAGTATCAGTGACTTCATTAAAGAAAATATGAATATGATTTGCACTACATACAAAATGTATATAGAGAGATGGAACATGCGGCACTTATCCCTATGGGGGAAGGTAAACGCATTGCAAATGGTCTCCACACCGAGAATAAATTACGTGCTAAGCATGATTCCATTAGACATAGAAAATAAACATTGGCTGGAATTGGATAGACTCACTCAAAACGTTTTATGGGACCAAAAACCACAAAGTCTAAAAATAAGTAAATTACAACTGCCCTTAGAAAAGGGAGGCTTGGGAGTACCTAATTATAGAGCTTATCACTTGGTCCTTATGTCACAAACCTCGATTGAGTTTATAAAACCATATCCAAATGAATGGGTGTGTGCTGAAACCAGTCACAATGGTCCACTATTACCTAGGGCATTATTAACGACTATACCGAGGAATTGTGGTGTAAAAGATCCCTTGACTAAAAGTCTGCAGCTATTTGGGATGTGATGCTATTTGGGATTTGATGCGTTAAGAGATCCTAATGCCTCTGTCTGGTTGAATCTGAGTATTAGGTTGGAGGGGAAGACTTTGTTTTGGTCAGACTGGTTTCTGGCTGATGTGCAATGGTTAGAGGACCTTTTTGAAAATGAAAGCTGGATGAATGCCAGAGAATTACAATCAAAATTTAATATTTCAAATTTCTACATGGCTGATTATCGAAGAATCAGGAAAGCAATTGGTGAGGTTGATTTGGAAATGAGCCTTGATGTGGAAAAGCTGTGGCGAAAACCAAAGGTGGGAGATTGTGGATTGGTAAATCGTGTATATGGCTTGATTGTGGGAGGATATAAAAGCAATGATTTGTTGAGAGAGGAATGGAGTCGGATGATTGGGAGCGACATTAATGAAGATCATTGGTAACGTATCTGTACGAATATCAGGCTTTGTTCTTTGTGCTTGACTGAGAGTTCACGTCAATTTAAGATCATGAACAGGGTCTATTGGACACCAGAAAGGTTAGAAAAAGAGGTATGGCTGACAGTTCTGATTGCTGGGCTTGCGTCCTTGACACTGGCACATTGGAACATATCTTATGGAACTGCGCCAGAGAGTGAGGGGATTTTGGTTCAAGTATGTCAGAATTTGTGAACATTTTCTAAATGAAAGGATTGTCTTTGATTTTAAAACCTTAATACTAGGAAGCGTTGTAATGTTGGAAGATTTGTGTACATGTTAAAAAAATGTATCTTTAGAGGCCAATGGTGGGAAGAAAAAATAATACTTAGAGGTTGGAAGACGGCAGACCCAGTTAATATTGAGATATGGATTGTTGAAATGTATAATTTAGCAGAGATGGAAAGAGTGATATTTCGGAAAGATAAAAACCTTGCTTTATTAGAAAATATCTGCAGTAGATTCCTCACACTGTACTGATTAATAACCTATGATGTGAATCCTGGGGTGGGTGGTTGGGGGGAAATTGTAAAATAAGTATAGGAATGTATTTGTGAAGTTTGTGCTCAACATATAATTGTTTTTTTATGTTCTAATTGTAAATACTGTAAACTAAAATAAAAATGTTTACACAAAGAAAGGAATGGCGTAATCTGCTTTCAAATACTTTTTTTTTATAACAAAATTCAATACATGAAAGAATCTACAGCAGATAAGATAGAACAGAAAAAGTAAACCCAAAATTGTATACATCTGAAATATTAGTTGTACCTAAGTCCCCACCCACATTTACATTCTCAGAAGTAAATGTTGAGCACATCCTAGACATCATTGGCACACTTAATCCCACTACATGTTCTGGAGACCCATGTCCCTCAACAGTAGTAAAGGTGTGTGCTGCTGCACTGGCACCAGCAATCACAGAATTTGTGAATAGATAATTCACGGAAGGATGTGCCCCCTCGGAACTAAAGAGAACCTGGATCAAACCTTTACTAAAGAAAGCTTCACTAGGCCATAAAGATCCTCAGAATTATTTCCCCATTGCCAATGTACGATTCCCAAAAAAGATCATTGCAAAGTAACTACGCTTCAGCTTCAAACCCATCTTGAGAAGGAAATGTTGCTTGGTGACTACCAATATGGTTTCCAGCCATATAGAAGTACTGAGACAGCATTGGTTAATGTCAATGACCAACTATTGCAAAATATTTTGTGGGGACCCAGTGATGTACTCCCACCACTGTTGGGTAAATAATCAGAAACATTACTAAACATCTAAATGGGAGTACCAAAGAAAAATGACCTGGCTCTGTGTCCAAAGATCTATTGGTGGTTGGTAAGTTCCACAATGTAATCAAATAGGTACACAGGATCCTATTTATATGTACCACATCTTACTCCACCAATAGGAACATAGATTATATTATAAAAGAAGGATAAGATGGTAAACTTTCTCTACTTCCACCCCTCCTTCTCCCCAACAATTAGACACCTCTGACAGATTCTCCGGCACTACAGGTCTTGACAACATAGACTGCGTGCAACATTCCAAATTTCAAAAAACATTTTTGTTTAATACAGAATATTTAAATTAAAACATAAGATACTACCCACACCTAACACAGTGTACAAAACTACCATGGCCCCTAATTTAGCCAACCTCTATGTTGAATATTTTGAAAAAATTGTGATATACCCAGCCACTAATCCTTATATCCATCAGTTGAGGAAGTGGCTGAGGTATATAGACGATATACTCATTGTATGGGATGGTACGAGAGAAGAAGCTGAGTGCTTTATGACCTGGTTGAACCAACAGAATATTTTTCTGAAATTTACGGGATCCATATGTGACTTTGAGACTCATTTTCTGGATATTACCATCTTTCATGAGAATGGAGTGTTAAAAGTGAAGCCCTACACAAAGACTACTGACAAGAATTCTCTTCTGCACTTTAACAGCAATCATGCTAAGCATTTGAAAAACAACTTACCTTTTGGGCAGTTTTTAAGGTTAAAAAGGAATAGTAGTAGAAAAGAGGATTTCCGTCTAAGTGCGGACGCACTTACTCAGAAACTGCGAAACAAAGGCTATCCACCTAGAGTGATTAAGACTGCTTCAAAAAGAGCATACAATAATAATCATTGGGGGAGAAGGAGGGGTGGAAGTAGAGAATGTTTACCATCTTATCCTTCTTTTATAATATATGGTAAGTTCCACAAGACATTTTAGGTGGGGGGGAATGGTCCAGTCATTGGGCTGCCATCTGTGGAATAATCTGCCACTGTCCATCAGAAACAGCTCTATGCTACAAAATGTTAAATGTCAACTGAAAAAGTTTTGGTGCTAATTTTTTGGACCTTAAATTAGAGGGTACAAGGTTGTATGCCACCTCAGGTATTTGATGTATTTTGTCTAATGTATTTTGTTGGTTTTCTAATTATTGTATGTCAATAGTTTGTATAGCGCCTTGAAACTTGCTTTTGTACTGATAATATATTTGTGCTCCAAAAATATTTTTAGTACTACTACGACTACAAATAAACAATACAAAATGGAGTAAAGATTTTTTGTCACTATCTGTGCAATCTAAAAATGTCAGCTCTAGGTTAAAAAATAATCTGGCTGTTTTTTTAACTATCTTTGATGAATATTGTAAAAAGAAATGTGTTTACCACTTTTTGTATCATGTTGTGCAGCAAACATAGTAAACAAACAGTCTGCTTAATGTTTGCCCCATTGAGAATGTTTTTAGATAATATGGATAGGAGCTAAAACTTTATTTCCTCATTTCCAAATTGGTGCTGAATTAATTTCCTAATTGTTTGCAAAGGCAAAGTTCTGATAATCTGACCCAAATGATTTAAACCATTTTCATTTTCTGCAGGGTGCCAAGAGTGAGAGGACATTTTTCTCCTTACAACTCTGGTTGTCGTCCTTTCCCAAATCTTTCTCACAGCTGGCTCTGACAATGGCCAGCTATCATTCTTTTTCAAATGTTATGCTACTTCTACATTAGATGATGTCTTTCTCTTTTCCCTCAATGCCTCACAAGCCGCTTTGTGTTGACTGGATTTCCACTCCAGCTCACTTGTTTGCTTTCCTTGTGTATGTGCCTCTTGTACCATGTTAGGAACTGACTAGACTTCACCCCTCAACTGACAGTTCACCTTTTCTCTTAAAGCTTCTCAGTACCACAAACCTTGACTTTGGCTTGTATAGTGTTAAATCTTGCAATAAAATACTCTTATTAGTGTTCTTTCTCTTTCTTAGCGCATCTTGTATCAAGCTGGAAAGTGTGAAAACAAATTAAGAGACATGGAGACTGTCACAATTTAAAGTAAAAAGATGCCAGAATGATGCATTGCTTCATTCAATAATGTTTCACACCAGTTACCATAAATGGGTACACATGAGGGACGCAGGTATTTACTTGCTTTCACAAGAGACAGTACCTGACAAATGATGCAGAGTTTGCCACACATCATGAACATTTCTGAATTGTACAGAAAGAATACACCATAAGCCCATGAACTTGGTTGTTCAGAATTGTAAATATCACAACAATGAATGCTGAACGTTTCTTATAAAAATGAAACTTTTGACATTGATCAGGTTGCTGGCCATGTCTTCTGAAGAGTGCACCTATGTGCTACACATGAAGAAAAGAAAATGCAAATCAGAACATTCATATTTCATCAAGGAAATAAATATTTAAGAAATGCTGATAAGCACAGAAGAAACCTTAGTTTGCATTTTTGAACTGTGAATTAATTGTAGTCAAACAGGAAATCATGTATCCTTTAACTTGATAATCTCCCATGTGAACTTTTCCAAATGGAGCACATGAGTATTTATTTATGAAGAAAATAGAAAGTTGACTTTTGTTTTAAACTACAATATATCTTTTGGTTAGGATGTGTTGAAAAAAAAGGAGTGAAGTCATTGTAAAGTATTTGGTAAGAATGGCTTACACTCCATCAATTCAATAGAAGTAAATAAGCCTTTCTTGCAAACAAAATAATATGGTCTCTTAAAACGTCTTTGCCAATGCTTGTGTTGCTGTTTTCTTGTTAACTTGACTTTAAGTCAGACTCTTGTTCAACTCAGCCTTGCTACGGGGGTGGATTTATGTTTCCCATGAGATTTGGTTGGGCCATCTGGAGTGACTAAGGTTTGCTTGCTTATAATCATGAAAATACATTAGGTTCAAAGAAACTCAAAGGGCTACTTGGAGCAGGCCTCTGGGTTAGGGAGATGGACCCCACCCATTTCAAGGAAGTATTTCTAATAAATACAGCTTATAACTCTGCCAAGACCAACTCCATGGTGTTGGGGCTCATAAGAGTCAGAATTGTTCACATAACCATCTAGTCAGTCCCCTTAATGCCTGGCTTCAAAGAACACATTATTGCACTTAAGAAAGAAATGAAAAATACGTTACACTCATAACGAATTCTATTATCATGTGAGTACAAATTTGAATTGCCTACATTTTTTTGTACGTTTTAAAATTATGAGTAATACAAACTTCATGAAAAATTATAGAGCACATTCATGCTGCATCAAGAGATGCTCATCTATGTTGGGGAATAGCAGAAATCCATATTTCATCAATGTGGCATGTTGCTATGATGGAATATAGAATCAAGTGGATTTTTCATTTATAAATGTTAAGAGCAGGGAGCCCCCACCTTTCTCATAATTTAAAATATGATCTACCTACAAAGATTGGGGATGCATATTCTATGGGATTGTTTGACTATTAAATTAACAATGGAAAGATTTGACCAATCAAAAGGTGTGAGGTCACAATGACATAGTGTGCCAATAATTCCAATTATAAAAGCAGAAACACAGAGACAAGTGTATCTCTTTCTGGAATGAAAATCTGTAGAGAACGGATAACACATGTTCCAAATGGATGAGAGCTGGCCTGGAAATTGCCTGGAGGATTGGGAACTATACATAATGAGACAATTATCTGGAAAAGAGGGAGCAGAGGCGGACTGCAAGGTTCTTGAAAACTCTTGAGGGTCCATGCTGACTTAGCCCCTTAAAGAATTATTCCAAAGTGAGTACAAAAAGTCACACTACATAAGTCCCCTACGATCATTGCCCTAACTCCCCGGTGTGTGAGCGAACTAGTGAAGTGGTTTGCACTCGGGGTGCTCATTCCAAATAGAAAACATTATATTTTTATTTGAAATACAACAATGCATTTTCACTATTTTATAACTCTACACATCCTTTGGTTCTCCTTGAGGCTTCTTAGTGCTAGATGCTTTATCGTGTGAAGTGGCAGAAACACAACTTCCATTTGTGCACATTTTCAGAAAGTGTTGCATCCAGGCTCTGATCCCCCACCCCCTAGAGGTTCTTCTCATTGTTTCAGGCTCTACAGCCAATCAGCCAATGTGCACAGAGGATTTAACCACCTGTAAAGGCTGTATTACAAGCTTCTCTTGGTGATATATACACACTAGGCACTGCACAAGCAGACATGGACAAGCTGTGTTACTGGAAACCCATGTTAAGACATCCTTTTTTCCCCTGCACAACCTCTAGAACCCTTGCCATCATGACCTCACTAAATGGCCTTGCAGTTAGCTCAGGGCAGCTAACTTGGGGGTGGCCACCTGCATCACAATAGACCCCGCTAGTGCGGGCTCATACACTTCAACATTACACACCCATTGGTTTTCTTTATCTCTCGCAGTACCTTTTGTGGAACATTGGGGAGTGGTTGAATTCCAACTCCAAGCAATGTTTCACTCCTGTTCACTTTAGTTCTTTTTAGGCCCCTTAGTGCCACACACACTTCTTCCATCAGAACCGTGACCTTCAATATAACATTTGCCTTGACTTTCTTCTCTCTCTCAGTGCCTAGTGTAGCACTTTAGGCTCTCTCTGAGAATATTCTGTGCTGCATGCTTTGTCTTGTGAACTGCTGGAACAATGGAACCACAATTTCAAATAAAACACTCTCATTGGTTTCTTCATCTCTACCAGCACTGCTTGTACCATATTGGCAGCTGGGTGTACAGCAACTCACAGCACACATTTCTGTTTGGCTTTCTTGAGGCCTCATGCTTTAGATTCAGAAATACTGACAGCAAAACATCCTTTTTGTGGTTGTGCACCCGTTGCACTCTGATGTAAAGTGACAGATTCGAAACCTAGAATATACAACTCTTCAGGCTTCTCCTGGTTTTTGATCACCTACTGTGCTCTTGTGCATGCTACCACTGTGTCCACCTCTGATACTCGCTCCATTCCTGGATCTACTGACTCTTGCCATTCACTCCTCTCACACAACCATGTTGCTATCTGCATCTGCCAGACTCTGCAAGTTCCTCCACCTATATTCGGCAGCTTTGGTGCTTTCGTGGACTCCGCTTTACTTCAGCATGGACTCAGCAATACAGTGGTCTATCAAATTGTTTTCCGCTCGGCCCCAGCTCAAAAAGTCAAGTTTTTGCTTCTTTACTTCTTCCTAGCTGTTAAGACGGATTTCTGAACTCTTACCTGGTGGGCAGAGGTTTTGAAGACCAGCCTAGTTTCTTGGAACAGGGTCCCCTTCTAGACAAGCCAGACCAATCAAGGTAGCTATGGCGGCAGTCAATACTAGGTCTCAGCAGGGGTGAGGGTGACTGAAAGACCTCAATGAGCACGCAGAGCAAAGGACACTTAAAATCACTCCCAGTCAGGGGTATATATATTAAAAATACAAATACATTTATTTCAAGGCCTTTGAACTTCAACACACAAATCAAATCACAGTAATACTTTTAAGCCAACACAATAGTATCTAGATACATATATACAAGACCAATCGGGTCTAAAGGGTTAATGCATGAAATGAGTCCACAACCTAAAAGAAGAAGGAAACAGGAAGTGCAAATAGTCATTAGTCCCTTCTGCATCCAACAAACTCCTAACTAAGAGGTAGTCCAATCCCTAAGAAGGGTGGAGCTTATTGCTCAAATGTACTTGCACTGCTGGCGCATGTGGTAGTTCAAATTAGTAAAATGGGGTCTCTTCAAGAGTCTGTAGCAGCTCAGGAAGGTGGGTGAAGTGATGAAAAATATGTTCTCACTATTCGAGGAGGGCCTCCACCTGAGGGCAGAGTCGATTCCTAGAGTTGGGAATAGTTTGCTAGTTCGCACTAGCAGTGGAAAGGAGAGGGGCTCTCCGAGGCCACTCATGCGTAAAAATGGATGGATGCACTAGGGGCTACCGGTTAGGGTTGCAATTACTCACTGAGCCCGGGCGCACTCTGGACCAAACTTCGGCAGTCGAGTCCACTTTGGTTGCAGATTCAAATGCGGCAATCTCGCCCCTCTGCGGCTTTCAGTGACAAAGTTACAGTCTTGATTCCCCTACGGGACAGTGGCGATTTCTCCACTCCTGGTGGATGGATTAGGCCAGTTCCACTGTAGCAGGCTTCAGGGCACAGAGGACCACAGCTTCAATGAACTTGCAAAGTTCGTCACCACAGCTGGGCGACACGGCAATCACGTAAACTCTGGTTCAAGCGCATTCATTTTACTCCAGACGTGGGAAAGCCAACTGTATGAAATATGGTGTGAGAGTGCCGTGAACACAGAGCTTTCAATGTGCCAAGTTTCAAGGGCCTCCTCGAAACGGCGGTGGTATCAGAGCCCAATGGGTCGAAGCGCCTTTGCAGACCTTCTAGGACGATCAGATGCAGAGGGGAACAGCGGGACGACGGCGGGCACAGGGTGCCAAACCTTCCAGCGGGTCACCAGTGGTTCATCGACTGGGCTTCTTAGTTTCAGGATCCTTGGATCCTATCCTTCGTTCAGCAAGAACTCCAGAGATCGACATGGTATGGGTGTTTGGGGCCTTCTCTTATCCACAATCTCCTTCACGCCAAACAAAGAGGATCCAATGGGAGATCTGCTCACATACAGGCATACCATACGTGGACCAATCATGGACCACGGTGGTCCCAGGCATTCATAGCACTCCAGACTGTCTGGCACCCAGGCTGTGTATTGGAACTAGACGTTCCAGCCTACATCATGGGGGCACGCACACAAGGCATACAGTAGCCCGCGAAAGCTTGGCACTTTGCGGGAAAATGCATGCCCAAATAAGGACTGACCCAGGTCGGCTCGACCTGGGGACGGTGAAGGGGCAAGATGGCCAAAGGACAGGACAAAAAACCTTGTGGCGTAGCCATTTTGGAGCCAGGCCACCTAACCGTGCCAAACGCAGTAATCGTGGTTTACCTGGCAAGAAAGGGTTAAAAATATGCAAAATGATAAGCTGCCACCAGCCCTGTCCAAGGCACATCTGCGCTTCTCCTAAAAAAATCCTTCGAGAATATATAGGGCCTTTGGAAATGACTAGACCCAAGTGCACTGTACTGTAAGGTACATTGTACACTTGTTACATGTTGCAGAAAAGTTGCAACATGGACAAGGACTAGGGGAAACAAAGGGCCTCATTATGACCCAGGCGTTAAGGGTTAACGCCGTCGTTAACCCTTAACGCCTATTCTGATTTTAACGGCTGCTCTTAGCAGCCGTTAAAATCCATGGCGCTAACCTGACATGATGCTAATTACGCCACTGTAATTTACGGTGGCGTAATTAGCGCCTTCCCTACTCCCATTATGCCCTATGGGGCAAAAATGGGAATGGGGAAGGGAAAATGGGAAATGGGGATTTACCGCCCCACTCACCTTGGAATGGGGCGGTAAATCCGCCATCCACCATGGTGTAAACTTAGTTTACACCATGGTGGTAAAGTTGGCGCAATTAGCGCCTGGGTCGTAATGACCCCCAAAGTCTCCCAGTACTGACTGTCTTTAAGGGCATGTCAGTTTCCCCATTAAAAGTGGTCAAAAAGCCCAGGGGAATGCAGAAGAAGGGTGTGCTCCTTTGGTAAAGTCTGGCTATGGTGTTCAGACATCAGTAAAAAGTTGGGAGGTTCACAACTGGAGTTAAAAGTACACATGAAATGGAAATCTTTCCGAACACTAGCCTTACGTGTTTTTCTTTTGTTTTCCCTCTGCCTCTTTTTTTCTGTGTCAGGGAGCCATGGTTACAGTTACATAATGAAAACTTGGGATGGCAAACCTCCATTTGTTGCATTTTTGATGATATTAGCAGTATCCTTTTAAGAGATATACCCAGGTTTGACTGGGTATACATGTTTCTTCTTCCAGATTAGAATGATGATCTCCAAACAGTATGCATTCTGCCTTCACCACCCTGATCCCGGAAAGCTTGGTCTTCTCTTTTGAGGGGCCTTTGGAGGGAGGAGCCACTGGAATGTGTGCAGTGTAAAATCATAAAAGGACCCGTCAATTGTATATAGCGCCCATGCGTCCGAGAGGAGAGTGCCCTTATTTCACTATAACTGAAAAGCCCATCTGTCTACCTTTAGTGTTTAAAAAGATGGGGAAACCCTGCTTCAATGTGAAGCTTGTTTGCTGATTGCTGGATGTTGCTCCTCTACCTCTACTGCACTGAATGCAGAAAGGGAACAGCAGAGCTTTCCCTCAGTGGCGTTGGCATGTCCCGCTCGTGGTCTTCAGATGTAGGCATGGCAACCCCTGGAAATCTCCATGGTACGCCTGGTATTGCTTCTGTGACCCCTGCTGCTCACAGAAACATCTCGATTGGCCACTGGCTCATTCATTCAAGTGTGTTATCAAGTACTGGTCAAGTGGTGCCACGTTGTTTTGTGGCTAGTATGTGTTTCTGTTAATTTCCCATTTATTTCTATTTGAATATGAATGTTGCCTTTATGGAATATTTATATTCATTGGTTTTAACCACAATTCAGGATTTTTTTCATGAAACAATTCAGAAAAATATATTTTGGGTTAAATTGGTGGACTGATGCAACATTGATTGCTGTGGTTTGCTCATTTTGGTGGCAATCAGGAGAGGCAATATGTGTTTTGCTATCATTCATTTAAGTGCCAAAAGTGGTTTATTTCAACCCAACTTGTTTTGTTTTGTGAAGCTTGTGGTGGCCTTAAATAAATCACGGTCATTCCGATTATGGTGGTAGGGGGTTAATGGCACCGGTAAGGATGCTGGTGCCGTTAGCCCCCTACCGCCGCATTCCGAGGTCCCTTAGCGGGTCCCACTAGGGTCGGCTGGTTTTACCAGCAGCCCTTAGCGGGACACGTTAAGGGATCATGGAGCTAATAACAGGCCCGCAATTTGCGGGCCCATTATTAGCTCCTTCCCCATTCCCATTGAGCCTTATGGGGGCTCAAATGGGAATGGGGAATGGTTTTCGAAATGGGGACTTACCAGGTCTGAATAGGTCGGAATGTCCCAGTAAGTCCCCATTCCGACTACCCCCCAAGTTTGGAGGCAGCCATGGTGCTAATAGCACCATGGCTGCCTCCAAACTCGGAATGACCCCTTTGCTTTTGACACTCACTGCCCGTGTTCCTTCTTTTCAAAATCATGATTGCTTGAGCCACCAAAACAAGCAACTCAAGCTGGAGTGGGCGCGACGTCTATTGATCTATTGACATACGCAATCGGAATGTTTCACAATATCACCTAGCCTGGCATCTTAGAAATTGTCATGTTTATCGGACGCCATGTAAGTCTACATACCTGCATGCGTATGTGAACACATGCACATAAAAGTATATAGGTGTACATTTCAGCAATAACTTGTGTATATGGTGTTTGGCAGTGGATGGAGATGTCTTAGTGAGTGAGTGTGTGTTACTAGTAACTGTGCCCATCCTGCAACTTTCAAATATTTCATTCCCAGCAGGTCCTACTCAGCATTTCATCTACCCTAAATTGATGTTCTGAGTAACATTTAGTTGGATAATGGACAGAACTACTATTGGATATGGTAAGAAATGGAAAGATTATGTTAGCAAGTACTCTCTGGCGAAACAAGCGATGTAATCATACTTGTTATAACCGACCCGTTTCCATGAAAAACTGCTCTATATTGTCATAATAATATAGCATGTGCTTTTAGTACTTTTCAAATTACCTTTATTGACCACAGACAACTGGTTCTGCGCATAGCAGGCTTTGATGCAGGGATGTGTGTGTGTGTGTGTTGCTGTAAAACTAAAGATGAGACGGGAGGATATATGCCCAATCACCTAAACTGGAGAACGCGAAACCAATGTATCTGGGCTCAAAGCCCAGCTTCTATACTTGATCAAATGATGTGATCATGGGCAAATTACCTTGAATGATCTCACCAAGAAACCAACACGAATAATGTATTGAAGTAACAGGGTATATAGGGATACTTTTATATATATTTTATTAAGTTATTATACTCTATATTTAAGGAGATATGAACAGAGCGGCTATTCTGTGAGTCCTTCTCCTTCTCCAACCGCCAGCTCACTCTGCACTCCATTCCACCCCTCGCATTCCTATTCTGGAACGCACGTCATGGGCACCAGCTGTAGAATACAACACTACACATCCCTCTTCTTCCACAAGACCTTCCTCACTCGCCAAAGTCCATCAAGTGAACCAGTCTCCGGTAGTTTCTTCCAAATCGAGATGTTGGGGCCGGCTCACCACTCGGTATATGTGATGATATTGATAAGGATAAACTCTGACTCACAATATTCTTTTTTACATCCACTTCATCATCACCAACACCGTTACCATTACCATCTCTAGACATGAACATCATCCCACTATTATTCCACACTCTCCCATCACAGGTTCTCACAGCATGCTGGAAAACCTCAATCACTTTAATCGGATTCAACCACTTGCTGCCATTCACTCTAAGCGCCTCTGGTAACTTAATCCTCACACAACAACCTACATGGGGAGTCGTACTGCCTCTAAACCTCCTGTTGTCATGCCATGATTTGTTATTAACAGGGTAATTCATAGAATTTCGCAGAAAAGTGTCGCAAGCGGCTGGCGCAGAGTGTCCGCGTGCGATTGTCTGCGCCAGGCACGTGCGCTAAAACCGATTTCCGTGCACAGCGTATTCATGGATTTTAGGCTCCCAAACCAGCCGTGGCGCAGAGTATCGCAGCGACCCTGCAGCAGCGCCAGTAACGCCCCCAAGAACGCCCTCGCGCAAGGAAAAGCCATCAAAATCGCTAAATCATCGCAAAGGGCTGCGCTAACCCTGGACCAGTTTACAGGGCTGCCAAACAAGGAACGCAAAGCGGGTAACGTGCATATCAGGGGTATGCGTGAAGTTATACACGCGATTAGCCAGGGTACGTGTATTTCAGGGGTGCGCGGGAAGTTCCACACGCGAATAGCCTGGGCGAGTGTATTTCAGGGGTGCGCGGGAAGTTCCACACGCGAATAGCCTGGGCGCGTGTATTTCAGGGGTGCGCGGGAAGTTCCACACGCGATTAGGCTGGGTGGGTCCTCACAGGTGTTCCCTGTACACCCTCGACGGCCCCTGCAGGCAGCCCACAAAACAGGGGACTACCCTGCACACCTGCTCATGTCCCCCTGCACCCCCACCCCCCAGCAGTGCAGGGGCAGCCTCCACCAGGCCCCCACCCATGTCTCCCACCACCCCCACCCCCCAGCAGTGCAGGGGCACCCTCCACCAGGCCCCCACTCATGTCTCCCACCACCCCCACCCCCCAGCATCCAGGGGCACTCTCCACCAGGCCCCCACTCATGTCTCCCACCACCCCCACCCCCCAGCAGTGCAGGGGCACCCTCCACCAGGCCCCCACCCATGTCTCCCACCACCCCCACTCCCCAGCCACCAGGGGCAGCCTCCACCAGGCCCCCACTCATGTCTCCCACCACCCCCACCCCCCACCATCCAGGGGCACCCTCCACCAGGCCCCCACTCATGTCTCACACCACCCCCACCCCCCACCATCCAGGGGCACCCTCCACCAGGCCCCCACTCATGTCTCCCACCACCCCCACCCCCCACCATCCAGGGGCACCCTCCACCAGGCCCCCACTCATGTCTCCCAGCGTGCTACGTGTATTTCAGGGGTGGGCGGGAAGTTCCACACGCGAATAGCCTGGGCGCGTGTATTTCAGGGGTGCGCGGGAAGTTCCACACGCGAATAGCCTGGGCGCGTGTATTTCAGGGGTGCGCGGGAAGTTTTACACGCGATTTCAGCAGGGTACGTGTATTTCAGGGGTGCGCGGGAAGTTCCACATGCGAATAGCCTGGGCGCGTGTATTTCAGGGGTGCGCGGGAAGTTTTACACGCGATTTCAGCAGGGTACGTGTATTTCAGGGGTGCGCGGGAAGTTCCACACGCGAAAAGCCAGGGCGCGTGTATTTCAGGGGTGCGCGGGAAGTTCCACACGCGAATAGCCTGGGCGTGTGTATTTCAGGGGTGCGCGGGAAGTTTTACACGCGATTTCAGCAGGGTACATGTATTTCAGGGGTGCGCGGGAAGTTCCACACGCGAATAGCCTGGGCGCGTGTATTTCAGGGGTGCGCGGGAAGTTTTACACGCGATTAGGCTGGGTGGGTCCTCACAGGTGTTCCCTGTACAGCCTCGACGGCCCCTGCAGGCAGCCCACAAAACAGGGGACTACCCTGCACACCTGCTCATGTCCCCCTGCACCCCTACCCCCCAGCAGTGCAGGGGCAGCCTCCACCAGGCCCCCACCCATGTCTCCCGCCACCCCCACCCCCCAGCAGTGCAGGGGCACCCTCCACCAGGCCCCCACTCATGTCTCCCACCACCCCCAGCATCCAGGGGCACTCTCCACCAGGCCCCCACTCATGTCTCCCACCCCCCAGCACTGTGGGGCACCTGCCAGCAGGCCCCCACCCATGTCCAACTCATGTCCCCCACCACCCCCCAGCACTGTGGGGCACCTGCCAGCAGGCCCCCGCCCATGTCCAACTCATGTCCCCCACCACCCCCACCCCCCAGCACTGTGGGGCACCTGCCAGCAGGCCCTTGCCCATGTCCAACTCATGTCCCCCACCACCCCCAACCCCCAGCACTGTGGGGCACCTGCCAGCAGGCCCCCACCCATGTCCAACTCATGTCCCCCACCACCCCCACCCCCCAGCACTGTGGGGCACCTGCCAGCAGGCCCCTACCCATGTCCAACTCATGTCCCCCACCACCCCCACCCCCCAGCACTGTGGGGCACCTGCCAGCAGGCCCCCACCCATGTCCAACTCATGTCCCCCACCACCCCCACCCCCCAGCACTGTGGGGCACCTGCCAGCAGGCCCCCGCCCATGTCCAACTCATGTCCCCCACCACCCCCACACCCCAGCACTGTGGGGCACCTGCCAGCAGGCCCTCGCCCATGTCCCATCCATGCCCCCCTGCACCTGGGTCCCAAAAATCCCCAATCATGTCCGTAATGGCCATCCTCCCCTGCCAAAAGGCCCAACCAACTATCACATCCACCCACATATCAAAGGCAATTACATGTTACACACCCAATGTAAATAATACAAATGAACACATGTCTGTCACACACAATGGCTGCAAGTGAATGTTAAAACACCCAACATGACATGCATGAAAGCAATGAGATGATACGACACATTGAAGGATGAAAATAAAAATGTATTGAAAATCAACTTGAATGGAAATGAAATTAGAAAAACCACAAAGCAAAACAACAAAAAGAAGATGAATGTCCATGAAAAAAATCCAAGAAATCAAAAAATCCATAGAATAACTATTTACAAGACAATCCCGGGTCCATGAGCCCAACCAAATGAAACCTAACTATGTCAACTAACTAAAAACTGAACTATATACAAAAAAGTGGCGCATTGTCCAATCGCAACCAAATAAAAAAAAATAAAATTTAAAGGAAACCTACCACTAACTATATAACTATATACAATGGCAGCGGGCAAGTCCTGCGGCTCACTCTGTGATGTTGCCGGCCAGGGCATCATCGAACTCCATGTCGATGTCCTGGAGGCGGGACTCTGTCCTGGCCCCGAGGTCTCGCAGGGATAACCCCATGTTCACCTCAAACTCCCTGCGAGCTTCCTCGAGGCACTCAGCCCGCCTCAGCATGGAGAACTCCGCCCTGACCATGGTGAGCCGCTCCTCTTCCGCCCGCTGCCGCTCCGCACCTATCCGCTGGACCAACTGCTCCCACACGGAAGACACTACCATCCCAGGGTTCTCCTGCCCTCCGGCCGATGCCTGCCCCTCTGATCTTGATGGCCCCGAGCCATGATGCCTCCCACGTCGAGCCTGCTGCTGCCTCCGACGCCAATGCCTCTGCCAGCACGACGGCATCCAGGATGATGGAAACCACTGACGCCGTCGTGCACGTGCCCTGCCCGATGATGCCGTCACATCCTCCATCTGCTGGGGTCCAGTTGCTGTGTTGTCCACCCCTGCTGGACCTCTGACTCCCGACTGTGGCAGGGATGGGATCCCCACCGAGCTGGCTGCATTGGTCAGGGCAGGTCCACAGGGGGCCCTGGTGGCATCTGGGCCGGAAGACGGCAAGGAGAACGACTGGCGTATAGTCTCCACAGAGGAGGAGGGGGCCGCCAGATTGGCCGACACATGCAGGAAACCCCCGAACATGGACGATCCGAATTGGGCCACGTCGGCACGGTGCTCTTCGTGATGACGTGCGTGCTCCTCCTGGGAAGCACGCACGGCATCACGAATCACAGCTGTGCGCATCGCGACCCCAATCAGGACCTTCTCCACACGGCCAGGGGTCCCCTCGTCCACAGGTGGAGGGGAGTCAGATGACATGGATATCCCCTCTACCTGCGGACGGGCCTGGGACGGGGCATCCCTGCTGGTGCAAGGTGGTGCACCCACAGGTTCAGGGACAGCGACATGCACAGGCCCCTCCACGGTGACCTGTGCTGCCTCCTGCCCCTGCCCCTGGACTGCACCACTTGCACCAGCAGGGATGCCCCCACCAGGCCCCATGTGCGCCTCAGTGGCGGCCTCCTCCTCCTCTGTGGAAACCACCAACCTGGATGGCTCCTCGCCGTCTACCGCCGTAGCAGGCCCCTGTGGGGGCTCACCCACCCCTTCCGCTGCAGCCGTGGGGGCATCCCCGCTGCCTTGCTCCACAGCGCCGTCTCCGCCCTCTCCTTCACTAGCCGCTGCGTAGAGGGAGACATAGAACACAAGCATCAGGGTACTGTACAATGGTCCCCTAGACAGGAAGCAATAGCAGATGAGTGCCACTGTCAAAGTACACTTCCATCATGTCACACCACAACACATGTGTCAGTCCAGGCAAAACACACACAGTGACAGTCATGGTGCGTGCCATGGACATTTCAATGCATGTCCAATGGACTCTCGAATCATACAATGTAATGGGACTCACATGCATCATGGGTCATGCCTATCACATGCGCACACTTCACCTCAGTCACATCCATCTGGCCCCGTACACCCCAATCACAGTGCATACAAGGATGACTAGGCTGCATCAGTGAATCTGTACTTTGTCACAGACATGTGTCATGCATCCATGGCACTCACAAGTCACAGACACGCAGGTCAGGCACACAGACATGGATACCACATATGTATCTGGCATCAGCACCCATCCCTCGCCCCCACCCATGTCCAGGAACAGAGACTGCCATGCTCTCATGTGTGCAATCTGCACAGGGCTCCCCATGTCGCATTCAAACACATGCAACAACCGTGCGGTTCACACATTACAGGTCGCACATGCATTCCCATGATGTCCCTGCACACATACATGCGTACATGGCCTATGTCACACATGCAGGCAAGTATCAGACAACCAGCACACTGCAACATGCCCTGTCTCACACAGCAATGCTTGGCCACTTACCGCTCAACTCCAGACGGGTCTCCCTCTCAAGGACCTGGGCGTGGAGCGCTGGGTGTGCGCGTTCCAGGACCCTCAACTGGATGGAACTCATGCGGCCCGGCCCCCCTCCACGAGGCGCCGGGCCTTCATGAGGGTCCTGGACCTCAAGTCTTCCCAGCGCTTCTTGACCTTCTGGATGGTGCGGGTTGCCACCCCCTCCGCGTTGTTGGCAACCACACAGTCGGCCCAGATCCTGTCCCGTCCTTCCTTGTTGGCGCGGGATGATCCGAAGAGGGCATCATACTTCCCCAGGACTTGCTCCACCAGGACACCAACTTCGGTGGCAGTGAAGCTGGTGCCCCTCTGCCCCTCTGGCTGGGGGTTGCCACTGGTGCCAGATGTTGATGTGCCCGACATGGCAACCCCAGGGGCAGGAGTGGGTGGGCAACTGGGTCCTGGGGCTGGGCTGTGGAGCGATGTTATCCGAGTCGGGAGTCTTCTGTACCAGCAGGGGTGGACACAGCAACTGGACACCTGCAGATGGCTGATGTGCAGGCACCAAATGGCAGGGCACGCTGGCAGCAGGGAGGCAGGCAGGCAGGCAGCAGCAGATGGCACGTGGGAGGCTGCTCGGGGCACTGGGGGGCAGTAATTCGGCCTTCTGGGCAGGAGCGTGGTCTTCCGTGTGTTTTCGCGTGGCCAGCTTGATACGGAGTGATTTGGCACGTGAAAATCCTGCACGTCAGCGTGAAAATCGAGGAAAGGCCCTTAGCGCATAAGCGCGTCAGCACCCGTACGCGATTTCATTGGACCAAAGGCCCTTATAAGCGCGTCTGTGACGTTTTGCGCATGGGCGTTGCCCGTACGCGATTTCATTGGACCAAAGGCCCTTACAGCGTAAGCGCGTCCGTGACGTTTTGCGCACGGGTGTTGCCCTGGCAGGGCTTGGTGATCCCGCGTGCCTTTATGTTCTGTACGTGCTTTTCGTGCGGTGCGTGTGTTTTCCATCCGTTGGGGTTCACACGCTATTACTTCACAGCAGGTGTTGGCTATGCGTTCTTCTACACGCAAGGCAGACGGTGAGTGGTACCCCGCTCCCCCAGGCCCGATCGCGTGAATAACTTCACGCGAACCCCTGAAATACACGCGCCCAGGCTATTCGCGTGTGGAACTTCCCACGCACCCCTGAAATACACGCGCCCAGGCTATTCGCGTGTGGAACTTCCCACGCACCCCTGAAATACACGCGCCCAGGCTATTCGCGTGTGGAACTTCCCGCGCACCCATGAAATACACGTACCCTGGCTAATCGCGTGAAAAACTGAAATACATGCGCCCAGGCTATTCGCGTGTGGAACTTCCCACGCACCCCTGAAATACACGCGCCCAGGCTATTCGCGTGTGGAACTTCCCGTGAACCCCTGAAATACACGTAGCCCGCTCCCCCAGGCCCGATCGGGTGAAAAACTTCACGCGAACCCCTGTAATACACGTAGCCCGCTCCCCCAGGCCCGATCGCGTGAAAAACTTCACGCGAACCCCTGAAATACACGTAGCCCGCTCCCCCAGGCCCGATCGCGTGAAAAACTTCACGCGAACCCCTGTAATACACGTAGCCCGCTCCCCCAGGCCCGATCGTGTGAAAAACTTCACGCGAACCCCTGTAATACACGTAGCCCGCTCCCCCAGGCCCGATCGCGTGAAAAACTTCACGCGAACCCCTGAAATACACGTAGCCCGCTCCCCCAGGCCTGATCGCGTGAGGAACTTCACGCGAACCCCTGTAATACACATAGCCCGCTCCCCCAGGCCCGATCGCGTGAAAAACTTCACGCGAACCCCTGTAATACATGTACCCTGCTGAAATCGCGTGTGAGACTTCCCGCGCACCCCGGTATACACGCACACGTATTTTTTGTCAGCGGGTGTCCGTGTTTGTGGGTACCCCTTTGCACGTCATTTGTCCTGGAGGGCCACAGTATAGGACATTCATCATGGCAGTATATAGGTGCTATTTGTTGGCGCACCTTTTGGCGCACATTTCTTACAGCCGCAGAGACGCTACGGCCTGCTTTCTTGTGGCGGTCGTGTTTGTGCCTGTGCGCTGGTTTGAGCGTGCGCTTTTTTGCCCTATTCTATTCCATGAATACGTGTTGTAGGCGAACGTGTGGCCGTTCCGCGCACTTGTGCCCTGTACTTCCCCCGTGATGCCCACGTTTTTGCAAGTTGTTCCCCATTCCGAGTGTTACGCCTGTGTTCCGCCTACTTTTGTTGCGTGCGCTGCGCTATGTGCGAATTTCGCTGTGACCTGGCGCACGCTGTTAGATGGCCTGTGCGCCAACGTGCGCGGCGCACTTTTTTATCGCAAATCCGCTGGTTTTCTCGTGCACGGACTTCCATGAATCGACATGCGCTGCTTTTCGTGCGATTTTCGCACTTGCACTGCGATTTTCGCTATTCCACTGCGATTCGCACGTTTTTGCCCACTTGCGCCGCGCTAATTATTCCATGAATCGGCCTGTAAGTTGTCTCTTCCTGCTCTTTGTCTTTGCTTCAGCATCACTTAATGACACTTCCATACCCAACACATCACTCATCCACCCTGGAAATAATTTAGTGTTAGCTCTCCTACCTCTACTCAACTCAAATGGTGACACTCCTGTAGTGCTATGCGGAGTGAGCCTACGTGCTACAACAGTCATCCTCACCACTTCCTTCCAATCTTTACCATTCAACCAAGCCCACCTGATATCTTCCTTAAGTATCTTTTTATATCTCTCAACAATTCCATTTGTCTAGGGGTGGTAAATAGCACTGGTTACATGTGTAATAGACATACCTCTTAAATACTCCTCCATCTCCTTGGACTTAAATTGAGAGCCATTATCAGACATAATAACCTCAGGATAACCCTCTCGACAGCACACTTCTTCCAAAAATTCAATAATACCTCTAGTCGTAACACTTGACAACATTTTGACTTATAGTAGAGTACAGAATAATTTTGTCTTTTTTTATTTCCTATTCTGGAACGCTTGTCATGGGCACCAGCTGTAGTATACGATAATACATGTATCTAAAAAGTACACCATTGCCACACCCAAGACCACCAAAATCTGTCTACTTCGAAACCCACCCCTCATTTCTGCCCTATCTCCACAGAAACACCCCTTTAACATTATTGCCTATAGGACCATTGCATCTGCAATCTGCTGACACTATATGCCAACATAGTGTCACATGGCTGTGCATGGGGGAAATAAGGCCAACATTGACGTATGATGGCAGTGCCTAGGCATATGAGCCGATCTGATCAGTCTTGCAGATCAGGAATGATCTCAAGACATTACGCTTCAGTCAGTACCCAGGTGCCACGTATGCTCCTTGTGTTCCAGCGTCACTGTCACCCCCATGGCTGGCACATCCATACCACATGCTGCAACCCCCTCCTTCAGATGTTATCCTCAACAGCAAGTATGGTGCTCCATTCAAGGTAGGTTGGCAGTAATTACAACCCAAAATACAATAGAATACATGTGATGACACTTGGTTGGATGTTATTGGGTGTGTGATGCTACACCTGGAATTTTGGTAAATTAATGGTGTATAGAAGTCACCATCAAGGTGGCTTTTTTTGCTCATTGTCCTCCCAAACATTGTAAAAATATGGTACTTAGTAGGAATGCTGAAGCTGTGGCCAGTAGTGATGAGGTATGCACAAGAACCGGCACCCCTGGACCTTGCACTTGAGATCATACCTTATTTTGAGCCCAGCCTCTAGATGCAGGTCTAGCGTGATTAAAATGAACATGCGATAATCTATCAACATGGCAAACACTTTACCTGCAACATTGCTCTCTTTTATTTAAATAGATGGGTATTGTAAAAAGATAACCAGCATTTATTTGTACCATTGCCTAAATTGAGATCCTATCGAACGAAGTTTCCATCCAAAAAACATTGGGACCTGTACTTTACATTTCAATTAATTATGGTTTTTGCTCATTTTTGTTGCTGTATTTCAGTAAATTTAGGTACTTTTATGTCATTTTTCTTTTACTAGAGTGTAAACATTTCTTTTAAACTGTAAAACACTTTTAATAAAATAAAAAAATAAAAAAATTACAAAAGTTTTTGGCCAAAGACCGCAATTTAGCATCTCAAATACACATTTTAGGGATGCATGTGTTGCTTGCCCGGCTGGATGCCAGTCACCCTTGAGAAATGAAAATGAAAATGAAATCCAAGGTGGCAGACTGAGCTTGCATAACCTTCCCTCGTAAACCATTTGATTAGAGGTCAGGAGCAGATGATGTGATGGAATGCAGGGGTGGATTGGCCTATGGGGAGTAGGCCTCTGCACCCTGGTCCTCTTTTATGTGGTAACCTATTGTATTGGCAGATCTCACAGGAAAACGGCTGAGCTTATTTCCAGGGCCTCTTTCGGGTCCCAGTCCACCCCTGGTAGAATGATATGATAGGTTATTTATAACGCGCTTAATACTCAGAGGTTTCTAAGCGCGGACCGGGGATCAAACCCATGTTGCTCCGTGTCCTCTTGCAAGTTGCCGCTAACCTATACTGCCGAGACAATGAGAAGTAGCCAGAGACCAGTAGCCTAAGGAGACTGGTGAGAATGGGTCATCAATCTCCAAGCCAAGCGCTCGAGTTATGAGACGGGAAGACACAGGACAGAGGCGAGAAGCCTTTAATGGCCTCGGGGCCTGCTTTGGAAAACCGATACCGAGACACAGTCATCCATTTTTGTGGAACGTCAACTGCACTTCAAGACAGATGCAAAGATACAGGAGTTACTTCACTGGGCTCAGCTTGGCGAGTTTAGCACTCGCTGCTATATCATTTTTTTCGAACTATAAAAGGAAGCAAATGGCCGAACATACACGTTTTAGGAAGGACTTGAAGTTGTTGCCTAAAGAGAGCAACATGGTGCCTTTTAAGAGCATTTACCTGCACTTATTTGTTCAGCTGTCCTAAATGAACACAGGAAGGATAATGTCAAGAAAAGGCAAACCAGTGAAATGTTGAAGCAGCTTTGGTTGGGCACATTTCTGAAATCAGACAAGAAACGCGGGAAATGGCTCACGTGTTGCACCTGTAGTAACATGAAATTCCCACACAGCTAACACCAACATTGTTATGAGAATATTATTAAAATGATAACATGACAGGAGCATTTATATAGTTCCCATGACAAACTGAAATATACCATGCGACTAAACTGTGGGTGGTATTTTACATTGTAATCATTCTGAGAAGGACCATAGGTTGCCAGCATTAAAGCGTCCATTCTGGAGGTTACACAGATGTTTCTACAGTTTTACAGCAGGTGCTCAAACTATGGCACTATATTCCAACCAATCCATATTTAGGGCCTAATTCATCGAATTTTTAGCGCCGTGAAAATTGACTGCAACAAACACCCTGATTCAAGGAGCTGTGCAAAGTGTATTTTTGCAGTCCATGAATCGGACCCTTAATGTGCTCGCATTGGCACACTAATTTAGACAATCACACAACCTGTTTCTTCTTGTATCAGAGATCATTTCTCGTCAGTGCTACAAACTAATGTCCAAAGTTCTCTAGGATATGGGCATGGGCCGAATACTAGCAGTGACACAGAAAGAGCCTGCCCTCGAACTGAAAGGGCGAGCCTAGCAGTTGCTTGGGTGTATGCTAGCAGTGACACAGAAAGAGCCCGCCGCCGAGCTGAAAGGGCGAGCCTAGCAGTGACACAGAAAGAGCCCACCCTCGAGCTGAAAGGGCGAGCCTAGCAGTTGCTTGGGTGTATGCTAGCAGTGACACAGAAAGAGCCCGCCGCCGAGCTGAAAGGGCGAGCCTAGCAGTTGCTTGGGTGTATGCTAGCAGTGACACAGAAAGAGCCCGCCGCCGAGCTGAAAGGGCGAGCCTAGCAGTTGCTTGGGTGTATACTAGGAGTGACACAGAAAGAGCCTGCCCTCGAGCTGAAAGGGCGAGCCTAGCAGTTGCTTGGGTGTATGCTAGCAGTGACACAGAAAGAGCCCGCCACCGAGCTGAAAGGGCGAGCCTAGCAGTTGCTTGGGTGTATACTAGCAGTGACACAGAAAGAGCCCACCCTCGAGCTGAAAGGGCGAGCCTAGCAGTTGCTTGGGTGTATGCTAGCAGTGACACAGAAAGAGCCCGCCGCCGAGCTGAAAGGGCGAGCCTAGCAGTTGCTTGGGTGTATACTAGGAGTGACACAGAAAGAGCCCGCCCTCGAGCTGAAAGGGCGAGCCTAGCAGTTGCTTGGGTCTATACTAGAAGTGACACAGAAAGAACCCGCCCTCGAGCTGAAAGGGCGAGCCTAGCAGTTGCTTGGGTGTATGCTAGCAGTGACACAGAAAGAGCCCGCCCTCGAGCTGAAAGGGCGAGCCTAGCAGTTGCTTGGGTGTATGCTAGCAGTGACACAGAAAGAGCCCGCCGCCGAGCTGAAAGGGCGAGCCTAGCAGTTGCTTGGGTGTATGCTAGCAGTGACACAGAAAGAGCCCGCCGCCGAGCTGAAAGGGCGAGCCTAGCAGTTGTCTGGGTCTATACTAGAAGTGACACAGAAAGAACCCGCCCTCGAGCTGAAAGGGCGAGCCTAGCAGTTGCTTGGGTGTATACTAGGAGTGACACAGAAAGAGCCCGCCCTCGAGCTGAAAGGGCGAGCCTAGCAGTTGTCTGGGTCTATACTAGAAGTGACACAGAAAGAACCCGCCCTCGAGCTGAAAGGGCGAGCCTAGCAGTTGCTTGGGTGTATGCTAGCAGTGACACAGAAAGAGCCCGCCCTCGAGCTGAAAGGGCGAGCCTAGCAGTTGCTTGGGTGTATACTAGGAGTGACACAGAAAGAGCCCGCCGCCGAGCTGAAAGGGCGAGCCTAGCAGTTGCTTGGGTGTATACTAGCAGTGACACAGAAAGAGCCCGCCGCCAAGCTGAAAGGACGAGCCTAGCAGTTGCTTGGGTCTATACTAGCAGTGACACAGAAAGAGCCCGCCCTCGAGCTGAAAGGGCGAGCCTAGCAGTTGCTTGGGTGTTCTGAGTGCCATCACATTTATCTTTATGGATAAATGGTCACTATAGTCACAAACCACCGGGCACTCTTCACCACCTATGGAAACCCAATGGCTAAAATGCTCCCATAAAATTGAAAGGTTGGGTCAGTGTCTGCAGGACTAAACATTCAAAATCATTCATAAGCCCGAGAAGGAGCAACACCCAGCTGATGTCTGCTCACACCACCGGCTTATTTATTCAGTCAGTGGCCAACGAATGCATTATCTAGAGTGTACACAAATGACTGCTGATGGTCTTCTGCTGAGAAATAGCCGATAAGCTGTACTGACAGGGGCGGAGCCCGGTGGGGCAGGGGGCCGGCAGCCTTTCCTGGCTTCTCCCTGGTGCTGGTGCATCCCCAGGCCTCCCACAGCCAGAGGCGTTGCTAGAGGGGGTCGGGGGGGGGCTCAGGGGGCTATAGCCCCAGATAGGATCTCAGGGGCTACAACCAAAAGGCTAGCTAGCCCCGAGTCCCAACAGTCCTGACATTAGTGTAGCCCGCATCTTTGCCAGACCTAGCAACATCCCTGCCCACAGCCCTGGCGCTCTGACTGAGTGACAGGTCTGATATTAAAAAAATAATTTTAAAAAAAGAACTCTGTGAGTGGTACACCTAAGGCTCGCGCTGTATGATTTTCTCCTGTTCTAAGATGGCTGCTGTCTTAGGCAGTGGGTTAGTCGGACGCCACACATAGGTGGAATCGATTGCTGCACCCCATTGTATGGGACGGGCACAAAGTTAGAACGACGCCCCTGAGACCCTGCCACAGGCACCCGGGGAACATCACATTTTAGACCACCAAGATACACTAATAACTGGCTTCCTCTGTGTGGTGAAATGGGCTGTCAGGGGAGGATAACCATTACAGGCAATGCAGCAGTACAACTACCCCAGAACACTATTTGCTATTACGGAAGAGGTGGCTGAATCACGTTCTCCTGTTTTACCCCGATTAAGTGAGGACCAAGTCAGAGTCACCCACATTAACGGCTGTGTCTGGGCATTAAATAGCCCTCTCTAAAGTGAAGGTACGTCAGAGTTGCTCATAGGAAACTCCTTGTGAAAGGAAAGCCTTGAAGCACTTGTCAATTATCAAACTAGGTGGCTTAATGATCACAGGAGAGTTCTCTGGACCTGTTAAGGTTAGTGAGAAGAAGGACAAAGGATTTTATTTATTTATTTATTTATTTATTTAGCATTTGTAGAGCAACAATGAGAATAGTAGTTGGAAATACTGAGGCTCGCATGGGTCACGGAAACAGCCCTCTGCATGCCTCACGGAAGAGAGATCCTGCTCCCAAAAGGTACAACTGAACAAGTGAGGGCCTTCTGTGCCCTCTCTTCTCAGCACTAGACGCAAGGCGCTCAGCAGCCTGTTCCCCACTTAGTGCAACATTCCCATGATGGCCATCATTAATCACTAATGAAGGTGGCAGACATAGCTCCCACCACCAAGAGCCAACTGGTATATATTAGAACTCCTCTGAGATAACAAAAACAAAAAATGTACCAATTAGCAAAGAACTGAAACAGATTCTGCCACACAAATGAAACCAGGAATTAAAAGTGGTTGCATGTAACCTAGAGCTTAACTAAATTCCTTGGGGGCACCCCACCAGCGCTCACTACATCTTTTTTGCTTGAGTGATAGGGATCTTTGGTAGTGCCAGGGGGCATGCGTGCCATAGTTCTGTTTTTCTTGTTTTATTTCACTGTCTACGCTTCTTCTGTGGTTCGGAGCTGACTATGGATGGTTGACATTGAAATAGTCTGTGACATTGTTTTCAAAATGTCTGGAACGCTCTTTTCAAGTAAAAATGAGTTTTCACAGTGAGCGAAAACTCTGCTTTGCAAAACCGGCTGGTGGCACATTGTCTCTCATCCATTCCTGAATCGGTTCTGGCGTCTTTGTCCCCTATTCGAGTCCAGAGGCCCCTGCGGGGTAGTTTCAGACTCGTTTTCTGCTTTAAGTGCCTTTCTGTGTTTGGGGCTGGTCTAGGAATGGGTCCGCGTGCCCAGGGCATGTAGCTTTAATTCAGTTTGTGTGGAGTTAAGTTGTCCCAGAGATAAATATTTCAAGATGCTCTAATCAAGAAAAAGATGTAGTCATATGGTCAATTTCATGACCCACTATTGAGGAATCTAAGATGGAGACAGAGTTCCTATAAGGGGGAGCAGTAGAGGGGCACAAGCACACCCTCCATTATTTGAGATGTCATTTACAGATATGCATATTAATCAACTGTTCTATTATGTTAATGTGATTGCTTTAAATATGTGTCAAAGTTAATGTATGAACTCAAACAAACAAATAAATAAATAATAAACAATATAAAAAAATAATTACAGATATTGCACTGGACCCTTGGCGGCACATGGGAGTATGCATATGAAGGCAGTAGGGAGGGGGATCCCACACCTCAAGAAAGGATTTTTATGCCAGATCCTGGGGCAGGTGAATGCCCACCAATGAATGGGCATATGCCTGTTCCAGAAGGATCATGACTTAAACTATCCATAGCTGGATAATGAGTCTGAAATCCCAGTCAGCGGAAAAGTGAAATGCCACATTTTCCTGATACTAACCCTCAAAAGAATACAAATGTGTTCTCAACACAATGGCAGAGAGCAACCAGAGTATCACCATGAACCCCCATTCACAATGTTTTGAGTGCATACCCCCATTGTCATGTTAACATTTTTCAGAGTCACTCACAGTGCTAGAAATGAGCAAAATGTATTCTGGCACCCCCGCCCCTTTCATGTGAGAGGTGGGAGTGGAGTGGTCACAGTGATGTGCGCAGGGATATGGGTCAGAGTTTAGATTCATGGCAGGCAAGTGATTACTCCTCAGCGCCGCCCTGGTGGCTACCTCTGAGCTCCATGAATGTATGTCTGAAGGCAGGTGGATCGCTAGATGGCCCGCACAACTTTGTTGACTGGCAGCAATAGGGGAGGAAATAAAGGTTGTCTCAGCTCTGTATTAGAATTTCTGTTGCAGTCACTGGATATACCCTACCCGACTCCACCGTGGTATATTTGATTGTAAAATCAAGCGATATGGGACTGAGGAAGGGCCAGTGCAAATATAACGCAATCCTAGGTGACAGCTTTCGGCTGGCAGGAACAGAGGAGCATGAGGGGAGAGCATATTGTCCCTAAAATAATTAAATCTGCCCAATTTTAAGAGAAACTTTAAAAAATAAAATATTGTGAACTTAATCGCTTCTAAGGACACCATTTTGGCAGTTAAGTGAATGTGGAGCCCATTTTGCTCCTGGCGTATCATGAATCCAAAGTGTCAAAGTCATGTGTAAGACTTTTTAAAAACATTTTTATTAAGTGCATATGGTTAAATTAACCTTTCACACTACAAAATGTAAAATTTAAAAATTCATATTCCTCATATAGAATTACCACATGTAAGATTTTTACACTTTGAATTCATGTCACATCTCATTTTCATTTATTTGTATGATGGAAGGAGAGGCAGATCACAAGTTACGATACCACTTCCCCTGCGTCATACAAATACTCCACGCATTTGCGACAACATGTATTATCCAGCCGGTACAAATACTGTGGACTCTTATGGAGTCTTCCTGCATTTCACACCAGCAAAAAGCAGGCAGACTTGATAGGAATCCATTGTAAACCTTGCTTGTCATGCGTACATGGCAGGCAATGTTTACTCAATTTGCACGGTGGAGAGAAAATGGTGGAGAGAAAATGGCGGTGTACAAGTGTGTACGCCACCTTTTTGCTCTTTACATCTGCACTGTGCCGTCCAAATGCTGAGCCTTTCCAGAGGGGACCTGCCTACCCAAAAGTGTAAATGTTGCAGTTCCCCTCCATGAAATTTACAAAGACCCCGAAAAAATGTGCACTTCGGGCAAACTGTGAAGCTCGGATTTTATCCCACTCTATTCAATCTTTACTTAGTACAAATATTTACGTTTTGGATTTCAAGGTCTGCAATAACACTGTTCAATAGAATTTACTTGCACAATACACAGATCCATAGTAAAGCAACCTGACAATAGGAAAATCCTTGCATAAACATGTTAAGCCAAAAGAATATTGTTGCAGCTTTATTTTCCACATCCTTAATGCAAAACTAGAAGTCCCAGAATGCAAACTAATGCAAGCATGAACATTCTCTTGTTTTACACCACTGTACTTTCAGATATTTAAGACACACACTCAAAGAAGTTCTGGAATAAATTCACTTGGCTATAGAGATTGGGGGTCATTCCGAGTTGGGTGGTAAGGGAAAAACGATGCCGGTAAAGGACTACCAGCATCGTTTCCCATTACGGCCCATTCTGACCCACCAGACCGTTATTTACGGCGCCGTAAAGTACGAGGCCGTAAATAGCGGTTTAGTGGCGCGCGCCCAACACGCCATGCCGAAATTAGCGGCATGGCGTAAACCGGAGCTGATCCCAAGTAAAGCGGACATGGAAAAAACGTCCTCCACAAGACTGCAAAGTACCTTACCGCCATGGAGTAAATACCGGCATCGCCGCGAAGGTGTAAAGAACCCTGAGCAGTGTTTCCAAGAGGAACAGGTGCACTCAATCAGCACAGGTGGAGGCAATGGAGTCTGGCACAGCACAAAAGGAGCACACCCACACACCACACCCCCTCCCACACCAAGATGATACCAATTGTAGCAGCATTCCTGGAGCTGGAGGCCCTGCTTGCAAGGCAGCAACTACAACAACAGCAACAACAACAACCACAGCCCCCACCACAGAGGATACACAGGAGGAGAAGGAGGGTGAGACAAACAGCATGCCCTACCGGTGCAGCCACCATTACCACGCCGGCAGCCCCCACTCCCCCGCATCAGAGCCACCCCCTTCAACCTCACACCAGAGCAGATCCACACCCTGTACCGGCTTGACCGGGACACCATTACCACCATAGTGGACCTGATAAATGACGATATAGTGAGCCGCATGGAAATCAGCACTGCCATCCCCCCCTCTACTGAAGGTAGTGTCTGTGCTCCACTTCCTTGCCACAGGCACCTACCAGCATACAGTGGGGCACATGCATGGCATTTCACAGCCCATATTTTCCCGGATACTCAACCAAGTGCTGGATGCCCTCCTCAACCACACAAGGATCTACATATCCCTACCCCAGACTCCCCAGGAGATATATGACATCAAAGTTGCCTTCCATGCACTGGCAGGCATGCCAAATTGCATAGGTGCCTTCGACTGCACCCACGTTGAATTGGTGGTCCTGCATGCCATGGAGGTGCCGTATCGCAACCGCAAGCAATACCACTCCATCAACGTCCAGATGGTGTGTAATGCTAGTAAAGACATCACACATTGCAATGCCCGATACCCCGGATCAACTCATGACTCCTTGGTCCTGCGGAACTCAACACTACCACGCTACATGGAGCGACATGCTGGACGGCGTGCCTGGCTGCTTGGTGAGTAACCTGAATGGGCCATGGCAGTGCATTGGGGCTGTGAGTAGGTTGTCTGCATACTCCACCTGGGTGGGAAAGGGGGGGGGATGCATACTCCACCTGGGTGGGAAAGGGGGATGCATACTCCACCTGGGTGGGAATGTCCACGCCAGTGCACGATGTTCACCTCACAGCACACTGTGCCCCAAGGCAAGTGACACGGCACATGACCACATAAGCACACAGTGATGAATTTGAGCCGACACCTAACACTACATGACTAACAGGAAACCTGGCCAGATACCACAACACATGCACCACTCATCGGCGGACCTTACACACCGTAGCGGCATCCTGCACCATGCAGTGCAATAGCACCATGTCGCTGACTCCTGCATCTCAACACACAGGACAGTCATCCCTGGGAGTGCATAGAAGTGAGTCTAACAGGGATCCTACAGCGTGTCACTGGTCCTGCACCCCCATAGGATTGCTGCAAGTCACCATGGTAGGGATCCGTGCAGAATGACGAGTATGCTACCAACTACAGCCAACACCCCCTTTCACCAAGTCTCGCACAAGACATCAATGAATGCAGTCCAACACTGCTGCATGCATGTACGATGCACATGCAACAAGACGTGAGTGCACACCATGACCCATCAGGGAAAAGCTACCCTCTCCATCATTCCATTGCACATGACACATAGCCGGGCCAGTAATGGGGTGACTGTATCCTGGGACATGTGTGTATGGCCAGTAATCACCTGCGGCCATGTAAGACTAGTACAATTCTCCACCATGAATGCACAAACCCTTACCTTCATTCCACTCTCATGCAGGTGATGCTGGCTACCCTTTGAAGCCGTGGCTCATGACCCCGGTCCGCAACCCACAAAAAATGCACGAGGAGGACTACAATAGATCCCATACCCGTACACGAGTGGTGATAGAGCAGACCTTCGGCCTGTTGAAGGCACAATTTTGTTGCCTCAGCCGGTCGGGTGGGGCACTCATCTACAGCCACGAGAAGGTGTCCAAGATAACCATGGCATGTGTAATGCTGCACAACATGTGCATCCGTCGGAACGTGCCACTGCCCCCTGACGTGGAACTGCTACCACCAGATGATGATGAGGGGGAGGAGGAAGGAATGGCAGGACAGCATCATGGTGCCGATGCACAGGAGGGACGTTCCGTGCGACAATCATTGATCGGACAATATTTCTGACTCACAAGTCAGCTGGGGGTGTGAGGATGACAGGACATTGGGCACTGGGTGTGGGGATACATGTACACCATGCACTGTGCGACATTAAAAGACACATGCACAATGATCAATGTCCACTCTGTTTTTGAGGGATGATCAACCAGTGTATTGAATAATAATGTAGAAACGTGTACAACAAAACCTCCACCCTCACTCCCCTCCCCCTCCCCCCAACTATTAGCGCCATGGTTCATGCCGGTAATTTACCGGTACCGCCTTGGTGGAAAGGGGAATTACCGCCCCATTCCAAGGTTGGCGGGGCGGTAATTCCCCCTTCCACCATTGCCCTTCCCCATTCCCATTTTTGCCCCATAGGGCTCTATGGGAATGGGGAAGGCGCTAATTACGGTACCGCAAATTGCAGTATCGTAATTAGCTCCACCGGTCCCTTTGCGGGTTGGTTTTTAACGCCTGCAAAAAGCAGTCGTTAAATTCCCCAACCCGCAAAGGGACCTCGTAGTAAGGTGGTAAGGATAAACCGGTACCGGTAAAATACCGGTACCGGTAAACCCTTACCACCTACCGTGTAATGAGGCCCCTGGTCTTTGGAAACCATGAAGAAAACGTAACCAAGTCAGGAAAAGCAGGAGGCTATGCTTAGTGGACAACAACCCCCCCTTACAATTCCGGCCTTAGTACAAATCAGAATCTTGGGAGTGCAGGAAGGTGCGGGCGGGCATCTCTTCAAGACCGCAGAACTGTATCAAAGGGGAGACAAGGATAGCGTGTTATAATAGTTTATTCTCTGCTCTCCTTCCTCACCCTTCCCCATATACCTATAAATACATGTCTGGGAGGTGAGTCCGCAAAGAAAGGGACCACACTATATGGCATCTGAAATATTGCGTGAGGGATACTACTGATATGAGTCGGGGCGCTCCAGGTTCAAAGAAAAATAATGGAGCCGGTTAGTCTTTACCAGCGTAGGTAACCAAACACGGAAAAGCTCTAAAGTCTTGAGTTTCACAAAAACAATCCAACTGGCAAGCGGCACCGAGAAAACGTGAAAACGTTATCAGGTTAATCCCAATAACGGCTGCAAACGTTCACAACCATGAATTTTCTTGATGCCTGTGAATGATTCGTATGTCAGGAGCAGGGGTGTTGGGAAGTCTGAAAAAGACCCGGGGCTATTCTAATGTCGGAACTGTCTGGACTCGGGGCTAGCTGACCTTTTGGTTGTAGCTCCTGAGATTCTATCCAGGGCTACAACCAAAAGACCAGGGGCTACAGCCCCCCCTAGCAACGCCTCTGGTCAGGAGTGAGATGCTGCTTCGATTCCTAATGCATCTGTGCCTTGAGTCGGCAAGTGTCCATGAACAGTACAACATTCTCCCGTCGCATAAGCAATACTAGACGCACTTCCCTGAGCGTGAATGAAAGAAATAGGTTTTCCGATACCGACTTCTGTTTCGAATACCTAAGCAGACTGGAAATAAACCAGCCACCATTAGTAAGTGGTGTGGCTTGAAGGATTAACATTATCGTGCCCCATAACGTCGAGTCCCAAGGGGCTGCCAGAGTCGTCCTGGCAACAGGTGGCTGTGAGGGAGTTGCATAGGAGTGACAGGTCTCATAAACCTGAAAAGCATAAAGCAGGTGGACACCATAGTGAATCATTGTACACGTTGCCTGATATACTTGCATGTCACGCAGCGTTTAGTTGTAATTGTGAATGCTGCTTACCATGCAAGCATGGTAAGCAGTGTTTATAATTACAAGTAAATGCTGCCCCAGAATGCCAGCTAGCATTTACTAATTTGCATGTCGGAGTGCAAATGTGCAGGGCAAAAGGTGGCGTACATGCGTGCACGCCATCTTTTGCCCTGCACATTTGCATTGCAAATCATGAAAGTTTGGTGGTGGGGACATAGCTACTCTGAGTGTAAATGTACCAGGTCTCTGCCGTCAAATTACAAAATTCAATAAAATATACTCCTGTGTGTGGCCATTACGTGAGCAATAAGCGTTGCTGGTGAGTAAAGAAGTTAAGTTAGAAGTGCACATTTGTGGAAATACGTCAACAAAAACTGCAAAAAGTGACCTCCAAATATTATGTATGCAGACATGAAAAACGTATTTTGGAGCTTGGCTATCCCTGCCTCCATGGCATGGGAGGCAGCGTTGGTCCTTGCGCCTCCACAGAAAGGTGTTCCAAGAGCACAGCTCCATTTTGTTCAGGCCCCAATCCTCCATTTGTCATTAATCATCCACTATATATCTCAGCATTATGTAAGGTTCGACCAGTTCACTGAAGACACCAGGCCAAGAAATGTGGCCGGCAGAACCATTGCTTATAAAATGAGAGCATTGCTGATTTTGAGGCACAGTAAAGGGGTCCTCCCAAAGCACGCAGGCCTAGTTATGTGTAACCCAGCTGGATCTCTCTTTCGTCTTATTAGGACCTGCACGCAGAGGTGTTGCTAGGTTTGTAAAAGATCCGGCTACGCTAATGCCAGGACTTTGGGCTAGCTAGACTTTTGATTGTAGCCCCTGAGCTTCTATCCGGAGCTACACCCAAAAGACTAGGGGCTATAGCCCCCTCAGCGACTCCCCCCGCCCAGCCCCCCCAACATCCCCCCCCACCCCTCCCCCCGCCAGCGAGGCCTCGACTTCCTTGTGGATTAGCGCATGATTTCATACCTGCCCGAAAGAGAACGTTGTAACGCGCAGAATATTCCTTGACAAAGATTAAGACTCATTAACGCTCACGCATTCTTTAATTGGAAAGATTCGGAAGTGGTTGTATTTCTTACGGCAATGAGTGCCGTTGATTTATGAGGGCTCTGTTTTCTCACACTCATTAATGCACTCCATTGGCGCCTTAGTTGCCTGTGGGAGACGCCTCCACCGGAACCCTTTTCCGCGACACCTTGGTGAACTATTTGGACTTGACAGATATGTGGCGAAGGTGTTTGCAATGGCTTTCTGGAGGAATAAGGAGGCGGGACTTGACAGATATGTGGCGAAGGTGTTTGCAATGGCTTTCTGGAGGAATAAGGAGGCGGAGAGCTGAAAGCGTTCAGTGCCAAGCAGGTGCTCGGAATGTTTGCCAATCAGCTGACAGCGACACCGTTGCTAATTAGAAAAGAAAATGGCATCAGCTAGGCCAGGCCATCCGTACAGTTTACTTATAGGACTGCAAAAGAAGAAATGTTCAGCCAATGAAATCAGGGCTGTCGCCTGGAGACCAGCTTTCATAAAATGTAGTTGTGGTGAAATGTACGACTGCTCTATTAAATTGCTTTTCTTTCTGTGTTATTCTGCTCCTGTGCTGCTACGTCACACTGGTGAATATTGCTGCGCGAGGCGCTGGTAAACTGCAGCACGTGACATGGTCCTCCTGGCAAGTGTGTGTTGTATTTGTTTCTGTTTTTCAAATGCGCAGTCAGTGAGAGATCAGAACAAATACATATATACCAAAATTATTTTTTAAAAAAAGAAGTGTGCAAGACCAGGGCAACCTATGAACGCCCGGCGCCTCACTTGCCTGGAATTGGAGGGCGTTTGGGCCCCTCAGACGCCAGAGGCACACGCCCTAGTCTTGTAGTTCAACCAAGCCGCCCAGTCCTTTTAAAAAGGTTTTCCTCATGGGTGCGGTCGTGCATGTGCATGTCGCCCGGAGTAATCCAACCCAGGGGTCAAGTCCTAAAAAATTAAAGTGGGGGACGCATCAACAAACGTAGTGGGATGCGACGTCGCCAGAAATGAGCATATCTCAGTGAAATATGCACATTTCATTAAATTGGCTTTCTAGAACCACCCAAATTACACAGGACGAGTGGCATTTGCCTTTCATAAAATCAACACACACACACAAAACCAAGAGAGAATATTTTCTTCTAATAGTGCTTTTGAAAACTTTAACAGGTGTGCATGTTTGAAACTACAAGAACCCGTACAAATGTTTTCCCTGGGCCTTGCGGTACCCAAATGGGACATTTCACCTTTAGTTGTTTTCTATTATTCATAAGATTATATAGTGCAGTGGTGACGTGTCCCGCCTGCAAATCTGACGAACACATGACGACCGTGGTTAGATCCCTGAGGTCGTCATGAATACAAATAGGACATTCAGTGTTTCTCATTTTAGCTAGGTGGACTGAGGCCACCCTCTGAATAAAGTGGGTGGACTCCGTCCAGCCATGTGTACCCTCAACTTGAGCCCTGGTCCAACCCACGGTTGGGCTATTTGTGCTAATTTGGCACCTACGCTGTCCTGACGCAGTTATGCCTCTGCCTGGCAGGAGTGTTTCCTACTGAAAAATATTGCTCTGGTTTGGAGGGGAAAAAGACAGCCCTGGAAGTATGTTGCTTACCCAACTCTTCTGTGTTAGTATCTCTCCTAAATCTGGGGGTTCGTGATAAATATCTGCCCTTAGTTCTGATGGGATTTTGTTGATACCCCTAGGAGGAAACCTATGTTAATGAATCATAGATCTTCGGCCTCTCCCTGCATCTCAGGATGGTGGTGATTGCAGTTATAGGCATTCAGGAAATACTTGCAAACCTGTATTGCCCTATCCCTGGAGATCTTGTCCCCAAGATGGCAACTTTGTGTCACTTGACTGTTGCATTCAGTTGCACAAATATATTTTTTCGGCTGTAAAAACCTTGTTGGGGACGGGGGGCAAGACCCCGTAAAGGAATGGAGCTCTTTCAGTAAATGTGCTTATAATGGGTACTTCCCAATTGGGTGTGGGATCACCGGGGGATCAGTTGTAAAGAGGGAAGAGGCTTAGACTATTTTCAAAAAATGACAACTGATTAGGGCTGTACCGAATAGCATATTAAGTATTCGGCCGAATACCGAATAGTTTGTCAACTATTCGGCCGAAGACGAATATGAAGCCGAATAGTTGCTTTATTTAATAAATCATGTTCCAAACTTAAAAAAACACACTTATTAAAAAAAGTAATAAAGCACCATTTTAAATGCATTCTATACTTATATTTCTCTTCATTGTAAATAATGTAGCATCTTTATTTAAAGCATAAAAGCCAGAAATAAAGCAGATTTAACCGAAATGAAGGGAACAAATGTACAGAGGATTGTTGCATATTCAGTGCCAGTTAAAGTAGGAGGCTTCACAAATGCAAAAGCACTGCCTTTCTGAATCAGATGCATTGCATTCTCTATCCAGTTGCAATGTCAATGTACTCGAGTTTCGAAACTTCTTTGCAGCTCACATAGAAATGTATATAATGGCTCATGTTGGCTCATGCAGGACACAAGTCAAGAGGAAATCTGAAATGCGTGAACTCCATCTCACAACTATTCACCCCACCCAAACAAATGCTGCTCACTTTTCACTTATCTTAGCCACTCCTTCTCGCCAATACACAAACATATGCAACTTATAGTTCCTGATAAAAGATCAGATAGTGTTAAACTCAGGACTGAAGTCCTTAAAAAAAGAATAGGGGGGACTATGACGTACGCAGTGGGAAGTGACATGACAGGAACTGAAAGTATCTGTGCACATTTCTTTCAGTTTGTCTTTTCCAACTGAAAAAAGTGCACATTGCATATAAACATTCGCCAAAAGAAAGGATTTTCCTGTATCGTCTCAGGCTAAGCATAAAAGATGAGCACCTTTTAAGTCTAAGAATCTGTAACACAACATGCCCTAAAGAGCAGATTACAATATAAGATATTTTTCAGCTGTGTGGTAGCAATTTGTCTGGTCTAATTCTATTAGGTTTTGCAAACTGAAGTCTATATGTGTCTTTCTGAGTTCATGTTGCATTGTATTCAAAGGAGAATGTCAAAGTATTCGGCAAGTGCCGAATATCAAGAAACTATTAGTCCGGAGCCGAATAGCTTTTTTTCATCCGGAATTAGGCTGAATACTTACACGAAGCCAAAGTTCGGTACACCCCTACAACTGATTACCCCTCCCTTAGCACCATGTCTTTTAGCGATGATACTTTTCACAAGCTACAATAATTTAAGCATTGTGTATTACAGAGACCCTTTCTTATAAATGTAGTCATAATATTTTCACGTAGTCAGATAAAATCGAATATCGGTATTCATACATAAAAACACTGATTCAATACCAAAATTCATTCATATCAAACAAATGACATTTTACCAACAGTACACATAAAAACTTTCGGTGTCATAGGGTTAGTAAGTGGTGTGATTTATCATTTATAACACAATTTTTTCAGACATTTGTTCTTCTTTTCCTGTTTTGCAAATGTAATTGAGGTACAAAACATGTGAAAGAACCCTAGGGTCCACTTATTATAGACAAGACCCATCAATAGAACTAATAGATAACTTGTCACTCAAGTTATCAGATGTGTCTACATGTGTTTCAGCCTTTCATCTGAATATGCATGTTCAAACGTTTCTGACCGGTGTGGTCTCGGCTTTCTTCAGGACAATACATCTTATTTCTACAACAGGATCAACAAACCCCACTGGTTTCAGTAAGGACCCACTTATTCCTGAGACTTCTCTCTCCCCTTCCGTGCTAACCCCCCCCTGCTGCTGTGACTGGCTGCTCGGTCCCTTCTGAGTCATGCAGGGGCCAGGCCTTCCCTCGGCCTTTCTGCCTTGGCACCCCTCTACCAGCACTTGCCTTTGGGCAACCTTCCCTGACTAGACTACTCAGTCGGGGCCACCCCCTCTCCTTGCACTTGTTGACCCCTATTGCCTTCCCCCAGAGCACTTGCCCTGCTCCAGGCTCCACCTAGCACTTACCCAGCCCTTGGGACCCTTTGCCCCGTCACCCTCCACTTCCCTTCCCTTCACCCTTACCTGCCCCCCCGCACTTCCTGTTTGCTGCACTTGCACGATCAGAATGTCACAAGGCCTAGTAGGACAGTTTATTGCTGTTTATGCTCCTCTGCTCCCCCTTTCCCCTTAGTCTTGGGGCGCCTGGAAACACTTTCTGCTGTATAGGCATCATACAAATGTTCAATAAATAAAATAAAATAAATGCATTTCAAATACCTGACCCCAATGGTGCATAGTTCAACCTACGAAATGGTAACCCTGCTTATATCCATTCAAGCCCACACCTTGCTTCAGTCTTAAGATTTAATTTCTTTATGAAGAAAAAGCCATACAAATCATAGCCATTTAAACAATCAACCTATAAATAACAGGTGTTCACTGCGCTTGTTATCCCTCTTTAATCAAAGATGTTCTTTGGCCTTTCACTTGCCCACTTCTTCTTAGGGCCGGGAGGATAACTCAGATGTAACGTGACTGCAGAGAATCACTGGTGCCCCATAAGTCAAGGCTTCACCCTGGTGAAATTGCTTGCTGATTCCCGTCTTTAATGGTTGCACCCCAGTGAAACTGTGTGCTGTCCACCGTAAACTACAGGCGGCACCCCATAAGTTATGGCTGCAGCCCTGCAAAACTGCACGCGCCCCCATAAATAACGGCTGCAGCCCTGCAAAACTGTGCGCTCTCCTCCGTAAGAAACGGCTGCACCCCTGCAAAACTACACGCAGTCCACTTTAATGGCTGCACTGCATGTAGTCCCCCATAGGTCGCGACTGCACCACTGCAAAACTTCACGTGGTCGACCATAAGTCACAGCTGCACCCCTGTGAAACTGCATGCAGCACCCTGTAAGCCATGGCTGCACCCCAAGAAAAACTGCGGACCGTCCCTCCTACTCCCAAGGCACCCAAACTGCTGGCATATACCCCTAAGTCATAGAAGCACCCGCACCTCCCGACAACACCCAAAAGCCCCCCTGACCTCCGCCACTACCCCAGGCAACCCCCTCGAGTCCTGACACCACCCACCAGCCCCCCTTACCTCCGCGACAAACCCCAGTTAGCCCCCTCAAGTCCTGACACCACCCACCAGCCCTAGCACCTCAGCCACTACTCCAGGCAGCACCCTGACAGTACAACCCCCTTCCCACATTCCCCCTCACCTCCACCACTCCCCCAGTCAGCTCCCTGACAGTACACCCCTCTGCCCACATCCCCCCAACTCTGCCACTGCCCCTAGGCAGCTCCCTCAAGGCCTGACACCACCCACCAGCCCCCCTCACCTCTGCCATACCCCAGGCAGCCCCTTCACAGTACACCCCGCTCCCCACATTCCCTGCACCGTTGCCACTACCCCCAGGCAACCCCCTCAAGTACTAACACCACCCACCTGCCCCCACGCCTCCACCACCCCACCAGTTAGCCCCTTGACAGTATACCCTCCTCCTCACCCCCCCTGACACCACCCAGATTTTCATGAGAAGTATGTTTGCACAAGCTAATTGCATGCAGCCTCTCCGTGTGCCCTTGGGACAACCAAGGGCAAGGGTGGTGCCTGTGGCTGAGGGGGATGACCCTCCTGCATATCGACTGGTATGCCACGCTGTGTGGCAACATTATGCAGTACACATGCTGCCATGATGATTTTACATAGTACTGGTGGGGCATATAGCAATACTGCACTAGAGTTGTCAAGGGAGCGGAAACGTGACTTGAGCACCCTGAATGCATGCTCCACTATACCCCTAGTGGCTATATGCGCGTGTACCTTTCCTCGGCTGGAGTGTCAGGATTCCTGAATGGCGTGAACAGCAATTTTTATAGCGGGTAGGCACTGTCCCCAGCAAATGTGGAAATGGTTGTTATTGGCATTTATTTTCATGGTTTGTTGGTCAGTGTGTGAAGTGAATGCATGCATGTGCGCAACAGTTGATGCTCACCAATGAGCCAGGTGTTGCCAAAGGTTCGCAGTGCCAGGGCCCGGTAGAGTGGTGACTTGCGGTAAATGTATTTGTATTTGTATTTATTAGGTTTATTTAGCGCTTTACACCAAAGCGCTGCACATTAACAACAACATGATACATTAACATAACAAAATAACAGTAACTGAAGAAGAAAATTACAATTTAGAATCAGCCAACAAAACAATACGTAGAGCAATTAGACAGATGGAAGGGGAGAGAAGTGGGGTAGAGCTGGGAGGAGGAGGGAGGAAGGGAAGGAGGAGGGAAAACGGAAGGGGAGGGTGAGGAAGGGGTGGGGGGAATTGGAGGGAGAGGCTAAGGGGGGAGGAGGGAAAGGGTGGGAGACGGGGAGCGAGAAAAGGGAGGGGAATCATGGCAGGGATTGGAGAAGGAAAGATTTAAGGGACGTGCGGAATGAGGAAAAGGTAGGGATAGAGCTGATTGAGAGAGGTAAGGAGTTCCAGTGGAGGGGGGCCAGGAGTTGGAAGGAGCAGAAACGGGAGGAGGCACAAGGGGAGGGAGGAACAGTGAGGAGGAAGTGGTCAGCGGAACAAAGGGAGGAGAGGAGACAGAGGGTACGGATGGCATAGTTGTAGATAGATTTGAGGGGGGCGAGATGTGAAGAAGGTAGACCAAAGAGTAAGGAGGAGTAGTAGAAGCGGCGAGAGAAGATAAGGGAGGAGAATAAAGGTTTAGTATCATGGAAAGTAAGGGAGGGGCGGACTTTGCGCATATTAAATAGGTGGTAGCGACAGGCATGAGAGGTGAGTGAGATATGGTGGGAAAAAGTGAGAGAAGAGTCGAAGTGAAAGCCTAAGTTGCGAGCGTGGGGGGAGAAAGAAAGATTAGAGGGAGGAAAATGTATGAAAGAAGGAGGGGAGGGAGGGAGAAGGGAGTTGGAAGGGAAGGAAACTACTTCAGTTTTGTCAGAGTTAATGGAAAGAACAGCGAGAAGACATCCAGTGTTTAATAGCGGTAAGACAGGAGGAAAGTTTAAGGTGGAGATCAGGAGAGAAGGAAGAGAAGGAAAGAAAGAGCTGCGTGTTATCAGCATAGAAATGGTGAGAGATGCCAAATGAGGAGATAACGGGCAAGGAGGGAGGTATAGAGTGAGAATAGGAAAGGGCCAAGCACCGAGCCTTGGAGTACTCTGTATTCGAGAGGGTGGGTGGGAGAGGAGCGACCTCCCCAGGAAAAAGTAAAAGATCGGGAGGAGAGGTAAGAGGATAGCCAGTTGAGTACTGAGCCTTTGAAACCAAAGGAAGAGAGAGTGTTGAGAAGAAGGGGGTTGCAGGTGAAGAGGCCAGACCACGCGGTCAAGCCGCAAACTGCCGATGAGGAGCCCGCAATTGAATGGAGACGGGCAGCGGTGCAGCAGAGGGGGCCCGGGGCAAGAAGCAGCGTCTCACGCCATAGGATCTGACACAGGACAGCTGCGGAATGCTGGCATTCCTGCCCATGGAAGAAAACGGTACCCGCCACAGTACAGATGGAGTCATTGTCCAAGGCGAAGTGTGCGCTGGCACCATGGCAGACAGGAGGATTGCGGGTGAAGAGGCCAGACCACGCGGCCAAGCCAGGAACTGCCGATGAGGAGCCCGCAATTGAATGGAGGCAGGCAGCGGTGCAGCAGAGGGGGCCCAGGGCAGGATGCAGCACCTCATGCCATAGCCCGCTGGGCAAAAAGTGGCTGGTGGGTTGTCCCCGCGGCTGGTGCTACGGAGGCCGCACCGAGGAGCCAAGCCCGGACTGGGTGAAAGAGAGTCCGATTCTCAAAAAAATCACCGCCAGTAGAGCCCCTGGGCTCAAGGACCAGGAACGGAGGAAAGAAGGATGAAATTAATTGCTGTAAGTATTGTTTTAATTTGACTGAAACAGCCTGGGTTGTGGAGGCGCCGGTAAAAGCGACCGAGCTTCTGCGCCCCCTGGTGGTACAAAGTACCTGGTGGTAAAATGTAGATGTCATGTGTGCTTTCAAGATAATTAGCATTGACTTGCATGATGACTCCATTTGCATCACAGATGACCTGCACATGTATGGAATGCCAATGTTTCTGGTTGCGGTAAATGTGTCAAGTGGTGGGGGTCATAACGCAAGATGTGTACAATCAATGGCTTCAAGTAGTGCTGTCAGCACCTTTTCCAGCAGGGTGAGGGCATGGGAGAGATGCTGTGGGATGCACCTTTTTGTTCCCACTCCTTGACCAGGTCCAGTATGACATGGGGTGGAAACCGGTTCCTTGCATACACCTGGTCTTCTGGCCTCCCAAACAGTTTGGTGCGTGTTGGGAAAATCCAGGGTCTCCGCATCCTCCTCCTCCTTCTGTGTCGATGTACGATAGCTCCCAGTATTCCTGCATTCATCGTGGCTGACCGATCTCGGAATGGTGTGCATTACGTGCTTTATTCGCGTTTTTCATTTGCGCGTTGTCTTTGTACGTACTATCATGTGTCGGTGAGATCACGAGATTTGCCTGTGACTTTTCCGGGCGTGAGTTGCATGTTGAAATCCATAAATTCGGTAATGTTTGTGCTTGGATGGGCGTGTGGTTTCTTTGCACGGCCTGTCCCTCAACACGCCCACGTTATTCCTTGTTCTTCCTCATTCTGCCAGGGGAATGGGAATATGCATGATCCGTATAGTTGCGTTATTCCTTGTTCTTCCTCATTCTGCCAGGGGAATGGGAATATGCATGATCCGTTCCCTGTTCCCTATTTATTTAGCTGCGTTATTCCTTGTTCTTCCTCATTCTGCCAGGGGAATGGGAATATGCATGATCCGTATAGTTGCGTTATTCCTTGTTCTTCCTCATTCTGCCAGGGGAATGGGAATATGCATGATCCGTTCCCTGTTCCCTATTTATTTAGCTGCGTTATTCCTTGTTCTTCCTCATTCTGCCAGGGGAATGGGAATATGCATGATCCGTTCCCTATTTATTTAGTTGCGTAGGCCAATCGCACACTTCTCGTGTAGTGTCACACCCAGCTCTCAAGTGCATGCAAAGATGTGACGGGCCCGCACAAAGCCACGGAAATGCATGCAAGGTCTGTTCCATAAATCGCTGAATTCCGTTTTGCACACAGAAAGGTGCGCTCAGTCACTTTTCAGCGCGCGATTTTACAAATCAGGCCCTGTGTCTTTTTCACGTGTACACAGGCACACTTGTTCTAGTAGTTCTGCTCCACCCACCATAATATGAAGGTACATTGGGAAGTCACAGCTTGAATGCAGTGAAAAGTACACATGCCAGGGATCTGCTAGGGCCCCATGTGTGTTCATGTGACTTCCACCGCATTCATGCAGTGACTCCTTGAATCACCCCCATTGTTCGCAGACATGGATCAGAATTGCTGCGTGGTCACCTGTGTGATAGACCTGCTCCTTTCAGCGATTCTCCCCATTTGCCCGATGCTACGCAGCACATTTAGAGAGGTGACCACTGTGTGCACACACAGCGCGAGCTGCAATGGCCGCCAGCACAGCTAACATCGGGGCTGCCATTACCGCATTCATTGAAATGGGTTGCACCAGGTACCTACTGGCGCACGAAATCTGGGCACAACTAGCGGGGAAAGAGTTAAGATCAAAGAGATGCAGGTAGCTTCTGGGCGCTGCGCGAGACCTCTGCGTTCTAAAGCACAATGTACAGATGCAGGGAATAACCTCCTGCCTGCTCAATATGCAGTGAGTACAATGGGTGGGAGTGTGTGAAAATCCAGGTGGAGGTTGCACATTTAAAAAAAAAAAAAAAAAAAACTTTATTTCCTTAAGTTTCTATTACATTGATCGGTTTTCTGGCTTCTGGGTGTTGATCCTACTCTTTTGACTGAGTTCCTATGCCCTTGGCTGGTGTTCAAGGTAACATCCTTTACATAAATGTAAGATAGCACAGCGGGTTGAGTGCTCGCTGCTGCGATCTGAGCGTGATCTGAATGTAAAATAGCTCAGCGGGATGAGTGGTCCCTGCTATGATCTGAGGGTGATCTGCAAGTCGAAGGTTCGAATCCCGGCAAGGCCAACTCAGCCTTTCATCCTTCCAAGGTCCCTAAATGAGTACCAATGTCGGTTGGGTGATATTGTATGTGAAGTGCTTCGGAATAAGGTGCTATATAAATAACACATCATTAAATAAAACTATATACACATATGACTCCCATAGAAAGCGGGGAGGAGAAAAGCTCTGGTGCCCCATGAATGATCGCGGTCGTGTTTAAAGTTGCATGGCTCCAGTTTAAGCTGGATCTCTGCTGATATGGGTGTGAATGTCTTGCGCTATGTTCGTGTGAGGAATACGCATTGTTTTATAATGAGCCGTTCACCAATAGGATGTTGCTGTATTATATTGTGCGCGTGTTAGCTTTCTGTCAAAAGTCATTGTATGTCCCAAATGCGACGGCAAGACAATGAATGTCATTTGATTTGATATGAAATGTGTTCGATTTCATTTGAAGCGAAAATCGTCACCTGGCACAATGTACCATCAACATGTGGAGGAGTCATTTTCAGTGCAGTTTAGCACCACTGGACAGTGGCTGGGCAGGCCTGCAGGAAACTCTAGAGATTTCCCCGTGCGCCTCCTCTGTGCGGCTACCCTAGTATTCTGCTCCTCTTCCCTCCACTCCCACCTCTGGCCCTCCCGTCTTTCATCTGTCCCCTACCCCCCAATCCATTTAAAGTAAAGAATGTCTTTCAAAGCTTCCTGTATGTTACTCCTCACTCTTCATACGGGGCAAATGTCGATTCAAATTCACCATTTGGACCCATATTTCCAAATGTTTTGGGGGAATCCCTCCCAAACCCTATTTAGAATGGTTTCTACAGCCACTGCACCTTGTAATACGGGGCCACTTTGAAAAAAAGAAACGTTTTGTTCCCAGTCTACCGCTGCCACTGGAGCTAAATACCACAGGCTCTGGTCAATACAGAAACACAATGGTGTGGACGAGAGTTACTGCTGCGAATGTGTTTACGCTGTGTGGACACAAGAGGTGGCCACAGGCTGAACTAGAGGAATTAAAATGTTAGCACAGCTAAACAAAGTGTGCACTTCCCTAAACTGTGTCCTTCGCTGTAATGAATTCGGACATGGATTTTACCATAACGCAGAAAGCAAACTGGCAGAATGAAGTGGCAAAGTGCGGCTAATCGACGGTGCGCCACTTCCGGGAAGTTCATGTGTTTCCCTGCTCGTCAGAGCGAGCAGCGTTCTACGGCGGGGGAGACCCAGGGACACTGATGCATAGCTCCCAGCCTTTAGTGTTGCTACGGCGGCTCAAAACGCCAGTTTTGGGTATTTGGTGGGTGGCGACCCGTTGAAGTTTATGGGCGTATAGGTGGCTTGGCTGATTGCAAGGCGCGGGTGACACCCACCAAAAGAGCGTGAGAGCTATGTTGATGAATAAGGCATCTGACATGTTCTCGCGCATCTCTCCCGCGCATCTCGGGAGAGACATATACATGCTTTTATCTGCACAGAAATCCATGGTTTCATCCTGCGGAATGACTTGACACCACGCAGAAAAGGAGAGAGTAGATAAACAAATGAAACTAGACCGTGCAAAATGAGCCTCTGAGCACCAATTAGACCCTCGCCTTTATGTTTTATGCATTCGGCTATTTATGCTGCACTTTGTCACAGTGCACATTAGCAACAGGGCCTGCTGTTCATTAAGAAAGGGCCACGTTATCATCAAAGGCCCCGATCCAGCAGTATGATCGCCTTGAGAACGGTCTGTACGAGAGTGTGAGTAGGCCTGAGAGAGGACGCGAGAAAAACGCCATATATCGCCCTCTAGCGGAAGGCTGAAGAAGAGCTTCGGCGAGATAAACGCCATATATCGCCCTCTAGCGGAAGGCTGAAGAAGAGCTTCGGCGAGATAAACGCCATATATCGCCCTCTAGCGGAAGGCTGAAGAAGAGCTTCGGCGAGATCGGGGATGAGTCAGTAACAAGTTGCAGCATGTTGAAATGGAGGGCGGACTATCCTGTTATATAGACTGCAAACGAAGAAGCTTACCAGCAAGGCCATGTCCATCCATCCTATAAGTGTCTTGGAGACATTGCAAACAGACACAGCGTGTGAGACCATTGTTATGTATCTAATCCCGTCCGAAGCGTCGGCAGGGATTAGAGTGAGTTAGGCCCGCGTGGGTGGGCCTCACTGCGCAGCTCGCGCTGGAGGAAAAACACACGGACACCATTATGTAGTCAGGCCACCCCGGAACTGCCACCGCGGGGCGGGGCTTTTATTGAGCGCCCTGCGTCACCACGTAGCGGGACGCAAGGCGGATATAACATTCCTCCTTTATTATAACTGAACAAACAAATATGCATTTCTCAGCCAATGGGCTAACCCTTTCACATCAAGTCTCTCATAGGGATTCCTTACCACTCATAGTCTCTGAGTCTGGTTGGGGGCCGGGTGGCCGTTCTTAACCCATATCTTCCACCCCTTGGTATGGCCCCCTGGGTCACCTCGGGTTGCTCACCTTCATTGTCCTGCTCACCCGATTCTGGCTCATCCCATGGTTCCTCAGCTTCTTCGTCCATTCCTTCTCCGTCTGGTGGGCTTGTCAGGGCCTCGTCCACCGACGGGTCCGCAATCGACTGATTGTCTTCTTCTTCTGGGGGGCACTCGCCGTCGGTCCACAAGTTCCTGGGTACTGCCTTGAACCATGATGCATTTCTCGTCACTTGTCTTTGCCCCCTTTATGCCGTTATCATGGTGACTTGCCGTCTGCTGATTATCCACGGGGCTGCATCATAGCGAGTGTCCAGTTTAGATTTAGAAGGGTTCCTCACCATGACCACTTGATCACCAACTCAGTGATTGGACTGCTTTGCATGCCTTTTGTTGCTCATGTGGGCGTTCGCCCCTGTCCTCCTTGATTCGGTGCGCTCATGGTTGAAAATGTCTAGGCTCCTGCTCAGGTGATGTGGTATGGTGGAATTGATGAGTGTACCATACATCAGGTCCGCTGGCGGTATCCCTGTCGTGCTGTGGGGTGTGACCCTGTAATTTCGCAGGAATCTGTACAAGTCCACCTCCCATGGGCAGGCATTGACGCATGACAGGCGCAGTACCTTGTTAATTGTCCGCATGAAGCGTTCTACATCGCTGTTCGCTTGCGGCCATCTCGGCATGATGTGGTGATATCGTATGTTGAGTTCTTTGAGGTATTTCTTGAACTCTTCCCCTGTGAATGGTGGACCATTGTCGCTCCTGATTCTTCTTGGTAGCCCATTGTAACGCCCACCTGGTTCCCACAGGGGCGCTGATCTAGTCTGGATTGCTGCGGCCTCTTCTAGCGTGATGCGCAGGGCCCGGAACACCGATTGGACAGGACCTCCAAATCGTGCTTCCTTGGCCCGTAGGAATATCCTTCTGCAAATGAGAAAGGGGATTAACAGTCTGCAGAATGGTGTGCTAGCTCCCCCGTTCCCCCCTCCGTTCCTCTCTATTCCTCCAAACCCGGTTTAAGCTCACCTTATGGTTTGGAAGGTTGAACTCTCCATCCTGCTTCTGGTGCAGGGGCGCGCGTTCGTCCAGTTACTTCACTGGTTTTCAGAATGGCGCTGGCAAAATCCACTTGACTTTCCTGAGCGATGCGCCGTAAGTATGAAAGTTCAAATTTCAAGTGAGGCCCCCTTTATGCTGTCTTTCTCACCTGTGATCTGTCCTTTATTTCAGGTGCAGAATGAAGGCGATGCGTTGAGGGGTTAACCTGGCGAGGTGAGTAGTAATGAGGGCGATCCCTCTAGATGTCCTTATCACTCCTCTGAAATGTCTCTAGTCCTTTCCCCATAGGGGCCGGGGTACGGTACCTGCCAATGGGGCGGCGTCGACCCGAAATGTGGAAGAAAAGTCGGTAAGTATTATGGCTGTTAATCAGGCTTTCCTTCTGTGTGTCCTTCTGCTCACCTTTTGTTTCTTCCTCTCTCCCCTAGGTGCAGAGATGTGGCGTCCGATGCTGACAGCCGCGATGGAGCCGGGAGATGTCTGGAGGACAGGACAGGTGAGTGAAGCGTGGCGCTTCAGCGAGCAACGCAATGCTTTTAAATTGAAGTCTTCCTTCAGGGATGCTGGCGAGAAGATTCCGGATGCAGGTAAGAAGCTTGAAATAATCCTTGATTTTCACCTTTCTCTTCTCTTCCTTCCTTGCAGGTCTTCTAGGTTCAAGACGGGCGTGGCTGTAGTCCAGGTGCAGGAGCAGACACGGTGAGCGTTAAGCTGCAGGAAGCAGAACAACGCGAAGCATGAGCTGCTGTCTGGGCGTGGCTTAAATAGCCTCAAAGATGTCCCAGGTATGTATCCTTCCCCAACTAGGTATGTATCCTTCCCTGGCCACGCCCGAGTGAAAAAATAGTCCCTATGAAAAAATAGTCCCTTTCAGGTCTCAGGGAGGCCTGAAGCGTGCAGCATGGTCTGCATCAGGTAAGTGCACAAAACACCTCCCTTTATGAGCCTGGCGCCTATGGCGCCAGGACTGATGTCCAACATGAGCCTGGCGCCAAAGGCGCCAGGACTGAGTCCAAAGAGTCCCTATAAGGGGCTGCTGGGCTTTTACCCGAGGGCATGATGCCTGCTTCCGGGGGTGCTGGGCCTGGCCTGATGCTCCGGGGGTAGGCATCATGACAGCACTCCCCCCCAAGGCCCCTCCCAAGGTCGTTCCTTCTGGAGGTTTCGGTTTGTTTGGGAAATTCCGATGGAAGCTTTTTACCAGCCGAGGTGCATGTACGTGATCACTGGGTTCCCAAGACCTTTCCTCAGGCCCGTACCCTTTCCAATCAATTAGATAGAAAAGCTTTGATTTTAAGATTTTGGAATCCAAAATGTTCTTTACTTCGAATTCTGGCTCTCCATCTATCAGGATTGGGTCTGGTGGCTTTATCAATCTGGTTCCTGGTTGTACTGGTTTCAAAAGTGACACATGAAAAACGGGGTGAATCCGCATGTTGGCTGGTAGATCGAGCTTGACTGCTACTGGGTTAATTATAGCTTTGATTGAGTAAGGGCCTAAATACCTTGGATTAAAAGTTCGAGGTCCCTTGAGCGATAAGTGTTTGGTAGCCAACCATACTTGATCCCCAATTTGGTATGGAGGCGCCTCCTTTCGATGTAGATCCGCATTCTTTTTGTATTTCTCTTTCGCATGTTGCAAATGTGCCGTTGCATCCTTGAAGGCTTGAGTTATCGTAGAATGAAAATGATCCACTGCGGGCATTTCAAGGCTCGAAGGTGAGTCCAAGTCTGAAGTACGAGGGTGATGTCCATATAGGGTAAAAAAGGGGCTTTGACCCGTTCCAGAGTGTATCGAGTTATTATAAGCATATTCAGCCACCCACAGAATATCCTTCCAATTACCCTCCGATTGGTGCAACATACATCGTAGAAATTGTTCAAGGGTCTGGTTCATTCTCTCCGTCTGACCATCGGTCTGTGGGTGGTGGCTGGTCGAGAGTCTTACGTCGATTTGTGCCAGCTGACAACACTTTTTCCAAAAATAAGAAATAAACTGCCTTCCCCGATCGGAGACTAGTATGGATGGGAATCCATGCAAACGGATGATATTCTCGAGGAATTCCTTGGCAAGAACAAAGGCTGAAGGTAATCCTTTCAACGGAATAAAGTGGGCCATTTTGGAAAATAAATCCACCACGACCAGAATAGTATTGTAACCATTACAAGAGGGCAGGTCCGTGATAAAATCTAGTGACAGGGTGTGCCAAGGTGCTGGTGGAATGTCTAAGGGCTGAAGAAGACCGACGGGTCTTGTCTTTTGACCTTTGTTTTGGGCACAAACTCCACAGGACATCACAAAAGATTTAATATCCTTTCGCCAGGAAGGCCACCAGAATTGTCATCTAACCTTTTCCTCAGTTTTGGCAATGCCGGGATGTCCTTCCATCAGGGTGTCATGATGACGGGAAATAACCAGTTCTTGCAATTCCTTTTCTGGCAAAAATAAGCGTCCTTGGAAGTAAGGTAAGCCATCCTTGACTGAAAAGTTAGACCCCTTTTTGATCCAATCCTGCAAGGCTGAAGAGTCCAGGACTTGTTTTACTCGTGCTTGAATGTCTTCAAGGGTTTGTAAAGTGGTTATTCCCAAAATTCTTTATTCGGGAATTATCGGCACAGGTTCTGAGTTTGTGTCTATTTCTTCCATTCCAATTCGGGATAGAGCGTCCGCCTTACCATTCTTAGAACCGGGGTGGTAGGTGATTACAAAATCGAACTCAGTAAAGAACAAAGCCCATCGGAGCTGTCGAGACGATTGGGCCTTGGCAGTTTTTAAATATTGTAAATTTCGGTGATCACGGTGATGGTATGCCGGGCGCCGAGGAGATAATGCCGCCAAGCCTTAAAGGCGGACTTAATGGCTAATAGTTCCTTATCGGTAATCACATAATTTATCTCTGGCGGTGAGAACTTTCTGGACCAAAATGCTACGGGGTGTAGTTGGTTGGTTTCAGGGTCTCTCTGAGACAGGACAGCTCCCATGGCTAAGCTGGACGCGTCGGTTTCGACTATATATGGGAGATCAGGACGCGGGTGCTTCAAAATAGGTGCGGACGTGAACTTAGCTTTCAATTCCTGAAAGGCCTGTTCGGCTTCCTCGGTCCATTCAAAACGTTTATTTTTTCGCAAGAGTGCAGTGATGGGTTGCACCACACGTGAAAACTCCGGGATAAACCTGCGATAAAAGTTGGCAAAACCAAGCATGCTTTGGACACCTTTCACTGAACTAGGTGATGGCCATTTGAGGATGGCATCCACTTTCCGTGAATCCATTCGGACCCCTTTAGGTGTCAGGATGAATCCGAGAAACTCAACCTCGGTGGTATGGAAAACACATTTTTCCAGCTTGGCAAACAGTTTGTGCTGGCGCAGTTTCTCTAGGACGGCCCTGACATGTTTTCTGTGATCAGATTCCGTAGAGGAGTACACAAGAATGTCATCGATATACACGATAACACAGACATCGATAAGTTCCCGAAGGACATCATTCATGAAGAATTGGAAGGCAGCAGGCGCGTTGCACAACCCGAAAGGCATCACCTGGTATTCGAATAGTCCATATTTTGTACGCAAGGCCGTTTTCCATTCGTCGCCTTCTTTTACTCGTACCAGATGATAAGCCCCCCGGAGATCTAACATGGTGTATAAGCAAGCGTCCTTCACCTGGTCAAGGAGTTCAGGGATCAGAGGCAGAGGGTAACGATTTTTAACAGTTATCTGGTTCAATGCGCGGTAATCGATACAAGTCCTAAGGTCGCCCTCTTTTTAGGCACGAAGAACAAAGCTGAAGATGCCGGGGACTTTGACGGGCGAATGAAACCATTGGCGAGTTATTGATCTAAATATTGTCTCAAATGCAGATTCTCAGGTTCAGTAAGGGCATAAATCCTGCTACAAGGGGGTTGTGCACCGGGCACCAGATCGATTTGGCAATCGTACGATCTGTGGGGAGGTAACGTGCTGGCCTGTTCCTTTTGAAAGACGTCCTGAAAGTCTTGGTACTCTGGAGGTAGTTGCACGGGGACAGAGGTTACTGATGCTAGATTAATCTTTGGATTTTCTGGGTAGCAGGTTTGTGCACAATCCGGGAAGGTTATTCTCTTCGCTCGCCAATCAATTCGAGGATTATGTGTCTCTAACAAAGGGACTCCGAGAATAAGCTGAAACTGTGGAGCCTTGATCACATCAAACACAACTGCCTCCCGATGGCCATCCGGACCTACAAGTGTCACCTCAGCTGTGGAATGTGTTACCGGTCCAGAGGCAATTTCGGTTCCATCTACAGTGGTGATGACATCTTTGCTGGTTTTAGGACGCAGAGGGAGGTTTATCCTAGAGACCAATTCTCGATCCACATAGTTTCCTATAGCCCCGCTATCGATGTATGCCTTTATAGCATGCAACCGTTTTGGCTGTTCCGGATCTATGAGGACCATTGGCACAATGAAATGCGAGGTCTGAGAGTTAGTTTTCAAGCTCGGCAAGCGGACCCCTACACTTGCCGGGCGTGGTCAATTCCCGATACAGAGTTTCCATGGATTTTATCAGCGGCTCCTACCACCTTCTTGGGCGGCTTAACCGGGCAATCTCGTAGAAAGTGTCCTGAGGACCCACAATAAAGGCATAATTGCATCTGTCGTCTTCTTTCCCGTTCTTTTTGAGTTAGGGGTCCTTTAACTCCTCCGATTTGCATAGGCTCCGAGGCATCAGCCCCCTTGGGGTTAGCGTGGGTTTTGGCCCACACCCAGGTTTCAAACTTGGACCAATCTGCTTTTCTGTTTTGCAGCCTGTGATCCAACTGGACCACTAAGTCTATATATTCAGTGCATTCTTGGGGCGGATTTACAACTTGTGCCAGGACATCTTTAAGTTCTCCGCGTAGACCTCGATAGAATAACGTGATTCTTTTATCCTCTGGCCAACCAGTTTACGCAATTAGTCTATTGAAGGTTGCAATGTAGGATAGAAGGTCTTGATTGCCCTGTCGCAGAGATAGAAGTTCGTCATCCAGAGCCTGTCCCTGGGAATGTCGAGCAAATAACCTTTCCATGCTTGTTTGAAATCCTTGAAAATCACCAAGAATCGGGTCATCTTGAGTTACCAGTGGGACTGACCAATCGGCAGCACAGCCGCTGAGATATGACAACACAAAGGCTACCTTGGTCTGATCATTAGGGAAGGCCCCGGGTCTGCATAGGAAGTGCAAACGACACTGATTCATGAATACGGCAAATCGTTTGGGGTCCCCAGCAAAGCGTTCGGGTGGGGCCAGCGGCATGTTTGCAGGTAGATTAATCAGCACAGGGTTACTGGAAACCACATGAGTGGGGTTCCCCCCAGAACCGGGTAAAGGAGTTTGTCCAGCTTGACCTTGCAAAAGCTGTCTAGCCAGGTCATCAGTCCTTTCCCTTGTTACAATCACTTCTCTTCTGAGGGCATTAGTCTCTTGACGAGCGGCGTGTACCTCGGCCCGTAATTCCCCCAGTAGTTGGGCCAGTTGGTCAGTCTCAGAAGTTTCCATAGCGCCTGGGTGGGATTTTGTAGGGAGGCTTCGCGTTCTGTAACGACCACCTGGTTCCCACAGGGGGCGCTGATCTAGTCTGGATTGCTGCGGCCTCTTCTAGCGTGATGCGCAGGGCCCGGAACACCGATTGGACAGGACCTCCAAATCGTGCTTCCTTGGCCCGTAGGAATATCCTTCTGCAGATGAGAAAGGGGATTAACAGTCTGCAGAATGGTGTGCTAGCTCCCCCCTTTCCCCCTCCGTTCCTCTCTATTCCTCCAAACCCGGTTTAAGCTCACCTTATGGTTTGGAAGGTTGAACTCTCCATCCTGCTTCTGGTGCAGGGGCGCGCGTTCGTCCAGTTACTTCACTGGTTTTCAGAATGGCGCTGGCAAAATCCACTTGACTTTCCTGAGCGATGCGCCGTAAGTATGAAAGTTCAAAGTTCAAGTGAGGCCCCCTTTATGCTGTCTTTCTCACCTGTGATCTGTCCTTTATTTCAGGTGCAGAATGAAGGCGATGCGTCGAGGGGTTAACCTGCCGAGGTGAGTAGTAATGAGGGCGATCCCTCTAGTTGTCCTTATCATTCCTCTGAAATGTCTCTAGTCCTTTCCCCATAGGGGCCGGGGTACGGTACCTGCCAATGGGGCGGCGCCGACCCGAAATGTGGAAGAAAAGCCGGTAAGTATTATGGCTGTTAATCAGGCTTTCCTTCTGTGTGTCCTTCTGCTCATCTTTTGTTTCTTCCTCTCTCCCCTAGGTGCAGAGATGTGGCGTCCGATGCTGACAGCCGCGATGGAGCCGGGAGATGTCTCGAGGACAGGACAGGTGAGTGAAGCGTGGCGCTTCAGCGAGCAACGCGATGCTTTTAAATTGAAGTCTTCCTTCAGGGATGCTGGTGAGAAGATTCCGGATGCAGGTAAGAAGCTTGAAATAATCCTTGGTTTTCACCTTTCTCTTCTCTTCCTTCCTTGCAGGTCTTCCAGGTTCAAGACGGGCGTGGCTGTAGTCCAGGAGCAGGAGCAGACACGGTGAGCGTTAAGCTGCAGGAAGCAGAACAACGCGAAGCATGAGCTGCTGTCTGGGCGTGGCTTAAATAGCCTCCAAAGAAGTCCCAGGTATGTATCCTTCCCCAACTAGGTATGTATCCTTCCCTGGCCAAGCCCGAGTGAAAAAATAGTCCCTATGAAAAAATAGTCCCTTTCAGGTCTCAGGGAGGCCTGAAGCGTGCAGCATGGTCTGCATCAGGTAAGTGCACAAAACACCTCCCTTTATGAGCCTGGCGCCTATGGCGCCAGGACTGATGTCCAACATGAGCCTGGCGCCAAAGGCGCCAGGACTGAGTCCAAAGAGTCCCTATAAGGGGCTGCTGGGCTTTTACCCGAGGGCATGATGCCTGCTTCCGGGGGTGCTGGGCCTGGCCTGATGCTCCAGGGGTAGGCATCATGACACCCAGGCGTCGCAAAAATGTTCTCGATCGCCGGTATGACGGCTTCCGCTGCCGTGGAGTTGACGATCTCGACCTCTGGGTACCTGGAGTGGCCGTCAATGGCCACCAGTAGGTGTGTACCTTGCTTTATTTTGTAAAAGTCTATGCTTATGGCGTCCCATCTGGTGGACCCTCGCACAGCCGCCTGAATGGGCTCTGGATTCGGCAGAGGCCCTGTAATTTGGCATGGGAGGCATGTACTGACCAGCCTTTCTACTTTTCTATCGATCTGGGGGAACCACAGCCGGTGCATAATGCGGGCGTTGGTCCGTACTACCCCCTGGTGGCCCTCGTGTGCCAAGGCTACGATCTTGTCCTGTAGGCTCAGGGAAATTATGATGCGGGTTCCTCTTAGGATCAGTCCTTCTTCCGTGATGGAGAGGTCCTGTCGGACCGCGAAGATCCCTGTGAGGAATTCTTTGGCCTCTGTTGTCGTGTTGTGTATGTTTCGCAGGAATTACCTCCATTCCCCTGAGATGATCGTGTCCTTCATCCGATCGCAGCATGGGTCTCTTTGCGTGGCCTCTCTTATGTCCTCCAAGCAGACCGCTCGAGGCATCATGGCGTGTACCACCTGGCAGATATGCTCCTCCGTCTTTTCTGCTACATGGATCTCCTTTGGTGTTGTGGCTCTTGGTTGCCTTGATAGGAAGTCTGCCGGGTTGCCCCTGCCTGGCTGGTACGCCAGCTCAAAGTCATATTGCCGTAGGTGCAACAACCACTTAGCAATCCGGGTGAGATGAAGTTCCTGTGAAGATGGGGAGCAACGGTTTATGATCCGTGTATGTTTTGAATTTCCGACCGTACAGATACAGGTGTAAGTGGCGGCAGCCCCATAGTATGGCTATCGCCTCCTTCTCGATATGGGAATACCGCTGTTCGGTCGGCGTTAATGCCCTGGAGGCATAAGCAACCGGCTTTTTCTCTCCCGTGTTCTTCACCTGTATGAGAATGGCCCCTAGGCCCACGGGGCTGGCGTCCACGTACAGTTCAGTGGGGAGTGCTGGGTCGTAATAGGCCATTGTGGTGTCCGCCGATAGTGACGCTTTGATGTGTTCAAACGCCTCTTTGCAGGCAGATCCCCACTCCCACTTCGTGTTGGCCTTCGTTAATTCTCGCAGAGGTTCCGAGAGTGTGGCTAGGCTTGGCATAAGTCTCTCGTAACCAGGACTAATGTCTGGCAGAGGGACTCCCAGGACCCCCCTTGGTAATTTGCATATTTAAGTAATTTTGGGTCTCACCCTAAATTACTAGGGGAATCCAGACGTGGACCCCTTACTCACTATTCTTAGAGAGGCACAGCTCCTCCCTACTGATGAGGTCCAACCAGACCGAAACATGTGTCTGGGGACGCTGTTAGTACTCTTGTTCAGAGGAGAATTGCCTAGCATTTCGGTGCTGGACTGCCCCAGGGCAGTACAAAGACTGATATGTTTGGGATATTTCTTCTCTGTGAAAGATAGTGAGCTAAAGACTCTGGATAAGTCTCTCGTAACCAGGAACCATGTCTGGCAGAGGGACTCCCAGGACCCCCTTTGGTAATTTGTAGGCTCAGGATAAACCTCCCACAGTAGGTGGCCATGCCTAAGAAACTGCGCACCTCCGTGGGTGTGGTAGGAGGTGTGGCAGCTTGGATGTCAGCCACTTTCTGGGGATCCGCTGAGATGCCTGTGCTGTTGAACGTGTACCCAAAAAATGAGATTTCATCCTTCAGGAATTCACATTTTTCTTTGTGTATTGTCAGGCCTGCGTTTTCCAACCTGTTGAGTAGCATATGCAGCCTTCTCATGTGTTCTTCTTTGTTGCTGGCATGGATCAGAATGTCGTCACTGACATTTAAAACTCCCGGTATGTCTCGGATCACCTCCTGTATTGTCTGCTTGAAAACCTCAGCGACTGACGAGATTCCAAAACTCAGGCGCTTGTACTTGCGTAGTCCGATGTGGGTTGAAAATGTTGCTATGTACCGGGAATCCCGGTGTAGCTTCAGCTGGTGATAACCGGCGTTCAGGTCGACGTTAGAGAATATCTTGGACCCGGTGAGGTCTGCCACTATTTCATCAAGGGCGGGGTGATATGACGCTCCCGCTTGATGGCTTCATTGGGTAGGCGCATGTCTATACATTCTCTGACCTTCCCACGTTGTTTTGGCTTTTTTGTGACAACCATGGGAGAGACCCATGGCGCGGGCCCCGTGACTTCCTCGATGATGCCTGCTTTCTCCAGTGCCCTTAGTTCCTTTTCCACTTGGTTGCGGATGTGGAACGGCGTCCTTCTGTATCGTACGGCTCTTGGTTGGACTGACTCATCGATGTGTAATTTGATCGATTTTCCTTTCAGGCACCCTATGCCCTTGAGTAGGTTCAGGTATTTTTCGAATACCTTCTGGACCTCTTGCGAATCATTGACTTCACAGATGAAGCTTACCAGCCCTAAGTCTACCGCTGCGTCACCACTCAGGAGGCATTCAATGCCCGCATTCACCACGGGATCTTTTGCCGTGGCTGATGGTTGTTCGGAACCTACCCACTGTGGGCATGGGGGTCTTGCACCCGTATGCAATAGTAGCGTGTCTGTTGCCTTCAAAACTGGCGTGGGCATTAGTGTCTTGAACATGGTTAGCGGCATTAGGTTTACGGAAGCTCCAGTGTCTATGGTCATCAGTACGTTTTGGCCCTGGATCGCTACCTGGCATTTTCGTCTTCTTAATTTTCTCTTTGGCGTGGTGTCTCCGTGGTTGAGGGCAGACACCAAGTACACCTTCCTCCCTTTCTTCCATTGCTCCTACGCGGAGTCTTGTTGGAGTTGTGCTGCGCCATCTCCTTCCTCCTCAGTGGAAGTGTTTGTGGTTTCGATCTGTCGGGCGTTGGCCTGTTTTTTCTTCTTACCCCCACTCCTGTCCTGGGATGCTTGTGATGTCTGTTGTTGTGCGCCTGACGACCTGCATACCTTGGCATAATGGTCTTTCCTGCCACATGCACCGCATGTTGTTCCCTGAGCTGGGCAGTTGCGTCTTCCGTGGCGAGGCCCTCCGCACCACCCACATTCCGTGTGCCCTGGTGTTCGGGGCTGCCATCTGGGGTTTGTGTAGCTTCCGCCGGTTTCATCCCTTGTGGGTTGGCGATTGGTGATCTGTGCCACGGTGGCCGATGTGAGGGCTGGCTGTAGCTTCTAAAGGGTCATGCCCATATGCGCTGCCCTGGCGTGGGCCAGTTCCCTCTGGCGGCCTAGTTCAAGGATTCCAGTTAAGGAAATGCCCTTCTCGCTCAGTACCATCCTTCGCAGTTTTTCTGAATGGATGCTGTTAATAAGTTGCTGACGGATTTCTTTCTTAATGTCTGTGAATTCACACGATATGGCCAACTTCCGGAGTCGGGTGTGGTAGGCATCTAATGTCTCCTCTTCCGACTGGATTGTTGTGCAGAATATGAATGTCTCGTAATCTGGGTTGAGTTGGGGGAGAAAATGGGCCGTTAAGGCATCCTTCGTATGCTGATAGACATCAAGGTTTCCGTCGATGGTCAGCGAGTTGAAAATGCGTAATACTTCATCCCCCACATTGAGCAATAGGTGCGACTTCAACTTCCTTGCAGTGGTAATGTCTTTACATTCCATAGACATCACAAACTTTTGTAGCCACAATTGCAATCTTGGGCCAACCAATGATGGGTCAGTGTATGGGTCAAAAGGATGGATGGACACTGAAGAGCCACCTTGTGGGCGGTTTTGTGGCGTGGACATCAACAGATTTGCGGCCATTCGGGATGGCGTGTCGGGCCTGGGGGTGGATGTGCCTGTTGTCATGTTGGAGAGTCACTTGGCCACGTGTGGGGGTTGCTGTCTCACCTGGCGTGCTCCTGTGGGAGTCCTCGGCCTTCTCTGCGTGATTTCCCTGTGCTGGGCGTGATTTGGTGCTCCTTCCCCTTCCAGCTACCTGTAGTTTAGGCGCGGCTGCGTTGTGTGGTCAGTCCGGTATTGTCAGCGGGCTGGTGCTGTTGTAGGAGGAATGATATTCGAGAAAAAAAAATGTGAAGAAAAAAAAAATATATATATTTTTTTGGGTGGGTGGGGGTTTGTGTGCCTCCCCCCCACCGCGTTTCCAAAAATGTGCCCGATGAACGAGGCCTCAATCAGCTGTTTTGGCAGCGGCACGCGTGCCGTCGTGTTCGTGTCCCTCGTCGCCAGTGTTATGTATCTAATCCCGTCCGAAGGGTTGGCGGGGATTAGAGTGAGGTAGGCCCGCGTGGGTGGGCCTCGCTGCGCAGCTCGCGCTGGAGGACAAACACACGAACACCATCGTGTAGTCAGCCTGCCCCAGAACTGCCTCCACGGCATGGGGGCAGGGCTTTTATTGAGCACCTTGCGTCACCGCGTGGCGGGACGCAAGGCGGATATAACAACTATGCCCTTGTAGTAAGAAACCGGGATACATTAAAAACAGGAAAAAACTGCATTAGGCATATCCAAGTTGGAGGAGACCTGGAGGCATTGCAAATAGGATTATAACAGGTGAGACCACGTCTATTTTGTTAGAGACCGGGAGATATTACAAACAGGAACATTGCGCGTGGCAAAATCCAATGCTTTAAGTGGGATTAGAAATTGAGGGAGGGCTCCCGTTAGGTAGGGTGACCAGATTTCCAAAACGAAAAACCGGGACGACCAACAACATAAAAGAGGGACTACTGCATTGCAGACCATCAATTACCGCCCCTCCCCCAACACGCCCCCACAACCACCACCCAATCATATTTCCAGCACTTCTCCTTTTTATAAACGTTATATGACCTCATTTGTACAGTTTTGTCTGTGAATCTTGGCATGTTAATTCAAAACAATCGTTTGCTTTAATTGATATTACATGGCTTGCTGTACAATCATTTCCAAGCCAGTATCTGCAGCACAGTCAGTAAGTGTTGTGACTTGTGCCTGAAAGGTTGGGGGTTCGAGCCAATCCTCCAGCTCCAACATTCTGAACGTGTTGTGAAAAATAATTACAATTTTAATTACCATAGCCGCCCAACCATGCAAACCCCGGACGGGGTTTCTAAAATGAAAAAACTCCCGGGACCCCGGGACAGAGGGTGATTTCCCCGGACTGTCGCGGGAACACCGGGACGTCTGGTCACCCTACCGTTAGGGGGCGTGGACTTATGCCACGCGTCCTATCGAGAGCCCCCCGTGCTCTAAAGAAGTAGAGCTGGGGCACACTGGTATTATTACAAGAAGGGGCTGGACGCACCAAAGGTGTGACACCAGTGTACCCCAGCTCACACGCAGCAGGCAGCTCTTTCATTCAAGGAGCCGCATGGTGTAACACTTTAACCATGGGCTTCTTGAATGAAAGGGCTGCCTGCTACTGATGACTCTGTAATCTGAAACAGGAGGGGGGCTGGACTGCCCAGCTCTCTTTTCGCTTCAAAGTAAATAGTCATCACCCAGCATGAAGCCCATGGGCTGATGACCATTTACTTGGAAACAAAAGGAGAGCTGAGCGGTCCAGCCCTCCTCCTGTTTGTAGTACATAGACATCAGGCAGCCCACACTGCAAGGTTACACCTGCTGCTTGCAGGTGTCAGTACTTCGGTTTAGAAAAAGGAAAAGGCAATGCCTTTTCTTTTTTTCTAATCCGAAGTGCTGACATCTGCAGCCAGCTCGTGTAACCATTCAGCCACTACACGGGCTGCCTCAGGTGTCAGCATGGCTGGGGCTAGTCAGGGGAAGACCCCGACAGGGGCCCCATCTTGGGAGCTGTTTCTGGAGACTGCTGGGGCTCTGCCCCGGCCAGGGGTGTTACTAGGTCTGGAAAAGATCTAGGGCTCACTAATGTTGGGACTGTCGGGACTCAGAGCTAGCTAGCCCTTTGGTTGTAGCCCCTGAGCTTCTATCCGGGGCTACAACCAAAAGACCAGGGGCTACAGTCCCTCCCACAGCCCGCCACTAGCAACTCCTCTGGACCCGGCCCACTTAAAGCACTGGCAACGTCCATCTTGTAAGAAACATGGAAACATCCCAAACGCAAACACATTATGTTGCTAGAGAGCTCTGATTTTTTTTTCTTTTGCAGGAATTGACGACAAGCAGGCTGGCCATTGTTGAAAATTAGCAATTGGATGTAAAGCCGTCTGCATATGTGCAAACAGAAATCCTAACACACAAAGCGACCCAATTAAGAAATCAAAAGGTTTCCCTTTAATTGCAGACATTTTAAGGTGTGCAATGTAAAGTGCAAGCATTGTGAATAGCATACGCCAACACATGTATTAAAAAAGTCACAGAACCTTTTCTATAGAAGTTTTTTAAATAGTGAAATCCCATTGAAAAAACACTTTGTAAATCAGGCCCACAATCTGCAAATGAGCGCAAAATGCTTGGGAAAAAGGTGCACACTCACCAGCATCTCACACCTGGCAATAAGCTCAAGAAAAGTACGTAGTACATCCACAAAAGCATATAACACACTAAAAATACCCTTTATGCAGTCTCATATGTAGTTTTTCGAAACAACTTTTATAATCACCTCAAAAAAACGAATTGTGCTTTTAAACCTTTCCCCATTTCTTCAGATGTTTTGATGTGCGTACACACAACTGTAACCTTAATTTAATATGTGTGTGTGTTTGCGTGTGTACATATCAATGAATATATATACGTATATATTCAGTGAAAAAAAATTGTTAAAGGGACGTTATGGTTAAATTGCACTAATAAAAACCTATGCAATTCAGTGAAAAAACTTTGTTAAAGGGATGCTATAGTTACAAGTAAAACCGAAAAACCCAAGAAATGTGGCAGTTATGGTAAGCTAAGCTACCATAACTCGCACCACCACCGTGCAATGCTAAGACTAACACCCAGGACATCAAAGATGACCTCACAAATGTCATTGATGATATCACTGATGCCATCACATACCTAGGCCACTTGTTTTTATTCACTGGCATATCGAGGCCAGGTGGTTTTGTTCACTGACAGTTAGAATATGAACATTTTAAAAGTGCTATATATCAAGAAGTTAACCTTATTCTATGTGCTTAAAGTACTTTCATTAGGGTTTGGTCTCAGCTCATGGTGCACATACACAGGACAATAGGCAGGCCTCAAACACACAATGCATTTGTATACATGATGAACTTTAATGTGCTGTTGTTTCTGTCTTCCTTAGATTAGTTTCCCTGTATGTGCCTCTGATTTGTATGCATTGTGTTTCTTCATGTGTATTCTTTGTACTAACACACGTGTGTAGTAAGTCTTGAATTGTTATCTATTTATTCCATGTTTAGTATTACTCAAAACTCTGATACGGTAGTATTCATTATTTTACCCAATTTAAAATATTGCACTTCTCTGGCGCATGCTCCAGCCATTGCCTATATGTATGTTCGATTAGGTTCCTGTTTTAACAGCACTCCAGTATAATGTTTTGCTTAGATGAGTACATTTTTTTTACATGATAGTTCATGATAGCTCTCCCAATCACCCCTGGTATCTTGTACCAATATTATAACACAAGCCCTTGTAGGGATTGTTTATCAAAATTAATTGAATATATGATGTCATCAGTGAGGTCATCAATGATATTTGTGATGTCATCTTTGATGTACTGGTGTTAGTCTTAGCAGCGGACGGTGGTGGCGCAAATTATGGTTGCTTAGCTTACCATAACTGGCGAATTTCTGGGGGTATTCTGTTTTACTTGTAACCATAATGTGCATTTAACAAATTTACTTCACTGAATTTCATAGATTTTTTTTTTTTAGTGCAATTTAACCATAATGCCCCTTTAACAAAAAATCTTCCCTGAATTTCATAGGTTTTTTTTAGTGTAACTTAACCATAATGTCGCTTTATCACCATTTTTTCAATGAATTTCGTAGGTTTTTACCAGTGCACCCTTAATTTGCTACATGTTCCTTATATTATACTCACCCCCAATGTAGCAGTTGTAGAGTCCGCGGACAGAAGGTAGCATTCACAAAGCCCAGGGGAGAACAGAAAATGTTCTACCCGTCAGCCAACAAACGCATAAGCATAAAACAACATTACTTATATTTACTGCACCCAAATAAACCTTTTTGTACAAATCATCACTTCAAAATGTACACATTATTTTTTCACTTATCACACAATATAATGGAATGCACCAAGCACAAACCATAACTGTACACCTCATATTATCACTTCAATACAAGTCTTCATACAGACACACATACACCAGGCCCTCATTCCAAAACAATCTCTCACCAAATAGTAAGTACACTGTATTTATTTCTTTATTATTACCATTCATTATATAAACATTTCTGATAAGTAAATACCACTATATTATTTATTTAACAGAATGGGCAAATGCACTTGAGGGGTTGGAAGAAAACCTTTTAAAAGAAGAAATGAGTGATAGTAGCACGCCTAATGATAAACAATATATCTTTCAATATAAACAAATAATATAATTTCTACATACCTCAGTGAAATAATAATTTCTTCTTTTCTTACAGTACATACTTTACATGAAGAAACAACACACCAATTTAATTATGGAGAATCCCAAGAGTCACAAAGACAATCTCTATATCCAACTGTACATAATGAAATCATGATCTTGTATGCAAAATTGGATCAACTTAGTAATGACTAAAATTAGCTTTTAAATCATGTTAAAAATCATGTTATTTGAAATGTTGATTATCACTGTCCCACTTGTTCCCAGCAATAATCCCCATCAAATTCCCAAAATATAAATGAAAAACGCTTTGATGAAACTTCACTCCCTCCTTCCATCCTTCCCTTCCTCTCTCCCCTGATCATCATTGCATAGAAATTCCTAAATTCTCCCGTTTTTGTTTCCTATTCCGATACCCTATCCCCTTCATAAATAAATACATTTTTATACTATAAAAATCTTGTATATTATTCTGTCATTTAAAAAAAAATCCCAATGAATAGTCAGCAGACATAACGACTGTTTGGGGTGTCCGGTTTACGAAATAGGTTGTCCGCGGACAGTGTGCCGTGTCCGGACATGTTCGTTCTCGCATAACACACTTTTAGTTAGTTCACGAACATTGCGCCAGTTCTACAGACACTCACGCGCATGTGCCCGTCAGTCTTCTGCCCAATGTTGTCTGCGGATACACGTGAACGCCGCGGACGTCCTCAGACATCATCATGTGACCACACCCATGTGGCGTGACAGCCTGCCCACGAACAGGCCAATCTAGGGTGTTTCAAGTTGAAAGTGTATCCTTCCAGAGCTCCTAGACCCAAACTTAGTTGATCTGGCAACTTTTTAGAACTTTCCAAGGCCTATTTTGGACTTGGTTGTCCACAGAGTCGCACAGTACGCGGACAGTTCCTCTGAAGGGACCAACCCATTTTTCAGCCATTCTCAATCTGGTTATCCAGGAGTGAGAACCAGAAGAAGACCTGCTTTGCTGAAATTCAGAAACCTTCCTGCAAAATGGCATCTGCTATGGCCATTCCTCCTTACCAGCCACCCCCACCACCACCATCACCATTTTGAGGGCAGGTAAAGAGGAACAGGCACGAAGATGCAGAAGAGGTAAAACAGGAAGATGAAGATGAGGTAGAGGCAGTGCCTTCTAGCCCCCGAAGTGAGTCCTGGGTGTGGCTTTTTTTACCACCTTTGGGGGTGTAACAAAGGCTCAGGTAGTCAAGGTCAGATACACAGAGTGCAGGATCATACTGAGTCATGGAAAACCTGGGCTGTATTCCTATGGGATCACCTTCATGTGCCACCACACCAGAGCCAACCGCTCGGGTGCTCTGAGAAAGTATGTTCCTTTCTCAGGGAGAAGCAGGTTAATGAGCTCTACCCCATCTCCCTCGATTGCTCCAGAGGGCGCTAGTGAGCCGACCAAGATGGCGGCTTCCTAAAGAGCTCCGTGTGGAGCCCGAAGATCCTGTGAATATTGTGTGTAACCGGGCGTCATAGACACCATGCACAAAAGGCAGACAAGGCCGGCGCTGCCGTGACTAAGTGAGTGCCCTGCTGAAGACGCAGCATTCCTAAAACACTGAGATTGAAGCGGTCGAGCCAGGCCATTGCCGTCTTCTCCAGACCCGGCCTCACTACCCCATTGCACTCACTGGAACCCCGAGGTCCAGGGGTGGCCGAACCCCACTACAACTGGAGTCAGAGAGAAGGCTTCCTCTTCCTTATGGGGGCCGGCTCCAGCACACAGCCCGAGACAGCCGAGCGCCCACCCAACAAAGTGCGACGCCCTCAGCACTCGAATACGAACACACAGGGACTAGATGCGGTGCCTCAAACCCCAGCGAGGCGGGCCGCAGTGATCCGGCACCTCCCAGAGGCCGGGAGACGGCAGTAGCCTCTGCGGGATAAGGAATGGCAGGGACCCGAGCTGACCAACGGAAGCCTTCCTCCCCCCGAAGCAATCTAACAACACGTGGGGCAGCATCGCACATGCCTGCTGAAGCTCAGTGGGACACCGGCGACAGGCACTGCCAGAGAGCCCCCACCAGACCACACAACAGCAGGTACAGCATGCACACCCTGTCCCGCTCAACAGCCACGGCCCCTCATTAACAGGCAGGCGTCCCGGCGGGGCATGAACAACTAACGCGCCACGGCCTTGTACCGCAGAGGCACCTCCATAAAATCCCCATCAAGCCTGGCGGACCCCCAGCTCCTACAGCAATGTTGGCGCGCCCCAGACACCACCTCAGCTGCCCCTTCACACCACGAGCCCAGCTGATCACCCACAGCAGCGCCGCATTGCATTCATTGCAGGGGAGCTCCCTGACCCCCCTGTGCCACAGAAATAGGGGCACCCCGTCGAGCGGGCAAAACCCGGCCACAACGGCCACCCGTCAACCCCTCAAGCCTTCACCTGAAATAGGCAATCAGCTGTCAGAGCAGACCCAGCCCGGCCCTACTTGAGGAATAACGTGAACCGAGACGATCACTCCGGCACAGTCTATGTCACACCCAAACCGTGGGCCCTACTTCAAGCAACTTTCCCAGGCACAATACGCTCACAACTCCCCGTTCCCGGCGTCAGTGTAGCTCCCCAGGCTAATACGGACAGAGTGCCTGGCACGGCGGTGCAGCAATACACCATCTAGCTGCATACCTGGGGGCGGCAGAGACCAGTGGAGCTCACCCAACGGAGTACAACCACGCACACTGGGACAGACTACCCTGCTGCTACCGCTGTGACCGAGGCCACCACGGCGACTGCTGGCGTACTGGGCAACACGCTGAGACAGCCCACCCAATAGCACAGCCACAGGTCCGTGGCCCACAAGACGAAGAACGCCACCCTACTACGGCACAGTAACCCAATCCTAGATCGGACATCTGCTCCCCTGAAGCGACTGCTGCCATTGGCCAGAACCGTTGATCCCGGGCCTCTCCAACCTCGCACTTCACGCTCTAAGACCCACGAACACCTCAGCACTCATCATGGGCAAATCGGATAAGGCACAGAGAAAGCTGACATTTGAAACTGGAGCAATAGTTAACACACCTACGCAAGTGGGTCAACTGGCAGCCCAGCCTTCCAGCCCAATCCCTGAAGATAGCTAAACACCGCCTCCAGCTTTCGACATACGTGACATCCTCATGGATCTCAAGACCGGGAGAGGAAATCTCGACGCCAAGCTAGATAATCTATCATCCAAAGTACACTTACTACAACACAGGCTGGACAAGCACGGCGAATGCTTCGATACAGTAGAACAAAGGGTCTAACCAAAAAAGTAGTGGCGCTGGACCGAGAGATGAGGGAGGTGGTGGATAAAAATGAAGATTTGGAGGGTCGTGCCCACCGCAGCAATATCCGTTTAGTGGACATAAGAGAACAACAGGCTACGTCAAAGGTGGAGGAATTCGTTGAACAATTGTGCAGAGACCTTTTCGGAACCACAGCACTTTCCCAGATCTTTGTCGTCGAGAGGGCACACAGAATCCCAGCTACCCGCCCAATTCCTGGAGCACCACCATGCCCTATCATCGCGAAACTTCTGAACATTAGAGATCGCAACACGATCCTTAAACTGGCCAGTGATAAGGGCGACCTCCAATACGACGGGGACAAAGTCCAGATTTTTCCCAACTTCTCACCCTCGGTCCAAGCGGCAAGAAGAGCATTCACCGGCGTAAAAAGCTGCCTGCGCGCAGAGCAGATTCAATACTCCATGCTATTCCCAGCCAAGCTGAGAATCCTACATGCAGAAAGGACCCAGTTCTTCATCTCCCCAGAAGACGCAAACTCAGTCCTTAACAACATCGGCTGCCAGCCCCTAAGTGACCGGCCGGGTCCAAGAGGGGGAGGACGGGGCAGGAACGAGCCTCCGTGAGCCAGCACCATATACCCTACCACACACTCGTAACTGCCATCATAAGTTAGCACACGGTTCCACAAAGCCCAAAAATAAGAAGGGTCACCCGCTCTTGGGTGGCACCTGCACCCCTAGTGCAGCACTGTTCAGTTCACAGTTAAAGTCCACCATTTGGACAAAGTTATATGGGCATGTTGGGGGTTGCCCGACAAGGGGAGTCAAGGAAGGGAAGAGGACTATTAAGCAGGGGGGAACACCTATGGGCGGGTTGGGGGTTGCCCGTGTGAGGGTGGGAAATTATACATAGTACAGGGGAAGCACAGGAAGCATGTCCGTTGCCGGCCCTCCAGCTCCACCCGCGGCCACCACCTCCGGCCACACCAATCCGACCACTTCAAGTCCCGCCAACGAAACTATCTATCACTCCCTAAAAATAACGAAAAGACTAGAACAATCATCACCACCAAAAGTCAGGAACGAATCCGGACGAATAAAGCCACCACATAACTATGGTTAACCTAGCCACGTGGAATATCAGAGGGGGCAACCAGCCAGCTAAAACACGACAAATATCCCAATACCTCTGAAGACACCAGATAGATGTGGCCATGATTCAAGAAACCCATCTCCTTCCCAGTTTTGAGAACAGCTGGACACGCGACTGGGGATGCCACAGGTACTTTTCATCATACTCCTCATTCGCGAGAGGAGTCGCTATCCTAATAAGCAAGAGAGTAAAATTCAGATTAATTTCCTCAGAAAAAGACTGAGAAGGTAGTGCACTACTCGTTACTGGAATACTGGAAGGTAAATAAGTCGCCCTGGTCAACTCCTATGGGCTGAACACTGATAACGCAAACAACTTCAACTGCATCATGACACACCTCGAGTCTGCTGGGCCGGCCACAATCATCTGGGCAGGTGACCTCAACACACAACTTGACCCCCACAAAGATAAATCACAGAGTGCCAAGAACTTGCCTTCCAAAGCCAGCCTCCAAATTCAAAAAATCTGCAAGGCCTACAATTTAATCGATATCTAGAGACACACCCACTGGGAAACCAGAGATTACTCCTTTCACTCATGGGTACACAACACGGACTCACGTCTTAACTACTTCCTAGTATCAACCCAGGCCCACTTCCAATGGGGTCCTTGCCAGATCCTTCTGAGGACCTTATCAGACCACTCTACCATTATTCTCGAATGCAACCCAGACAACAGCAAGAAAAATAGACCGCAATGGAGGTTTAAGCCCGGATCCTTACAAGATCAAGTCTTCGTGGATGAACTGCGTGAAGAACTGACCACCTTCCTGGAGATAAAGCAACCATCAGTCACATCCCCCGGCATACTCTGGAAGACAATGAAATGTTACATTAGAGGAATATGCCTAGCCGAAAGAAAAAGGCATATTGAAACTTATCAGAAGGGAACTAACCTCCAGCGAAGCCAAACTGAAAGAGTGGGAACTAAAACACATCCAATCGAGAGAACCTAGCTCCCTGGCCGTCCTTAAAATGGAACTCGACAACTTCAGGTCAATAGCAGAAAGAGAAATAAAGTTCCTGTCCCGCGGCCACAAAATCTGCCAATACGGCAAAGGCCAGAAACCTGGCACCCTGCTAGCACGACTAATCACAGTGGAGAGGAAACCCACCCTAGTGGAAAGGATACAAAACGAGAAAGGAGAATTGGTGTACACGGAAGAAGGAATCGTTGAAACATTTCGCACATATTACCAAGAACTATACAGTACCAAATACACGGCAAACCATGCAGAACTCTCCCAGTACCTAGACAACATCGAACTATATTGGACAGACAACGAGCTGAGAGAACCATTGAACGCCCCCATCTACAAGGAGGAGATCCTTACAGCTATCAAAAACCTCCCCAACACGAAAGCTCTCAGACCCGACGGCCTGACTGGCAAATTTTACAAGGCTCATGCCCACCTTTTGGCCCCGCTCCTTTTACGGGTGTACGAAGAGGCGATGGAATCTGGATCACTACCTCCAACCCTACAGCAAGCAACCATGATCCTCCTGCACAAAACTGGAAAATCACACGAAGATTGCGCCTCATACAGGCCGATTTCCCTGATAAACTTAGACAACAAAATACTCGCTAAAATCCTAACCGCCAGACTCCTCCGGCTCATGCCGGGCCTAGTCATAGCAGACCAAGCAAGCTTCATACCCGGACGTAACACCTCCTTTGGGATCAGGAGAATGTTTGGAGCAATGACGGCACTTGACCCCGAGACGCAGGCAATAGCTGCATTGCTGGACGCAGAAAAAGCATTTGACTCGATCAAATGGTCCTTTCTATTTGAGGTTCTACGCCGCATGCGACTAGACACCTACTACCTTAACCTCGTAGCACTGCTGTAAAAAGACCCGACCTCCATCATCACCATGGGAAGTACCAGATCCCTAGAAATACAATTACAAAGAGGAACCAGACAAGGTTGCCCACTATCAGCAGTCCTATTAGGGTTAATGATGGAACCCCTGGCATCGGACCTTCAGGCCTGCCATCTACAGAGAGGCCGCTCAATCGGACCCCATAAGTTCGTAGTCTCCCTTTACGCAGATGACATTGCTCTCTTCATACACAATCCGGCAGACAACCTGAACCCAATCATGCGGGATGTAATCAAATTCAGCAACTTTTCAGGGTTGAGGATCAACCACTCCAAATCCATTATATTCCCCCTAACTGAGGCAACAACAACATTTGAAGACGACTTCGGATTCAGCAGGCAATCATCGAAAGTCAAATACCTCGGTATCTCACTATCCAGATCCCACTCAGACATCATGCAGGACAACTACGGAATAACGATGGAGACGCTGCAAGGCAAAATAAATAGATGGAAGCTCATCCCACTCACCCTGTGGGGCTGCATCTCCCTAGTGAAGATGGTGATCCTCCCCAAGCTTCTATACCTCTTCACAAATATCCCCAATTTGCTACCACAACAATTCCTAAAACGCATCCAGAGCCTAATACTGGACTTGGTGTGGGCAGGCAAAGTGGCGAGAGTAGCATACTCTTCACTCATACAACCCGTGAGGAAGGGAGGCCTGGCACTACCCAATCCGGAGCGATACTAATGGGCCGCCCAAGCCCAATTCCTAGGACACTGGTACGCTACAGACGTCATCAGACCCCATGTTCAAATCGAACGAGTGCTGGCAACCCCCTTTCTCCTCAGAACACTAATCCTGGGTAACCCCCACGTGCCCCACAATACGCTTAACATCGTCCAGGTTACATACACTATCTGGAAAAAGATTGCGCTAAGAAGCAACATCCAGACCAGGTTCTCCCCCCTACTTCCAGCAAGATTCATAACAGGACTTCCCCTAACTACAGGGAGAACCTGCACAGACAAGCTGCAAATAAAAACTCTCGAAGACCTCTTTGTCGATGGCACATTCATCACCCTACAACAAGCCAGAGAAAAAGGAGGCGACAACGCCCTGGACTTATTCATATACTTTAGACTCCGCCACACTCTACAAATTACCCTGCCCACTTTCCCGCGACAGCCACCGATGTGGCAACTGCTCCACAGAGTAATCCAATCACAAGCCAATGGAAGACTGGTATCGCAAATTTAGAAATCACTCCTAAATGACACAACGCCCACTCCCCAAGGACCTAAAAAGAGATGGGAAAGAACCCTACAAATCTCAATAACAGATGAAGATTGGTCGTACATCATTCATCAAACACAAGAAGTCTTGCTGAATACACGGTATAAACAGATCCACTTTAACTTTATTCACCAAATATACTGCACACCGGCAAAACTCCATTCGCAACGGCCAGCAACCCCAGCATCATGTGAAAGATGCAAAGCTCCAGTGGCGGATTTCCTTCACTTAGCATGGACATGCCTAAGCATAGCACATTTCTGGGAACTAGTACTAGCGAAAATCTCTGCAATCATCGGAACCCGATTGGATACAGATCCGATCCTGGCACTACTGGGGCTAACCAAACACCTCCCGCCCTTCGGCCACAAACTGGCAGACTTACTTCTAGTCCTAGCAAGAAGAGTCGCAGTGAACTGGGGCCGGGGCCCCCGCCTATCCTACAAAACTGGCTGAAAGATGTGACCGATAGTCAGGACGTGGAGACAAACTTCATAAAGACCCTGCCACTCCACGCAGGGCCACCAGACATCCGGGTCCATACATTGCACATCTGATGTCTACCGCTGCCTCTCACTCATCGCAGAGCCTGTCCCTGGAGCCGGCTCCTTGAGAATGCTAGAACAAGACAATCGATGTCCGAGGAACAAGAACTGAATCTCTCCCTGGCGGAATTGACAGCCACAAGAATGGGGAGGGTGTGCCGGGAGGCGAGGGAGGACGCAACCTGTGCAATGTTTGTATTGAGTAGTTACTGTTATGTAAAAACCAAAAATAAAGTTTTTAAAAGAAATCTCCCTCGACTGCTTCTGCATCCACACAGGCTACTCCTGCGGGGCAGAGGATTTTGGCAGCCGCTTTGCAGGCCATACAAAACGCTGTTCACCCTTACCTTTCGAGGGTCACAGTAGAGGGCAGCAGTTTGGTAATGCTTTCAAGGCCACAGTCAACACTGCCACTTACCTTAAATTTAAGGCCCACCCAACATCTTCCTCTGTCCACCTGACCTTCCGTCTCTGTGATTGGTGGCCAATCCCTCCCCTACCTTACCTTGCCTCTCCTCACATTTTTTTTAAAAAGCCCCAAAAAATAGAAAATCAAAAATCACAAACAAACAGTTGCTTTATGAGCTACCTTTCACAGTTAAAAAATAGAACTGAAACAATTCTCTATAGAAAAAGAAATGTTAATAGTAAATGGACTATATTTGTTGCTATAATCTAATTGAGGGTCTGCAACCTGTATTTATAGAGACACCGGGACACATTAAACCAATTTCGGAGAAAAAGATTGGAAGCATGGAGATTTCAATTGTGATTACCACAAGGTGCATCACGAAGATTTAATATGAAGGACTTAAACCAATATAAGTATTGGTACGTATTAAGGTGGAGGGTCATTCTCTGGATAGAGAGTGCCATTAATATAAATATGGTTGTCTTGTAGGAGGCGCACTTGAAGAAGATTTTGGTGAACCAATATAAAGCAATACATTGGTGTTTGTGACAATGCAGACATACTTTTTGGTGTGAAATATTCCTTTGCTATCATCTAAAGGATACATTTGCTCATATAAGGGCGATTTTTAGGGTGCTAGAACTTTGCAAAAATTAGTACCCATTAAGAAACATTGTGTAACAAGGTGTACAGCGAAATTACTAGACCGGATTAACGGCAGTCATACATATTGCATCCTTGTGGGTTTGTTTATAAGAATAGAGATAGGCCCACGGGTGTGATGAGGATTAATCTGATTGATTGGCACTTGTTGTGTAAATAACTATCATAATGAATGTCAACTAAATGATTACTGATTGAGAATCATTCTTCACATTTAGAGTGAGAGATAAACAAGAGGGGATGGCTCGATGACAAATCAATAAATGGTTTTCATTGTTTTTTAGGTGGTGTGATTCACCCTATCATGTCAAACAGGAATTAAACCATCTCATGTTTTGGTCCTGACGAAGGTTGCGTTACCACATTATTTCTGAGGTCCTAACAGACAACAGAAACATATGTCGATGACTATTACTGTGTAATTGATTATATGCAGATAACTTCATTTGATAATAAAGAGAAGAAATATCACAGTGTGAAAATTATAGATTATCGAACATGACCAAGATGTCATGGATATATATGTGAAATGTATGATTTTTAAGACAAAGTGAGAGTGAATGGATGATAGGAATGAGTGAGTGTGAGCTGAATTTTGAAAAAGGGTTTTTTATGTGATTAAAGTATGTTTGATAAAAAATAAATACTAAATTAAATTGAAACTGTAGCATTTATTGATGTTTATAAAAAGGTAAATATATATGATGTGTCACCCCCTATCCTACTGGTCCATTGTTGTATATGTTTAGTATGTTTCACCTGGAGGACCAGGGATTATAACCAGGCACCCCCCTTTTTTGTCTTGATATAGTCCAAGGACAGTGCAGTAGTCCGCAGACACCTGGAAAATTCCAGGCTTCTGGTGGGGGAATGAAAATCATTTAAATCGTTTTTGATTAAAAAATGGTGGACCTTAAAGAACCTTTTCTTCTCTTTTTGGCTTTTATATATTTTTGGGATTATTTGGTTTTATGTACTAAACTAACAAATATTCCACTGAACTTAATAATTTCTTCTAACTTTCCAAAAAGGGCTTCTCATTTTTTTCTCTTTTTCTTTTATGTTTAATTCAACTAGTGAAAGAATACTTGAATCCATATTTTATGTGTTCACAGAAACTGCTTCAATGCATTTTCAATATTTTCAAGAAAAATGTTGATTGCTCACATCAGTCAGATGCACTCCATCTCTTTGAAAAATGTTGACCACATCAAATTTGACATTTTCATTATGAAAATATGTCATGCCAAAATCCTGCAGAAAGGCACTTACAACTTTGTTCACATTGCGCCTTGCATCGTCAATTTGTGAAGAAAATAAATTTGAACGCATCCACATTTGTCACTGAGCTATCTGGGAAAAAATAATGTTTGAATGTGGAAACAGTTCCATCAACTGTGCAAATATGTCCTTCATTGCAAACTGTAATGATATTCCCATACATTGGCCAAACTGATCCCTCCACAGTGAACTACAATGATGTCCGGATGCTTCAAGTGAACCATATTCTCACAAAATTGGAGGAAGTCCGCCCATTTTATTTCTCAAACTCCATACCATGAAACTTGAAATTCATCGAATCCAAGATTCTCAGACAATCCAGAGTGCTCAGAATGCACCTTCAGCCAATGGATCCAAGAGGCTCCCAGGATCAATGCACTCTGCTTCCGGAAACACATAGCCATAGTCATTTTCAGTGCACTCAACAAACAAATCTCCTTTTACCCTCTCGTATCTGTACACCACAGCCAGAAAACCTGATTGGCTGATCCTGCAATGTCCACGAACATTCATGAGTATCCACGGTATCCACAGTCCCATTTCTGTGCCAGGAATCCTTAAAAGACCTGGATGGCACGTGTGGTGTCCGCGAACTACCTCAGTGACTGCAGACACAGTAGCAAAGGGCAGCCATTTTACCCTTTCTATTGTCATGTTTCTAACACTGCCTCATTGGCTGCATTCAAACAGTCACACACCCATCCACCAAGCACATTCAAAAACTCTACATGTAAACTTGTCATCTCAGTTGAACACTTCAGATGTACTCTTGAACTCTCAGAGTACATGTCTCCTGTTACTGAAAGCTACCTGCATCAGCTACTACTGTGAAACTCTCCAAGATTTGTATTTGCAGAATGAACAACATCTGCATCTAACAAGACATAGTACAGGTATGCTTACATGTTTGAAAGTATTTTTTCAAATCCTTTACAAATGTATGTATACAGTTCTCCTGCAACTTACCCTGTAATAAGCTTCTCACTAAGCATATTCTCTTTTTAACCACTCTAGCAAATGCCATGTATTGAAGCATTCAGCACCTCACATCAAGTGGCAGTTACTTACAATGCTGTGTGTTTAAAAATGTTTCTTTTTAGAAGCATTTTCATAAAATTTATAAAATACATATGTACATTTATAGCAGCACCGTGTGTAAATTATTTATAAAAGAAAGGAACGGCAGATAGAAAAGATTTGTTGCCCATTTTTAACTGGCAGTTGGTGTGTGTCAGTTTGATATGTTGGCAGTACATGAATACTTGTCAACATGACCCATTCCAAACTATAGCCGCTTATCAAGTCTTGGTTTCCTTCTTTGCATTCTGTGACTTGTAATACCACTTCTCCCATTACACAACTTAGACTACAAGTGCCACAAAGCAAAAAAATGAACTAGGCCTGGACTGCAAAAGTGTCACATTTATATTAAATGTGAAAATGCTGCACGTTTAAAAATAAGTATTTTTAGGAGCATTTTCACTAAAGTTAAGAAATGCATATGTACATTTACAGCAGCAATGTGTGTAACTTCTTTGTAAAACAAACAAAAAGCAAAAGAAAATGCAAAACATTTCTCCAACATTTCTAAGTGCCACATAGCATGTGAAAGTTTAATATCTTGACAGTACATGCATACTTAACCGGGCCCATTCCAATCTGTAGGTGCTTATCCAGTCCTAGTTTCTTCTATGCATTCTGGGACTTACAGTCCAAATTTTCTAATGGAAAAAGTGCAAATACAACTCCCAGAATGCAAAGAAAAAAGCAGGACTTCATAAGCACCTACAGATTGTAATGGATCATGTTGGCAAGTATGCACGTACTGCCAACATATTAAACCTCCACACACCAACTGCCAAAAAGTGTGCTACAAATTGTTTCGCACATGTATTTCCTTTCTTTCACAAAAAAGTTACCTAGTGCTGCTATAAATGCACATCTGCATTTATTAACTTTCATGAAAATGCTCCTAAAAAGAAACATTTTTAAACGGTTAGCATTTTTCTTTTTTCATTTCATATTAATGTCACACTTTAAATCCCTTGCACTACCACCACTCACACATATGTATCTATATACAACACTTCACCTTACATATATAAAGTACTCTTCATTATGAACCTCTACTATAAGACACCAAACACTGCTGCAACAACAATCCACTATTGCATTACAACTAGGCCACTGTATCATATTCTTTAAAAACACTGCAACATATTACAAATACATTACACCACAAACACAGCACTTCTTCTATTACAATCAGCAGCACAAAAATAACCTACATATGCACCTTTTTCCTCACACTCATTTTTGCCCTGTTTCTTCTAATGTTCCAAACAGCACCACTCAAACTCTAATTGTTTAAACAAAATAGTTAACATACTTTCATGCACTACCCATAACACTACTTTATTAACTATTTTCCCAACAACTCCTCCTACCTTCATAAACAACAACCTTACTTACTAAAAGTACTTCACCATTACCACATATACCCACTAATTTTCTTTTACAATTACAGGAAAGAAGGAGATTGCCAAAGACAGCTGCCAAAAAAGAACACTCTTCACATCGTACACTGTAAGCACATTCATATAGCATGTGTATTTTTCTATTTGTAACAATGTACTTTCACTATATATTAGCCGAGAGTATTATTTTACAATCAATATTTATTTCACTCTTAGTCATTATATTGTCACATTCACACTTTTTCTATTTCCATCTAAACACCACCATTACAACAACCACTGTTTTCCTCAAAACATCATAATGTCCCTACTTATTCAAACACACCAACATTCCATAATTACCCGAAGCCCATCGTGCCTGCACACACTTTTGCTCTTACCACCTTCCCAACTACACTTATCATCCCATTACACAATCACACAGCACTCTATTAATCTTTAGAATCACACCCAGACACCCATCCACAATACATGCACATACATTCCACAACTTTCAAAACCAAACTTTATTTTTTCCCAACAGACAGAACAGAATGCCTACTAAAAAGCAACTCAGTAAAAAACAAAGAAATAATAGAGCAGATAAGAATAAAAACAAGTCATATAGTCATCCACCACTGAAACAATGTATAGAAAACATTAAGACAACACAGCTGTTAACCTCACTCAACAAAACTATACCAATCACCACTAAAAAAAGTACGGACCCTCTTCCAAAAACAAAAAGTAAAAAAAGATGTACAAACAAAAGCAGACTTACTAATGAACCTAACACTATCTCTAACAATGTTAACGTAGCCACAGATAAGCAGTCCAAGAAATGTATTTGACAAGAAATGTTCCACCGTAGAGTTCTTCCCAATCTTATGAAGACAGCTGAAAAGTCACAATCTACCCTTAAAAAGACACTCTTTGAAGTTCTAATTGACTGCGCCTTTCTACTAAAGAGAAAGTTATTTATATTTATTTTAAAGAGAATGAAACCACTAACTAAATGAATCAATACATTATAAAAAGTACTTCTAAACATGCGCAATGTCAATATAGATACCTTTAAAAACTTCTGTGAAGGTGAATGGATTCACACAAGCAGCACAGAACCATATTTCAAAGAAGAGGCTTATAAACGAGAACAAAACAACCCAATTACAATAAACAGTAATGGCAGAGGGTATGAAACGGTATGAGACACCATTGTGCCAAAAGAAACCCTTATAGAAAAAACGTCCCCAACAGACTTGCAACCAAATATTCCTTTCGGCCAAACAAACCGTCCAGTGTATAAATGAACATGCAGCTCAATGTGTAATGTATACCAACAATCCTTTAACTATTTACGACAATTCCTCAATCACTATGTGAAACTGAAAGACAAAACTAAAATGACAATTTAACAAGCCATGGTCTCTTGTCCAGTAAGCAGCCGCACTGGACTTCGAGGACATTCATTAGCCTGCATTTCAGGAACTGCTTGCAAAGGCACCTTCCAGCACATCAAAAAAAACATTAGCAAAAACATCACAAACACCAGCCTACTAACAAACACATAAAAAAATCATCTGCTGAAATACCAGACCAAGTATGTGACTGTTGTCACAGAACTATTTATAAAAAGAGAACACAAATAGTAGATTTGGCCTACACAGGACAATGAGGAATCCCAGTGGTTCCAATTAGCTTTATATCTAACAGCAGAAAATAAATACAAAATAACAATCCCGTGCAATACAAAGCTTGACAATAACCAAATGCCACCACGTGCTATCACTAATAACTTAGATATATTGCCACTTCTAAAGGCTCTCCAACAACTTAACTTGGATGAGAGCATTATAATCCAAACAATACACCTATTTCACCTTCAACCAAAAACAGCCAAATTGCCTCCATCAGAGTTACTAAAAGGCTTCTGTGGCAAAGTAGTATATTTGCCATTAGATCTTGAAGAAAATGTAGAAACTCTAGGAGAACAACGGCCAATAGATCAATCTTTAATTGTACTAGTTAATGGTGTACCAACAAAAGACAAAATAATTTGGCAACAAATAGTCAACTTAAACAAAGTTAGACAAGCCTTACAATATCTGACAGAAAACAATGGATGCTACAAAGATATAAACATAGAGGAAAACTTAAAAGAAACCACCTACATAATTAAAGATTCACCAGCAACTGGCCAATTTGAACATGTAGATGGTGTTACTGCAGCCAACATTTTAGACCAGTATACAATTCACCGACTACATTCCAAAGACACCATTGAAGATCCATTAGAAACATATAAAATGCGTCATCAAGCCAAGGGACCCCTAATGTGCATATTGGAAAAAAGTGTAGAAGCGCATTCTTTTCCTCTACACATTCCTACAGGAAAAAGGAAGAAGATATGATGAAAGATCTACACAAATTAGTGAATCAGAATATCGCTCTTTACGAATTTATTCTGAAGACCCCAGATTCAGAAAAAATGTAGAATACATTTTCCACCTCCTGTTTGAAAGTGAACTAGCAACTCTATGTTATGGAGTTGCACACACATCAAAACAGGCTCTAATTTAAAAAAAAAATATCTGCTACTTAACTGCTTCAAAAGATAAAAGACAAAGATGAAGTTTTGCAGTCAAGTATCACAAATCTCTTGGCAAACATGCGTGGTACAAAAGAATACATGTTCTGACGTCACGCTGATGTACATTGTATGCTACGAAACCTAGGCCCACCCACATGGTTTGTTACTTTAAAATATGAACAGAACGCATGGGATTACTTGCACGACTTCTTAAGCACTGCAAACCAAAATAAAGATGGACTAAATACACAAACACCAGGAGTACTCTGTTCTCTTGACCCTGTCAATGTGCCACAGTACTTTCACCATCGCTTCATTGCCATGCTGCACTCCATCCGCTCGGAGAAGTGCAACACTTCTTGTGGAGAAAAGAATATCAATCCAGAGGAGCACCAGACATACACATGTTTTAGTGTATAAAAGATGCTCCCATATTTGCCCATGACAGTGAGGCCACTGTTTTACAGTTCATTGAAAAATACATTAACTGTGATATCCCTTCAGAAACCACACACAGTGACCAACGTACACAAATCTTTTGGTTCCAAAATCATAAGTGTGGCAAATAGTGCTGATGTAGATATAAAAACAAAGGTAAATACTATACCAAATGTCGCTTTGGCTTCCCTTAACCGGTTTTCTAAACAGGACAAGTAAATAGTTTGATGTCTTCTGTTGACACAGTGTAAAGGCAAATCCCCTAAAAATGTATACAACATTAAAAGGGACGAAGCATCCCAGTACATCAATGATTACAATGGAATGATTTCCCTCTTGTGGAATGCAAACATAGACATACAATACAAATGAAGACATTTCTACTGCAGTTGCAAGATATATTACAGCCTATCTCACCAAAGCTGAGAAAACAGAGCTAAAAGACCTCTGGATGACATGTCATCTGACAAAACACTGGCACAAAAATTTAACAGCTTCGGTATAAAAATGCTCTCCCATAGAGAAGTGGGTGCTATAAAGCTGCAGACCATTTAACAGGTACATTCTTATATGGCAAATCTGAACACATTGTCTGGATAAACCTTGGTCCAGCTTCATCCCGAAAAAGAGTACTAAAATCCTACCAAGAGATAGAAACAATAGCCACAAATGATCCCTACAGCCAGGACATTAAAAAAAAATATTTTAATTGACACATACTACCCAAATAGAAGTACTGTTTTGGAAAACATGTGTCTGTACGACATAGCCCAAAACTACTCCTCCAAAAACAATGTCACACCAGATGAGACAACTGGCAAATATTCAGTCTCAACCTGTGAAGCAAGCATAGTGACACTTACCAAACCCAGCCTAATTAATCATATAAAGTTCTCTGCAACAAAGAGAACTTTATAACATGGCCCAACTGCAACCTTTTAAACCTTGGAGAAAAGAAGATGAATTATTCAGTAAATATGATTCATTTGAAGCTGCATTGAATGCAAATGAAATCAGTATAATAAATGTCAATTTAAAACAATACAAAGAAACGTTGGACCATGAACGCCAACAAGAGGAAAAAATTGAACCTCAACGAGATAAAGTGTCAGGTTTAGATCTCACCTGTCTTGCCTTGGTACCATTATCTGAGTCCTCCTTCTTCTTGGGCTTGCCTTCTTTCGGTGAGAAGAGTTAAGGCCGATCGTTCCAAGCCACCACTGCGCCAACCCAAGGATGACTGGGGGGTGTGGAGGCCGCCCAGAGAGCTGGGTCTCAATATAGGGAAAAAACCCTCTGTATAGAGGGAAAAACCCTGAAGTCCAATAGTGTAGTGAATCGTAGGATCTGCTGGGACGATGCAATCTTGTAGCTGAATCAATGCTGGACCCCTTTTCCACACAGAAGGTGTAAGACGGCACACCCGGCAATCCGGATAGGGAGAATGCAGAAGGAAAGCTCAGTAACACTGCACAGAATCAAAGGGGTGCATAGAAAAGCTACTGGAGCCAGGAAAGACTGACGGGAGAGAGAGAGAACACCAGGATAGCAGAATATGGCACGAGAGCCACGAGAACCAGGGGCAAGACGAGAGCTGAGGCAACAGCCAAGAGAAAACAATCACGAAATGGGGAAACAGGAAAGTAGGGAATAAGGAATGCTCTAACCGAGCGAATGAAAACGTACTATCGTAAATGCAACAAAGAGCAGTTGCAATGCGAGTCTCCCCACTACTTCCACCTACTTCTTGTTGCGTGACGGCGCGTTGAACGTTCGACAAGCATGGTGACGCTCGTGCCATGTAACGGTGGGCCGCCATCTTGGATGGGGCACGCCACCCCCAACGTTGCCATAGTGAGGTTATTTTGTGTAACTGCCACGGAGCCATCAATCTAATGGGGAAATGCCTAGGTATGACAGTATAACTCCTCACATAACCGACCCCTCCCGGCTTCCAGCGATTTTGGAAGTGATATTTCTTGAAAAGCGTTTTAGCATGAACATTAGTTGCAGGTTCCCAGGATCTTTCCGCAGTCCAATAGCATTCCCAATCAGTCAAGTATTGGAGGTTCCCTCTGTAGTGCCGTGAGTCACATATTTGTCTGACTTCTTTGGGATTGGTTAGACTCAGAACCGTTCTTGCCTTCTTGAGTCCTTTGTAGGGTTTCAGCAATGAAACATGGAAAACAGAGTGTATTCGACACCAGGAGAAAGGCAATTGGATTTCATAAGGCACTGGATTTACTTATTTCACCACTGCAAATGGCCCGTAGTATTTATGGGGAGAACTTTCCGGATTTTAATCTTCTGGGTAGATATTGTGTAGACAACCAAACCAATTCACCCTTGTGGTAGACAACGGAGGACCTTCTGCGGCGATCCACGTAAGTTTTCATTCTACTTTGGGCTTCCTGTAAGGCCTGCAAGGTTTTTTGTTGGGTTACACAGAGATTCTTGATGTGCGATTCAACAGATGACCTGCAATAAATACAAATGCCCATTCTCCTACGGCGGGTTCGTTCTTTGTCTGTCAATGGTCCTCTGGCGCTCCCTATTTGCAAAGGTTCTTCTTTGTTGACTGGTTTCGTTTCTGCCACCTGGGGTGTGGGTTGGACCCTTATTGGCAGGCTCCGGGATCTTCTTCGTTTCAAATGTCGCTCCTGCAGCCGATAGTCAATTTGTAAAACCAACTTTATCAGGTCATCAAAAGTAGGAGGATATGGAACCCGAGCCAACTCGTCCTTTAGTTCTTCAGCTAAGCCTCTGCAAAAAAAAAGATGTAAGCTTCATCCGGCCAGGCCATCTGGTGAGACAACTGCTTAAACCTGGTTACATGACAGTACGTCCAGACTTCCTTGGACAAAAAACTATAGATTATCCTGCTTCATTTATGTCAGTTCAGGCCTATCAAATATTCCAGAAAATGCACCCAGAAATCCATCATAATCGTCCATTGAAGGACTGGAGGCTTCCACCAAGGGTGTGGTCCATGCCAGGGCACTGCCAGAGAGGTGGGAGATTACGAACCCAACTTTAGACCGGTTCATGGGAAATGCCCATTGCCTGAATGTAAAAGGCACCGTACAGGCGTCCAGGAATACTTTGAAAATGTTTGGGTTCACCATTATACTTCTCAATCTGGGGTCCACTGTATTGTGCTGCCTCTCCTGCCGCTTCTCTCTGTAGCAGGGTTTGCCTGAGTATCGCGTTCTCCGCCTTAAGGTTCTGTAATTCCACAGATAGACCTTGCACCGCAGCCATGAGTTCTTGTACTTGTTCCATGATGGCCTTATCCTTTTTCTTTTTTTTTTTGGCGTTGCAAACTGTCAGGCTTAGGTCTCATCTTTCTTGCCTTGGTACCAGTATCGGAGTCCTCCTTCTTCTTGGGCTTGCCTTCTTTCAGCGAGAAGAGGTAAGGCTGATAGCTCCAAGCTGCCACTGCACCGACCCAAAGATGACTGGGGGTGCGGAGGCCGCCCAGAGAGCTGGGTCTCAATATAGGGAAAAAACCTCTGTATAGAGGGAAAAACATAACCCTGAAGTCCAGTAGTGTAGTGAACGTAGGATCTGCTGGGCCAAGGCAATTTTGTAGCTGAATCCGTGCTGGACCCCTTGTCCACACAGAAGGTGTAAGACGGCACACCCGGCAGTGCGGATAGGGAGAATGCAGAAGAATAACTCAGTAACACTGCACAGAATCAAAGAGGCGCAGAGAAAATCCATCGGAGCTAGGAAGGACTGACGGGAGAGAGAACACCAGGATAGCAGAATGCGGCATGAGAGCCACAAGAACCAGGGGCAAGGCGAGAGCAGAGGCAACAGTAAAGAGAAAACGATCACAAAACAGGTAAACAGGAAAGTAGGGAACAAGGAATGCTCTAACCAAGCGAAGGAAAACTTACTAGTGTAAACGCAACAAAGAGCAGTTGCAACGCAAGTCTCCCCGTTACTTCCGCCTACTTGTTGCTGTGACGGCACGTTGATTGTTTGACAAGCATGGTGATGTTTGTGCCGTGTAACGCAGGTCGCCATCTTGGATGGGGCACGCCAGCTCCAACATTGTCATAGTGACGTTGTTTTGTGTAACTGCCACGGGGCCCTCAATCTACTGGGGAAATGCGTGGCATGATATAAAGACACTCCTGAGGGCAGTCAACCTTCCCTTACAGGAAGCCAATAACCACTAGGAGAACCACTCATTCTAAATAAAGTAGAAATAGCCATGACTGAGGTAGAAAATACCATGTATCAATCTAAATAATCTGAAGAAGACTTGTCAGTGCTGAAATCACAGCTAAATGATGAACAACTCACCATTTATTTGGAAGTCACTGAAGAAATTGAACATGGTTTTAAACATAAAACTAAAACCTGGAGCTTTAAAAATTATAAACCTCTGCTCCTGTATGTAAGTGGTGAAGCTGGTTCTGGTAAAACGTTCTTAATTAAAATAATCAGCACATTTCTACAGAACCTATCAAACAACAACCTTTTGCCTGTTGTAACAGCCCCCACAGGTTTAGCTGCCTATAACATAGGAGTTGTAACTTTACACTGACTACTGCTCCTCCCAGTAGAACACCAAAACAAACTAGAATACTACTAATTATCTGCAGAAGCTGCTACTGAAGTACGCAGAATTCTGAAACAAATGAAAGTGCTCCTTATAGATGAAGTAAGCATGGTTTCCAACCTCATGTTGGCTTTAATTCACCTCAGAATGCAAGAAGTCCTAAAAACCGACTACGAAGAACTGTTTGGAGGAAAACACGTTATTGTTTTCAGAGACCTCCTACAGTTAACACCAGTAAAAGGTCAACCTATTTTTGAAACATTATGACACAAACAATGCCGAAACACACTAGGCCGCATTGGAAATGTAACTCTCTGGCAACATTTTCCCTATAGAGAACTAGCTCAAAACGTGTCAATCTGCAGACCTCACTTATGCTAACATTTTGAAAAAGCATTAGAACTGGTCTGCTTACTAAAGATGCAAAATTGATCTTAAATAGTAAACTAATCCATGAGCTATATGGGTGAAACACATCTGCTTCTTATGTCATGGAACAATTAATTCAACAAAATATAAAATGCATTTCCTTAATGCCAAGCTGTAGTCAATTCAAAGAGACAATGTTAAAAAAAGAAATGCAACCCATATTGCATATCAGCTCCACAGACAAACTAGAAGTGCACAGCATGACACTCCCTATGTGTCAACAAGCAATAGCACGACTAAATAGCTTAGAAACACGGCTGGATTAGAAGAAGTATTAACTCTGTGTCTAAACTGCAGAGTAATTCTAAAATGTAACCTTGACTTAGAACTAGGTTTAGTCATTGGGGCAAATGGTACAGTAGTTGGCTTCTAAACATATCTACGTGACAATAACATTCAGTTTGCTAACATCCACTTTGACATACTTGCAGAATTCAAAAAATTGGCTGCACTATAGCATGTTTCCTTCTTTTCAAAGACATGTACATACGCAGAGAATAGTTTTCTCTATTTTTTGCATATGCACATAAATCACAAGGTCTAACCCTAGATCACCCATTGATTGACATTGACATTGATAGCACAGTCTTTAAAGAAGGTATGAGTTTCGTAGCACGTTCATGTTTGCGTACACTCAATGGTCTATTGCTAGTTAACATTTATGCGAACAAAGTCAACGCTGACATTCCTTGCATCTCAGAATGCAACAAGCTATGTGCACTGTACACTCCCACATAGATATGTACCCTGTACCTCAAAAAAGAAAACCTTTAAAAAGAAAACAAACACAAACAGAACCTATAATATAATCTCCCAACAATACCACTAAAAAAAAAAATTACCAGCTGCTTCTCCATCAAATAATAGAACCACAAAACTGTCTAGTACAAACTCAAATGAACGTCCATCAGAAGACAAAGAAATACATATTGCTTCTCAAAAAACAACTGCAGGTCCATCAAAGGACACAGAGGCACAACTCTCTGGTCCATTTAAATTCAGCAAAACAACTGGAGTAAATTGCTATGCAAATTTAACAATCAATCTTCTCTTCCAATTGCCACCAACTGTTCACAACATTTACTTCAATGGCTCGGAACTGTTGTGTTTGCGAATGAACGTCCTTCATAGAAATGCTACAAATAATCCTGACAGTACTTACAGGTGTCTCGGGTAGAAGGCAAGGATTGGACTACTGTGCATGAATGGTCAAATTTACCATAAACACACAGAAATATTCTAGATTTCATACACATGGAAACATACATGCACTCTGTGCAACCATGTTTCACAAGAGCACATCCCTACTGAACAGTTTGTATATGTATCCATACCAAATTGTGAATCCATTCCATTTCTTCAGCTTCTGCAGAATGCAAATCCTTTAATATTATGCCCTTTTATGCAATTCAATCATTCCAGCATACACATAAACTCACATAGCCAATATGTCATACTAATGCTTCTAAAGTACAATGCAGATGGCACCAACAATAACTGTAAGCTCACTAGCTTTACACACGTATCTCTTGGCAAGAAAACCTTCTTAACAGTAGGCATAATATATCACACTGGTGCCACAACCACTGTAGGCCACTATACTGCGTATGTCAAAAGAAGGAATGGTTGGTATGAATGCAAAAATACTCTTCATTGCAATGCATATCAAATACGCCATCACAGTTCTTGTTACTGCAAAAAGTCTTGTAACGTCTAATATAGTTAGAATACACCAATGGGTATCTAATTACTTTAGACATTCCCTTAATTACAACACATTTCAAACAGACATACTATCACACTTACACTCTTATAATTATAATCATTATTTTTTTCTCCTTTATGGATTTTTTTCTCCAATGACCCAATGATTATTTCATGTTGATACAACAACAGTGTGGCACACACTAATGTTTTAGCAAACATAGTACATAGAATGTACTGTTTATGAGGATCAAAACAAGTAAATGTATATGTAAAATTGTATGCAATATAACACTTTTAAACTATCCTGCTTAACAAATTAGATTGTTTGTTTTCACAGACAAAGAACCAGAGATTCCAGCTTTATTACTGTATGCAACTAAGTAACCATACCAAGTATAAACAAATACATGTTCCATAAGTACAATCCTCAATTTTACTACAATCCTAAATGCCATATCCACTTCAGTTATATAATTCCACCATATTACAAATACGGTATATTCCCACTACATTACCTATAATTACTATACACATATTACCAGAGTGTGTGTGGCACTGGCCACACACACCACAATATAATTAAACCATATCACAAGTACGTACGATAGACCTTCAAATAACAAAACTTGCCCTGAAGCCCCTGCAATTGAAATTATGTCTAGGAATTGAAATGATGTTTGCAGACACCAAAATTGACTGCGGACTGAGTGTCACCTACATGCCCTTTTTTCACCTATAAAAACAGCTCCATATTATCTTTATTCCACTCCCCCACCTTTTCCAGGCCCTCTTTCGGCCACCAAATAACCCCAAATGTATTTTCCAGATATTTTCCCCACTGCGCTATCCAGGGACAACAGGGGTGTCTGCGGATACAACATGGCGACGGTTTAAAAAAATATGACGCACCTCCCACTTTCGAGCATCCAATCAGCGGGTGCGTACGATGTCCGCAGACCCCAAATTGGATGTGAATCCGTGGACCGGACCCAAATATCACTATGTATTTTTAACTACTTTTGGGGCATTCTTTTAAAAACTATTGGATGGATTTACACCAAATTTACAAAAGCACGCTTTCAGAACCAAGTCCCCACTCATTGCACACATTTAGTGAAAATCCATCCAGCGGTTTGGACTGTAAGCGCCATCAAGATGTGTTATCCATTGCATCTATGAGGATTTCCACAAATGTTGGGACCGCCGCTATAACTATCTACCCCCTCGATGAAACCACACCAAACATCACAGAATCATTCCAAGGGGGCCATATACTGTTTTTGTAAAGTTTGGTGAGGATTAGTCCTGGGGTGTGGGGGAAAAAGTTATAAGCCACCCAAAAAGTGCTCTTTCTATGAGTTGAGCAACTTAACCATAACTACAGGGCCGCTACTGCAGGCCCTGTAAAATATATATATAAACATTGACAAAGAACTATATACCTTTCTGGGGGTGTAATATACTGTAATTCATGAAATATACAGAGGACATGCATTATATCAGAATTGTAGTGAATACTTATAGTTTATAGCATGAAACTGAACTTTATGAATTTCCATAAGAATTAATTGTATGAATAAGGCTAGATTCTTTGTATAGGCCTTGCTGTTTTCTTGTGTTTCCACCTTATATCGTTGAGAAATATTTAGATTAACTACTTATCTACACACTCGCTCGGGCTATACCTCAATTGTATATAAATCTTTACAATCCTATTTTCTTTCCTTACTTGCTTTTCTCTCTCTTCTCATTTATTCTTCCTTTCCTTTTCTCTCTCTTTTGTCCTTACTTGGTCCCCATTCATTTTAATTGGCACAATCACACTTAGACTATGACAAATGCCTTGACGTATCTACCTTCATGCCTATCTGCTTGGGATTTTTTATTTTTATATATGAGTAGAATTAACATCAACATTGAACTGTGCATTTTTACTGACAATGATTTTAAATTGGTTGACAATAAGGAGTGAAGTTGTTTACATGCACTATGCACTTTATGCAATCCATACAATGCCAAACCAGTATAGGAACACACTATGCACTTTATTCTCTTATAAAAATAAGCACCAAAAAATGCTTGAAACTATCATAGGAATGCACGTTGCACTTTATTGTTGAACATTCTGGTTTTGGCATTTCATTACTGGAAGAGACTATAATATAAATGTGAACTGCCTATAAATGTGTTAAATGCAGTATGCACTTTATTTAAACGTATTTAAATAGACAATTCCATGATAGTACATTATTATTCAGTCTCTTCAGAAAATCTGATATTGCATAATATATGAAACAATGTATTCACCTAAAACGCAGCGAATTGTCAACACAAGAAGTATGCACTTTACTTAATGTTTTTTGTTATGACAAGCCTTTTAATAATTGTATTGTATTAGGCTAATGTCAACAGTAACATTTTGAAAGCGCAGATTAAACGCCTTGATGCATGTTTCAGAAAAAAGCAGTAAAATGCATACTCAATTCCTAACTAGCACAAAGCAAAATGGTAGCACTTTGCACGAAAAATGTTAGTCACCTTCTCAGTATTCACTAATTTTTGGTGTCCTTTCTATCTCTTTAAAAACTTGTATGCACTTTGTGGAGTCACTGTGATCAAGCCACAAGTCTGTGGCGAAACGCGTCAGGCTGCCTGCTGGCACACATACTTCTGGGAAACTGGGATTTTTCTTCTTTCAACTTCCCATGATGAAATAAAGGTTGTTTGAAAAATCCAACCTTGGCAAGTTTTTGACTGTTTTTCCACAGACTGCTTTTTTGTAAAATCCACGAACTGGGAGTGCTGGTCGCCAAAACAGCATTATTGCCACCTTTTAGCCAAAACTATTGTATTAGAGTACAACTAGGGATAGATGGCATATGGGGATGACACAGCTTGTAGTTGTTGCTTGAAAATGTACCCAAACATTGAATGCTCATGAGCATGCTAAACCCTATGGCCATGCTAATCCCTCTCACGCTCTGAAACACTTGTGTACAAGCGCAATAGAAATAAAATATCAATATCAATATCATTCCCACACACTTCGTGTCCTAGCCTGCCCAAAACACATTTTCCTAGGATTTCTTTGAGATAGGTTTATCAAACCTTACAATCAAACTTTATTGTCAAAGTGCCTGTCAGTATTTTTTTAAAGAAGTCTTCTGAAAATTAATTACTTAATTGGAGCTGTAAAGGAACCACTGGTGTAGTTAAAATGTCTTCACCAAGACTGTCTTCTGCCACTCGATTTAAAAGGACTAGGCATGTCCACTGAAATCCTGTTAAAACCAAGCACTCACAAAGCAGACAGTTTTGGCTTCTCTATGTTGGGATGTAGGTACAGCATCCCAGCCAGGCTAAAAGGTTCTGGCTTAGGAAAACCTATTAGCACGCACCACTGTGTGAGCAGGATGAGTTTCGCGCAGCTTGTTTGTTTGTTTGTTTATTAATTTGTAATGCACGCCAGACCCAGAGGTATAAGGGCGCAGAATGCAAGAAGATACAAGAATACTTTCAACTTAGGTTACAGAGGTAAGTGTACAACGGTTCCCTGGTGGGTGCCACTGGGGATTATGAGACAAATATAAGCAACATATACATACAAAGAAAGGTAAAACATGTCAAACTTTTTTACAGTATTAAGGTATAGCATGAAACAAATATAAGCAATATATACATACAAAGAGAGGTCAAAGATGTCCATAATTTTACAGTGTTAAGGTATAGCATATTCAGGAGTTTGCAGATGATTTATACAGTTAGAGCTGTAGGTAGTGCCATGGTACATACGTATGATGGATAGTCAGTGGGAAATATTAGTGGTCGTTTTCTCTGAGCTATTTAATGGTGTTGCCTCTGAAGTTAGGAAAAGTTTGATCCGCCCTCAGGGAGGAAGGGAGGGTGTTCCATAATTGCACTGCTTTGACCGGGAAGTTAGTCCCCACAGCTTTTGCAAGCTTAAACCTTGGAAGTACTAAGCAATCTGAGTAATCAGACCTATTAGGTCGGCTGGTAATTCTTCTGTTAATTCTCTCCATGAGATAGCGAGGAGGCAGCATTGTTGAGACATTTGTGAGTCAAAGAGGCAATTTTGAGCCGGATTTTGTCATTGATAGCCATTTGTTTTGCCTCCTTACCTCAGAAATATTTTCTCTTCTAGCAATGCCCTGTGCCGTTCTCAAGGCATTGTTCTGGAGAATTTGGATCTTATTAATAGTGTATTTACTGGTACCCAAGTATAGTGAGTTACGGTAGTCCAGCTTGGATAGAATTAGGGCTCTGGCAAGTATGGTGCAGCTAACTTTGGATAGAAAAGGTTTACCAGCTCTGATCAGCTTGCAGGTATAAGCCGGGGCCGAGGCCCTGGCATTGACCTGTTTAGCAAAGGTGAGGGTGGAATCTAGGTAAAAACCAAGAGTTTTTACGTCTTTGGCAACGTTGATAATATTGCCATTGATATTGAATGAGGCATATTTGGGTCCAAGTTTATTGAGGTTGAGAGCTGTCCCTAGGGTGAGGATCTCCGTTTTGTCATCATTCAAGCATAGTCCGTGGGTGACCATCCATGCTTGGATAATGAGGTATATTTTATTTACTAAGGCCATATCCTTGTCATAATCCCCAGAGAGTGGTATGAGAATCTGGGTATCATCTGCATAATTAGTGTAGGTGACAACCAGACTATCCAGATCATCAAATCGGGGCTTAGTAAATATATTATACATTGTGGGTGAAAGCATAAGGCATAAGCCCTGCAGCACACCACATGTAATGGGGATAGGATCAGCAGCCGCAGATGGCGAGAAGACTCTCATAGTCCGGTTGCTCAAGAACGATTATGGTCCACAGGATCGAAGGTGGCCGAAAGGTCAAGGTGTAGTAACAGGGCTGTTTTCCCCTTGTTCTTAAGCTCATCGATATGGGTTTTAAGATCAATCAGTGCCATTTCAGTGTCGTGTTGGGGCCTGAAACCGGATTGTCGGATTCCCAAAAGCTGATTAGATTCTAAGTACTCCTGAATCTGTAAGTAGGCCACTCAGTCTAATATTTTAAGTAAGAATGGCACAGTTGTGATAGGCTCGTAGTTGGTCGGTATGGATGGGTCTAGAGTTTGTTTTTTGAGGAGCAGGAGGAACCAGGACTCTTTTAAGTTACTTGGAATGGTACCAGATCGGAAGGAGGCTTTAATTAATTTGGTTATGCCGCAACTTTGATTATTTGGGCTGGGCCATTGTCTCCCTGGCAGTTTGAAGGTTTTAGTGATAGGTGTTACGCTCACCTGGTATCCACGGGGACGCCACCCAGCCCTGGTTGGATGATTTGCACTCTCGAACCCTCGCCCGGTCCCTTGGTAAGGCCTCTGGTTAAAGATGGGTCTGGAATATAGGAGAGCTGGATTCAATACCAGATTGTCTTTATGTTTTCCCACCTCCCTTGGCCTCAACTCCTTCCTCCCCCTTGGGCCCTCTCCTCACCTTAATATTGTAAAAGGTGGATTCTGTGCCTACTCCTCGTGGTAGGGACGCGTAGATGTGGGGGGCGAGCAGCGACAAGTTCCTTCACTGGTGCAAGCCCCCCCGTGGAATCCAGGCCTGCTGCGACTGCGTAGGTTTACTGCTTTACAGTCTTTATATGCAGTTCTTATGTTCCTCTTAGTTCGAATAATAATGTCTTGCTTATTATATTATGCTTCCTTTTAGGTATGGAAAGGCATTTTGGTGGTGTCATGCAGTTTGAAGATGAGCATGGGCCGGTAGGCGAAAGCGCGGTGTGCACAATGCTGTCCGGTGAGTAATGCGCCATGCACGGTGCTGTTTCACCTTTTATATTGCTAACCTGTGTCTTTTCTCTCCTTGCAGGTTGCGATGTTCCTCGCTGAGCGCCGTAATGTTCCAGCAATGATATTGACCAGGAGATGACTACCCAGGTAAGAATTGTGTGGCTTTCTTCATTCGGGAGGAAACGTGAGTAAATGCTTACTAATGCTGTCTTTCTTTCTCCTCTTTCCAGGTTATGGTATTCCAGGATGCATGCGGTGCCGGATGATGGAGTTCGTACCTTCAGGTGAGTGGAACTGAAGTCGGCGATGGATTGAAGACAGCGTACTGTTCCAGGTAAGTTTCTTAGTGTTCTTTCTCTCTCTCTGCAGGTCCTTTGTTTCAGGTAAACTGGCATCAAAGAACTGGACATGGTGAGCGTTATGCTGCCCACAGCAGAATAACGCATAGCATGTTCTGCTGTTTGGGTGCGATTTAAATAGTCTCAGGTAAAGTAGTCCAGGTAAAATAGTCCCAGGCCTGCCACACCGAAAGTAGTCCAGGTAAAGTAGTCCCAGGCCTGCCACACCCAAAAGACTAGGCCGCATAGCTCAGTTCCTTGTAACTGAGCTATGTGTGTGCCTCCATGTTGGGTGAACCCCCCCAAGTTAAATAGTCCCAAGTAAATAGTCCCATTCTAATGTATGTCTTCATGATTGCTATGAGCCTGGCACCAAAGGCGCCAGGACTGACTCCAAGAGAGTCTTGGATGAGGTTTTAAGGCCTTTGACCTGGCCCTAACTGGAAGGCTGACATGCCAGTGAGGGCCAGGGGCAAGGGTCATGACAGCACTCCCGCCCAAAGGCCCCTCTCACAATGGCAATTCTGCCTTGTCCTGGTTTGGCTGGGTAATTCTGATGGAACTTTTTAATTAAGCGAGGTGCATGGATGTATTCACTAGGTTCCCATGATCTGTCTTGAGGGCCGTATCCCTTCTAATCAACTAAGTAGTATAGTTTGGATCTGGTGTATTTTGGGTCTAGGATATCCTTTACTTCAAACTCTGGTTCTCCGTCAACTAATACTGGTTTTGGTGGTGTTGTAACCCGAGTACCAGGTTGTTCTGGTTTCAGGAGTGATACATGAAACACAGGATGAATCTGCATAGTGGGTGGTAGGGCTAATTTAACTGCCACTGGATGTATTATGGATTCAATAGAATAAGGTCCCAGATATCGGGGGCGAAAGGTCTGAGTCCCTTTTATGGGCACATATTTTGATGCTAACCAGACCTTGTCTCCAATTTGATAGTCGGGGGCTTTACTACGATGTTGGTAAGCAAATTTCTTTTGTCTGTTCTTGGCTTGGAGTAAATGTTCTGCTGCTACTTTGAAGGCCTGGGATATAGTCGTATGTAGGGTTTTAACCGCTGGCATTTCCAAAGGGGTTGGGAGATCCAATTCTGAAGTACATGGATGTCTACCATATATAGTGTAGAAAGGGGTTTGTCCAGTGCTGGTGTGTAATGAATTATTATAGGCATATTCAGCTATCCATAACAAGTCCTTCCAATTTCTTTCCACTTGATGTAACATGCAACGTAAGTATTGCTCGAGGGTTTGGTTTGTTCCTTCTGTTTGGCCATCTGTTTGAGGATGGTGACTTGTGGATAGTCGAATGTCAATTTGGGCGATTGAACATCATTTTCTCCAGAAGTTGGATACAAACTGACTACCTCGATCTGAGATCAAGACCGATGGAAAGCCATGTAGCCATATGATTTCCTCCAGGAATACTTTTGCTAAATTGGATGCATTTGGAAGATGGTGTTGAATCCTTGACTGGGAGGTAGATCTGTAATAAAATCAAGGGGCAGTGTATGCCATGGTGCGGGAGGAATTTCCAATGGTTGGAGAAGACCAGCTGGTTTCTGCTTTTGGGACTTGTTTTGTGCATACACACCGCAAGATTGGATAAATTGTATGATGTCTTTACGCCATGTGGGCCACCAATAGTTTCGTTTTACTTTAGCTAGAGTTTTGGCAATTCCAGGATGACCTTCAATCAGGGAGTCGTGATAACCCGAAATAACCTGCTCTTGTAAATTTTTACTTGCCAAGTATAGACGGTTCCTAAAATATGGTAACTGGTCTTTAATGATGTAATGTTCTCCTTGAGTGCACCACTCTTGTGAGAAAGTGGGATCCATTAAGAGTTGGATCTTGTTTTGGAGTTCACCCTGTGTCAATGTTGTCATAAGACCCAGGGGTTTGTCTTCTGGAATGATGGCTACTGGATCTGGAGTTATGTATACCTTTTCATCAACACCCATGCGGGACAAGGCGTCAGCCTTTCCATTTTAGACTCCTGGCCGGTAGGTGATCACATAGTCATATTCAGCGAAGAAAAGAGCCCACCGCAGTTGAGGGGATGATTGTGCCTTTGCTGTTTAGGTATTGCAGGTTTCGATGATCAGTTATGATAGTGACAGTATGTCTAGCACCAAGAAGATAGTGTTGCCATGCCTTGAAAGCTGATTTTATAGCCAAGAGTTCTTTGTCTGTGATAGCATAGTTGAGTTCGGGAGGTGAGAATTGTCGTGACCAGAAGGCCACAGGGTGTAACTGACCAGTTCCTGGGTCCCTTTGTGAGACAACAGCTCCCATAGCCATGCTAGAGGCATCTGTTTCAACTATATAAGGGAGGTCTGGGCGAGGATGCTGTAGAACTGGAGCAGAAGTGAATTTTTTCTTAAGTTCTTGAAAGGCCTTCTCTGCTTCTTCGGTCCAATGTAACTTTTTATTGTTTTTTCTCAATAGTGATGTAATTGGATGCACTATTTGGGAAAAATCTGGGATGAATCGGCGGTAAAAGTTTGCAAAGCCCAACATACTCTGGATTCCTTTAAATGAAGTTGGTGACGGCCAGTTAAGAATGGCATCTACCTTGTGCCTATCCATTCTGATACCTTTTGGTGTGAGGATAAAACCGAGGAACTCCACTTCGGTGACATGAAAAGAGCATTTTTCGAGTTTAGCATACAGTTTATGTTGGCAGAGTTTAGTAAGGACGGAGCAGACATGCCTGACATGGTCTTCTTTTGTAGCAGAATACACTAAGATGTCATCAATATAAACCAGGGCGAAAACGTCGATGAACTCCCGCAAAATATCATTCATAAAGTACTGGAATGCAGCAGGAGCGTTGCAAAGTCCAAAAGGCATTACCTGGTATTCATACAAGCCGTATTTGGTACTAAAGGCGGTTTTCCATTCATCTCCTTTCTTCACTCGAACAAGATGGTACGCCCCCCTAAGGTCCAGTTTGGTATAGGTTTGGGCGTCTTTGACTTGATCCAATAATTCGGGAATAAGGGGCAGTGGATAACGGTTTTTTACTGTGATCTGGTTTAATGCGCGATAGTGAATGCAAGTCCTCAAATCTCCTTCTTTCTTTGGTACGAAAAATAAGGGACTGGCTGCCAGTGATTTAGATGGGCGGATAAATCCATTTGTCAGGTACTGATCAAGATAAGATTTCAAATGGAGGTTTTCTGGTTTAGTAAGTGCATAGATTCGACCACAAGGAATTTGCGCACCAGGTATGAGGTTGATCTGACAATCGTAGGGCATGTGCGGTGGTAGAGTATTGGCTTGTTCTTTCTGGAACACGTCTTGAAAATCTTGGTATTCATTTGGTAGAGTACTAGTCACACCTAGTACAATCGCCGCCATAGTGGGAGTAGCAGATGTACATAAGTCTGTTTTCCCCTTTTCTTGGTAATAACAGGTGCGAGCGCAATCATCGGAAAAGGCCAACTTCTTGGCATGCCAATCTATTAGAGGGTTGTGAGATACCAACCATGGCATCCCTAAGATTAGTCGAAACTGAGGAGCTTTGAGGAGATCGAATGCAATAGATTCTCGGTGTCCATCCTGGCACAGAAGGGTTAGTGCTGCTGTGCATTGGGTTACTGGTCCGGAAGCTATTTCTGTCCCATCAACAGTAGTAACATTTTCAGTAGTCTACTTAGAGCATAAGGGAAGCCCCATCTCTGCTGCCAGATCCTGGTCTACATAATTCCTAACTGCTCCGCTGTCCATGTATGCTTCAGCAGCATGCATCCAAGACGGTTGTTGGTGATTGATCAAAATTACTGGTAATGCAAAGTGTGAGGTCTGTGGCTCATCCTTCTCGCTCGACAAGCGGACCTCTACGCTTGCCGGGCTTGGTAGTTTTCCGACTCCTTGTTATTATCTTCCTTCTCTGTGGCTCCAACAGTTCTCCTTGGTGGTTTCACTGGACATTCTTTGAGGAAGTGGCCTGATTATCCGCAATATAAGTATAATTGCTGTTGCCTTCTCTTGTCTCTTTCAGTTTTAGTTAAAGGGGGCTGTACACCTCCGATTTGCATGGGTTCTACCGTTTTTTCCAATGTATGTGGAACATTATCCTTTGACCGGACATAGACAGCTTGAGTGTCTAACCTTATCCAGTCTGCTTTTCGGCCTTGTAATCTGTGATCTAATTGCACCACAAAGTTGATGAATTCTCCATAGTCTTTAGGTGGGTTAACCACTTGAGCAAGGACATCCTTTAGTTCCCCTCGTAGATCCAGATGAAATAGTGTGGTCCTTTTTTCCTCAGGCCACCCAGCTTCAACGACTAGTCTGTTAAATGTTGCTATATACGTAAGCAAGTCTTGACTTCCTTGACGGAGTGACAAAAGTTCGTTGTCTAATGCTTGGCCTTGGGTATGACGAGCAAAGAGTTTTTCCATTTCCATCTGGAAACCCCCAAAGTCATGTAACAACGGGTTATCCTGACTTACCAATGGTACCGACCAATCCGCAACACTGCCACTCAGATATGACAAGACAAAAGCAACCCGCACTTGGTCGTTAGGAAAAGCCCCAGGTCTGCAAAGGAAACGAAGACGAAACTGGTTCATGAACGTTGCTTGGGGTCCCCTGTAAATCGTTCAGGTGGAGCTAAAGGAACTGCCCCAGGAAGGGTTATTTGTTACTGGATTGGTGGAAGAAGTTGGTACAGGTGCTGGCGGAATGTTACCAGGCAATGGGGTCTGTCCTGCCTTTGATTGGAGCAATTGTCTACTTATTTCGTCGGTACGATCCTTAGTAAAAATTGAATCCCTCCTAAGAGCGTTGGTTTCATGCCTGGCTGAATGTACTTCAGCGTGTAATTGTCCCAACAACTGAACTAACTGGTCAGTCTCTGAAGTCTCCATGACACCCAGGTGGATAATATTGAGGCTTTGCATTCTGTTACGCTCACCTGGTATCCACGGGGACACCACCCAGCCCTGGTTGGATGATTTGCACTCTCTAACCCTCTCCCGGTCCCTTGGTAAGGTCTCTGGTTAAAGATGGGTCTACAATATAGGAGAGCTGGATTCAATACCAGATTGTCTTTATGTTTTCCCACCTCCCTTGGCCTCAACTCCTTCCTCCCCCTTGGGCCCTCTCCTCACCTTAATATTGTAAAAGGTGGATTCTCCGTCCTGCTCCTCGTGGTAGGGGCGCGTAGATGTGGGGGGCGAGCAGCGACAAGTTACTTCACTGGTGCAAGCCCCCCTGTGGGAATCCAGGCCTGCTGCGACTCCGTAGGTTGACTGCTTTACAGCCTTTATATGCAGTTCTTATGTTCCTCTTAGTTCGAATAATAATGTCTTGCTTCTTTCCTTTTAGGTATGGAAAGGTATTTTTGTGTTGTCATGCAGTTTGGCTTTGAGCAATGGCCGGTAGGGGAAAGCGCGGTGTGCGCGATGCTGTCCGGTGAGTAAAGAGTGATGCGCTGAGCTGTTTCGCCTTTTATATTGCTAACCTGTGTCTTTTTTCTCCTTGCAGGTTGCGATGTTCCTCACCGAGCGCTGTAATGTTCCAGCAATGATACTGACCTGGAGATGACTACCCAGGTAAGAATTGTGTGGCTTTCTTTATTCGGGAGGAAACGTGAGTAAACGCTTACTAATGCTGTCTTTCTTTCTCCTCTTTCCAGGTTATGGTATTCCAGGATGCATGCGGTGCAGGATGATGGAGTTCATACCTTCAGGTGAGTGGAACCGAAGTCGGCGATGGATTGAAGACAGGATACTGTTCCAGGTAAGTTTTGTCGTGTTCTTTCTCTCTCTGCAGGTCCTTGGTTTCAGGTAAGCTGGCATCAAAGAACTGGACATGTGAGCGTTACGCTGCCCACAGCAGAACAACGCAAAGCATGTTCTGCTGTTTGGGTGCGATTTAAATAGTGTCAGGTAAAGTAGTCCAGGTAAAATAGTTCCAGGCCTGCCACACCCAAAGTAGTCCAGGTAAAGTAGTCCCAGGCCTGCCACACACAAAAGACTAGACCGCATAGCCCAGTTCCTTGTAACTGAGCTATGTGTGTGCCTGCATGTTGGCTGACCCCCCCTCCCCCAAGTTAATTAGTCCCAAGTAAATAGTCCCATTCTAATGTTTGTCTTCATGATGGTTATGAGCCTGGTGCCAAAGGCGCCAGGACTGACTGCAAGAGAGTCTTGGAAGAGGCTTTAAGGCCATTGACCTGGCCCTAACTGGAAGGCTGACTTGCCAGTGAGGGCCAGGGGCAAGGGTCATGACGATAGGATGATTTTTTTCAACCTCTAGGATTGAGACTGTTGAGAAACTAAAACGTTGAGGCAGTTTGGAGGAGTGCGTGGTATGCGAAGAGGCATTAGCAGATGTGTCTAAAGCAGTAGAAGGCGCATGTATTGCTTTTAGTTAGGTTTGACACATAATAGAAACTCACTTGTAGCAACACAGAAAGTTATAGATAAGGCAGTATTATAGGCCCTGTGTTTAGTTGTTCTATCCAAAGTTTTGTTTTTTAGTCAGGTGTGCAGAAAGAGCCGAGAGAGGTGGAAGATGGAGGCAGAAAAGTACTGTGGTAGAAGCGTGGTCAGTGCATTAACATGGCAGAATTGTCTGCAAATTGGAAGTTAAGGCCTAGTACACAATGAATAGAATAGAATAGAATACAGACCCTGATGTGGAGCTGCGGCTCCATCTAGTTCAGTCCCAAAAAAAAATCCCCTTTTCCGTTCCCCAGGAGAAAAGCTGAGGCCAGAGGCACATGCAGTACAAAGATACATGCTAATTGTATCCAGCTGCAAGACCCAAACGTGGTCAAAATGGAAGGTGAGTTTTAGCGGGGGCAGGCAGGGATGCACCTTTTGAAGGACAAATTAATGAGAACAGGACATAGGGTTTTGTGATGCCAATAGGTCCGGTAAGGATTTAGAGCACAACTGCCCTCACCCAGGGGCGGTCATCTCATATGAATTACAAGTAGACACACAAGCAAAGCAAACACATCCCTGAAATTCAGACTGAAGAGCAGTGCCCTGGTCACGTCATTACCGGGGTTTGAAGGAGATAAGGGGAGAGGAGCAAAGGTGATGCCAATACATTTAGTACAAATAAGAAGGTGGGTGAGGCGCGCACTCCCGGTCCTGGTCAATTGAACCTGTTGTAAAAAATAAGTAGCTGGGTCAAATCCCAAAATGGACAAAAATTCACAGGGTTAGATCCCTTCTGCTACAAATCAGGTACTTAGTAATAACAGGGTTAGATCCCTTGCTGCAAATCAGGTACTCAGTAATAACAGGGTTAGATCCCTCGGCTGCATTTCTGTGGCCTGTAGTTGTTCTCCTCCTAGCGCTTTCTTATCTCAAATAATCATCAGGGAGGCTGTTGAGCAGGTGTGTCTAATTAGACTCAAAGGATTCTGGTAGCTGTAGTGAAAACTTTTTTTCTATTCAGGTGACCAGCAACCGACACCCCTCCAAAGCACAAGTCCTTCCCAAATTTGGGGGAGGGGAGAGAACCATCTTTATGATTCTCCAAAGTGGGGCACAGTCACCCCGTGGCGCTGCCTCTGGAGCCCGGGACTCCCATAGCATTCAGTACAAAAAAGAAGGTGGGTGAGGCGCGCACTCCCGGTCCTGGTCAATTGAACCTGTTGTAAAAAATAAGTAGCTGGGTCAATTCCCAAAATGGACAAAAATTCACAGGGTTAGATCCCTTCTGCTGCAAATCAGGTACTTAGTAATAACAGGGTTAGATCCCTTGCTGCAAATCAGGTACTCAGTAATAACAGGGTTAGATCCCTCGGCTGCAGTTCTGTGGTCTGTAGTTGTTCTCCTCCTAGCGCTTTCTTATCTCAAATAATCATCAGGGAGGCTGTTGAGCAGGTGTGTCTAATTAGACTCAAAGGATTCTGGTAGCTGTAGTGAAAACGTTTTTTTCTATTCAGGTGACCAGCAACCGACACCCCTCCAAAGCACAAGTCCTTCTCAAATTTGGGGGAGTGGAGAGAACCATCTTTATGATTCTCCAAAGTGGGCACAGTCACCCCATGGCGCTGCCTCTGGAGCCCGGGACTCCCATAGCATTCAGTACAAAAAAGAAGGTGGGTGAGGCGCGCACTCCCGGTCCTGGTCAATTGAACCTGTTGTAAAAAATAAGTAGCTGGGTCAAATCCCAAAATGGACAAAAATTCACAGGGTTAGATCCCTTCTGCTGCAAATCAGGTACTTAGTAATAACAGGGTTAGATCCCTTGCTGCAAATCAGGTACTCAGTAATAACAGGGTTAGATCCCTCGGCTGCATTTCTGTGGTCTGTAGTTGTTCTCCTCCTAGCGCTTTCTTATCTCAAATAATCATCAGGGAGGCTGTTGAGCTGGTGTGTCTAATTAGACTCAAAGGATTCTGGTAGCTGTAGTGAAAACGTTTTTTTCTATTCAGGTGACCAGCAACTGACACCCCTCCAAAGCACAAGTCCTTCCCAAATTTGGGGGAGGGGAGAGAACCATCTTTATGATTCTCCAAAGTGGGGCACAGTCACCCCGTGGCGCTGCCTCTGGAGCCCGGGACTCCCATAGCATTCAGTACAAAAAAGAAGGTGGGTGAGGCGTGCACTCCCGGTCCTGGTCAATTGAACCTGTTGTAAAAAATAAGTAGCTGGGTCAAATCCCAAAATGGACAAAAGCACAAGTCCTTCCCAAATTTGGGGGAGGGGAGAGAACCATCTTTGGGAAGGACTTGTGCTTTGGAGGGGTGTCGGTTGCTGGTCACCTGAACAGAAAAAGAAGAGAAAAAAACGTTTTCACTACAGCTACCAGAATCCTTTGAGTCTAATTAGACACACCTGCTCAACAGCCTCCCTGATGATTATTTGAGATAAGAAAGCGCTAGGAGGAGAACAACTACAGACCACAGAACTGCAGCTGAGGGATTTAACCCTGTTATTACTGAGTACCTGATTTGCAGCAAGGGATCTAACCCTGTTATTACTGAGTACCTGATTTGCAGCAGAAGGGATCTAACCCTGTGAATATTTGTCCATTTTGGGATTTGACCCAGCTACTTATTATATTTTTTGCAACAGGTTCAATTGACCAGGACCGGGAGTGCGCGCCTCACCCACCTTCTTTTTTGTACTGAATGCTATGGGAGTCCCGGGCTCCAGAGGCAGCGCCACGGGGTGACTGTGCCCCACTTTGGAGAATCATAAAGATGGTTCTCTCCCCTCCCCCAAATTTGGGAAGGACTTGTGCTTTGGAGGGGTGTCGGTTGCTGGTCACCTGAACAGAAAAAGAAGAGAAAGAAACGTTTTCACTACAGCTACCAGAATCCTTTGAGTCTAATTAGACACACCTGCTCAACAGCCTCCCTGATGATTATTTGAGATAAGAAAGCTCTAGGAGGAGAACAACTACAGACCACAGAACTGCAGCTGAGGGATTTAACCCTGTTATTACTGAGTACCTGATTTGCAGCAAGGGATCTAACCCTGTTATTACCGAGTACCTGATTTGCAGCAGAAGGGATCTAACCCTGTGAATATTTGTCCATTTTGGGATTTGACCCAGCTACTTATTATATTTTTTGCAACAGGTTCAATTGACCAGGACCGGGAGTGCGCGCCTCACCCACCTTCTTTTTTGTACTGAATGCTATGGGAGTCCCGGGCTCCAGAGGCAGCGCCACGGGGTGACTGTGCCCCACTTTGGAGAATCATAAAGATGGTTCTCTCCCCTCCCCCAAATTTGGGAAGGACTTGTGCTTTGGAGGGGTGTCGGTTGCTGGTCACCTGAACAGAAAAAGAAGAGAAAAAAACGTTTTCACTACAGCTACCAGAATCCTTTGAGTCTAATTAGACACACCTGCTCAACAGCCTCCCTGATGATTATTTGAGATAAGAAAGCGCTAGGAGGAGAACAACTACAGACCACAGAACTGCAGCTGAGGGATTTAACCCTGTTATTACTGAGTACCTGATTTGCAGCAAGGGATCTAACCCTGTTATTACTGAGTACCTGATTTGCAGCAGAAGGGATCTAACCCTGTGAATATTTGTCCATTTTGGGATTTGACCCAGCTACTTATTATATTTTTTACAACAGGTTCAATTGACCAGGACCGGGAGTGCGCGCCTCACCCACCTTCTTTTTTGTACTGAATGCTATGGGAGTCCCGGGCTCCAGAGGCAGCGCCACGGGGTGACTGTGCCCCACTTTGGAGAATCATAAAGATGGTTCTCTCCCCTCCCCCAAATTTGGGAAGGACTTGTGCTTTGGAGGGGTGTCGGTTGCTGGTCACCTGAACAGAAAAAGAAGAGAAAAAAACGTTTTCACTACAGCTACCAGAATCCTTTGAGTCTAATTAGACACACCTGCTCAACAGCCTCCCTGATGATTATTTGAGATAAGAAAGCGCTAGGAGGAGAACAACTACAGACCACAGAACTGCAGCTGAGGGATTTAACCCTGTTATTACTGAGTACCTGATTTGCAGCAAGGGATCTAACCCTGTTATTACTGAGTACCTGATTTGCAGCAGAAGGGATCTAACCCTGTGAATATTTGTCCATTTTGGGATTTGACATAGCTACTTATTATATTTTTTACAACAGGTTCAATTGACCAGGACCGGGAGTGCGCGCCTCACCCACCTTCTTTTTTGTACTGAATGCTATGGGAGTCCCGGGCTCCAGAGGCAGCGCCACGGGGTGACTGTGCCCCACTTTGGAGAATCATAAAGATGGTTCTCTCCCCTCCCCCAAATTTGGGAAGGACTTGTGCTTTGGAGGGGTGTCGGTTGCTGGTCACCTGAACAGAAAAAGAAGAGAAAAAAACGTTTTCACTACAGCTACCAGAATCCTTTGAGTCTAATTAGACACACCTGCTCAACAGCCTCCCTGATGATTATTTGAGATAAGACAGCGCTAGGAGGAGAACAACTACAGACCACAGAACTGCAGCTGAGGGATTTAACCCTGTTATTACTGAGTACCTGATTTGCAGCAAGGGATCTAACCCTGTTATTACTGAGTACCTGATTTGCAGCAGAAGGGATCTAACCCTGTGAATATTTGTCCATTTTGGGATTTGACCCAGCTACTTATTATATTTTTTGCAACAGGTTCAATTGACCAGGACCGGGAGTGCGCGCCTCACCCACCTTCTTTTTTGTACTGAAGGCCAATAAATTTAGTACAAGGTCGGGGGTACAGCTTGTGTGTGCCGCGGCATCTGGTGTAATGAGAAGGCCTATTGCGGAACTGTGTTGCCTTGAACTTGTGGAAAGGAACCCCAAGGATTTGTAAAGCTGTTTTGAGCCTGAGAATGGTAGTCCAAAGACTTTTGTGGAACTTTCTTGAACTTGGAGAAAGGAAGCTGAAAAGGAAGCTAAGAGCTGGAAGAAGTTCAGAACGTTTGCTTTATCAGCATTAAATGTGTTTTTGACATCCCCACACAATGTTTAGCATTAGTTGTGAGGGCAATGATAGGTTCTGGGCACAGACAGATTTTAAGTTGAACTTTCAAGCTCAGACTTTCCTTAGTTTTGTTCAGGTAGGGAAATCCCACCTTAGCATAGAGCAAGTTAGGCCTTCAACCATCCTGACATTTTAATTAATAAATACTTTTATTTTGAACTTTGAATCTGTTGTCTGTGTCTTGCTTCATGATGCCTTCACAGACCTGTCGCTCCAACAAGGAACCCTTTTGTCTTCATTCGTAATTGTAAGGAGGTCTTTGCTCATACCTCTGTTTCTCCCTAGAGGGGTAACTGTCCCTTCTAGTGAAGTAACTAGGGTATTGAAAATAAATTTCCACTGTCATTTTCAGTCCTGGTTCTCCCTTCTCCTTGGTTCAGGGATCTATTGTCCTGGAACCAAGAAGAAGGAGGAGGGTTGTTTGAAAATGAGCATTTGGTGGGTACCTGTTTGGAAAATTCATGTTTGGAGGTGGCATGTTACTCCTTTCCTGCAGGATATTTGTAGAGAAATTCCCAGCAGAAGTACATAACTGGTTTGAATTCCCCCTTTGTGCCGGGGGAGTGTAAACAAAACCTGGAATGGACCTCGTCCCTTTGTACCTAGGACTTATGTAGTCGGTAGGGTGAGAAGGGTCATTGTTTTGATATCCTGATTGACTACCATTCGATTGCGCATGGGTGGAGGTTCTCCTCTGCCTCTCATTCTGCTTGTCAGCTGGAGTAGTATTTTGAGGCCTCTATCCAGGTCCAAAGGAGGTGTGGTTTTCAATTTCATCACTTTCGCAGCAGCAGGTGTGGTAGTTGGTTTGGAGGTTTTGGTGTTGCTTTTATTATCTGTGGGTTTCTGTATCTCATAAATCTTATTGGCTTGCTCTATGACCCAATCCAGTGTCCTGCACCCATGGAAATCTTGCACTAGTTGTGTGATGATGTATTTGGGTAGTGTGTGGAAACCTGTAGTAACAAATTCTATGCTGGTTGTGTTCACCCGCCTTGAACTCTGCACAAATGCATGTTTTCCTGTGCAAACTCCCGAGACACCTGACCCCACATTGCAAGTTCTAGGCAGCCTTGCGTGCCTCTTGTGGGTTTCTGCGAGTCAGAAAATGTTTTTAAATGGCTGCCTCATAGGTGTACCAATTATAATGATTCTGGTTTTCCAGTCCCGCAAAGAAAATGGAGTACTCTGAAGAAAACATCTATTTGACAAATTCCATACAATTGACGTAATTTTTATTTCAAAAGATGACATCATTTGTTTGTAAAGTTTCAAATGTTCCCACACCGAATATTTAGTGTTATTGCGGTATGGGGTCATAAAGCTCTTTATGGCTTTGATCTGCCTGTTGGGGTCCTTAACAAAAGCTTTTCTCTGTTTTGTACTCCTTCTTTGCCTGTGAACCTGAGTCCATTCTCCTTCAGAGTCAGTGCTGCTATTGAACTCCAGTCCCTTTATTCTAGGATATCCCTATCTCTGTGAGATTGTGACTGCTTCCCAGAAGAATGGGATATGGACTTCTCCTTTTGCCTGTGTCGGTGTGAGCTCTCAGGTTCACTTTACCTCTCATCACTTTTAATAGGATAATACACAGTCTCTTCTCGAACTGTTGAAAATTTGCATTATCCCTCCTTTCACCTAAATGTGTGGAGGTTTTTTAAATGCCCTTCCTAGGCTGAAGCTTTTGACTTTCTCTTAGAGCTAAGCAGGCCAGGTGGTCTCTTTGCAAGATCATTTTCTGTAAATCCAACTCTCTGATTTTGTCATCTTATGTGTTTTCAGGGTCAGAAGTACTCACAGGACTATTTCTGGTCTCCCACAACACACTGATCTGGCCGCCTTCCCTTCTGTTTACTAAAGGTGAATTTCCATCAATAGCAGATAAGGGCTGGCTTTCCTGGTGAGACTGACTAGGATAGGGGAGTCCACCTGCCTTATGTCTCCCTGTTCTCTATAGGAGGCATGTATGAGGTCAGTTCCAGTCTGTACATGAGGAGTTGTAGATAATTTGTTTGAGGGCCTTGATGGTGTGGGCGGCTCCCCTCTTTAATAGGACCGTACTCCATACCCTGGTTAGTCAGACTGTCTGAATGTCAGTTTGTGGGTTTTTTCATTATTTAATTTCCCACATGTTTCTCACTACCATGATTTGGACTTTTAAACTGGACACTGAGGCTTGGCTGGCTTCTAGCACTCTGTTCTCAGCTGCCAATCGGTCCTTCACTTTCTGTACCTCACCTTTCCCTCTGAGAGCCTTGTATTATGCACGCACCTTCACTGCAGTTTTCATTTAAAGTGACACATTCTCTTTCCTGAGCATCTCAACTAAGTGCTGCCTGCAACAGGTCCGCCTTTGCTTGTTTCAGACGCTGCATCAGATCCATATTTTCTTCCATAAATCTGGCCAGTTCCTAAGAGACAGGCTGGCCCTTACCACACCCATTTTCATCTTATTCACTTTTTGTAACAGCACGCATTAATCTTGGTTTAAAATGTCTTTTTCCTTAATCAGCTGCATTTTCTGTTGTTTCAGAATATTTAAGTCCTGGTGCATTTGATCAAAATCATTTTGTGAGTCAATCTCTTTTAGGATTAACTGACTGTTTTCATGTTTTAGTCCCTTAATGGACCGTTTGAAGGCCACAATTTAATCCAACAATGCACTATTGTATGTAGTTTGGTTATTCAACTTGTGTTGCAGTTGACTTAAGGTTTCTACACTCTCTTTATGTGTGTCCTGCACCGCCAAGAACTCAATTTCGCACTGTACACTGGCACGTTAATGAGTTTTTACCTCATCTTTAAGTTGCTCAATGAGGTTTTCATATTTGAGCTCCACAATCTGGTTTGGTATAATTTATCCTATGTCTGCATGAGTGATTGCTGGGCCTGAAGCATACCTGCGCCTTTATTTTGCAACCCCTCTTCTATCAATTGCAAATGGAAATACAACCAAACCAGCTGGGACATTTTAATGTGTTCCTCCTGAGCATTTTCAGTCATGTAGAATTCTGCTAGGGCTTTGTGTAAAATCCCACATTCATGCCAAATGTCAGTGCCTACTAAAATTACTTTGTTTTCCATTCTGACTTGCCAACACCCAGCCTCCTTCTCACACCAGTCTCCCCGAATGAAGACATTGGGGGTCATTACAAGGTAGGAGGTAGCCATGCCTCACCGTGTACCGGGTCCGGGTTCCTCGAATGAGGAATTACCAGGCCATTCCGACATTGGAGGGCCCGGTAATTCCTCATTCGAGGAAGCATTCCCCATTCGAGCCCCCGTAGGGCTCAATGGGAATGGAGAGGGTGCTAACAACAGGCCAGTTAGTAAAAGGCCCATTGTTAGCACCGTGGTATGCTCGTGGGACACGCTAAGGGTGCATGGTAAAACCAGGCACCCTTAGCAGGTTCCTGCGAGCAGACTCGTAATGAGGCGGTAAGGGTGAGGCGGTAAGGGGTTGACGGCTCCGGCACCATTACCGGTGCCGTTAACCCCTTACTGCCTCACTCGCAATGACCCCCATTGGCTAGGAGATGTTTCCTGGCATCTTCAATCTCTATGTCACTCATTTTAAGAATGGCTTTTTTATACCCTTGGCATCTTTCACTATACAGGAACAAAAACCTTGCACTTTTTTCCTTTTAGAATTTACAACAATCACTGCCAAAGCAAACTATCTTTGGATCAACGCTGCAAAATCCTATTCTTCTACACCACCCTGATTCTCAGGGGCCAAGGAACAGAGTTGTGCTTTGACAATTGTATAAAAAACCTGCATTGCAATTCTCTAACATTTCACTACAATGAATAGCCTGTTAACAATGCAATTATCATGAATAAAATCAGAAAGCTAGATCCTGGCACACGGCCCCATATTTGTAGGATATAGTATTGGGGAAACACTTAAATCTGGGAGTTTCCTGCCTCCCCCCATGAAGAGTGCCACACCAATTTGGAAGATTTGGATTCTTGACCAACTCTGCTTTTGACTCATATAATAATAACTTAACTTTTTTATTAATGTGGTACAGTTTATAAATACAATTTTCACATATAATACACATCAAATAAATAAACATATATTCGTGAATAATCTACATATTAATAATAAATATCAACAAATATTCCAGCAACTCAATAACAAATCATATTATTTACACAATATTAAAATACTAAACTTAATGTTGAGGGCATTTTTCAAATTCATTTTTAGCAATAGAATTTTTGATCATGATCTAGTGCAAAACAATCCTGTCACTTTCAGATGGAAATCCCTAGAAGGCTCTCTACAACTAACCAGACATTATGCATTGCAATCAGAAACGTAAGATTTGTTCTGTTGATATTACGCCACCAGAAAATTGCCTCTGTTACATGTTCTATATTATATGCATATTTTTCGTACTACATTTTATAAGTTCTTGACATCTTAGGGCAGCTAGTCAGTAGATGTTAACCTGTCTCCATGGTTTCTTTATTCTCACACAATCAGCAGAATCGCTCTGCAATAGGTAGCAGCTTTGCGGCTCCTGTAGATGCTAAGACAGGTAGATGATTAATCCTGACTAGTAGAATAAATCGTCGTAGTCTTAATGCTGGACATATATTTTATTATTGCTGTGGTTTTTTATAGGTTTATAACATACACTTGACAAAATGATAGTTTTTGAGACCTTCAAGGTGGGTGTAATTTTACAGCCAGTCCCATTGTTCTACTTTTTTTGCTAGGGCAAGCTTTGCTGCAGGACGAAATCCACCCGGACGCTAACTCCAACTTATCTCCTCAAGATATTTTACTATGTTTTCCTTAAGGAGAGACTTCTTAGACTGCTTCATTATCTCCTGGTGCATAGATACCAAAAGCTGGTTGCTAGAAGTATTCACGATGTTCAAATACAGTTCTGCCCTTCTCTATAATAATGGTGATTTCAATGATTGCAGCTCCAATTCCAGCCTAATAATGTCCATAGGTATACAGGTAGGAAGGCCTAAGATTTTTTTCCAATATCTTCTTTCAACTACCTGCAACCATTTAAGGTCAATCGACTGCAAAGCTTCAAGACTGTATATGATCATTGGGGCAAGAACCTGTTGGTACAGTAGACAGGCGGCCCAAATGGTAAAACCCCCATGACTCTTGGTAAAACGGTAGATCAGAGAAGTACTTTGAGCTGCTCTAACCATTCTGGCTTGTCCCTCCTAGTTTCAATACCCAGATATTTATAATTAGGAGTATATAATATGTCTAATTCTTGCACCACTAGCCTGGTGCATGTAATCATTTTACTGGAAAACACCATCACTTGCGTTTTTCTCCAGGTTGATTATGAGACCATTTCTTTGAGCATATTGCCATAATGCTTCAGCAGATATCCGTAAGCCGCTAAACGTATGGTCAATGATGACCAAATCATATGCATAAGCGAGTACTGGGCAATGTTCCACTCAAATTAATGGGGGACAATTGTGTGCCGCACAAATCGCCACCGATAAATCATAGACAAAAAGATTGTAAAATGTTGGTGCTGTAACGCAACCCTGGATGACACCTCTGTTCTGCTCAATTTGAGCAGTCATGTTCCCGTGAGAGTCCAATTTAAGGGAAACTGTATTATTTTGGTGGAGGAGCCTCAGATAGCATTATAGGCCTTCTGGACAGCCTAGTAATTCTAGTATTGACCACAGTATCTCTCTGCGGACTAGGTCAAAGGTGGCTTTAAAATCAATGTACAGGGCGTATAAGAGGGGGGTACCAGTTTTCGTGGCATTCAAACGCAGGGTATCTAATATGACCAGATTGTGTGTGGTAGAGTAACCCTTCCGAAATCCGCTCTGAAAGCGGTTCAGCAACCCCTCCTTGTCTGCCCATACCTGGAGTTCATTTAATAGCAAACTAGAAAAAAGTTGGCAGTTCAGCATAGATAATAATCTATAATTTCCTGGGTCGAACTTATCTCCCTTTTTATCCCTCCTTTCACCTAAATGTGTGGAGATTTTTGAAATGCCCTTCCTAGGCTGAAGCTTTTGACTTTCTCTTTCAGCTAAGCAGGCCTTGTGGTCTCTTTGCAAGATCATTTTCTGTAAATCCAACTCTCTGATTTTGTCATCATATATGTTTTCAGGGTCAGAAGTACTCACAGGACTATTTCTGGTCTCCCACGACACACTGGTCTGGCCACCTTCCCTTCTGTTTACTAAAGGTGAATATCCATCAATAGCAGATAAGGGCTGGCTTTCCTGGTCAGACTGGCTAGGATAGGGGAGTCCACCTGCCTTATGTCTCCCCGTTCTCTATAAGAGGCATGTATGAGGTCCATTCCAGTCTGTACATGAGGAGTTGTAGATAATTGGTTTGAGGGCCTTGATGGGGTGGGCGGCTCCCCTCCCTAATAGGACCGTATAACATACCTTGGTTGGTCAGACTGTCTGTATGCCAGTTTGTGTTTTTTTTTCATTATTTAATTTCTCACACTTGTTTCTCTCTGCCAGGATTTGGACTTTAAACTGGACACTGAGGCTTGGCTGGCTTCTAGCACTATGCTCTCAGCCGCCAATCGGTCCCTCACTTTCTGTACCTCACCTTTCCCTCTGAGACCCTTGCATTATGCACGCACCTTCACTGTCGTTTTCATTTAAAGTGACACGTTCTCTTTCCTGAGCATCTCAACTAAGTGCTGCCTGCAACAGGTCAGCCTCTGCTTGTCTCAGACGCTCCATCAGATCCATATTAATATTGCCCTCTGCCATGAGTTCAGGATTCTACCTTCATACAGTACCTTTTCAAACAGAATCTTCAGACGCTCAGCCCAGAAAAACGGCTTGCTTTCTAGTGCTATGTTAGCCAGACTATTCGGGGCCGGCTCACAAGACAATTTTAACTTCTTTATTTTAACTACAAGCTGGTCAACCGTAATTTTGAATGGAGGACTAGGAGGGCCAGAATTGATTGAAATCCGACCCACTTCACACAACGGAATATTATGGTCCTCTAAGAACCTTTCCCATCTGTGTGCTCCAATGGGGTTGATCATAGGGGTTTGCCTATTGCTCCTAGCTTCCCCCATTAGTGCCCATATGTTACGGGTATTCTTTGTACATAACAATTGTATAGTATCCTGCCATTGTCTAAGTTTCCTCAGATATTTTTTATGTTTTATCCAAGCTCTAAATTTCATCTGAAGTGTCTTACTGATAGAGCAATAGGATACATATGTAGGACATGACTTCTTAGCCTTTCGAAACTCCATGCTAAGTGATCTTTTAGCATCTTTAATTTCTTGATCATAATGGTTTCTTTTAGGGGGACCGTTCATAGCTATCCCCATCCCTACTGTGGCATGGCCATTTGAAAATGAGGCGATCCAATTTTCAATATTATCAATAGATATATCCTGAAAGGAAGCGGCGTCAGGGTGGTGGTCAACTGATATTGCATACGCCGCTTTTGATATGTTTTTCTCTGACCAGCAGATAAGAGTAGTGGCGTGGTTGGTCCTCATATTCCCCAGAGGTTTCACAATATGTTTGGGCTCTTCTAAAGTTATTGTAAGAGAGAGTAATGCATGGCCACTCCATTTATTTGCAGTTACCTCAAAATCCTTTACACGCACACAATTTCAGGAGTAACAAAAATGTAATCTAAGGTACTCTTAGACACACCATTCTACCAGGTTTCTTTGCCTGGGTAGTCGCTGGCTGTTCTGCCATTTATCATTTCCATGTCTCAAACACCAAAAAAGCTCAGCCAGTACAGCCCTCGGGGTCGTGGTTAGTATGTTGCATTTAACTCTTATGTCTTAAAAGGGGATTAGTAGATGTCCCTATTCCTCCTGTCATATGACATTTAAAGTCCCCTACAATCACAATGGATTTGTTTTCTTGTTTTAGGGTGCAACTAATCACAACCTCATGGAGTGTTTCCTGTATTTTTTCACTCTGTGTAGCTCGCAAGGGGCTGTGTTGGCTGAGCACAACACTTTCTCCATTATACCTTCAGATGACATTTCAAGTTCAACAGCAATAAGAAAATCATCTAAATTAGCCTCAATGCAGCGCAAATTCACATTATGCACAACACCAACAATTAAACCCCCATATGTTTGCCCTGTAGGCCCTTTTTAGCGAGGGACTGATACAATATATAACCATTTAACACAATCTGGGACGTGAGCCATGTTTCCTGTAAACATATACAGGAATGCCTGGTAACATGAAACAGAGAGCCGTCAGGCGAAAATAAATGACTAAAACCCCTGCAGTTCCACGACATGATCGAACAATCTCATTCCTTTCGGATCACCACTGGCAAGGATTCAGCCAACCACTTTGAGATATTTTGAATGTCCTCTACTTGGACAGCTTTCCCCGTTGGTAATTGGGGCACACTAGGATTAATCTTAAGCTCCTCAACCAGATTCCTTGGACAAGTGAGATCTTCTTTTTCTGGATCCGCGTCGACTTCAACGTCCGCCTCCAGTAAATTCTCTTTCTACATCCACATCAATTGGGCAGTTGACTGGAATTTACAGTGAATGGCCGAAACATTTGTGTTGAGTTCTGATTGCAGAACTCTGAACTGGGGAATCGAGTGCAGTCTGACCATGAGTTCAGTCCTCGTGAGCCAATCATATTAACTGTTTTGGTACAAGTTCTTAATTATACAGATGGGCTTGGTTGGTCCGCACGGGCTTCAGCCCTTTGTCCGCAGATGTTAGATTTAGGTTTTCCCTTGGCAATAAGGTTTGTCTAGTACTGAGAGGTGTAGAATAAATCTTATCAGGTTCCTGTTCCAGATAGGACGTTATAAGATCTAATATTTCTTCCTCTCCATCTGGTAATTCCTTGTCAGAAATAAGCCAGCTCGTCAGGCGACCTTCTCTACCCTGGTTATGCTATTTAACCTGAGCCACTTTCTTATTGTTTTTTTTTACATTTTTGGCTGGCGGAGCAGTCTCAGGAAGTGAGGAAGCCTCAACACATGGCCGTTTTCTCAATGCTGCCCTTTTTGCTAATCTCCTCTGCTTACGGGAGAAGAATATCTCTGAGTTGTTAGACCCATTCGGATCTGGTACAGGTTCCACATTAGGTTCAGTGGCCAATCTTATTGCTTCAGACATGTTACTCTACGCCTCATCAGTCAGATTTCAATCAGTGGTGTTTAAAGGAACAGGATTTATTGTGTTCTCCAATATATGTGCACACATTTTTAATAAAATCTTTAGGGCGAATTGCAATGATGCCACTGATGATTGTGTTTCCATCAATACGTTGGGACAAGAGAAGGAATCTGTGTTCAACTCCGTTTCTGAGACTTATGCATGTATAGCCAGATTTGGTGATGCAATCTGTCCATGGAAATAGGTAGCTGCATAAAACCTTTAGATGGCTGGCCAAGACTGCACTCCTCCAAGGATTTGGGCAATGCAGGGGTCATTGATCTTTGCATTGACAGACAAATTTCAAGGAGGGAATTATTGGGGGTCATTACGAGGTAGGAGGTAACCATGCCACTATTAGCGGCATGGCTACCCCCTTACCGAGTACCGGGTCCGGGTTCCTTGAATGAGGAATTACTGGGCCATTCCGACCTTGGAGGGCCCGGTAATTCCTTATTCAAGGAACCCATCCCCATTCCCATTTGAGCCCCCATAGGGCTCAATGGGAATGGGGAGGGTGCTAACAACGGGCCCGTTAATAACGGGCCCGTTGTTAGCATCCTGCTCTGCTCGCGGGACCCGCTAAGGGTGCCTGGTAAAATCAGGTGTCCTTAGCGGGTTCCCGCGAGCAGACTCGTAATGGGGCGATAAGTGGTTGACGGCTCCGGCACCTTTACCGGCGCTGTTAACCCCTTACTGCCAAACTCGTAATGACCCCCATTGTCTATCTCGCCTTCATACACCCTGTCATGTAGGTTGCTACCATTTAAACACATTGGTTCCCCTGTCTCTGGTATTGTCAAATTCTTCTCCATTTCTGTACTGGGCGGGAAGAATGAGTTATTTGCAGCTGTGCTTACTGGTGCTTGTTTTTTCAACTTGTTTTTACCCCCAGTGCTCTCTGCCATTTCAGCAGGTTCTTTAACATTCTTCCTTCGCAGATTATAGTTGGGTGGGGAACCCTTTTTATAAATAGTCATCTTTACTCTTCAACAATTTCCTTCAGGGTGATATTAATTACCCAAAGGTATGCAGCACGAAATTCGCAGCCCTGAGTACTTCGAATCTGTAAACAGTCCAAAACTGTAAGAAGAGTACGTTTTCCCCTCTTTTATTAGATACTCTGCATGTGAGCACACTGCTTATTTGAACACATCTTGTATAATTCACCGGGATCAAAGGAGAAACTCCCACAGTCTCCCAGTAGTATTTTTTTCTTCTCAAGTGCTCAACATAAGCAATTAAGCAGCCACATTCAGTTCAGTCGGAACAATGACTATAGCTGCTGCAGATTCAGACAACAGCGGCCACATACGCAACCGTTAGTGCAGGGTGCTGGCAATTAAGCGGTAAGAGCAACAGGAGAGCAACCCTTTACATACACACAATGTTTTCAGTTCCTCAATCCCACATTTTTAAAAATCCTTAGCTCTCACCTCATAACGGATTTGCTCCCATATGCCTTGAGTGTCTATGCCACTGACGCTTCAATAAGTTCACTGAAATGTGCACATAGGCGGGCTGTTAGCAGGCAAGCCAAAGGAGCACAAATGCCAAAAGTCTCAAAAGTGCCAAGTCCACAGGGCACTCCAAGCACGCAGAGCACAAAGACACCAAGACTCAGAGACCCGACTCCGCGGCCACTCCATGTTCTGGAGTCTTTGTAGGAATCAGGAGATGGAGATAGAAAGAGGACTCAATCCTTGGTCTTGAAACAGTGAGGCAAACAGCAATGAGTCTCAACACCAAGACTCAGCGACCCGACTCCGCCGACCAAAGTGCACACTCACCCCTTCCACAGTATAGAAGCCAAGAACCAGGCCGATGTGCAGAAAGAATATAGATGTATTAATAAGTAAACAAAATCATGATCACACTATAGTTACCAGAATGCATGCCACCTCACTCCGTGGCACAAAACATTTCCTTCCTGGAAAAATGTCACTTTATAGACACAATTTATTTAGGATGAGAAAATTCAAAGATTCTTTAACACAACAACATGCACATTTTTCATTGTTACTTTCTATTCCCTCTTGTTAACTTGTAAAAAGAAAACACAGTTCTAAAGAATACTTCAGAGACTTGGGTCACTCATAAGGATCCCTTGAACTAAGGATAATTAATGCAGCAACGTAGAACCGGACCGTACCATTGTGCTTCAAAATAAACTTTGCATGGAGTCTGATTTAAATAAAACGGAGCACTCTTCTATTGGGCAAAATAAATTGACATGCGCAGTGTGCTTAATTTATAAACTCCTGCGCATTGCCTTTTTGGCAAGATGATGGCACAACATTAATTAACAGACTCTTTCCAACAGATGGGGGTGTTGGCAAAACGGTAATAGGTGATCCACAATTCCTTTAAAGACTATAGCATTATTCACACTTGGAAAGTTGATATTTTGAATTTCCCCAAGATCTCCCCAGTGTCAATTGACAATGTGGGAATTAATTAAATTATTAATTCATAAGAAATGTTAAGGATGAACTCTGTATGTGCACCGCATTAATAAGGCAAACATACTCTTTCAAATCGATCCCCAACAATGGTTTGTCTCATGTGCGTACTTTAAATCACGCTGTCTCCATACTCAGGACAATGTCATCAGCCCTCCTGGGTCTCCTGGGAAGAATAGGGACCTGGGTAGACTGCCTCTCCAGACTCAGTTATGGATGGCCTCCAGCATCAATCCCCCTGTTTGCCTCTCCTGGTCTCTGGCTATAGGTGTCCCTCCAGCCTCTGCTTCTCTCCTGGTTCCCTCCAGATTTTAGTCCACTGTTCTACTTGTGCTATCCACCTCCTTATGTGTCCTTGCAGTTTTGGTTCTTCTCCTTTAGTCAGTCCTCCCTTTTCCCACTGTGCACCTACTTTTAAAATCTCCTAACCACACCCCAAAATGTCTCAATTATGAGGTGTCAGCTAATTGGTTGATACTCCTGATTGGCCATCTATTGTTTTTCCTTCTGCACAAGGCTTAGCCCTTTCTCTCTGGGAGTTCTCCACTCATCTGAAATGACATTTCTGACCAACTCAGATATTAACTTAAAAATCTTCAACATGACACTTTTCTTCAATTTACAGATAAGTGTCACAAACTATACATTTCTGAATTGGTCTGATCCTTTATTTTTTATTTATTGCATTTATGTAGTGCCCAGACCCACAGGTATCACAGCGCTTGTACACTGTATGTATAATATCAGATACAATGATAGTGATAGATTATAGTGTTAATAACATTATTGGCAGTGCAGCAGATAAATTAATAGTGTACACAGAAAGGTTCTTCAGTCAAATTTGTTAAACAACCAGGTCAATAAAAGTTTATTGAAGACTCAGTAGGAAGGTTCATCTTTAATCTCTTGTGGGAGAGATTTCGAAAGAGTGGGGGCAGTGACAGTAAAACGAATACCACCATCTCGCTTGTTTTGGTATCTGGGAGTCAGGTGAGAGAGGGATGATGAAGATTGCAGTGAATGGGACGTGGTCTTTCTGGAGACGCAATGAGTGAGACAGGAGTGGGCGGTACCATGGATAGAACGATGGGTGATGGTTAGGAATTTGAAATCAATCTGTGCTTTAATGGGTAGCCAGTGGGCTTCACATCTGCCAAAAGTGATATGATCGGAACGTCTTAGGCCACAAGCTGATTTCAGCGCAGTGTTTTGTAGCAATTATAATTTGCACAAGTTCTCTGCGGAAGTGCCTGTGAATCGGGCATTGCTGTACTCAAGTTTATTGCCTATGATGGCTCCCGTGAATGTTAATTTTGAGATATTGTAGATTTGTGTAAGGTACTGATTAACCTATTAGTTGTAATAGGAGTTTGATCTACTGACTGGTAGACACTAAGGGACAAGTAGAGAGGGGTAGTCGATCTGTCTTTTCTAGCGCACTCCCGTGAATGTTAGGCCATTGTGAGGGGAGAGAAAATGTCTACTAAGATTAATTAGCCTAGCCGTGTAGGCTGTTAAAGAAGCTAGGGCATTAACATGTTTGGACATATTGAGCTCTGCATCTAGGCAAAATCCCAATGTTTTTACGTGCTTTCAGACAGGGATGGTGTTACCATTGATGGTGATGGAAACAAAAGCAGGGTCCAGGTTCCTCAATCGGTGAGGGGAGCCTACAATGAGAAGCTCTGTTTTTTCATCATTAGGGCAGAGGTGATGGTTAGTCATCCAGTTCTGAAAGATGCTGTAGATTTGGTTAACTGAGGTGACATCTTGTAGATAGTTGCCTGAGGTGGGTAAGAAGATATGCGTATCATCTGTGAAATTGGTGTTGGGGTGCACAAATTGTCAACAAGATCAAAGAGAGGTTTGGTGTAAATTTTGTAGAGGGTAGGGGAAATGCAGGAGCCTTGCAGGACACCATAAGGAACAGGAATGGGATTGGCAGCCACTTTGCCAATGAAGACTCTGGATGTACAATCACTCATAAAAGATTTTATCCAAGAGGCTGCTTCTATACAGGAGTTAAATTTGGTCATCAGGTGCTGGCAGAGGATGTCATGATCAACAAGGTTGAATGCGGCAAACAGGTAATGGAGCAGCAATATGGCGAGGTAGAATCTTGAGGCCAAGGAGGGGAGTTTCCATGCTGTGATTGGTTCTGAAGCCTGATTGACGGGATCCAAGCAGGTTATGCTGTTCAAGGACAAAATGGATTTGGGAGTAGGCTGCACGGTCCAGAATTTTGAGTAAGAATGGTACAGTAGTGATAGGGCGGTAGTTAGTATGTAGAGGTGCTGGCTGAGGATGTCATGATCAACAAGGTTGAATGCAGCAAACAGGTCATGGAGGAGCAATATGGTGAGGTTGAATCTTGAGGCCAAGGAGGGGAGTTTCCATGCTGTGATTGGTTATGAAGCCTGATTGAAGAGAGCCAAGCAGGTTATGCTGTTCAAGGACAAAATGGATTTGGGAGTTTGCTGCACAGTCCAGAATTATGAGTAAGAATGATACAGTAGTGATAGGGCAGTAGTTAGTATGTAGGGAAGGGTCAAGGGTTGGCTTCTTAAGTAGTGGGCTAAACCAGGCTTCTTTGATACTGGTGGGAACAGTGCCTGATGTGAATGAGGCATTGATATAGTCTGTGACAGTGAGTGCAAGGGCTCGTGGGCATTGGGTGAGTATATGCAATGTGCAGGTGTCACCTTTGAAATTTGAGGGTTTGAGGAGCTGGATGGTTTAAGTGACTTCTGGGTTGGTAGCTGGCAGGAAGTGGAAAACAGTTGCAGTAGGTGAATCCAGGGGCATAGCACTGGGATCAGGCATCTGGATGGCTTTGGAGGCAGGCCAGATTTTTTGGGCGATAGTTTCTCCCTCAATTTGGGAATTTTGTCAGCGAGGGCAGTTTGGATGGTGGTGCACAAAGCTTTATCCTTGGTGAACTGAGAGCTAAGTGGGACTGGATTTTCTAACTCTTCGGGGATGGTGAAGAGCTCTTTGGCATTGGAGTTGGCTTCGGCAATTCACATTTTATAAGCGTTAGATTTGGTGGAGACAGGAGTATTATTATAGACACAGCTAAGAAGGCGTTTTTATTGGTAGCAGTGGGGTGCCTTCTCCAGAGGTGTTCCACGGTGCGTTTGTGCTTACGGAGGGCAAGGAGTTCATCAGAGAACCAGTTGTTGATTCTCTGTGTTGGTTTGGGGATCCTAGTTTTACAGGCAGCCTATTGGTCTAGGGTCTTTAGTAGCAAGTCATTGTAGTGGGTCGCGGGGGACTGGGGTTCACCAGCTATAGGTTCATGCTCTGAGAGGACGTGAGACAGTGTTGGTGCTAGAAGTACTTCAGTGAGCCTACGGGTGTTACGGGCTAGCATGGGTTTAGGGGTGGTTTTGGGGTTGGTGGCTTTTCTTGAGTGGGAAAGTGAGAATTCTTTAAGTGAATGGTCAAACCAAGATAGGGGGTGATGGAGAGGATGTCAAAATTAGTGTTGAAAGTCACAATTCAGTCAAGGATACGACCTTTGGTATGTGTTGGTGAGGAGATTTATTGTGAGAGATTCATCCCTGAGAGGGAGGTGGTAAGGGCGATAACCTTGTAGTGTCAGAGGGATCATTGAATCCTCGATTGAAATCACCAAGTAAAATTAGTTTGGTATTAGGTTTGATGGGCGAGGTGAGCAGCAGAAGGATGTTGGATTTGGAGGTACTTAGTCGATTGGATTGATGATAAAGTAGTACCAGGTTGAAAGTGGTTTATAGATTGAGAGAGAGTTTGGCAAGAAATAATTTGTAGCCTAACAGGGAGGGTGCAGGAATCTTGCGTTGCAGAGATGCAGGATAGCCTTAATGATAAAGGCTACGACACCACCTGTCCTGGTGATACGATCAGATCCCAAGACAGTGAGTGCAAGAATATCGACAATTTTATCTTTGAGCCGGTCAAAGATGTGAGAAGCATGGGCGCAAATCAATTGAGCATTAATAAGCATACACTTCAGTTGGGGGACAGGGGGAGGAGGGATGTGGGAGGGTTAGGGTAGGGACAGTGGGTGGGATGAGTATGATTAAATGGAGTATGGTGTTGTCTGGGATGATGGCCTATGATAGCCTATGGAGTCTGAGAGCGCCCATGATGGGGAAGTGTCCATTTCAGTAATGATGGGGCGAGGGTTTGATGTGGACGCATATGTTTAGTAGTCTAGCATGGCCCAGATGAGGTTGGGTGGGTGTACAGCTGGTGTAGATATGGTTGATAGATGCAAGATTGTGTGGTTGGGTCGGTGAGAGGATGATGGGGTAGGAAGCAGGTGGGTTTGGGTACTGGAAAAAACGACGATGCGGAAATGGTAGAAGGAGTGGAGCTAGAAAAGACAGCTTTGAGGTTGGTAGAGAGCGGTACTGCCCTAAGTGGGGAGTAAAAGGGTGAGTGTGAAGGGGGTAGGAAGTAGGTGAGGCAGAATGTGGGGGCAGGTTGTGTTGCTCAGCTTGTAGATTATCATAGTGGTGGTCACCTTACCATGCACAGCTTGCTGATTAGGATGCCATATATGGGAGATCAGCGATCATTTAGCAGGTGCATGAAGGGTTAATTGTGGCTTAGGCTCTGTGGGTAGCTGCGGTATAACAAGATCATGCCTGTCACAATGCACTGTGTCTGGTGTCTGAACGTGGTTGCAGGTGTGAATGGCAAATGTTTGTGATTTTTTTCAAAAAGAATAAAAATTAGCATCATGAGATTTTATAAACAGGTATCTGACTCAATTGGCTATCATATTCACACACTTCCCATCCGTAGTTTATTCTCAGAAGCTGGAATCACATTTTAGCTTCAAACTCTAGTTCCAAAGGTCGATTAACAGATAGGGCTCTTTGTCAGTTTTTTTGGAGATGTCTAAACCATCTCTGTAGGTGTCACAGTTCCCAAGTTAATGGACAAAATATAATTTCCCATATAATCATATGAAACCCTTTAATGATATGCATATTATGGTTCAATAAAACAGCACATTTTTCTTCCCCAAACTTAGATGTAGGCTGGGTCCTCTGGTATTTGTTGACATAGTCTGCAATAAAAAAATTAAAATTATTTCTAACAGGGCTGATTGTCCACCTGAGTCCTTATCTGCTGAACAGAGGGGATAGATATGCCCCCTGACTCATGTGACATTTTTCTGTAACAGTCATCAGCCCCTGCACCTCACCACAAACAGGATTTAATTGTGAGTATTATACAAGGTTTAAACCCCATGAGTAGCATCATTGTTTATTCAGTGTTGTCATTGCATCCCCAATAACCTTCTTCCCAGGCACAAGTTCGCCCTCTTTCTTGGCTCTGCTGAGTCTTCAAAGAGAGTTCCAGATAAAGGGGTGAAGGGGTTTGATCTTTGCAATCTGAAGGGGGAAGGTCTCTGGGCTAAGCACAGCTTTACTTCACTTTTTGTAAACAGCAACTTAAAGACTTTTTTTTTAATGTGCTTCATTTTCTTTACACATGGGGCCTGCATCACTATCATGCAATACAAAATAAGGATTTTGTTTCATCTTCATTCTCACTACTCATTTTAATATATTTTTGATAAGCTAACAATGTCTCAAATTTCCCTAATGTGGGCCTGTGAATTTACTTCTGGCAATGGAGTTTCTTGTTTAAAATGTTTAGTGTTTCAATGCTGCAGAGTTTGCATATTTATCCATGGCAGCTCTGTGTTCCCAAATCTGCACATTAGTGCATATGTCACGAAGTAGGACTCATTTCTTTCAGCCTTGTCACTCGAACACACGGCACATTTAATATTTGTACTTTTCTGTTGACCATATTGGGATATTTGGCAGTTGAAAATTCAATACTGGCCATTTGGGTAAGACAGCCCACTGTGCGCTTCCCATATTCCTGCACCTTTGGGCCGACTTAGCCAGCTGCAGTGCATTTGTATTTTGGTGCTGAAAATACCAGAGAACGTCTACCACTTAATAAACAGGCAAATACTCTGAACAAAAAAGCAGAAACAATGCCAATGAAACAACGGGAAAGTAGGAGCCTGGCTTCTGCTTCTACCCACGCAGCTTCTGGAATATGTTCGGGTCAGCAGGACCAGCAGTATCCTGCCACAGGAAGGAGCTCTGATAATATTTCTGCCTCATCTGAAGAAGAATTTAAGGTAAAAAGACATCTTTATTTGTTTATTTATTGTTTGCTTGTTAGGCACTTATAGAGGAAGTAAATATTGTTTCAAAGTGCCCACAGGGCAACAGGGAGGGGTAAAAGGGATGTAGAAATAATTGAAATAAATAAGAATATGAATACAGTGGGAGATGCACCTACTATGCCTTGTGAGTGTTGAGAACGTGCAAGTGCAGAAGTGAGGGGGAATGGGATAGGTGCTGTGGTGCTCATGGGTGAGCAACAAATGAAGTGCAAAGTAATAAATTAACTAATAGTTTCAAAGAAGTTTGGTTTACAAAAGCCATCTGTTTTAATGTTAATATATTTTACCAGCTGCAAAAATACAGCCATTGGCTATAGGAATTACTTTCTTACTTGCTAAACATAGTTTCATTATCAGCGTCAGAGAATATGGAGCAACATTCTATTTAGAGCCCTTTCTTTCTAGCACACCTATTTCAGGTTTGTCTGCTCTTTAGCCTAAGCCCCCCTAATCTTGCTGACATAGCCACTCTTGTACCCCTTGCCTTGATTTGTGTTGTATGGTTACAGAGCTTTGCTTCGCCGTGTTTAGTTTAATTGCATCATAGTAACACATTGGTCCTCATTATGAGGTTACCGGTAGGTCGCTGGCTGCCTGCTGGCAACCTCGGATTACCGTTTCCACCACCCGACATCCTGGTAATACTGGGATATTACGGCAGCGGGGGAACGGTAAGTTCCCATTCCTGTGGAGTACTCATAGGACTCCACAGGAATGGGAACACTGAAGTACCTACACCGTTAGTAACTGTACTGGTGCTTCAGTGGATTATCTGCCGATAGGGGCATGAACTACTGGCAGGTCAGTCCTGCCGGTAGCTCACAGCCCCTACTGGCAGACTCAGAGTGACACGGTCCAGAAAATGTGCCGGTAATGTTGTTACCGGCACCTTGTTTCCGGAACGGCTCACTCCTAATGAGGGCCATTGTCACAGACATGAACATACTCACTCACATCTTTTCATTTCCAGTCCCTGCTTTCACGATCTCTCTCTCAGAGGGAAGTTACACTGAAGATGATGCATGCGAGCAGGAGCCGCTGTCTGCTTTATCATCAATGCTGTAATTCTGCAGGACCTAGACTTGTAATGTTATTGCAAGGTCAATGAACACTAATTCATTACTTTTGGAAGAAACTCAACAATGTGATCTTTTTCAATGATATATGCTCACAGACATGCCCTTATGTTCCCGCACAGTGATATTTTGTCTTGGAATCCTGCCACCAACGAAACCGCGGATGCTGCCCATATTGTAATGTTTTCAGCCCTGGCAGCAATGAAGGGAAGTGGAAATGCTTTCATTAGATGTACCCATAACTTATCTTTGAGTTGAAGGGGTCGCTGAAAGCTGTAACTCTGTTCCATGTTTCAGATTTGGCGAAGTGAAACTTGGGTGATGACAAGCTGTATAGGATTTCCAAGTCTTCAGTTTGAGGGAACTTTCTCTGCTCTGGTGATCCTGGTATTGCTTGTGTGATAGGGTGGGATTTCTGTGAAGTCATAGTTTGAATGAGCACAAAAATGCTTTTTTCCTTAAGCTTTATAGACCTGGCTCTCGGGCCGTACTGGGAGTTATGGGCCCTGAAGACCAAGTTAAAGGACTGAGCGCAACAAGGTGCAGCACGGGGAGGAGGAGAGCAGTGCTGGTAGGGGGGCCTTCACCCCCCCACTGTTAGTAGGCAAGGAGTAGGGGGGGGTTTAGGTGCATGGGCAGTGTCTGTTAGGTGTGACCCAAGCAGGGAGGAGAACTGTGCTGGCAGCATAGCTCTCAGCATAGCACTCCCATGAAGAGGGGGAGCGCTGCGCTGAAAGCCATGGCTGCATGGCTGTCAGTGTGGTGCTCCCGTGATTCAAGGAAGCTCCATCCTGAGAGTCATGTGGCAATGGCACTGCCATTGCCATTATGGTAGTATGGCTGTCACCACAATGCTCACTCTCATTATGGCTGGCAGCATGGCAGTCCCATGATGAGAGGGAGCACTGCGCTGAGATCCGGACTTCCCTCATTGCCCAATTTCCGGAATACACCGATTTTCAAAACCAGAAATTGGCCAATGGGGGAGTTCCATCCTTTCCCCGGGGACATAATATGGCTTAAAGATCTAAATCTCCCATTGGATATTCACAACATAAACTTGGATAAGAATGCTTCTTGGGGATTAAGGAAATCAATGGGCATTTCGTTTAATGTTCAGTCTGCTATGAGAATATAGCTTTGAGGCCCCGGCTGGTGGGTGGACATGGGGTTTAAATGGCCACCATGCCGAGCTTTGATAGGCCTGAGCGAAGCAAGGACCTCAGCTTTTGCTGCTACCTGTTAAAGCCCATATCCGCCCCCCAGCCTGGCGTGAAAGGGTAAATCCCGGGGTGCAGATAGTTTTCTTTTTTTTTCCTTCTGATGGAAGATTAGCTCACTGTGAGGAAAAGAAAAGTTTTTTTTTAAAAAAATGGCTTCCACCATTGAAATGGAACAGGGACTAGGTCCCTTTTCAGATGATGGCAGCCATGGAAAACATGATCCAAAATGGCCACTGTCATCCAAAAAAGGGACCTAGTCCCTTTTCTATTTCAATGGCGGCAGCCAGATGGGTGGAGCTTAGGGACCAGAGCGCAAGGCTCCGGTCCCGCAGGTAAGTGGGGGTTGAGGCGTTGAAGGGGGAATCGGGTGATTTGGGGGTAGGAAGGCAACAGGGAGATGCTCGCTGTTGACCTCCCTACATTAGAAAGAAAAAAAAGGAAAAAAATACACCACCCGGGCAAGGGCCTTAGGTGGATGGAACAGCGGGAGGGGATTGTGTATTCTCATCTACTGTTCCAGCCACCTGATTAGTTAGCTCACCCTCCCCGGGTGCGAATATTTTTAATTTCTATTTAAAGCAATAATAAACATTGTACTGACTTACATGTTTAGCGCATGTTGTGGACACATTTGACACGGCCCCCTTAAGAGGGAGGGAACTGGGGAGCGAGGGAGGGAGCTGGGGGAAAGAGAAGGGGCGGAAAAGAGGAAGCAAGTTAGTAAGTGAAAGGTCAATAAAGGAAGAAGATGTGCCAGCCTGGTGTCCTGTGTCAATATTGAATGCATGTGCGAGTAGAGTGCAAAAACTGGTGACGAGCCAAGGCCCACGCCCGCCGTCTTGTGGAGGAGAAGATGCAGATCCAGAGGACGATCGCTGCCACCCACGTGCAGCGAGACTCACGCTGTAGCCAGAGGAGGGGGCCAGCGCAGGTGGAGAAGAGGCAGACCGGTAGAAGGGGTCGACGCCCTCGCAACAGCCTGCGGTGTGGAGGACTGTGTAGCTGCGCAAAGCTGAACGGTGCAGCTGTGAGGCGGACGCAAGAAGGCTGAAGGAGGCAGCCGCCCTGACGGGGAGAAGAAGCAGCCAATCTGAAGGAGGAGAGGATCGAAGACACGTGGATGGCCGGAATCCACCCGACGTCTGTCAGCAGCGGGGAAGAGAACCGGGACTCCGCGGATGATGGCTACGTAAAAGAAGCATCCACCGTAAGGAGCACTGTGGCTGGGGCAGAGTACACATGCAGAAACCTGGCCCAGCACAAGACGGGTGCCCGCCCTACAGACTCAAAATAAACACGCTTGCCCAAACAAGGCTAGGCATCACCCGACAGGCTGCGTATCACACATGCTGCAGGGCCTTCACTGCAGCAACACCCACTAGAAAGCGAGGAGCGGAAGGCAAATGTTCACCGCAACAATAACAGAGGTGCAAGCCCCCCTATGATAAGAAGACCCAGAACCAATTCCACACGCGGGTGCACACGACGGTCAGTGCACCCACCCTGTGACTAGGGCGTACATACACAAGAGGCCACATACCATGTGCACCACGCAGCTGGGAGGGCAAATCATCCCACGCAAGTCAGCCTCGACTGATACACGCCAAAGGAACAGTACAAGACACCACACTAGCCCATGTGAAGGCAATACCTCGGTCCACAAACCAGAACCCTATGCTCAGAAAAAGCACGAATGCCGTGCCAACAAGGTCAGTAGTCCTCAAACTTCGGTTTGCAAAGGTAGCGGGCGCCCCTCTCTCGATAGAACAAGGCTTGATAACCTGTTCAGTGGTTATTAACCACTTGAGAGTTCGCAGCCACTGCTTTTTCTCACTGTGTGCCTTTCACAGATGGGAAATATCCATTTGCATATCAGTCTTTGTCCTGCCCAGGGGCAGTCCAGCACCGAAATGCAATGGCAATTCCAACCTGAACGAGAGTACCACCAGGAACCACATACACGTGTTTCACCCTTTTTGGGGATCATCAGTGAGGTGAAGCTGATGCCTCTCTAAGCACAGTGAGAGGGAGACCACGTCTGGTTGCCCCCAGGAGACCTAGGGTTACCAATCCAAGGTTCCTTGAAATTTGGTTTACAAAGGAAGCGGGCGCCCCTCTCTCGATAGAACAAGGCTTGATAACCTGTTCAGTGGTTATTAACCACTTGAGAGTTCGCAGCCACTGCTTTTTATCACTGTGCCTTTCACAGATGGGAAATATCCATTTGCATATCAGTCTTTGTCCTGCCCAGGGGCAGTCCAGCACCGAAATGCAATGGCAATTCCAACCTGAACGAGAGTACCACCAGCAACCCCATACACGTGTTTCACCCTTGTTGGGGATCATCAGTGAGGTGAAGCTGATGCCTCTCTAAGCACAGTGAGAGGGAGACCACGTCTGGTTGCCCCCAGGAGACCTAGGGTTACCAATCCCAGGTTCCTTGAAATTTGGTTTGCAAAGGTAGCGGGCGCCCCTCTCTCGATAGAACAAGACTTGATAACCTGTTCAGTGGTTATTAACCACTTGAGAGTTCGCAGCCACTGCTTTTTCTCACTGTAGCTTTCACAGATGGGAAATATCCATTTGCATATCAGTCTTTGTCCTGCCCAGGGGCAGTCCAGCACCGAAATGCAATGGCAATTCCAACCTGAAGGAACAAGTTACTTACCTGTAACTGTTGTTCTCCAGCATGGGTCTGGCATGGATTCACATGCTCATGAATATTCCCCGTCGTCAGGCTGGGAATCCTCGGTAAAGAAAAAACCAGTATCAGTTTCGTTTCTGATCTGTCTTTCGTAGTAGTAACCAATCACTGGTCTCTGTGTCATACTGACCACAGCCAATGACTGCCCTCTACCTAAGCACCGCCTCTGGCAGCCATCTTCAGATTTGGAAGCACGTGAAGTGGCAGTATGACCAAGTGAAGAGCCGCAGAGGGGTAGGCGGGAGGGTTCGCATGTGAATCCATGCCAGACCCATGCTGGAGAACAACAGTTACAGGTAAGTAACTTGTTCCTTCTCCAGCATGGGGTCTGGCATGGATTCACATGCTCATGAATAAAGAATACATAGCAGTACACACATGCACAACCACGGGAGGTGGCAAAGGCTCAACATTAAGCATCACATCAAACTCAACATTAAGCATCTTACCTCCTCACCAGGCTCACCTTAGGCGAACAGGTTGCGCAGCACTGCTTGGCCGACCCTGGACTCCTCCCTGGAATCCCGATCGACGCAGTAGAATTTCGTGAAGGTGTGCGTTGACCTCCACGTAGCAGCCCTACATATGTCCAGCAGGGGCACACCAGAAAGGAACGCCGTGGTAGCTGCGATCGCTCTGGTGGAATGGGCTCTCGGACGGCCAGGCAGCGGTCGGTTTGCCAACCGATGACAGTACATGATACAGCCGGAGAGCCATCTGGAAATGGAAGCCTTCGAGAGAGCCTTCCCCTGATTGACAGGTCCAAAGTTCACAAAGAGTTGTGACGTCTTCCGAAAACACTTTGTGCGGTCCACGTAGACCTTCAGCGCTGTAGCCACATCCAGCGAGTGCAAAGTCCTCTCAGCCGGCGACGAAGGCGACGGGAAGAACACAGGCAACACCAAGAGTTCGTTGAGATGGAAGTCCGACGGTACCTTGGGCATGAAGGAGGGGTGCGTCCTGAGCACTACCCTTGTGTCGTGAAAAGTCAAGTACGGGGCCTTGCAGGAAAGGGCCTGGATCTCTCCCACCCGTCGTGCGGAGGTGATGGCCACAAGAAACGCTGTTTTCCACGACAGAAACTTCAACGGGGCCGAGTGCAGAGGCTCGAACGGAGGTCCCATGAGCTTGGTCAGCACCACGTTGAGCTCCCACGCCGGGGCCGGAGCCTTCACCGGCGGGAACGATCTGAACAGTCCCTTCATGAACTCTTTCACCAGACGATGAGACCACAAGGACGTCCGCCCCGTGGTTCTGGTGTATCGGGAGATCGAAGCAAGATGAATCTTGATGGACGCATGTGCCAGACCAGCTTTGGCCAGCGTCAGCAGGTACGGCAGTACCTGAGGAGCCGTAATCCGTAGAGGGTTAATCTTCTGTGCGTGGCACCAGACAGAGAACCTCTTCCATTTGTGTCCGTAGCATTTAAGAGTCGAGGACGCCCTGGCCTTTGCAAGAACCTCTCTGCAGTCGGCCCGTATGTCGTATCCTCCAAACTCTAGCGCTGCAGGAGCCAGGCCTGCAAGTTCAGCGATTTCGGGTCGTGGTGGAGGATGGCGCCTCCTTCCCTGGAGAGCAGATCCGCGTCCACCGGCAGCTTGATTGGCGGGGACGCTGACAAGTCCAGAAGGTCCGGGAACCATATCTGCCTCGGCCACGCAGGTGCGACGAGGATCATCCTGCACCGTGACCTCTTGAGCTGGTTGACGAGCCGGATTAGCAGTGGCAAAGGAGGGAACGCGTAGAGGAACAGGCCCTCCCAGGGGAACGAGAAAGCATCGCCCATGCTCCTCGCCTGGGGAAACCTGCTGGCGAACCTCCGGCACTTGGAGTTCGTCGCCGTCGCGAACAGGTCGATCTGGGGTGTGCCCCACCGTCGGAAGAGGCGATCCACTAGATCCTGCCGTAGTTCCCACTCGTGGCACGAGCGCAGCTCCCTGCTGAGTGAGTCGGCGATGGTGTTTTTTATCCCTGCCAGATGAAACGGCACCAGAAACATCCTTTGGGCGACGGCCCAATGCCACAGGTCCTGCGCCTCCTTGGACAGTGCTGGGGACCTGGTTCCGCCCTGTTTCCTGATGTAAAACATGGTGGTGGTGTTGTCGGTGAAGATCCTCACCACCTTGCCCTTGAGGGACGGAAGGAAGGACCTGAGGGCCCAGAACACTGCACGGAGCTCCAGGACGTTGATATGGAGGGACTTCTCCGTCGGGAGCCAAAGGCCTCTCGCGTGCAGATTTTCGGTGTGCGCTCCCCACCCTTCCAGGGAGGCATCCGTGGTCACTGTCTCCTGGTGGTCTGGGGTCTGGAAGTCCATGCCCGCCGTCAGATGCGCGCGGGTGCCCCACCACCGGACCGCTCGGCGGAAACTCTCGTCGAGTGTGATCCTCTCCTCGAAGCCGCCCGTCGTTTGGATCCAGCGCGCGTCCAGGAACTCCTGCAACGGGCGCATCCGGAGCCTGCACATGGGAATGAGGTAGATGCAAGAAGACATCATTCCGAGGAGGGACTTGATGGACCTCACCTTGGCCACGTCGGAAGCCAACATCCGCTGTACCTTGCCCAGGATGGACCTGGTCCTTTCCTCCGACGGGGAGGCCAGAAGGGACACTGTGTCGAGCTTCGCTCCCAGAAACAGTGCGTTTTGCGCGGGTACCAGGTGGGACTTGGCGTAGTTCATGGAGAATCCAAGGTCCGTGAGAAGTTGGACGGTCCTTGCCGTGTGCTCCGCGGCGAGCTCCCTCGTCTTGGCTCAGATGAGCCAGTCGTCCAGGTAGGGGTAGACGTGGATCCCCTCGCAGCGCAGCTGCGCCGCCACCGGTGCAAGGCACTTGGTGAATACCCTGGGTGCCGACCGTAGTCCGAAGGGGAGGGCTTTGAACTGGTAGTGACGCCCTTGGACCACAAACCTGAGGAATTTTCGGTGCCCCTTTAGGATGGGAATATGGAAGTAGGCATCCTCCAAATCCAACGACGACAGGAAGTCTCCTTCCTCCAGCTGACCTAGGACGTGCTGGAGGGTGACTATCCGGAACTTCTGCGCCTTGATGAATTTGTTCAGACGTCGCAGGTCTAGGATGGGGCGCCATCCTCCCGTCTTCTTCTTCACGAGGAAGTATCTCGAGTAAACTCCGGAGCCCCGAAGCCTCTTTGGGACGAGTTCGATGGCGCCCTTCCTGAGCATCGCCCTTACCTCCAGGAGAAGCTGAGGGACGTGAAGCTCTTTCCTGGCCACGGGGGGGACGCGGGGGCACCTTCTTTGAAACTCGAGCGCGTGGCCCCGGGCTAAGGCGTCCAGCACCCAACGGTCGGTGGAGATGAACTCCCACACGCTGACGAAGCTCGTCAGCCGGCCTCCCACCGGGGTGCATCGGTGGGGGCCCGACCCCACGGTCGGTTCAATCCTGTTTCGACGAGGCTTTGCCGCCTTGACCTCCTTGGCGACGAAGGCGGGGTCCGCCAGACTTGCCTTGTCCTCTGTAGGCCTCCTGAGACGACGAGCGGGCCGCTTGACGGTAGGTGGAGAAACCGCCGCCGGAACCTTTGGAGGCGCCCTTGCCTCCGCTGCTCCGAAAGGACGTCCGTCGTTGCTGCAGAACCCCAAGGGCCCGGGCCGTCTCAGTGTCCGCTTTAATGGCCTGAAGGGAATCGTCCACTGTTTTCCCAAACAGGTTGTTCCCATCGAACGGCATGTCCAGGACTCTGGTCTGTACGTCTTGACGGAAGTCTGTAGCCTTGAGCCATCCACGCCGCCTAAGGCACACGCCGTTGCCCAACTGGCGAAACCCAGCGTCGGCGATGTCCGTCGCAATAGTGATGGCGTGGTCCGACGCCACCTCACCTTCCTGTAGGATCTCCAGGGCATCCGCCCTCTTGTCGTCCGGTAGGTAGTCCAGCAGGGGAGCCAGTTTGTACCATAGCTCCCTGTCGTAGCGGGCCACGATAGCCAAGGTGTTGGCCGCTTTAATCGTCGTTGCTGCAGACGAGATGACCCTGCGTCCCATAGTGTCCAATTTCTTTCCCTCGCCGTCCGGTGGGGAAGTCGATGTGGAGGCCGCACCCCCCCCGCTTTCTTCCTGGCCGCCGCGGAGACGACGGAGTCCGGGGTAGGCTGCGCCCGGAGGCACAGGGGGGCCGCGTCCGGGACCCGGTACTTCTTCTCGTACCGGTCTCTTCTAGCTGGCGTAGTGGAAGGGTTCTTGAGGAGGGCGAGGCCCTCATCCCAAATGTCGTCCAGTAGAGGCACCACGAGGACCGTCTTCCTCTTGGCCTCGTGCCGTTGATAAAGGAATCCTTCCTTTTTCTTCTCCTCAGGGCAGAGTTGGAAAAGCTCGGATGCCCTGGCGATCATGGAGTGGAACGAACCAATCTCGTCGGGCGGAGAAGCCCTGGTGGGAGGTGACGACGGTAGATCCTCGTCGTATACCTCGTCGTCCGTACCCGTCGCTGCCGTGTCAGTCCCCGTATCATCCCCTCGGGTGGACGGGGAGGAGGGCTGGACGGTGCGCGACGGCTGAAAAGGAGGTGGAGGGTGAATCCTTCTTTTCTTGGGTGGAGGAACACCAGAAGGTCCCGGTTCAGGATCCCCCGACGGGAGAGGTTCCTCCGTCGGCAACGGTAGTCTCGTCCTTATCTCTGAGCATAAGGACTGTATAGCCAACAAAATGGCCGCCGAGTTGTCTTGCGGCGCTGGCAGAGGGGAATCCGACAGGCGATCAGGGGCCCCGTCGGCACCCTCGACGATGTCGTCGTCACCTGCGTCGGGATCCATCCCGACGGGCCGGTCTTCTTCCACGCCAAGGCCGTGGCTTAAGACCTCGATCAGCTCTTCCTCCGAGGTTGAAGCCGAATCTACGACGACGCCCTGCCCCCCCTTTTTCTTCCCCGCCGGGGATTTCACGGGGGTCCTATCGATGGGCACAAAAGAGGACTCCCTCCGAGGTGGCAGGGAGACTCTGAGCCCCAAGGTCGCCACCACTGGTGTAGCCTCCACAGGCTGAGCCAGGGTCGCCGCGACAGTATCGATAGAGGGCTTGGCCGGATGGATTAAGGCCTTCACCACCTTAGGTGCGCTCACCGCCTTATCCTTGAGGGGGGGGACACTGCCTCGCTCCCCCTCCGATGGGGCCTTCGAGCTCGACCGGGGCCTCTCCAGGAGCTTCCCCGGGTGCTCGCCCTTCCTCTTACCCGACCCAGAGCGTTGGCTCGTGGCTGAAGGTGCCGGGGAGGGTGCGCCCTGCCTGGCGCCCGTAGAGCCCGACCGTTCGGCGCTCCCGGTGCCAGCGGACTCGCGGTGCTTGGCCTTGTGTTGGACCCCCATCGCCGGGGCGTCCACAAAGGTCTTAGAAGACTGCTCGGATTTCTTCCTCTTCTTCTCGCCTGATGGGCTCTTCCCTTCCAGCCAGTTGGCGAGACGTTGATGGCGGTCCTTCATGGTCCGCTCCGACATATTGCCGCAAAACGCACAGTCCTTCTCCACGTGCGTCTTGTCCTCATGTAAGCAGTAGAGACAAAAGGAGTGTTCGTCCTCCTTAAAGACGTTCTGCAGCTGGCATCCAGGGCAGACCCTGAACAGCTTTCTGGGCGTCGAGCTTCTCTTCTCCTGGGCCATGTCCGGGCCTGAGAAGCTTCTGGAGTCCTCCAAAAGCGTAGCTCGACGAAATCTTCACCCTTGAGGGGCGCAGACGAATCCGACACGGGTCCCCGTTGATCAGATGGAGAGTCGGTGGAGCTTGAGGCTCTTTTGACCGAAAAAACGAAGTTTTTGAGCAAAAAAAGTGAAAAAATAGCACTAACGCTCGAGAGCAATAGCACGAGGATCCCAACACATGAACGTGCGGTAAAAATCTGAAGATGGCTGCCAGAGGCGGTGCTTAGGTAGAGGGCAGTCATTGGCTGTGGTCAGTATGACGCAGAGACCAGTGATTGGTTACTACTACGAAAGACAGATCAGAAACGAAACTGATACTGGTTTTTTCTTTACTGAGGATTCCCAGCCTGACGACGGGGAATATTCATGAGCATGTGAATCCATGCCAGACCCCATGCTGGAGAACGAGAGTACCACCAGCAACCCCATACACGTGTTTCACCCTTGTTGGGGATCATCAGTGAGGTGAAGCTGATGCCTCTCTAAGCACAGTGAGAGGGAGACCACATCTGGTTGCCCCCAGGAGATCTAGGCTTACCAATCCCAGGTTCCTTGAAATTTGGTTTGCAAAGGTAGCAAAGGTCCTCAAACTTCGCAAGGAGAACCTAACTGACGGAGAAAAAGGACAAAGGAGTGACAGACTCCCAGGAAACACCTCAATGAATCACACAAGGAGAAGGCAACCATGTCCCAAGGGGGAGCAGGAGCAGCAGACGCAGCGGCACAAATCATGGCAGGGGTGGCCCCTACAAACCCAGTTACTTTTTTACACCAACCAAACCCTTTCACCCTAGAACTACTGGAAGATCAAGGCCAAAAATGGCAGGAGTGGATTGAGGAATTCTAAGAATTCATGAGAACGGTAGGGAACCAGGAAGCGCCCAACAAACTTGACATCTTCACGAATCTTGTAGGGAAAGAAATGAAAGGCATTATTAAAACCATCCCTACCCAAGAAAAGTCCACCTAACAACTCCTTACTGCCGCAATCAAGGGACGACTGGTAGTCCTCCCCAACAGGGACTACTAGCGATATACTTTCAACCAGTGTGCCCAGGCACCACATGAGACAATCAGACAATTCATACTACGACTCCAGAGAAAGATAACATATTGCGACTTTGCAAACTACAATGATGCAGCATCTCATCCTAGTTCAGTTAACATCTTCTAAAGAAACCTCTCCCGTTGAAGGAGATAGCAGACGTGACAAGGGTATATGAAAGAGTCGACGCACAAGCAGCAAATATAGAAAACCCTAAGAAAATGGACACGGTGGCCGCCATGGTTACCAACCCTCAAGGGCAGGCCAGATATCGGGGTACAACAACCCGCCAAGACACGTGGAAAAACAATCGCTGATGTGCATGAGGTGCGGCCAGGAGAACCATTTCCAAATTATGTGCTGGCAAAAAGCACCACTGCTGCAGGCATATAGACCGCCTCCCCAGTCGACCCCCAACAGGACATATGACTCAACGAGACCACCCAGCCCATGGCCGTACCCAGAGAGGGATAGTGCAAGGACCAACCTCAACAGAAACACAACAATGTACGCAACCCATCCTGAGCTGTGGAAAATCTACAGGTTGACACACCTGGCAGACTCTTCGAGACACCAGAAAACCTCTTGCATGCACAACCATGCCAAGTGGAAGACCAGAGATCCAGATGAGAATCATCTTCAACAGAGACCCACATGGGAACACCCCAGTAGAAGAAGAGCCATCAAGTACAGAGCCATACTATGAATTTGACAGGTACAGCAGGGAATATTTCCGGCTCATATATGACATACATACATAGAGGACAATGCATTCCTTCCACGATTCACGTCATACACAGCCCTGTGACCGCGAGATGTCTCCTCAGCTACAAAACGGCCACCGCTTTACAGCTTATCAACATCCAATAACACCAGTCTGAGATGATACAGGGTCTCCCACCACATGCCCAGACCCTGCAGACCTTATCCCAAAGGGCATTAGACATCGATGAACTGAAAGCGATGTTCCCCGACCAATTCAAAGGTGTAGGCATGATAAAGGACACCATCATTCGACTCCATATTGACCCCACGGTACGTCCCGTACCGCAAAATCCCCAGAGAATAGGGTTTCATCTGCAGGCCAGAGTGACACGTGAGCTACAATTACTGCTTGAAAGTGACATCATTGAAAGAGTCGATGGACCCACCCATGTGTATCCCCCCTGTTGGTAGTTCCCAAGTCGGACGGATGCCTTGGTCTCTGCATAGACATGCAGATTCCCAATACCGCAATCCAGAGGGAGAGACATCCCGGGCCCAACATCGAGGACATGCTGGTAAGACTCAATCAGGCCACTCGGTTCTCGAAGTTAGATCTGAACCAAGGTTACCACTAGCTGGTCATAGACCCCGCCTCGAGACCCATAACAACCTTCACAGCACACAAAGGTTTGTTTCGCTACAAGCAGCTCAACTTTGGAATATCCTCGGCAGCCGAGATATTCCAGAAGATGATACGCCGACTGATAGCACCTGTCACAAACACTTTCAACTATAGCGACAATATCTTAGTGTCTTGTATCATCCAGGATCAGCACGACGACATGCTATTGCAGGTGTGCACTATTCACTCGAAGCTGGCCTCACCCTCACAGGTCCGAAATGCACCGTCAACAAACGCAGCCTGGGCTTCTTCGGGCACATATTCTCTGACCAAGGAATTAGGGCAGACCCTGAAAAAATATGTGCCATTATAAATCTGGAGGCCCCGAAGGACGTGACGGAACTGCAGTCCTTCCTGGGAATGGCAGGATACTGTGCCCATTACCTGCCACACTACGCAACACTAACCAGCCCTCTCAGGCGGCTCCTCAAGAAAGACCTCCCCTTCACATGGGATGAAGACTGTCAAGAAGCTATCAACACCATTAAACGAGAACTGGCAAACAACCGCCAACTGGCATAGTTCAAACCCCGACTGGAATACCAAGATCACAGTTGACGCCAGTCCGGTCGGACTAGATGCCATCCTAGCCAAAACCAACCCAAGTGGAAAATCCAACATGCGCATAGTATTGTACGCCAGCAGAGCGCTCACCGCCATCAAGCAAGCCTATTCCCAGGCAGAAAGCAAGAGCCTAGATGCGGTCTGGGCATCCGAGAAGTTCCACCACTTTTTAATCGGGAGAACATTCGTCCTCATAACGGACCATCAAGCACTCCTTTACCTCTTTGGGAACCCCAAGATAAAGATGCCACCAAGCATAGAATGGTGGGGTACTCAATTGCAAGAATACGACTACACCATCATTCACAAGCCCGGAGGTGAGGCAAACCCACCAGACTATTTGTCAAGGCACCCCGAAAGCGCACCTGAAAATAGTATGCAGCTCGAAGCAGACGCCTACATCGCGTACTTATCTCTTAATGCCCTCTGCCCGCCATCACAAAGGATCTATTCGCCGAGAGGAGTAGGACTGACCCCACCTTCCAAGCGGGCATCCAGCTCACAAATACCAACAGGTGGTGAAACCTGACCACAGAACACTTTGAGAACGGGGAGGTGGAAAAGAAAGACCTGCAGAGAATGGCAAGGATACAAAGAGAACTGGCCACAATGGACCAAAGGGACACTGCTGCGAGGAAATGGACTAGTGGCCCCCAAGAGCCTCAGGAAAGCCCTAGTCATCATAACGCACGAAGGACACCTGGGAATCACCAACACGAAGAAGATTCTGCAAAACTAGGTGCGGTTCCCATATAGGGACACAATAGTGGAGGGCACGCTAAAACACTGCACACCATACCAAGTAACAGCAGCAAGCAGACCTCTATGCCCACTCCAAATAGTCCCACTACCTGAAGGACCCTGGAAAAGGGTGGCAATGGACTTCTACAGGCCCCTAGAAGAAGGAGGCCATCTATTGGTAACCATTGATGAATACTCTCGCTTTCCCCTGTTAAAGTATGTCCAATGCACAGCATTCCACCATGTAGTGGCAGTAGAAGACGAGCTATTCAGTGAATGGGGTGTCCCAATGTAGTACAAACGGACAACGGCCCACCATTCCAGGGCCAAGAATTCAGAAAGTTTGCAGCGCACTTAGGATTCCATCACCAAAGGATTAGGCCACTATGGCCACAGGCCAACGGCATGGTGGAACAATTTATGGCCACTATAAAAAGGACATGCCAGAGAGCAGCCGTAGACTTAATGTCCATGCCCCAAGCCATCCCCCAAATGTTAAGGAGTTACAGGAATACACTGCATGAGACAACCGGGCGAACACCCACTGAACTCATGATAAGATGCAAACCATGGATCCGACTACTGCAGCAGTAAGATTACACCCCTGCGGAAGATGCAGAGATCAGGGAACGAGAGGCCGAAAAAAGAAGGAACGCCAAAGAGTGGACAGATCGTAAGCGAAAGGCTGAAGAACACCAACTCCCAGTGGGCGAGGTTGTACTTGTCCAGCAAAAACAACAAAGAAAGACAGAAACAAGATACAGGCCCGAGCCGCTTGTGGTCACTGATGTCAAAGGACCAATGGTCACGGCTCTGGGAGAAGACGGAGAGAAACGCCTCATTCTTCCTCAAGCTGTTCCAAGAGGATGCAGATAAAGAGACACACCCGGCGGAAGAAGAAGAAGAAGAACCTGGATAAACCTCCTGAGGATCCCCCGCAGAAGGTGCCCAATGGGGAGACCCATTATCCACCGAGTCGGCCCCAGAGAACCCTCCGCAAGCACCCCTGCCTCATCGAACAGATGTAGGCCATAAACTTCCATGATAAGCAACGGAGGGATGTTCTGGACAAATTGGATGCAGCCCCCTTAAGAGGGACTGAACTGGGGAGCGAGGGAGGGAGCTGGGGGAAAGGGAAGGGGAGGGAACAAGGGAAAGCAAGTTAGTTAGTGAAGAATTAATAAAGGAAGAAGACGTGCCAGCCTGATGTCCTGCGTCGTTATTGAATGCACATGCGAGTAGAGTGAAACAGAGCAAAACTAGGGACTTGATTTATTGCACTCATTAGAATCTAATAGTAAAGCACTGAGCAATAGGAATGTTTTCAGCTACAGTAGTCGGCTTTATTGTAGTTATAGAATGTCAGAATCATGACTCAGACCCGATTTTGATCGTCCCCTGATTTCTATGTAATACTGCACTACCAAAATGCATTTCCAGTGTCGAAAATAACATTGCTTGAATATGAAAGTACCGTATGGAGTGCAGGAAAATTGGTTGCATAGCGCAGAGAGAGAATGTTGCATGGTGCGTAGCCCTTCCTTGCACGGATGGATCTCCTTATTTATTTGCATTCTGGGAGGTTGTGGGGTGGATATTAGGAGACAGCAATTGCGGTCAGAGATTTGGCCTCGCCGGAGTAATTCCTGACTCTCTGAAACCTGAAATTATCACCCCGTGAAAAAGATACTAACTGCCAACCCCAAGGTGCAAGATAATTCTCAACCTATCTCACACCTAATATAAATGAAATTAATGTAGCAACATCCTTGTTCTAATCAGGAAACTTTAGATGACAATACATTAGACATTTTAGATCAAATAAATTAGGCAATGGTTCACAGCATTTTAGGCATTATAGTTACAAATTTAGTTTTGTGATATCCTCATCCAGGCTAACGAGGCTCCTGAAAATCATTCTCAAGTAATTGTCTATGGCTGATGGGGCTCAATATGGACGGGAAGAGGTCTCTGTGAGACAAGGAATAGTCCTTGATTGATGTGACAGTGTGCTAAGGTAGCCCAGGAGTTATCCAGGTACATGCTTGTCAGCCTAGGATTAAAAGTGGGTTGATGGCAAAGGTGGCTGGGAAATATTTCAGTTGGGCGAGTGTAATTGTTTGCTTGACTATATGGGAGCAACTAAGCATAGCGAGGGAGATTAACCTAAGCAAGGGGACAGGTCCTGTAAAAAAATGTTTTTAAAGCCACATAGTTTGCAATTGGTTCTGTATGGTATGGTACCCCATGAAAAAATCCAATAGTTGCAAGTCACTGACAGTACATGGAAGCATTTTCCAATGCATTTTCAGGATGTCTTTGGCCACTACATATACCAGTATAACAAACATATGGCTTGCTGTGCCCATACCTGTCCATGCAGGCTGCACCAATGTATGCTACTACTACCATAAAAGAACCTGCCCCTGTTGGTTTCACAAGGAAGAAATCTCATGCCAGAGTAAAAAAACATGTCCAGACTGGCTACTAGCCCGGTTGGGCAGTCTGGCCATTGAATAATACTTATGTTTGCTTTACCCTTGATGCCCAGTCAAAATAAGCCATACAACAATAAGAAAACATAACCAGACCTGTTGAACCAATGTAGGCCATTATAACTACATAATACCACATATCATGTTTGCTTTACCCTGGATGCCCAGTACAAAATGCCATGCACCCATCACGGCCAGTCTAGCAGTGTTATTACACTCATCATCCTGGCTTTAACCTTTGTACCAGTAAAAAATGTCATGCCACCAAAAGTAATACACGTCTTTAGGGAAACCCAATAGAACTACCTAAGTAGTCGTTCTACCTTATATTGGGGGTGGGTCAATATTTCAAAACATCAGGAGGTAGTTAACACATATCAACAGTTTACAGTTGTGTTCATTAAATCAAAGCTGTAAATGGTATATTTAAAGTCATATTTTAATTCAATAATTTGTAGAAAAAATACATTTTGAGTTAAGAAATGATGGGACAACCCCATTCATTTGGTACAATAGGACATACACACAATGTCTAAAAAGAGTAAGACTGTTTAGTCGTGACACATTAATTTGTATATTTTGATATCAAATATCTAGAAGCTTAAAATGGATATGTTGATCTATGCAGAAAAAAGATTTTACACGTGCAAAGATCCTCAAGCCCTATTATGGGGCAGTTATTTAGTCAAGCTAGTAGTTGTTACACTAGATGGTTAGATAGAACTCAACATGTTTCAGTTCTCTGGTGATTCTGGGAACTTTCTTCAGGAGTAGTGTCACTGTATCTAAATCATTCCTTACAGTAAAAACAAACATCAGTAGGAGGTGTATTTAATACATTTGTCATCGGATATCAATTCCTGTTACTGGTATTGCATGGCGGGGTTGGATCTGCCTTCTGCAACTGTTGATATGAAACAAAAAACAGAAAAGAAAGGGATATAAATATTCCAATTGGTTCTGTATTAATTTCAATTTACAAGACAGAGCTAGAGTAATAATTTACCTAGTCCTGTCGGAGCAAGTGGCTCTTGAGGAGGTAAGGATCCTGAGTTAAGCAGGTTTTCGATCTCCTAGGTCTATTAATAACTCCAAGTTGAATTATATTACGACCTGCAAAGTTAATACGCATAACTTGGTGAAAGTTACTAACAGGTTGGCTCTGTTCATGTAGAAAAGTGCACTGAGGGAACAGTAGGACAAGGCTTACCTCATAAAATGAGAATTTGGAACTTCAAAAGTCGTTCTTTATAGATAGGGGCTTCGAAAGTTCAAGCCGCGTCTAATCGTTTATGTTAAGCGGGTGGGAACGGAATGTTCTCATTAGTCGAAATCGGTAGTAGTGGCCAGAGCCTAAAAAACACGGGAATTGGATCTATTATAGCGTTTGAGATTAGCTGTAAATTAGTGGTTTGTTGATAGAAATAAACGATTCCCTTCATATTAATGAATCGCTTACCTGTATTAGTTATCAGGTGGTCTTTGGCTCATGTATGGCTTAAGGCAGGTGTGTCTGTATTCTTTTTTCCGTTTTCTGAATGCGGACAGTACAATTTAAGGTCTGTGTAGACGAGATCCTTTATTGAATCTGTAGATAGGACGTGAATGGTCGTTTTAATAACTCTAAATGTTTCTAAAGCAACTGGCAAATTTCCGTTAATATCGCGTTTTTTTAGTCTATATTGATTTTAAATAGATTATAAACGGTTGGGAAACAGCGGGTTACCTGTTTTAGTTAGTCTGTGCACTAGCGTCCTTCCTTTTCCTGGATCCTCTGCCTGGCGCTGTCTCGATCGCGGGCGCCATCTTGGGTAGAGGGTTTAATATAGGCTTACTAGTCCTTTTTTAGTTTTTATTAGTGCCGGTAGTGTTTACTAATACCGGTTGTTTTAAATGTCTAAAACACACTTAAAACAAAGGGTACAAAAGGCGGTGTTGTGTATAAAGAAATAGATTCCACTATACATTCACTGAATATCTATCCTGATAACAATAAAACGTAAGCAAGAATGTAATCTAATTACATAGCTCCTTGTGTATAAGTAGCAACCACAGGGTGATAATTAGCTATTGAGAAGCACATTAAACCCTATATAGAAAAGTGGTATCTGGCGCTTAAATCTTGTGCCATTCAATGGCTTCGTTTAGCCCTAGTTCATCACTTTTAGTTTGGAAAATAAGTCTCTGTTCTTTTTCTAGTAGAAGATGTTTCTTCTTTGTTATGTCGTTTCCTTGTAGTGTAAGTAGTACTGTCCATTTTATGTCGTCACTTGAATGGTTTTTATCTATAAAGTGTTTTACCATAGGGGCTAGGATGGTTTTATTGCGTATGCAGCTCCGGTGTTCTATGATGCGTGTTTTAATTTTTCGAACGGTTTTTCCTATATACTTTAAGCCACATGGGCAGGTTATCATATAGATAACAAATTCTGAATTGCAATTAGAGAATTGTAATTGTTTCCATGGAGTAGATAACCCTATTTCAATTTCTTTAGATTTGTTAGTGTATTTACACACTGAACATCCCCTGCAGGGGTAATGGCCAGTGACTGGGCTAAAACCCCATGTTTTAGTTAGATTTTCAACTTCTGGTGGTTTACTTCTGAATTTACTGCTACTCAACCTGTTTCCTATGGTGGTAGATTTGCGATAAGCAAAAAGTGGGCAGGGGAGTTCACTACTAGATTGTGCAAAAATCTTCCATTGTTTACGTACTATGTTGGTTATGGAGAGACTAAGGTTGGTGAAAGTATTCACACTCACTATTCTTGTGTCTGGTGGTTTTTTTACTTTGTCCTCAAGTAAGGCTTCTCGATTGTTGTTATATGCTCTTTTACTGCCCTTTTTATCAGTTTCTTAGGTTATAGTCGGTCTTTTAGTTTTATAGAAAGAGCTCCTGCTTCTTCCTCGTAAGCTTCTCGGTTGCTACTATTTCTTTTTAGTCTTAAAAATTGGCCATATGGTAAGTTATCTTTGAGATGTTTGACATGATGGCTATGATAATGTAAAAGGGAATTTTTGTCTGTAGCCTTATGATAAGGCCTAACTAGCAACGCACCTTGATGGTGAAAGATGGTAAGATCTAGAAAGTTAATTTTTTCTCTTTCGATGTTCATAGTGAATTGTAAATGGCGATTTTGTTGGTTAAGCCATATTGCAAAGCTATTGGCTTCATCTTCTGTCCCGTTTCAGATGACAATAATATCATCTATGTATCTGGCCCATGATTTTAAGTGTTGGACAAATGGGTTGTTGACATAGATATATTTCTTTTAAAAAAGTTCAACATATAAGTTTGCTACACTTGGGGCCATAGTGGCTCCCATGGCCGTTCCATCTACTTGTTGGTAGAACTGGCCTTGGAATTCGAAAAAGTTTCTAGTTAGTGAAACCTCTATGCACCAAAGGATAAATGACGTTGGTACTGGGTCTTCATCTAGTCTAGTTAGTAGTATTTCTTCAAGAGTATCAATAGTTTCCCGTTGAGGTATATTAGTATATAGTGAGACGATGTCAAAGGTGATAAGATGGTGTGTGTTGATATCGTACGGGAGATTTTCATACCGATTGATAACTTCTTTAGTATCTTTGATGTAAGATTTCATTTTTGTTACATAGTTTTTTAGATAGTGATCAGCGAATTTTGAGAGGGGTTCTAAGATGGAGTTCATGCCAGCTACTATCGGGCGGCCTGGAGGTTTAGTGAGGGTCTTATGTATCTTAGGTAGACAGTAAAAGGTCGGCGTAGATGGATCTGAGTTTATTAGAAATTCACTTTCTTGCCGACTTATCCATCCGCGATCTGTAGCTTTTTCAACTTTCTGTTCTATCATTTTCGAGAGTTTTTTGGTGGGATTTTCTGGTAGTTTTTTGTAGTATTTTGTGTTATCAAGTTGGTTTATACATTCACTAACGTAGTCTTCTGTGTCTAAGACTACAATTCCTCCTCCTTTGTCCGCTCGTTTTATTATAATCCCTTCATTTTTCAAGAGATTATTTAGTGCATTTTGTTCTGAGCGGTTAAGGTTTTGAAAGGCCGAGTGGTTTTGCTTTTCTAATCTCTCAATTTCTTTTAGAACTCTTTTTTCAAATATTAGTGACTCGGGGAATGAGAGTGGCTTGGGGGACAAAAAGTAGATGGATTTTTCAAACCTGTGCAATTCTTAGTGTGTGGTATCGTAGTTTCGTTAGCAGTATTAACGAAGAATTTTTTCAAATGAATCTTACGCATGAGTTTTTGAAAATCACTGCGAAAGAGAAATGGGTCGTGTTTCTTAGTGATAACGTAGCCAAGGCCTTTATTAAGGACTTCTTCTTCTGTTTCAGTAAGTTTGTATTTAGATCGGTTAACTAAGAGCGATTGCCGCTTCTTGTTTGTCGTCTGTCGTTGTCCCAGTTGCCCCGTTTGGGGCCCTGTTGTAAAAAAATCCTCGATTTGTTTCCCTGATTACCTTGTCCTCTTCTGTTATTTCCTCTTCCTCGTTGGGGTGGATTGCCTCCAGTGGCGGTGTCATCAGGGTCACTGCTGCTATTACTAGAGCTGTATGAGGTGCCTCTGAATCTAACTCTACGATTTTTATTTGGGTTCTGTACACTATTTCCTTGTTGTCCTTGGGTTTTGTATCCATCTTTTATATATGGGTAGGCTTTTTCGTGGGAATATTTCGTAAGGTCTTTTTTCAGAAGTTGTATTCGTTCTTGGGTGTTGATTTGTTTGAACTCTTTCAAATCTTTGTCTATTTCTTCCAATCTCTTTTTCAGTGTTTCTATTGATATTGTTTTTTTCAGATCTTCTTCTATTTTGGTTAGATCTATTTCTATTTTTTGAGCCATTTCTTTTGCCGTGTCGATAATTAGAATGAGCCAATCACGGCCGCAGCGGTTGGCTATATAACTCCATTGGAGTTTGAATTTAGGATTATCTAAATGCCACCAAAAGTAAACATAACTAGACTGACCGCACCAATGTAGTCCAGTCTAGCCACGTAATAGCACATATCATGCATGCTTTATGCGTAATGGCCAGTAAAAGAGTGCCATGACACAGTAAGAAAGTATTTCCAGATTTACTGCACCAATGAAGGCCAGTCTAGCGACGTTATGACATTCATCATGCTGGCTTTTCCCTTCATACCACTAGGAAATGCCATGCCACAATAAGAAGACATAACTAGATTGGCTGCACCAATGAAGGCAGGTCGAGCATGTTGGCTTTACCCTTTATGTTCAGTAAAATATGGAATGCAGCAGTAAGAAAACATGTGCTAAGCCCACCCCCAATCAGAGGTATGCTCACAGACAGGCACACACATACATTTGCATAGCATTCATTCATGCACATTCACTCTATTATTCACAGCATATTCATACTGCTTTCGTACACAATCACACCCCCATTCATACCGTATTCATTGACTCTCTCATTAACACACACACACAAACAACACACATTCTCATTCCCAAATGCATGCACAGTGGAGCTCAAGCGCCTCCTTCTTGCTGCCACAGGGGCCTTGAATGTGCAGGGGGGTGCAATTATGCCTGCAGTACCCCAATCAGCATCCCCAATGGACCATGCAAGGTTAGGGAAGCAAAATGCCCCCGGGCTTGCGTTGTCCATAGGACATGCGCTCTGGGGTACGATAAACCTGTTAAAGGTAAACCATGTTTTCTCTGACAGCTAAGCCAGGCCAGGAGTGCTCTCTCAGCTGCTTGCTGCAGTTGGGGCAGGGCTCTGTGTTTTCACAGTCTGGGTTGGCCCATGCATAATGTATGATGGTTCAATGCCTGCTCCCATAATGGAAAAGCCCCACTTGGTTGTACATTCCCTCCTGATTGTCAGATGGTTCTTCTGATATGTGCAACTAAGTGTCCCGTCTGATCACCTTGCTGGATGGTGGTGTTGCCAACTGGGCCAGGTACTGCCGCAACTGACATGATGTTCGACTTGGGTGTGGCATCGTATGCCAGGACTACTCCCACCATACCACGTGCAGATGGCAATAAGTTTGAAATTTTAGGAAATATTTAATTGCATTTTAGGTATTATAGTTACACATGTAGCTTAGCTGTGACATCCTCTTGGAGGTCAAGAAGGCTTCTCAAGTTATTATTTTGCCTGACGGAGGAGAATGGGGACAAGAAGAGGGCTCTCTGAGCCAAGGAATAACCCTTCAGTGACATGACAGTGGACCTAGGTAGGCCAAGAGTTATCCAGGTACATGCTTGCAGGTCTAGAAGGTGGGGATGTAAATGTCCTCCTGAATGTCAGGTGGTTATTCTGATATGTGTGACAAAGTGCCCTGCCTGACCATCTTGGCAGATGGTAGAGTTGGCAAGGGGCCAGGTGCTGCCACAAGCAACATAATGTTTGGCCTGGGGCTGCCATCAGGAGAATTCCAAGGTTACAAGGCACCATGCCATGTACAGAAGAAAGGGCCTTGTCACAGTGTAACCATAGCAACTCCTTTAAGAGAATTGAGGGGCAGGGTTCATGTTGATCTGGAAGCACCTATACATTCAAGTTCCTGTGTGCAGGAGCTGAAACCACTCCTAAACAGAGTGAGGCCTAAGCTAAGCTGCAGTATCCCACAGAGTCAACCAGTTCCAATGTTAACAACATAAAGTGCACCACGGAATTATGAACTGCAATATGGCAGATATGATTCCTGAAGCTGCGGTCCAGCAGACACTAGAGACTCAGTCAGGCCTAGTAAACTATGACTACGCCTGAAAGGCAGCATCAGGGTTTTCAGGCTGAAGAAGCACCCAGGGGTACGGACAAGCCAACCTCAAGTGCCAGACCAGAACTGTAAGCCATACCCAGAGGTGGAGTCCAGCAGCTCATCCCCATCCCATCTACCAAACCTGGATCCCATTATTCACGAGTGAGGCTACATATTCCAAGGCCCAGGTTGAAGAACTCATTTGGTTTTGGCTGGAGAGGGGAAGATAAGAAGATGGAGTTGATAAAGAAGGGGCTGGAGACAGTGATCCTGGAGTGTGGGGAGATCAGGAAACAGGTGGCTGGAGGAGAGCCCTAGAAGGCTACAGTAGGGAAGCAAAGGAGGCTGCAGGTAGGGCCCAGGGCTGAGAAAGGACAAACCCTGAAGGTGGGGAATCAAGGGGGGGAGTGGACTGGAAGGAGCATGATCCAGTAAACTGGTGAGAGAAAGTTCAAGGAGGTTGGGAGTGGATTGACACAGAGTGCCAGGAAGAGAGAGGCCCTGAGAAGGGTAGGAAATAGGGTACCCAAATGGGTGAAAAAGAAGAGAGAGAGATGGGATCTAGACAGCCTGAATAACTCTGAATACGGAAAGAAAGTGGCTAAGGGAATTGAAAACCCTGATGTGTTCTAAGGGAAGTGCCCAAAGAGGTGAAGAAGATGTTATTTGTTCTTAGGGAAGTGCTCAAAGGGGTGAAGAAGATGTGGAGCAGCATAGACATATTGTGTAAGGATAAAGTGATAAGAGATGGACAAGGAAAGAACAGGAGAAAGAGAAATGTGATGCAGAAGGGTCAGAGGAAGTGCTGAAAGAGAGGAAGGAGTGGGGAAAGGGTGAAAGAGGGGTTGGCAGATAGAACTGAGAGGGTTCCAGTGGGTAACCAAAAGAAGGTAATAGAAAGAACTGCAGAGGTGAATTTGTTGACCAGTAAAATACTGGGACCGGAGGTAGCAAAGAAAGGTGTGGAGTGGAATTTTATTGAAGAGAATTTAGCAGACTCTGATACCAAGATGTCTGCACTGAGGAATACAGATAAAAGAGTGAAAAGGGGAGGGGAGAGAGAGATTGGAGCAGGCGGCTGGAAGAGCAGAACTCTGACAGGGAGACAGTCAGGGACGTAGTGAGAGCCCTGTCCCAGCTTTAGTGTAGCCTCCAGCTATCCACTTGCACCAATACATATAGTAAGGCCCTCTGCTCACAGCCCCACATACAGAATCCACTCACAGTTTCTAAGTACAGAGCTAACCCTTGGACTGAGAACCAAAGGGAAGAGATCTGGATGGCAACCACAGGAGAAGAGACCACAATAACTGTGGTAAACATTGCCTGGCAACCCATTAAACCCCAGCGCTCACAATGTATTGTGTGGATTTGCTGGGAGATTTCCTGCCCTGGATTTCCTTAACACTGCCAGAACCTTTTGTTAGAACTCTGCACTTCCCAGATACTTTCTTTTTGTTAAGTTTTTACTGAGAATTACCCTGCAGTGGAGGATAACCATCATGACAAATTTTAGTTTAGTTCAGACTCTGCTTGTTCATTTTAGACTACACTGTACAAATGTATTAATAAAATCTAGTGTTAACCCTGTTGCATGGTCTGGCCTTTTTGTTGATCAATGTCTGTTATGTGATTTATGTCTGATCGTCAGGGAGCCTATTTAACACTTTGTGTCCACCCAAGAAAGAAGTTTAACACCAGTCTGTTTCTTCCTGAGTATGCCCCTGAAAATAAGATCCTTTTAAGAAGTACTGCACAGAGCAGCAAAGAAGTACAAGTATTTAGGCACAGAGTTCCATATTGCTTTATGAGTTACACACTAAACCTTAAGATGCTCTTGTAATCCATCAGAGCCAGTGATGACCTTCAGGACATCATAGACGTGCTCCTGCCTCCCGATGCCATTATCATGCAACCCACTCTGTTCTGGATGTACTGCAATTGCATTTCTTTTATTCCTTAGCGTTCCTACATGGACAATATTACATTATTCCAAATGGCGAAAGTTCATGTCCCTCATCAGGTGTGTCTTGCTTGAAGATCCATGGCAGGAATGTATACAGCATGTGAAGTTGTAAATTGGCTTCTTATCCACCATATTTATATGATATGATAAGTCATGTATAACGCATCTGGATACAAGTGTTTCTAGGTGCAACAAAACAAGGCGGGGATGACAGAGGGAGGACAAAAGAAACGATCTTACTAGGCCTTGTGTCATTCAGATCGAGCAAGTGCAGACAATGTAAAGTGCATGGGGGAGGGAGAAGAGGGAAGTGCTAGGGAGAGGGACTTGGATGTGGACTCACTTCTTGGACAGGACAGAGAGTCTGTGTTGCGCATGCGGCAGTCCAGTTTGTCAGAGGATGCGCCTGATGCCCTCCACCTCCTCTCAGCCACCCTGCACTTGCATTTCAGAGTGGCGAGGTCAGAGTCATACCAAGGGTTGCACTTGGAGGTAGGCTTCAGGCCGATTCTCATGACAGGAGCAAGGACGTCCAGAGTGTTGGAGATAGAAAGATGCAAATTAGATAGGGATGTGTCCGAGTGTAAGTCAGCCGCAAGCGTAAGAGGAGCAGGGAAAGTAGCAGCAAAGGCATCCACTCACACGCGCTTCATGGGCCAAATGATCGAGAAGGTAGATGGCAGTGTTGGGGTTGGCTTAGCCTGGGAGAGAGAGAGTTTCAAGTGAGAGGAGAGCTGAAAGTGGTCAGTCAAAGAGAGAGGAGTGGTGAGAGGATCCGAGAGGGGGATGTTTGAGGAGATGAGAACATCCAAGTTGTTCCCGGCAGAGTGTGTCTGACCAGAGGGTAGAATGAAAAGTTATGAAGGAGAGGCTTGAGTCAAAGATGATGATGAGGTTTTAGGTGTGATAGGTCAGAGTGTGGGGTGATCCCAAGGCGTTTTACCAGGAAAACAGCAAAGTATCAATGATTCAGGAACCTCAGATAATGACCTCTGTTTTACCACTGTTTAAGCAGAAAGAACTAGATGTCTTCCACTTCTTGATATTCCTATGAGGTTGGTTCTATCTTGAGGTTTGTTGCCACGGGATCATCACTTAGACATTGTATGCATACAGTTGGAATGGTACTGCAAACGAGTTGATGAGAGGGGTCAAGATCTACCTGGAGACACTTAAGAGCCAAGGTGAGATTGAACATTTCTTGGATAATTGTGGTTAGATAAACCCATTTATTGAAGTTGAGTTGTGCCGTGTTACTTGGGAGGGCCTATCCTTGACGAATGAATCAAACCATTTAAGGGCATTTTCAGCCAATTCACGTCTCTTGTTGGATAGAATGGTTCAGTGTGTCGTAAGTAGGGAAGAGGTCAAGAAGGACAGGATGTAATGGTTAGTTGCCATCAAGGGAACCAATTCTATTTTCCCACATGTACACCATTGTTGATAGTCACCACCTTGTGAGGTGCAACCCTGATTGGCAGTTTTTGTAAAAACTGATTGGCAGTTTTATTGCAGAAGCTCAAGCAACCAGATTTTAGCATTTTTTTCTTTTTCTGAAATCTCCAAAAACCAAACTTACAACTGCCAGTAAAATGACCACATCTGCAAACAACGTTTCCCAGGAGTCTGCGAATAGGCTGTAGTCCCAGAGGTACAGAAGCATGTGACCTTACTCCACCAATCAGCTGGAGTCCCTGTAAGTGTTAAGGACGTCCTCTCGGAGTCCTCTTTCTTAGCTGCTTGAACAGCAGATAAGTACCTTATTTGCCGCCTTTAATATGTAATGTTATTAATTATTTTTCTTACATTTTAGCTGTGGATGAGATTAACTGAGTCCCTTACTGGGCTCTGGGCATCATACTGTGTCGATGTGGCAAACTCCCTCACCAGGTGCCTTGGGAGCCTCTTCTACTCGGGGCCGGCTGCAGGAATCCCACCTCCATTTCCCACTACTTCACACCAGGCTGCAGATCATCTGGTGGGTGAGATCAGTGGCTAAAGCAGGAAGCGCCATCTAAGCACCACGCTCCAGCAGCGTACGCTACATGCTCGGAATGCAACAGCAGCACCTTCTTTTTCCTTTTCCATTGCCGCTTGTTCAGTGCTTGCGTCCACTGTGATCTGCGTCACTTCAGAGCTTGAGACAAGCAAGGCAGCCCTTGAGAGCTGTGTGTGTGGAATCCAATGAGATTACCCAGAGGAACCTGGTCTGGGACCCTTCTCATGTGGCCTGCGTTTTAGCCGAGGCCCGTGTGCAGAAGCAAGCCGATGGAAGCTGGAGAAAGGGAGACTCTCCATTATCGAGGCTGGATCCGAGATACCCATGCTGCAGAGGGGTGTGGGTCCCAAGAGTGTCTGTGGTAGCAGTAGCAGAAGAAAAGTCGGGAAGTGGAAGCAGCCTGCAAAAGCTGTAACTCTGGAGCTGGTGAATGAAGCGCCGTACTCCAAAGCATCAGAGACTCCTTGCCGGTAACTGTGACCAGCTGAATCACACTTGCATAGACGGTAAAGGGAGTGAAGTGTGCCGCAGTCATAGGAAGTCTCTTTGAACAAAGGGAAATGTATCACTTGCTTATTCGACATCAGCTAAAGCACTTGTGTGTAAAGAAAGTCTTCCTTTTCCCATTGTTAAATTAAAATCCTCAATGGGAGAGTTCACATGGCCCCTATTAAGAGGGAGAACATTTTCAGTAATAGTTTAAAAAGTAGTAGCAGACTTTCCAAAATATTTACAAGAATATTTCACATCAAAGTGAGATTGCGTACAAGGTATTGTGTTTCCCGATCATTGTTAGAGTAGAATACAGCTTGAATTAAAGGGAACGCAAGTTGTCCGTTGGTGTATACCATCAAAGAGAAATTGCACATGCCTAAATTTGATTTTGAAGTGAAACCTGACTCTTGTTACATTCTGAACAAACACTTAATTTTTGCAGAAGTTGTTGAATTCACAAGTAGAACAAGCATTACCCAAGCCAGTAGAAAGAACCGTCCAAAGGGGAAACCAGCCCAATTAAGAACTGAACCTCATTGTCTTGAGGTTGTTGGAGCTGATATAAACCCAGGGTCCTCTGATATAAGGGTGACAACATTATCCAAGGCTGGGAGAGTGGCATTGCAGCTTTGGGGTAACCCATGCAGAGAGGAAGGTGTACATAAATCTGGGGAAGGGAGCTGGGTGTGTGCTATAAGAAGTAAGCAAATATCTTTGAAGCTGAGTCTGTGGCACTTGAAAAAGAGAAGCAGTCTAGAAGCCAGGACAGCTACAAGATTGAGAGGAGAGGCAAAGAGGCTGCCCTTTCTTATGATATTGGAAAGAAGAGTCCTTGCCAACCTGTAGAGGCCGAAGAGTCTTGTATAAGTTGCCCAACATATTTCCACAATATCAAGTTGCAGCAGAAGCAGTAGAACTGTGGTTGTCTATAATTTTGTCAGAACACTTTTATTTTGATGAAGTGGAAGTAGTAGCATACTGTGAGGCAAAAGAACCTGCTTTCACAGTACCAGTGCCAGGAGGGAGCTGCCAACGAGAGAGCAACCCCCTTAGAAGACGCATCCTGACAAATTGCATTCAAGACGCTGCAGAAGTTACTGCACAAGTAAAGTTGTTGTCAAAGAAGAAGTGGTACTTTTTGTTTTGAACTTTATCCAGGATTACCGTTGGTGCTGTTTTCTTTGTGGAACTTGCAAAGGGAAGCTTTTCGACCAACGAAGAAGGAGCTGTTACCAGTGGCTTTTTGTTTGGGTAAACTTTTGTTTCTTTGAAACATTTCAAGAACTGATTTAAGACTTTATTTACCGTGGGGAGATATTGATTTTGGACATTCTTGGGGGAACAAGATTTACCCAGGGCAAGTAGAAGTAATCCAGGGCACTGGTTATTTGGTGATATTTTATTTATTTTGTTTATGCTGTACTTTGAATGTTTTGTTGTTTAGTGCCAGGGTTAGTTTTATGTGTGCTAAGTGGTTTTCCTGTAGATCCTAGACTAAGTAGAGAATCTTGTGGTAGAGTAGGATTAGTTAGGGTTTATTTGATGTTTTTGTTTAAAATAAAAGTCAAACCTTGAGAAAACCGAACTCACCTGTGAGCCTCATATTTCTGACCCCTCACATATGGTGTCAGGAATGCGATGTGACTCAATTGATACAAATTGGGGAACCCTAAGATTTGAAAAGCTTAATAAAAGAGCTTCTAATCCAACTATCGCTACTGAACACTAGCACTAGAGGAAAATTAATCCAACTAGGAGAAAGAGCTTTGATCCCCACAGATTTAATCCTCACACCCCCTAAGGGTATTTATATTCACCTTGCCTCTAAGTTAGGCCTAGTATGGCGGTATGGCCTAGATGTGTTGGCGGGATGATAGACCCAGACTGTAGTGGTGACATAAAAGTCCTAATGCAATTTTTAAAAAAAAAAATGTATTGCATAAATTAGTTTCCATAAAAAACTTAAATGCGCAGAATAAAGAAACACATTAAAAAACACACAAAAAAAGTGAAATAACTCTATGGGGAGGAAGTATAAAGCCACAAAATCAAAACAGATAAGTATTAAAAAGGAATGGCACTACGCCTCAATACACAAAAGTAAAAGCTTCTAGAATCCAAAAGAAACTAATTTTCCAAGATTAAAAAACATTCTCTCACACAATTCAGCAGTGCCAAGGTGAACGATACTTTTCCTCCCCATCTTAAGATAGACCACCACTCATGAGGGAGTTTTGATTTAAAGTTCTCATAGTATTTTCCCAGCCATTTTTCTCTGAGAACTTACAATGGAGCCCAACTCTTTACCAAGTGATGTAAGGTTTCAACCTCCAGTCCACAATAACGACAGGACAGTATTCGATCTTCCCTGTTTTTTTATCCTTCTTCCTGTAACTTCCATTGTGGGATAGAGGTTCAAACGGAATCTCAAAAATTGTTGTCTCTCTATTTGAGAAGGGAATTTATCTAGGTATGTAAGCACTGTGCCTCTGCTGAAATGTTCATCCAGGCCCAGGGAAATGGATTTATTTGTATGATCTAAGCTTGTCCTGGGTCAAAATCCAATCCCAATCAAGAAGCTTTTTCTTCACCCTGATCGGGTTTTCCACTAACAAATGTTATGTTTGTGCAATATTGTCCAAAATGCACTTACATGTTTTCTGCCACCTATTGAGAGCTGGGACATGTTTACTAGTTAGTGCTTCGTGAATAGGCAAATAAAACACTTCTTTCAGGGTGAACAAGGCATTTACTATAGAGGGCCAATGACTTACAGACCATAGCAGTGTAAAGTGATGTTAGGCCTAATTCTCTCCTCACACATTCAATAGGGAGAGATGTTGGAAGCCTCAGGACCCTTTTCCAAAATAGGCCCTCTAGTAAACGCCAAACCTCTGGAGCCACAAAGAAGTCTGCCTCAGCAGCATAGGTCAAAATGGGTGATACTTTTAATTTGTAGGATTCAATGAGTGCTCGACATGAAAATGAACAGTAGCGTCGATAAATAAGGAGAGCTTGTGATGCCAAGTTCTTAACTTTGCTTCTTAACCTAGACACGCCCGGTCCATCATTGATGCTGTCATTTAGGGTGATCCCGTGATAAACCATGGACAGGACCACTGGGACGGATTTCCCATTTAGGAACCACTTGAATTTCTTGGTGTTGTTTGTAGCTCCTAAGGTCAAGATTATCTATTTTTTTGGGTTAATTCTAAGATCATTTTCCTGGACATAAGATTCCAGTGCTTTTAACTGTCGCTGTAGACCTATCGCAGTCTGATCCAACAGAACATCATCGGCAAACAACAACCTGCCCACCAGAGTCCTCGCATTCTTTGGTGGAAAGCTTCTTATTGTTCCGAAAACTTCATACATGTCAGATATAAATAGGCAGAATACTGCAGGTGCCTGACGGCACCGCTGTTTCAACCCATTTTGTGAGTCAATGTTGTTAGAAAGGGTTCTGTATCTGTCCAGTCTGATCCTCAAAGTTTTTTTTTTTTTTAAAAAATATTTTATTGATTTTATATTTTAGAAAAACAAAAAACACACAACACAATACAACTGTTAATTATTTACAGAAACCACAAAAGAACATACGAGAAAGGAAAACGAAAAAAAAGAGAAAACTCCCCCCACCCCCCATCAAGCCAGAGCCGGCTCCCTTGTGTCCTCAGTCGGGGCACCGTCAGGAGAGACATTGTCCGTAGGCACATCTTCAGAATTCTCAGAGTCGTCCAAGCCCTGTTGTGGGTTGGTCATAGAGGCCACCAATTGTCGCCAGGCCAGCAAGGGCCCTATCTCCTCCTCGCCCCCTCTAGTGACCGCTTCAAACCAGACCACTGATTCAGCCTCCGCCCACCTCATAATGTCCGCCCACCACAGTTCCACTCTCGGCCTGCTAGCCGATTTCCAGTTCATGGCAATCCTGCGTTTGGCCAGAACATATGCCAGGTCCCTCAGCTTGCTCAGGTGCCTAAAGTGTCTGGGCCTGGGGAAGATCCCAAGCATACATGACCAGGCAGATCCCACGTCTAACACCACTCCCCCACTTGCGAGCTTCATCTTGACCTCCTCCCAAAATCTATACACTTCCGGGCAGGCCCAAAACATATGTAGCAACCCAGCTTCCACCTCCCCACCCCTGGGGCATTTTTGAGTAGTCGAGCCTCCGAACCGTGCGATCCTCTGGGGAGTCAGGTAGGCCCTGTGAGTAATGTAGAACTGGAGTTGTTGGAGCCGTGCATTTCTGGACACCTTTTTATGATATCCCAGGACCCCCTTCCACTGACCCTCCGTCATGGGTTCACCCATCTCCTCTTCCCATTCATGCCTCAGTTGGGGCAACTCTTTCCCAGCCTTCGTTCTGAGGAGTTCGTATATTCGTGATATTTCGTGCCCACCTTCTGAGACGTCATACATAGTTTCAAGGGTGGCATCAGGATCATCTGCCAGTGCCGTCTCCGGCCATCTCTTTCTTACACGTTTTACTAGCCTAGCATGGGTGATGTACTGGCCTCTGTGAACCCCCGTCTCATCCTGCAACTTTTGAAAGTCCAGCGCCTCCCCCTCTCTCCATATGTCCCCAAGCGTGGCCAGGCCCACCGGCTCCCAATGCCTGCGGACAGAGTGAAACAGTTGGGTGTCATTTTCGCACAGGGCCACCAGCGGGACCTGCCAAGATAGTGGTTCTGACTCCCCCATCAATTTCCATGTTCTGTGCCAGACCTCCCATCCCAACCTCAATAGCCACCCTCTACCCGTCAGTTTATTCCTTTGTAGCCACACCACCTCTCTCAGGAAATATGGGGCCGCATCCTCACGCAGCAACCTAGATTCCGCCGAATCTTCATCAGACAACCACCTGGCCACATACAACAGTTGTCCCGCCAGATAATATAGTTCGAAGTTAGGCAAGCCTATACCCCCCTTCTCGTACGGGTTCTGAAGCTTCCACAGGGCCACCCTATTCCTGGAGTTACCCCACACGAAGCCCCTACACATACTATGAAGTCGTACAAATAGGCTTTTAGGGATCAAATACGGGACGTTCACGAAGAAGTGCAGGAGTCTGGGAAGGACCACCATTTTCAGCAAAGCTGCCCTCCCCATCATGGACAGGGGCAATCTGGACCAGAATGTCATGCTGTTCTTGACCCCCTCTATGGCTTTCTCTGTGTTATGCTTGTGCACCGCCTCAGTCCGGTGGTAAATATTTACCCCCAGGTACCTAAACGTGTCGGTCCGCCATGGTATTGGCAACACAGGCAGCCTCTCCAACGGGACGTCCCTGTACCCGCCCAAAGGGAACAGGCTAGACTTCCCGGGGTTCACTGATATGCCCGAGAGGACAGCGTAATGATCCAGTACCTCCAGAACGTACTGCAGGTTCTCCTCCGGGTAGCGGAGGTACAACAGCATATCGTCCGCATAGAGAGATATTAAGTGACTGCCGCTGGCAGTGTTAATGCCCACCTCACCGTATTGTTGCCGCAGGCATATCGCCAGCAGTTCCAGCACAAGTATGTATAACATGGGTGACCAAGGGCATCCCTGCCTGGTCCCCCTGCTAAGCTGCCAGGCATCCGAGACTGTGGCCCCAGTCTTGACCCTAGCCACCGGGCTGCTATATAACAACTGGACCCATCTGATATAACCAGCGACCACGCCGTATCCCTGCAGGGCCGCTTTCAGCCAAGGCCATCTCACTGAATCGAAGGCCTTGACCGCATCCAGCGACACTATCGCCATCTCGCCCGTGTCATCCTTAGTATGGTCGATAACATGGTGCAGCCTCCTATGGTTATCACTGATATTCCTGCCTGGGACATATCCCGTTTGATCCGAGTGGATCAGCTTGCCAATCACTTTCTTCAACCTGTTGGCCAGCACCGCCGTGAGTATTTTGCTGTCCTGGTTTAGCAAGGACAGAGGTCTATAAGATCCACACTCAACAGCCGGCTTGCCTGGTTTCAGTAATGGAACAATCATGGCCTCACGGAGGGACAACGGGAGTTCTCCCTGTTCGTATGCCTCGTTAAACAAGGCCAGCAGAGGCTGCAGCAGCTCCTGCACGTACACCTTGTAAAACTCACCAGGCAGGCCATCCGCCCCAGGTGCCTTGCACGTGGGGAGGCCCCGGATCACCACCTCCAGCTCATCAGAAGTGATAGGGGCGTCCAGTTCCTCCCGCTCCAGGTCGTCTAGGGTGGGCAGACCAATGTCTTCCAGTGTGTTTAGGATGTCCTGGCTCCTGTCCTCCCCAGTGTCCTCATACAAACGTTTGTAGAACCTGAGGAATTCCTCGTTCACCCCATCCTGAGTGTTGCGAAGGCCACCGTCCTCATCACGGATCTCATGGATAACCACTCGGGGGGACTCACTTTTGTACAGCCAGGCCAACAGTCTGCCTGGCTTGTCGCCCCCCGCGTGCAGCCTCTCAGTGTATTTCCTATGGTTCAGTCTACATAGTCGGTCCCAAAGAGCGCTGCACGCCACCTGAAGGTCTCGTATCCTAGTCTTGTCTACCTGAGTGGCATTCTCAAGACGAGCCAGGCTCTCCAGTTCCCTTTCGGTGTCCTGAAGCTCCCTCTCGATACCCCCTTGAAGTCCCTTGGATTCAGGGATCGCCACTCCACGCACCACTACCTTAAAGGCCTCCCACAGAGTTCCCGTAGAACGCACACTACCCGTGTTTATCTCGAAATATTCCCCGATGGCGACCCTCAGGTCCTCCCGGAAACCTTCATCCTGCAGTGCTTCCGCCCGGAGTCTCCATGTGGGGACCCGAGGCCTAGGGGGTTGGTGCCGCCAGTACTCGAGCTTTGTATTCCGCCTCCACTATTTCGCCCGCTATCTCGGCAGTTCCAAACACATAATCCAATCTCGTATATGTGTCGTATGGCGCCGCATAATGCGAATACTGCCTCTCCGTGGGGTGGAGTCTCCTCCACACATCTACCAGTCTCAAGTCTCCTAGCAATGTCCCAAGCGCCTTGGCCGCCGGCGACATTTTCCCTTTGGTGTCTGCGGACCGGTCAGTTTTGGGATCTAAGACACAATTGAAGTCCCCACCCCACATCATTGCGCCCCCTACCAAGGGGCTAAGTTTGCCATAGAGGGATCTAAAGTAGGCTGCAGTATCATGATTGGGGGCATACAGGTTGAGGATGTGTACTTCCCTGTTCTCCAGGAGTCCTGTTATCGCCACCATTCTACCCTCCGGGTCCACTATCGAGTCGAGCACCCGGAACGGCACATGCGGCGCCACCCAGATGATGACCCCTCTAGCATACGCCGAGTACGTGGCACCCACTACCTTGCCCTTCCACTTCCTCGTAACCACCTCCAATTTCTCCCTGGTGAGGTGGGTCTCTTGTAGCAGGGCTATGTCTATCCGCATCCTCTTCAGGTATAGCATGACTTTGTTCCGCTTGAGGTAACTATTAAGGCCTCGGACATTCCAGGTAACTATGCGAAGACTATCCGATGCCATCTGTTTGGTCTGTATTCAGCCCCGCCCTCCCCACAATATCCCCTTGGTCTTACACTCCGCCGGCTCTTCCGCCCTTGATCCCCCTCCCCCCTCCCTGTTTCCCAACTACACACCACAGCAAACAACCCCGCCCATCCCAACAAAAGCCCAGCTCCATCCCTGGATCTCAGGCCCACCCGCGTCTGGTCTTATCCCGTTTACAAGGAATAGGACCCCGCGGGGCGTCGCCGATCTAACAGCGACCTAACTAACTAGATATATTACTATTGGGGACAAAGGAAGCCTCTTGGAGCTCCCAATCAAGTGACCACGGGTAGGCACGCCCCACGGGCCAACCAGTCAGTACCACATCATACGCATCACATATCGTACAAATGACTATATTCAAGTCCCAATGTCTCGGCCCCGTTGCCCCAGGCGGCCCAGCCACAAGCTACTTATCTTCCGTAGTCTCTGCCTGGATGCCTGATTCTTGAGGATTGCCCAGCGCGTCTAGCCAGTCCATCGCCTCAGTTGGTGTTTCGAAAAACAAGGATCTGCTTCTGTAGAAGACTTTCAATTTGGCCGGGTAGAGTAGCATATAGCGATGGCCAGCTTCACGAAGTCTCCTTTTCACCGCTCCGAAGTGCATCCGACTCCGCTGTACTTGTAGCGTGTAGTCAGGGTAGGCCGTAATCTTAGCCGATCCTCTGTCAATCGTTCCCCCTTTTCGAAAGAACTCAAGAATCTTTTCGCGGTCACGGTAGTTTAGAATTTTCGCGATCACCGGCCGCGGGGGGGCCCCGGGAGGCGGCCTCCTGGTTAGGGCCCTATGAGCTCTCTCAACTGCAAACCCCTGGGTCAGTACCCCGCCGGTAATCTCCTGCAAAAGCATGGATTCCACAAATTCCGTAGGGTCTGGCCCTTCAGTTCCTTCAGGTAGGCCCACGATTCGGATATTGTTGCGTCTGGCACGTCCCTCCGCCTGCTCCGCTCTGTCCTCCAGGTTGCCCACCCGTTGCACAAGGGCGTGTAGCTCCTTTTTATGAGCAGCGCAATCTGCCGTGTTCGTGGCCGTCTCCTTCTCGATGGCCCCCGCGCGCTCCGAGACCGCCCTCACATCCAGCCTAAGCAGATTCACCTCCTCATGGACGGCACCAATCTTGAGGTTTAAGCCTTCCTGTAGCTCTTTCATGGCGAGGCCCAGCTTGGTCTCCCATGACACTTTTAAGTCCGCAATCGCCGCCAGCACCTCCTGTATCGTGCCAGGTGACTCCGCGGTCGTCACGGGGGTCTCTTTGATCTTGCCTCCTTCCGCCCCTGGGGGGGACTTGGCGTAAGCCTCCATCGTGGGCTGTTTGGCCTTGGGTTTCACACCTCTCGTGGTCATAATGTTGTAGGGCGAGGGCCCGTCCCGCCAGTCACCAAGGGGGAGTCACGCCACCCAATGTCCGAAGCCTGACCCACCACACCCCGAGCACTCCGACCACCAGGCCCACGGTCCTGTCGTTACGGCCACTTCCGTTCGGCACTCCCGCTCGCTGGGCCACCGTGCGTCCTAGGCGGCGCTCATGTGTTTTAGTCTCCGAGCAAAGGGACGCAAAGGTCCAGCACTCGTGATCGCGACACTGACTTCATGATCCTCGGTGTTCGCAGCGTGTCGCCGCCATTTTGTCTTGTCCGCCTGCTCAGGGCTCGTCCCAGTCAATCACAATTATTTCGGTTTCTGGGCGTCCCAAACTTTCACAGGATGTAGTGGTGGCATTCACACACCTGGACATCGATTTCCAACGTCGGCCGGCCCCCGTGGACGTACCCCTCCGTCAGGATCAAAACAGGATCAGCGGAGCTCCTCCAGAGTGCGACCTCTTACATGGCCGTCCAAGCCACGCCCCCCGTCTGATCCTCAAAGTTGTCTCACTATGTAGTGCCTCCAAGGGCTCTCTCAGGTCGTTGCGGCAGCCGCATTTTCTCAGTTTGTTCCACAGTATTCTGCGGTGCACCAAATTGAACGCCAGTTCTAGGTCGATGGACACAATATAGATGGTTTTGTAGTTTTTTTGTTTCACCATACATTTTAATTTGTTGATGTTTAATACATTCAGGGCCGTTCCAATGCCCTTACGGAACCCCGACTGCCAGGCATCTTCATGATGTGACAGCCAACTCCAATCGTTCAGGTGTCTCAGCAGTATTGCAGCAAATATTTTTTCCACGACATCCAAGAGGACGATAGGTCTGTAGTTACCTAGGTCAGACCTATCGCCCCTCTTGAAGATGGGCACAATTATGGACCTAATCAAAGAATAAGGTATCCTCTTGACCCTTTTTATGACATTGACCAAATTTGTCATAAATAGTGCCCATTTCTTTGGGTCTCTCTTGAGAATGTCATTAGTGAGACCGTCCGGCCCGGCCTCCCTGGAAGAATTTGAATTTTTAATGAGATCCAGTATGTCCTGTTCCTCGAATTTAAGGTCCCATGGTTCATTCAAAGTAGGGTTGATTTGTATAGGACAATTGATGCCAGCAGAATAAAGTTTCTGGAAGTGTTCCTCCCAAGCCAAAGATGAGACTGGGTTTACAGTTTTCGAATCAACGGGGGTACAAGTATCATTGATTAGTTTCCAGATGCCAGAGATGTTTTTGCTTGTAACTAGTTTTAGCATCTTTTCACTGTCCTGTTGTAGTATTTGATGTTTGTGTTATGTTAGCCAATTCTTGTAGCTGTTTCTAGATTTTTTAAGCAGGACTAAGTCACCTGGCGTGTTTGATTTTCTGAAACGCCTCCTGGCCCTCACAACAACCTTTTTTGGGCAGCTATTTGTTCATCATAGACGTGCCTGTAGGTGGTTAAACTCCCCTTTCCTGTCTCCTTTGTGCGGAAGTACATGAGTACATCTGTGTATTCTAAGATATTAACACTTGGATCTGGCCCATATCTTTTCTCTTTATTCGGAGTCTATTGCCACATGAAGCCAATTCAAAATGATGGTCAGATATATGTCGATCTGGCGTAGTGACATTTCTATCCCAGTCCTCGCTTACAAGTTCTAAGCTGTTGTGATCACTCTGTACAGTGGGAACCACTACCAAGGATTTTAGTTACCCCATCAAACTTTCAGTGACAAAGATATCGCCTAACGTACTGTCTTGGTTCACACGCTTTGAGGTTTTGGCAGCCGGTCTGTCACCCCACAGACTACCGTTTACCATAAAGATGTTTCTACTTACTAGCTCTTTTTTAAAGTCCACTCCCCTTTTTATGTTCTTCGTGGGACACAAAGGCGTGACCTCCATTTTACTCCCCTTTCTGTCAAAACATTCCATGTTAAGGTCCCCACAAAGGAGGAACTCCAAATTTGGACGAAGGATCCTTGCATCGTCGATAGCTTTTAAGAGCACATCCTTAAAATTATCGTCCTGCCTTTCATCAGGGCTCCAGTAAACATTGCAAATGAGGAGCCTCCGTTCCAGTGAGCCATCCAAAGCATTGGTAGATGATTTGACTGTTATTAATTGAATCCATGGATTTTGATTTATGGAAGCGAGCCCTGTTAGACCACTAGTTTGTTTAATACCTAGTAGAAGACCTGAGCTGGGTCTCGCTTTCAGGCCCTTTAGGGCTGGATTTATGTGGAGTTCAAAACCTTCTAGAAGTGGTAGGTTGCGCAACCATGTTTCCTGGAGGCAAAATAGGTCGTATTTAGACAAATCCAGAGCTGATTTCCCAAACAAATGAGAGTACCCCCTCGTATTCCAGCTCCTGAATCTTTTCCTTTTAGGTGAAAAGGTTGACTGAATACTTGTGTATTCCTGCTGGCATTATGATTTAGCTGCTAGAAAGCCAGCCAGCCAACTCCAGTCGTCGGAACTGCCCGCAGAAATTTCCTCAGGTTTTTTCGAGAAGGTGCGCACCCTACCCCGTTGAACATCAACCTGTATTTCGTCCTTTCCCCTGTTAGGTAAAGGCACTTGAGGACCAGGATCTAACACTGAATTCGACGTTTGGGGTCTTCTTACAGGAAGTTCACCTTCCTTGGCTCCTACCTGCGGGCGATGTTGGTCCTTATCCAGCTCCTTTAACTAATGCAAAATAATGTGAACAAAGCGTATCAAATTAAGGCTAAGGAAAGAATAGCACAAGGTATCTTGGAGTGTGTATTATTCCCAAAGTTTAAAGAAATGAAGAATTCAGGAACAACATCTAGAGGAACTGAAGGGTTTGGAGAAGCCAATCAAAATCCACAACTTGAATATAGATCAAGAAGTTGAAATTATGCCTGACTTAGCTTTTGCTCAAGATATCGAACCTCTGCTAGCTGGGGCCTTTAAACAAATTACCAATGAAAAGGAAGGCAGGGAAAAAGAGGGACCATTTATTTTCCAGCAGAATGGGTTACTATATAGAGGTGATGTGAATCTAACTGGTTTAACCCCAAACCCAGATTGCAGTACCAAGAAGTCATAAAGACATCATATTGGAAATAGCACATTCTCATTTGACAGGGGGACATTTAGGGGTCCACAAAACACAAGTCCAAGTTGTGGACCGATTTTGCTGGGCTAGTATTTACGCTGACATTAAAAGGTATAAAAACATCTGAGAATGTTGTCAAAAGACCAGTACACAAATCCCTCCTCCTGTTCCCTTACAACCTTTACCTATTATTGATGTTCCATTTTCGCAAATTGGAATGGAAATAGTCGGGCCTTTGGAAACCTCAAAATTAGGTAATAAATATATCCTAGTGGTTTTAGATTATGCCACTAGATATCCTGAGGCTTTTCCTTTAAGGAATAATGCCTCTCAGCAAATCTTGAAACAAACATTTTTTAATATTCTTTTTTAGAATTGATTTTCCCAAGGAGATTCTAACCGACCAAGGTTCCACCTTCTTGAACAAACTCATGTTTGAAGAAAAAGACATCCTTCAAATGAAAACCCTCAGAACATCAATTTATCATCCCCAAAGAAAGATTCAACTAGACCTTAAAGCACATGCTGAGGAAGTTGGTTGAAACAGATGGGAAAAGCTGGGATTTTATGATACCCTGGGCCTGGTTTGCCATCAGAAAACCCCTCAGTCATCTACAGGAGTTTATCCCTTTAAATTGTTGTATGGAAGGTAACCCAGGGATGTGTTATACATGCTAAAAGAAGCTTGGGAAGAAAGGGAAAGAGCTACCATTCCTATATCCCAAACAGCTCATGAACCAAAAGAACAAATGGCAGCTGTTAGGAAAATAGTTCATTCCAATATGGTAACTAGTTCATTCCAATATGGTAAAGGCACGAGAACAGCAGAAGTAATGTTATAACCAGAAAGCAGTAATGAGATCCATTTCCATTGGGCAAAAAGTATTGGTTCTTCTACACTCATCTGATAATCAGATGTTATCCATGTGGTATGGACCTTATGAAGTCATTGAACAGTCAGGGCCATATTTAAAAATCTCACAGCCTGATAGGAAAATCAAAACAAATATATACCATATCAATCTACTCAACGAATAGAAAGAGCCTATATATAAAGATACTTCTATCACGCTTACTAGTTTATTACCAGAGGGAGAATCAATTAATATCCCCTGAGTTGACTTAAAACCAAAAACAAGACCTATTAGACTTACTGGTGCAGTTTCCTGATGTGTTCAGACCAGAACCAGGTCGAGTGAAAGAAGTGTATCATTACATTAGCACTCCTGCAGGACAGGTGGTACATCAAAAACCTTATCGAATCTCAGAAAGCAGAAAACAAATAATTCAAGAACCAGTATAGGCTATGCTAAAAGCTGATGCAATTGAACCCTCACAAACCCCCTTGTCCTCTCCAATCAGTCTAGTAGAAAAACCAGATAATTCCTGGAGATTCTGTATAGATTTTTGGAAAGTAAATGAAGTATCTCAATTTGATAGCTATCCAATGCCCAGAATAGATGATCTAATTGACGAGCTTGGTGATGCCAAATTTCTTTCTACGCTTGTCTTTACAAAGGGGAGCTGGCAAGTGCCAGTTAATCCTGCAGATAACCCCAAAACTGCCTTTCCAACTCCTTTTAGACTATTCCAATTTAAATAAGTTTTGCCTTTTGGCCTAATAGTTCAAAGGTTAATGGATCATGGGCCTCATCCGGGGTTAGGCAGAGTGGTAAAAATGTGCCGGTAATGCTATTACAGCAGCATTACTACCCAATCCTGAGTTTCGGTGGACATTTTGAGATTTACCTCCAGCTTTGAGCTGGAGGTACATTTCCAGCTTTCTGCCAATTTCCACCGCTATTACTGCCGGCACTATTCCCACAGGCGGTAATAGTGCCAAAAGTAACATAGAATCCTATGGACTCAAAATAAATGGGGAATTACAACGCCACCGCAACTCGGGATCCAGCACAAATTGCGCCAGACCGAGTTGCAGTAACTCTTAGCATTGGTGGTATCCCAGCGCAATTACTGCCGGGATACAGCCAAGGGACTAATGAGGCCCCATGTCTTAAGACCATTATGATCTTTCTTTGGGGCCTATACCATTATATATAGTAAGATCTGGCCTGAGCATATGTTCCATTTATACCAAATCACCAGGGCATTGTAGAAAAGGAGGATTAACAGCCAATCCTAACTTTTTTTTACCTGGCTAGATCTTCTGTTAACTTTTTTTTGTAGGAAATTGGTTGGTACAACCCCAACAAGGTAAAGCAGAGGCTGTCATGAAAAACTGCACCCCCAAGAACTAAAAAGTAGTACATGTTTTTTGGGGCTCATGGGCTACTATTGTAGGTTTATCCCACCTTTTTCTTCCCTCGCAGGAACTCTGACAGATAAACTTAATATTGTAGCCCCTGAAAGATTACAATGGTTACCTGAAGATCAAAAATGCTTTGATCAGCTGAAACAAAGATTATGTGGTGAGCCTGTTGTGAAGTAGCTGACGTTAACCGAACATTTGTTTTACAAACATATGCTTCCCATATTGGCCTAGGAGCATTTTTATCTCAACTACACGATGGGATAGAACATACAATCTTATATATATATATATATACAAGTCAGAAACCTTTTTTGAGAGAAAAACTATGCCCCTATAGAGCTAGAGGCCCTTGCCATCGAATGGGCTATAAACCATTTAAAGTACTATCTAACAGGAAGAAGGTTTAAACTGATCACGAACCGTGCCCCGTTAAAATGGTTAAATTTGAGAAATGACTCTAATGCTAGAGTTATGCCTTGATTTCTAGATGTGCAGTCCTTTTGCTTTTGTTTGGAACATTGGAAAGGCAAGGAACAAAGGAATGCTTTCCCAGTTCCAAATAGAGGCTGAAGAAACCAGCAGCATTAGGAGAAGGGTATGTGGAGAATCTGATGGAACCTGGTCTGGGAGCCTTGCGATGTGGCCAGGGGAATCCAGGCGCTCTCTGAACCCGACCCTGGGGGTAGTGTACTGCAGGAGGATCAGATACAGGGAGAATAAGACTGGAAACACTGGAAAGAACCCCTTTTTAACTTTCCCCATGACCTTGCCCTTTTTGTGGCTTTTTGCCAACCAAAAAAGGTAAAACAAATGAACTTTCCTGAAAGGGACTGCATGTCCAAGAATCCCTCAGGGACTGTGAGGAAGAAGAGGGCTGAAGAGGCATGCAGAGGTTAGGAACACACAGGCAAGCCTAATAGCCTTTGGCAAGGTCAGGCATTTAATACTGAGGGCATGCATTTGAAGCCAGTTAACCAATCTGAGGGGCATAGAAGGCTGCAGCAGGAAGTAGCAGTAGAAACAAGCTGGAGCAGGAGCTGGAACGTCGGCAGCAGTAGCATCAGAAGAAGCAGAGCACAAGGCTGGCAGTTCACTAGGAAGTGTGACCACAGAAAGCACACCGGAGCAAAGGAAGAGCAGATTTCACCTGCAGGCTCTGAGTTGGTTCTGTGCTCACAAACCCTGTTTGGCTGTGGCTGCATTGGAAGAGACTGGGAGAAGCTGGTAGTCTTTTCAGGTGAGCCTAATTGCTGTGAATGCAGAGCTGCGGCTCTGCATTTCAGCCCAGGCCCGTGTGCAGAAGCAAGCCGAGGGAAGCTGGAGAAAGCAAGACTATCCATTATCGGGGCCAGATCCGAGCCAACCGTGCTGCAGAGGGGTGTGGGTCCCAAGAGTGCCTGTAGTAGCAGTAACAGAAGAAGAAAAGTTGGAAAGTGGAAGCAGCCCACAACCACTGTAACACTGGAGCCGGTGAATGAGGCCCCATACTCCAAAGCATCAGAAACTCTTTGCTGGTAACTGTAACCAGCTAAATCACAGTAGCCTAGAAGTTAAAGTGAGTGAAGTTGTTCATAGTTATGGGTAGTCTCTTTGAACAAAGGAAAATATATCACATGCTTATTCGACATCAGCTAAACTGCTTGCGTGTGAGGAAAAGCCTTCTTTTCCCATTGTTACATTAAAATAATTAACCAGAGAGGTTGCGTGTCTCCTATTAAGTGGGAGAAACCTATTGGTAATGGTTTAAGAAGTACTAGCAGACAGCAGACATTGCCAAAGAGTTACTATATTTCACATCAAAGAGTGGTTGTGTACAAGGTATTGTGTTTCACGATCATTGTTAAAGTAGAACGCTGTTTGAATTAAAGGAAACGCAAGTCGTACATTGGAGTTTACCATCAATGAAAAGTCGCATATGTCTACATTTGATTTTGAAGTGAAACCTGACTCTTGTAACATGCTGAACAAACACATAATTGCTGCAGAAGTTATTGAATTCACAAGTAGATAAAGCATTACCCAAGTCACTAGACAGAGCCTTCCAAAGGGGAAACCAGCACAATTGAGAACTGAACCTCGTTGCCTTGAAGTTGTTGAAGTTGATATAAACCCAGGGTCCTCTGATATAAGGGTGACAAAGTTATCCACGGTTTGGAGAGTGCCATTACAACTTAGGGGTAACCCCTGGAGACATAAAGGTGTACATAAAGCTGGGGCAGGGAGCTGGGTGCTTGTTAAAAGAACTAAGCAAGAATCTGTGATGCTGAGACTGTGGCAGTTGAAAAAGTGAATCAGTCTAGAATCCAGGACATATATTGAGTGCCGGTAACTGTAAGACGAGTTTGCCGGTAACCCGCTGGTAAAATCATAATGGGGCCCACCGTTTTGTAAAAGGAGGGAATGCTTTAACCAAAATGAAGCACTGCCCTTTAATAGGTGAAAGTGTGTACCAATGTCTAATCGGTTGCCTGCGTTGCTTTTTTGGAAAGTGAAAACAATGTCACTACACGGTATTTGGTTTGTTTAATGATCCACTAATTAGAGCTCCTTGTTGTCCAAATATACTGTTAGATACGGACAAATGCAGACATAAATAGGTTGCTTCCTGTCTGTATTTGCAATTCACAGAACTAAAAACAGAAGTGGTCAGGAAATGGAAGCCACAAGGACCAACACAGCAACAGTGGTGGCGATGCCAACCCTGTTAGGGACGTAAAGGAAGTAAAGATGAATCCCATGTAGGCTTAAGTGTGGCCCACCTTATAGACTACTAATAAAGAAAATCCCACTCTAGCGTGCGTGTTTCCTGGCAAATCATATAATCTCACAATAGTACTGTGAGCCATATGGCTGCTGTATACACTTGATAGTATCTATTGATAAATAAAGAAATAAATGCTGAAAAATGCTAGCTGGGGTTTCACTTTTATAAAGAAAACAAACATGGACAAATAACGAAAATGGAAAAAGATAAATATGCATGAAACATAAATGCTACAAAGCCAAGAGCATTACTTATAATCTATGCACATCCCAAATTCATCCAGTGCACTGTAAACTTTAAAGTTTAATAAAGCCAATGTTGAAGCTGCCATTTAGATACTTCCGAAAGGAGTATTATTCTTTCTTAGTCAGAGCATAGTTCTAACAGCAGTTTATATTTGTCTCCAAAAAAGAAGTTTGTTTACTAAAAAATGTCACCATACTGTCGACCCAGTTGATATGAGGCTTGTAAAACATCAATCAGAACGCCCCTTAATTGTGCTAAAAAGGAAGCAAATCTATTAAATCAAGTGCAAACCATAAAATATGATCATCCTAACCAGTCACAGTGATTGCCACAGAATGGGTAACTTTGGCACTGGTGTCTGGTCAGTTTGATTGAAAGCTTGGACTAGCTAGGAAGAGGCCTGTTACACCATTGGTATTGATATTTTCTAGGAGAGAGACATCAAATGTCCTGCAACTTCTTTCTTTTTCACATAAAGTATGCTTTACACACATTCCCATTGACTTTAACATTTTAAACAAATACTTCATTGTTTCAGATGTAGCTTACACAGAATTTAGGAAGGGCTATCCTTGACATTTTGTCTTGCTACATTCTGCCATCTTAAAGCTTCACTCACATAAGCCTAAAAAAAAGCTTGCACTTTGAAATGTTGTTCTTTTAGAAACATGCTCCTGACCACAGGCTGATGCAATGGGAACGGAAACCCAGGATCACTGCAAAGTTTAGCTGTAAGTACATGATAACGAAGGCAGTCTCCCAAAGCATAATTTAGCCTAAGGCAAGGCGTCTTTCTTTTACGTAAAAATGACACAGTCAGGATGATTTGTCTATTATGCCCTTTAGCTTATCTCCTTTGAAAATGTTGTCATGTGATGAGCACTGATGAAAAGGAACGTAACACATGTACATTCCTTCTGTGGCATTTCTGTCGAAACATGCCTTTGAAAATAAACGCAGGGCACACTTACTCACTTGTTATCTGTGTGGAGGTGGTTATTACAGAATGAGTGTGTAGCTATTGCTCCAAAAGAAAATCCCCTTCAGACAGAGGACCACAGAGATCTCATACATGACAGCGTTGCTCTCTGTCTCTGATAGCACACGCCGAGCCAAGCTGCTGCTGGGGGAAGAAGGAATGGTGTACCCCGGCCGAGTATGTTTCATATCTGTTGCTTCCCCGTTGCCAGCCTGCACTGCTTATTTTTAATCCCTGCCATCTTTTTATTCATACAAAGCACTCTCCAGTCAGAAGGGAATGCCCAGTATCTCCAGTCAGAAGGGAATGCCCAGTATAAAAAGGAGAAGATTTTATAGTTAGTGAACTAATTGGGTTTAACAGCTTTGTCACTCCGTATTTTGTCTCTGTGCTGCTTTTTGATGATCCCTTCCCTTGTTGTCTTGGGGGCACTTTTTGCCAGTGCCTTCCTTTTTAATCTTGGGCAACAGACATCCATACATAAGCCAGTAAATCTTGGAAAAGCAGCAATGTGGTGTGTGTGCCATTAGTGAAGCTAACCAAAGTATGTATCAAACTGACCCTGTATTCTCTTGTGAACCTGTGAACAGAGGAAACAAGTCAACTGCTCAGTGTACATCTTGGGGAAGGCAACCCTGAGAACCAAAGAAGTGGAGAATATTTATCTTGCGGAAGGGAGTCCCAAGATCACAGTGTTGTATGAACATTATTGCATTTGAACTTGGGGAAGGGAAACCTGAGCCCCTCTTTTGATGCGAACTGTGAAGCCTGTGACCATACAGAAGGTAACTTCAGAACTTGAGCAAACCTCCTTGAAACCAAGTTACATTGCTACTGTATTGAACTTTAAATAGAGAACTCTAGATGATCTTAAATTGCTAGTCGCTGAACATGTATGTTTGAACACTTATATTTGGTTGAGAAAATGTCCCGTCTAGATTTTGGTGTAGTTGTGAGAATAAGCATAGGTTTTGACACAGACATACTTTTGTTTTGGACTTGTGGACACAGACGTTCCTTACATTTCTTTAGGCAAGGAAAACCCACTATAGCAGTTAGGCGGTACACCATCCTGATCATCAATAAAGCTTTGTTTAGAAATATATATCTATTGTCTCTGTCGTCTCTCTTGATACCATGCCTATCTCACAATGGGGAGGTAGTTATGAAACAATATGATGGTCTTCAATATGACCGACAGGAAAGTGTGTCAGAGGTGGGAGAATACATTACTAATAAGGGGTTTTGAGATCTCCTGGATGATTCTTGGAATTAATTACAGAAAGGTGACAGGCCATGGGATTCACCACCATTACAGGAAAACATACCACCGCAGAAAAGGTGGAAATGGAAACACATGTGTATCCTGTCAGGATAATTCTTGCACCTGAGGGATTCCATACTGTGCCGTACCATGTGGCCCGGACACAGATCAGATAAGGTCCTTTAAGGAAGCATTTTCGCTACTGGATACATACCCTAGGAAGTTTGTTAGCAAACTAGAAAGCATCATAGATTCCCTACCACTGCAGATTAGGTAGGATTACTTAAACAAATCCTTACCCAAGAGCAGCTACAAGCAGTTAGAACAAAGATGCCGTGGCCCCCAAACGTTATAGATTCAGCAGTGGGAAATGGAACTGATCTGAGGTTGGTCATGACAAATATTGCCCTTTAAAGGAGTAACATACTGGATGTAATAAAAGAACTGGCAAAGACCAACCGTGATTGGCCAAAGGTGGTGTCATTAAGACAAGACAAAGGCGAACATCCGGAAGATATTGTGTCAAGAGTAACAGCTGCCCTGGAAGATCATTCGAAAAAAGAAGATGTCACTAACGCTGTCCCCTAAATTAATAACTCAATATTTTGTTGGCGGTCTCCTCCACGCAATTAAAAATTATGTAGAAAAGGCAGTTATTGAATAGAAATATAAGAATGTACAAGGAATCATGTCAAAAGTGGCACATAAGCACAGTTTATATTTAGAAAAGATAGATCAGAAAACAGAGAAACTGCTTACCCTCTCTGTCGGAGCACCCAACTCACACGGGGTAATAAGAAGGGGGCCCAGACGTTCCCAGACAACTGTTGCCCCATTCAGGCCCCCATCTCAGCCCCCAGAGCGCTTCCAATGCAATTACTGTCAAGGATCTGGCCACTTGAAGGCAGAATGCTTCAATAGGTTTGCACTACATATGTTACAGATCCCTCCCAAGGCAAACGTGTGGACTAGCCGGAACCAACAGACACCCTGGTACCCTAAGCTGCCACTGCAGCAAGGACCCCTTAACAATAATGATATGCAAAGGCAGCCACAACACCAGACGAGTCAATTGAACCCACAGGCAAACCCTATCACACAGGACATTCAGAGCTCTCATACTGACATGAGGAGGCCCTAGAACAATGCATCAAAGCGCACATCTTTAATTTGTATATGACAACCCCCAACCCATTGTTGCCGGCTAAAATACAGGGGTGTCACACAAACCTCCAAGTAGGCACAGGAGCTTCATTGAGTACCCTTAAAGGCCAAGATTTTCCCTTGCCATATTCTGGGAAAGCAATAATGACAATGGGAGTGGAAGGTGGCACAACACATCTATGTTTAACCACCCAACTGCGTTAACACTGCGGCCCCTCATCACAACTCAAGCATTTCTTCTCATCACAAACACCCCGTGGGATCTCTTGGGAATGGACTGCCTCAGCGCCCTGGGCACGGCCATTTATTGTAGGCTTCAAGGCTCACACATTCTCTTACCTCAGCATCCCGCTTTGGTGGTAGATCTCCCCACAGCAGCAGAAGCCTATACATGGCCAACACACATGGAAGTACTTGCAAGTGGCATGTAAAACCCATTGTGACATAGCATCTTTCAATTTTATTTTAGATAAACATAATTGCACGGATACTAGATGTCACACGATAAGCTAGGCTGTATTTCCTCCTGATAATATTGCATACCCTGCACGTGCGAAATAGCAATTACTGAAAGTACCATTGCCTTTGGTTATTTCAGATTTCGTTTTTACGCTGCTCTGGAATTCAAAAGCCATTTCCAGATTACGTGGCCAAACGATCAGGTAATAATAATTTAGCATTTATATAGCGACTGCTTATTATGTAAGGATGAAAGGCTGAGTTTGGGCCTGCCGGGATTTGAACCTGCAGTCAGCAGGTTCTGCATAGATGTCAAAGCAAGCCCGCTACTCACCGAGCTATACAACCGGCTGTAATATCGTTGTTTAACATGCCACCATCAATGTTAGACCAACCACAGGGTGTTATTTACAAAGCTCTAACATACTGTTGTCCTACTCTTTTTTCATTTTTCCCGGTCCTACACTACTACAACATATTGATCAATGGTATGTGCGATTCATTTTATTTCACTGATACCCATGGGACTGCCTGTTAATTCGCTGATTTACAGTTTTTTTCCGTTTTGTTCTTTTTTCACTAATGATTATTATATTGGTGTTGGCAATTGATTGTTGTTATATGAATTTGACTGATGCAATTATATCAACTGCATACAGTGCCCTTGAGCCCTGATGATGGACACAGTCCGAAATGCATTGGCATACAAGCATAATGGCACTGAATAGTTGGGTGTAATTCAAGCCTCTGAATTAAAATTTGGGAATTTGGCTAAACATATGATACTTCTTGCCTATTGATTTCGGTCGATAATCTGATTGAGAAGCTTGATGAAATAATTTTAATTGCAACTCCAGAGGAGAGCTAACCGCGCGCACACCTAGAATCAGATACATTTCTGACTCTTTCTTTTCTGTGTTATTATTAACCTTGTGCCAAGGTCTCAAGGTGTGTTCTGATACTTACAACTCATTAATCAACGAACTTTGAGTAACCAGAGGTGCCCACTCTTGATCACCCTTATTATAGGCCTCAAGGCTCACACATTCTCTTACCTCAGCATCCGCTTTGGTGGTAGATCTCCACACAGCAGCAGAAGCCTATACATTAGCAACATGGAAGTACTTGCAACTTCACACATTCCACACTTTTGTACCATTTCGTGTTTCCTTTTTTAAACAGTAAGCTAATCCTCTTGTTGTCACTAATTTCCGCCCTATTTCTCTTCTAGCATACTTATCTAAGCTTCTGAAGCATCTCGTCTATTCTCAGATATCTTCTTTTGTTAATGATCTCTCTTTCCTTCCAAGTTTCCAATCTGGGTTTTGTCCTCGACACTCTGAGACCGCTTTATTGAGTGTTCTCAATTCTCCTCTATCAGCTTGTCACTCTAAACACTCTTATTTTCTCATTTTTCTTGATTTATCTGCTGATTTTGACACCGTTGACCACTCTTTGCTCTTGGACTCTCTTTCTTCTTTTGGTTTTAGGGGCTCTGTTCTTTCATGGTTTTCTTCTTATCTATCTAATAGAACCTTTTCACTCTCATGGGGCAGAAAGATCTCCTCTCCGTTTCCACTTGAGCATGGCGTCCCCCAAGGTTCAGTCTTGGGTCAGTTTCTTTTTCACTTTATATCTCTCTTCTTGCTCCTGTGATCTCTTCCTTTGGAATCTCCCATCACTTTTACGCTGACGATACACAACTTGTTCTATCCGTCTCTTCTTTCACACCTGAAATTCACTCGACTCTTACTTCTTGTCTTTCAGTCATTAAATCTTGGAAGGCTTTGCATTTCCTCACTCTTAACGCTGGAAAAACTGAGGTCTTATTTTTTCCTGCCAATACATTTTCTGCACCACCTTCTATCGCTTTTCCACCATCAACTCTTTCTCTTTCTCCTACTGCTCGTAACCTTGGTCTCTATGTCGACTCTAATCTTTCCTTCTCCCATCATATTTCCTTAACATTCCCTTCCTGTCATTTCCACTTGCACAACATTCACAAAGTTCGTTCTTCTCTCTCTTCGTGCAACCAAATAGCTTATCTCTTCTCTTATTTTTTCTCGACTCTTCTGTCGTTCTGTTACGCTCATTGGTCTTCCTTCCTCTCATCTTGCTTCTTTTTGAAATCTATTTTTCATTCTTCTATTTGCGTACTTTGCCTTCTCTCTTATCATGATTCTATTTCAGCTTCACTTGCATCCTTTCGATGGCTGCCTTTTCAGTCCTAACTAAAATTACATTTTCTCTGTTTGGTTTTTAAATCTCTCTATGGGCTTGCTCCAGACTATCTTGCTGTTCTGCTTTCTTTTTGTATTCCTTCTCGTCCTCTTCGTTCTTCTTGTCTTTTTAAGTTGCCTGTTCCCCGCCCACCATGTGCCCAATCTAGTTTTCGTTCTTTTGAATGTCTTGCTCATCTCCATTGGAATCTTCTTCCGCTATCTCTTTGATCTATTACTGTTTATTCTTCTTTCCATGTTTCTTTGAAAAATCACCCAATTCATTGTTCATGATTGTTTGTTTTCTGACTTGATATTTGAATTATCTTATTTCACTGATTTTGTACTGTTGGTTTATAATATGTACGGTGCTTTGGATAAAAGCGCTTTATAAGAATGAATAAAATACAAATACAAAATACAAAACTCTGTTGCCCGAGTGGCTTCAGGATGTGCCAGACAGTTATGGGCAACTGGCTCCAATGATGCTGGGCTCATCACCTCCTGTGAACCAGTAGTCATACCTTTGAAAGAAAATGCCACATTCCCTAAAGTGAAACAGTACCCTTTTACACCACATGCAAGACAGGGAATTGAACCCATAACTTATGACCTGTTTACCCAAGGGAGACTTGTGTATTCTAATGCTCCCCAAAACACGCTGATTTTTTCTGTGCGAAAAAGTGGGGTATCGCTAGAGGTAAAATGTAGACTAGTGCAGGACGTAAGGACAATTAAACTAATTGCACCCACTACGGCCCATGTGGTGCCCAACCTATACACAATTTTCTCAGCAATTCCCTTGGACACCACTGTTTACAGTGTAGTTGATTTATGCTCAACATAAAATGTTCATTCGCATAATTTGGTTTGGAGATACTAAGAATACATATCTCTTTTAATGTTTCCATGCAGATTTATGTTACTAGGGAGCAGTGAATTGGTTTTCCAGCCTCAAGAGTGAAGATCCCTCTAAAGGAGTTGTTGTTGTCACAGCCTTATGCAACATACTGACATACGGTTATCGAATACTAGCTGGTATACTCTGTGTTGCCCAGGCTTTCATTCCCTCATAGGTACAGGTAACTCTACGAAATGTGGTTCAGATTGGTGAAACAGTGTGGAATTGTATAATTAACAAAGCTTCGCCAAGCCACAAACCCACAAACAAATGTTGACTTTTCATGAAATCCGGGGAAAGGGGTTGGGTGTCAAAATGTCATGTAGCCAGTAATGTCTGAAGGGTCCTAAAAGGTGGAAGTTAAACAGAGAAGGTAAGCACAGTGCGCAGATCCCAAGGTTCTGTTTAAAAGTCCATGAAAAAGGGCGTATTTTGAGAACATCTTTCAAGTCTCAATAAAACTGGTGTCAACTTACCATTAGCTTTGCACTGGCAAACAGAACATCAATTAGCCAACAACTCGGATATACGGTTTTTGGGTCTGGCCAGGGCTCAAACCAGTAAACGTGGTGGCAATCTTTGCATAAAACTCAGGCAGCTCGAATGTAAACTTATCTGCCACTTCAGATGCACCACCGTCGGACTAAATTCGGATCATGAAATGCATGTTTTTCTGTCAGCATTTGCATGATGCCATTGATCGTACTGTTCCATGAATGTCACGTTGTATTCCCTTTGCCTTGCCGGGAGATATTTATTCATTGTGCCTGTTCCTCAGCAGCTTTTATTCCATTGATTTTACTGTACCAAAAATGACAATTTTGTTCGCAATATTTATGGATTTCCTTTTTACTTGCTACGAGCCACTCATTCTTTATGCTTGCTTCACAACACTTGTATTGAGACATCTTTGGTTAATATGTTCATGTACTTTTTGTAACTAGGGTAACTACCCTGCATCATATATGTGTGATATTGCCAAACTTTATTTTTGTCCTTACCAATCATGCACATATTTGCATATTTCATCATCAATATCTGATATACTTCACCCATGTTGATTCTTACCAATGCTTGCTTTTCATTTTGTTTATTTTAAAAATAATGGTATTGTACTTTGGGAGAATAGCGACATTACTGTGAGCCCAACCATGTAATATTGACCCCTCTGCCAGCCCCTGTATTCCTTGAGAATCATTTTTGATGAGAATAATCGTCACTTTGAGATTCATCTCACACTTTGTAATGTGCTGTCACAATCTGCTCATCCAATTGACAACATTTTCATTCTGTTTTTATCTTCTACAATGACCCGTCAGTTTCCATTGCAATCTAGATACACGTGTATCACGTTAGCCACACTTGACCACGTCTTTTCCCATTATTAGATTAACTACATATCATACGCTGTTTCTAATCATTGACTTCAGCGATTTTGGGCATATATAGACTTACTTTTGAGACAAGAGTATCACGCTACCTATCCACAACATTGTTATTGTGTATTATTTACACTACTCGCGGGCCACATCTAATGACGCGCACTGATGTCATCCGCAATGCGTGCGCGCGTGGACACCCGCAAAACGTGCGCGTGACGTCACGTGCGCGACACAGCCGTCTTGCGCTTTTGCGGCCACTTATACACTAGGTTTCTCGTGTAGCACGCACACAGCCTGGACGTTTTTACTTTGGCAAGGGGATTTGACCCCACTACATCTGAGAACATTTAGCTTAAGATGAAGATTACTCTTTTGGTTTCCTCATTATAATTGTACAAATTACTATGAGCAGTTTTTACAATATACCTCATAATTCTACTTTTTAGAATTCTCATTTATTTTCAAGCATGACATCTACCGGATGGTAAATCAGCACATTTCCATCATTGGCTTTGGTTTGTGCATTAATTTTGAGAATACATACAGCCATGAATTAGGCTTTAAACTTGTGCATTTTAATTTAAACTGCAATCCCTTTGTTTGCTCTATTCAGGGTCTCCCAATTATTGTTTCAGGTAGAAATGTTTTCTTTCTTCACATACAAATTTGCTCTTCTTGACTCTGGGTATACAGTATGTTGCAACTTCCCACATGCACACTTTTTAAACTGTTGTTTACTCTTCTCTTATATGAATGATGTCCAATTAGCTCTCATTAATTATGATTTTCTGTTTTGTTTGATTTTTGGACTATTATTGTTCTTTTCTACTGGCTTCAACCAATCACTGAACACTGGTATGCTATTTCCTTTGTTTTATAATTTGTTTGTGTTTTTTCCTACGATTGGGATATTATACTATTTGCCCATGTTTTTTCATTTGTATGCATGAATACATTATTTTCGCATTTTATTAATTGATTAATGCACAGCCTTGATAACGACCAGATAGGTCGAAACACGTGTCGGCTGTTCTATGAAGCCAAAAAATACACCCATTTTAAACAGAACCTTGGGATCTGCGCACTGTGCTTACCTTCTCTGTTTAACTTCCAGTTTACCTGTCCTGGTGTTCACTAGGGGCACTAGTGGAAGGATGCCAACGCAGCAGGCCCAAATATCACTTAATACTTGTGGTACCAACCAGAGCACTCTCTACTTACAACCCCCAGATCTTCCTATTGGGTCCTAAAAGGTGACTGCAAAATGTGGTGCAGATTGGTGAAACTGTGTGGAAATGTATAGGGAACATACATAATGCCACAAACCCACACCCACATTTTCACTTTTGCTGAAATCTGAGGAAAGGGGTGGGGTGTCCATATGTCATGTAGCCAGTAATGTCTGCAGGCTCCTAGCACGTGACTGTGCAAAATTTGGTGTAGATTGGTGGAACGGTGTGGAACTGTATTGGGAAAATACACAAAGCCACAAACCCACAGCCGATGTTTCACTTTTGCTGAAATCCAAGGGAAAGGATTAGGGTGTCCAGATCAGATAGCATGTCACCAGTAATGTCCGGAGGGTCCTAACAGGTGACTGGGCATAATGTGGTGCAGATTGGTGAAACGGGGTGGAATTGTATAGGGAACATACGCGAAGCCACAAAACCACACCCACATTTTCACTTTTGCTGAAATCAGGGGAAAGGGGTGGGGTGTCCAGATGTCATGTAGCCAGTAATGTCCGGAGCGTCCTAACATGTGACTGTGCAAAACCTGGTGCAGATTGGTGAAACAGTGTGTAATTGTATAGGGAACATGCATTTTGCCACAAACCCACAGATTCTCACTTTTATATATATATAGATTTGAAGAGGCAAAATGAATTCCAAGATGGCAGACAGGCCAGCTAATGCCCTGGTCTAGCCTCTAAAATGCAGAGTAAGCTCAGCTGATCCAATGGGGACATCCAATTGCAGCACCTCCCCAAGTCCAGAGCATACGTGCATGCCCTAACACAGATCCCAGAGAGAAAGAGCACACACATGTAACAGCTGACAAGCTCAGTCTGGCAGTGTTATTATTGTTATTGTATTTATTGAGCATAAACCTAGCTTCGAGAAGCAACAGAGCTTTTTACAGAGGTATACATCAATGCAGATACATAACAGAGAGCTTTACAGAGGTATACAACATTACAGATGCATAACATGGCATTTGTGTTTGGAGAGAAGATCTGAGCTTGGAGGAGCTGGATACGCGGAGAAGAGTTTGGAAGAGAGTGGTGAACACAGAGAACACATGGAGGAGAGATACCAGAGACTGCATAAGCCATGCAAGGCTGACTTGAGGGTGGATAAAGACCCAGTGGGCTAGCGTGCAGGAGACTAGATCTAGATAAAGATCCTGGAGGCTGGAGGACAGACCCAGGGGGCTGGCTGAGGCCACTCCTGGAGGGGTGAGGGGAGCGAGATGTGAGCTCTACAGCCTGGTGTCAGCAATGTTACCGATGGCCTCAATAACACACCAAATCTCAAAGACAGTTTAAGGGATTTAATTGATATGTTGAAAAAGGCCATAAGGACCATCCCTCCTTTTCATGTCTAGAGGTGGTAAATCACTACCTAGCCCAGGTGTCCCTGTGCTGCATGTTATTATCTACCAACCAGTAACCCTTACTTTCTAGATTTTGCCTGTCTTGATGTGATGGCTTTAAGGCAAATACCTTATCTATTTAACTCCCTCAGAGACTACCTAGGTATGACCTACTCTACTTCCTGGGTCGGTTTTATGGGTTGTTGTCATGACCCTTGCCCCTGGCCCTCACTGGCAAGACAGCCTTCCAGTTAGGGCCAGGTCAAAGGCCTTGAAACCTCATCCAAGACTCTCTTGGAGTCAGTCCTGGCGCCTTTGGCGCCAGGCTCATAACCATCATGAAGACCAACATTAGAATGAGACTATTTACTTGGGACTATTTAACTTGGGGCGGGTTCAGCCAACATGGAGGCACACACATAGCTCCGTTACAAGGAACTGAGCTTTCCGTTCTAGTCTTTTGGGTGTTGCAGGCCTGGGACTAATTTACCTGGACTACTTTGGGTGTGGCAGGCCTGGGACTATTTTACCTGGACTACTTTACCTGAGACTATTTAAACCGCATCCAAACAGCAGATCATGCTTTGCGTCATTCTGCTGTGGGCAGCGTAACGCTCACCGTGTCCAGTTCTTTGATGCCAGTTTACTTGAAACCAAGGACCTACAGAGAGAAAGAACACTACGAAACTTGCCTGGAACAGTATCCTGTCTTCAATCCATCGCGGACTTCAGTTCCAGTCACCTGAAGGTACGAACTCCATCCTCCGGCACCGCATGCATCCTGGAATACCATAACCTGAAAAGAGGAGAAAGAAAGACAGCATTAGTAAGCATCTATTCACGTTTCCTCCTGAATGAAGAAAGCTACACAATTCTTACCTGGGTAGTCATCTCTGGGTCAGTATCATTGCTGGAACATTACGGCGCTCGGCGAGGAACATCGCAACCTGCAAGGAGAGAAAAGAAACAGGTAAGCAATATAAAAGGCAAAACAGCGCCACGCATCACGCATTAGTCACCGGACAGCTTCGTGCACACCCCGCTTTCGCCTACCGGCCCATGCTCATCTTCAAACTGCATGACAACACCAAAATACCTTTCCATACCTAAAAGGAAAGAAGCAAGACATTATTATTCGAACTAAGAGGAACATAAGAACTGCATATAAAGACTGTAAAGCAGCAAACCTACAGAGTCGCAGCAGGCCTGGATTCTCACAGGGGGGCTTGCACCAGTGAAGTAACTTGGTCGCTGCTCGCCCCCCACATCTACGCACCCCTGCCACGAGGAGCAGGATGGAGAATCCACCTTTTACAATATTAAGACCCATCTTTAACCAGAGGCCCTACCAATGGACCGGGAGAGGGTTTGAGAGTGCAAATCATCCAACCAGGGCTGGGTGGCGTCCCCGTGGATACCAGGTGAGCGTAACAGAACAATAATATTATCCACCTGGGCATCATGGAGACTTCAGAGACTGACCAGTTAGTTCAGCTGTTGGGACAATTACGCGCTGAAGTACATTCAGTCAGGCAAGAAACCAACGCTCTTAGGAGGGATTTGATTGTTACTAAGGATCGTACCGACGAAATAAGTAGACCATTGCTCCAATCACAGGCAGGACAGACCCCATTGCCTGGTAACATTTCGCCAGCACCTGTACCAGCTTCTTCCACCAATCAAGTACAAATAACCCTTCCTGGGGCAGTTTTTAGCTTTAGCTCCACCTGAACGATTTACAGGGGACCCCAAGAAGTACCCAGCGTTCATGAACAAGTGTCGTCTTCATTTCCTTTGCAGACCTGGGGCTTGTCCTAACGACCAAGCGCGGGTTGCTTTTGTCTTGTCATATCTGAGTGGCAGTGCTGCGGATTGGTCGGTACCATTTGTAAGTCAGGATAACCTGTTGTTACATGACTTTGGGGGTTTCCAGATGGAAATGGAAAAACTCTTTGCTCGTCATACCCAAGGCCAAGCATTAGACAACAAACTTTTGTCACTCCGTCAAGAAAGTCAAGACTTGCTTACATATATAGCAACATTTAACAGACTAGTCATTAAAGTTGGGTGGCCTGAGGAAAAAAGGACCACTCTATTTCATCGGGGTCTACGAGGGGAACTAAAGGATGTCCTTGCTCAAGTGGGTAACCCACCTAAAGACTGTGGAGAATTCATCAACCTTGTGGTGCAATTAGATCACAGATTACAAGACCGGAAAGCAGACCGGAAAACACAGTAGAACCCATGCAAATCAGAGGTGTACAGCCCCCTTTAACTAAAACTGAAAGAGACAAGAGAAGGCAACAGCAATTATGTTTATATTGTGGAAAATCAGGCCACTTCCTCAAAGAATGTCCAGTGAAACCACCAAGGAGAACTGTTGGAGCCACAGAGAAGGAGGATAATAACAAGGAGTCGGAAAACGACCAAGCCCGGCAAGCGTAGAGGTCCGCTTGTCGAGCGAGAAGGTTGAGCCACAGACCTCACACTTTGCATTACCAGTAATTTTGATCAATCACCAGCAACTGTCTCGGATGCATGCTGTCGAAGCATACATAGACAGTGGAGCAGTTGGGAATTATGTAGACCAAGATCTGGCAGCAGAGATGGGGCTTCCCTTATGCTCTAAGTCGACTACTGAAAAAGTTACTACTGTTGATGGGACAGAAATGGCTTCCGGACCAGTAACCCAATGTACAGCAGCACTAACCCTACTGTGCCAGGATGGACACCGAGAATCTATTGCATTCGATCTCCTCAAAGCTCCTCAGTTTCGACTTATCTTAGGGATGCCATGGTTGGTAGCTCACAACCCTCTAATATATTGGCGTGCTGGGAAGTTGGCCTTTTCCGATGATTGTGCTCGCAACTGGTATTACCAAGAAAAGGGGAAACAGACTTATGTACATCTGCTTCTCCCAGTACAGCGGCGATTGTACTAGGTGTGACTAGTACTCTACCAAATGAATACCAAGATTTTCAAGACGTGTTCCAGAAAGAACAAGCCAATACTCTACCACCGCACAGGCCCTATTGTCAGCTCGACCTCATACCTGGTGCGCAAATTCCTTGTGGTCGAATCTATGCACTTACTGAACCAGAAAACCTCCATTTGAAATCCTATCTTGAGCAGTACCTGGCAAATGGATTTATCCGCCCATCTAAATCACCGGCAGCCAGTCACTTATTCTTCGTACCAAAGAAGAAAGGAGATTTGAGGACTTGCATCGACTATCGCGCATTAAACCAGATTACAGTAAAAAACGTTATCCACTGCCCCTTATTCCCGAATGATTGGATCAAGTCAAAGACGCCCAAATCTATACCAAACTGGACCTTAGGGGGCGTACCATCTTGTTCGTTGAAGAAAGGAGATGAAATGCTGGGAGATTAGTGGCCATCTGGAGACAAACAAGGCGTTTATCTTACATCAGAGAAGAAAATTAAAACCACTTGCAACAAAGACCATCTGTCCAAGACCCCTGGTTAAGGAGATACCTTCTACTCATACAAGGGAGATATTCTAAAGAAAATATATATCTAAATTCCAGCAATGCGAAATTCACTGTCTTCTGAAAATATACGATCTGGATGACATGAGGCTCTGTTTTCCAAACTCCCCAGCTTCAAAAAGCCAGAATGCACTTAGAGTATCATCGCTTGACATAGCTAAGTGAATAAAGTCCACCAGATACCCAGTGATAGAAATAGAGACAAAGGGCCATCTGAGAGCTGTTTTTGCTAGCATACGGTTTCAGAATTTAAGGATAGGCAACTCAGTTTGAATTAGTACCAGAAATGCATTTTCAAAATAATTCCACAACCAGAGGACTTAGAATCAATAGAAAAAATGTGTTGCGATTGTGATATTCTTCACTGTAAAATACATCAAAATTTGATATTTGTAAGATATTAAACATTTGTATGAAAAAATAAGTAATATTTTCATTGCATAAATTCATGCCGCAAATCCAAGAGTTAGTGGGGACGATGAAAGTCCAGAAATCCATATTTCATTGATGTGTCGTGTTGCTACATTGAGATATGGAAGAAGTATAATTTGGAGCTCAAAATTGTTCAAAGTCTGGAACCTCTACCCTCTCACATGTTCAGACATATGATCACAACCTATGAAAATTAAGGGGCGTAATCTTGGGGTGTGCCTGTCTATTTAGCAAGCCAATTAAAAGACTTGACCACTCAAAAGGTGTGAGGTCATAATGACACAGTGTGGGAATAATTCCAATTATAAAAGTAGAAACACACAAGGAATGGGGGAGCTCTGGAATAGAAGGCTGGAAATATATATGGGCCTCATTACGAGTGTGCCGGTCCAGTAAAAATGCAGAGGAAAAGGACAGTACTAATGGATCCAGCATATTTACCAGAAACAGCACACTTTAGAGTTTCCAGATAGGGGCAGTGGACTACTGGCAGACCTGACCACCAGGAGTTCAGGCCCCTACCATCAACGACATGACCCAATCACTGGCACAGGTACTACTGGTGCCGGTGATTGAGGCATACCCATTCCATGGAGTCCTATCGGACTGCATGGAATGGGAATTTACCACCATTGCCAGCACCTGTATTATCCTGTTAACACTGGGACATTGGGTGCGGTAACCGTAAGATGAGTTTGCCGGTGACCCACCGGTAGTACAGGCGGGTTACTGGCAAACTCATAATGAGGACCATAGTTTTGCAAAAGGAGGGAATGCTATGACCAAAATGAAGCACTTTCCTAAAATAAGTGAACGTGTGTACCAATGTCTAATCGGTTGCCTGCATTCTTTTTTGGAAAGTAAAAACAATGTCACTAAGCAGGATTTGATTTGGTTGATGGCCCGCTAATTAGGGCTCTTTGTTTGCCAAACATACTATTAGATACAGATAAATTCAGACATAAAAAGGTTGCCTCCTGTCTGTATTTGTTGGCAATTCACAGAACTAAAAACAGACATGGGCAGGAAATGGTAGCCACCAAGAGCATCACAGCAACAGTGGTGGCGCTGCCAGCCCTATTCAGGAAGTAAAGGAAGTAAAGGTGAATCCCATGTAGGCTTAAGAATGGCTCACCTTACCGACTATTAATAAAGAAAATCCCCCTCTAGTGTGTTTGTTTCCTAGCAAATCACCTAAACTCAAAATAGTACTGTGAGCCATATGTCTGCTGTATAAATTTGAGCGTATCTATTGATAAATAGAGAAATAAATGCAGAAAAAAGCTAGCTGGGGTTTCATTCTATAAAGAAAACAGAAACATGGACAAATAGTGAAAATGGCTTAAAATAGATATGCATGAAACATAAATACCACAAAGTTAAGAGCATTACATATGATCTATGCACATCCCAAGTTCATCCCTTACTTTTTTTTTTAAATAAAAAGAAACAGAGTGCATTGTAAACTTAAAAGTTTAATAAAGACATTCTTGAATGTCACTTAGATACTTCCGAAAAGGAGCATTATTCTTTCTTAGTCAGAGCATAGCTCTAACAGCAGTTTATATTTGTCTCCAAAAAAGGTTGTTTTACTATAAAATGCCACCATACTCTCTAGCCAGTTGGAATGAGGCGTGTAAACCATCAATCAGACTGTCCCTTAATTGTGCCAAAAAGGAAGCAAGTCTATTAAATCAAGTGCAAACCATTGAATAGGATCATCCTAACAAGTCACAGTTATTGCCACAGAATGGGTAACTATGGCACTCAGAAGCAAGATGAAACGGAGCAACACAGGTTCCTCTGGGTATTAAGCACGTTATAAATAACCTATCATCTCATTGGTATTGATATTTTCCAAGAGTGAGACATAAAATTGCCTGAAACTTCTTTCTTTTTCAAAAAAATAATGCTCTAAACTTATTTCCATTAACTGTAACATTTTAAACAAATACTCCATAGTTTCAGATGCAGCTTGCACAGAATTTAGGAAGGGCTAGCTTTGCCATTTTATCTTGCTAAACCCTGCCATCTTAAAGCTTTGTTCACGTAAGCCTCAACAATGCTTGGGAGTCGAAATGTTGTTTTTAGAGACTTGCTCCTGACCACAGGCTGATGTAATGGGAACAAAAACCTGGGGTCACTGCAAAGTTTAGCTGTAAGTACATGATAAAGAATGGAGTCTCCCCAAACCCTAATTTAGCCAAAGGCAGGACATCTTTCTTTTAGAAAAAAATGACACAGTCAGGGTTATTTGTATATTACGCCCCTTAGCTTATCTCCTTCATGTGATGTGCACTGATGGGAAGGAATGTTACATATCTTATCTAAACATGTACATTCCTTCTGTGGCATTTCTGTGTAAAAATGCCTTTGAAAATAAACACAGGGCGCACTTGCTCACTTGTTATCTTGTTGAAACTGATATAATATTGTTTCGTCCTCATTGTATATGTTGGCCTATTGTCACACCGCTCCCCGCACAAGCTACTACTCTTCCTACAAAGACACGCCCCTCCACGTCCACAGCCTCTTCTCAACCAGCACCCAAACACACACGTCCCGACAGGGGTACCTTATTGCCTTATCAGGTGTCACGCTATGGGGCACGGCGTGGCATGCTCGGCAGGGCTGGAGTTTATCGCCCTTCATTTTTGTGGCAAGCGAACTGGAGGCTTCTTCATCACAGAAACGCACGGAGGACTGCGCGACCCAGCGCGGCTCGGAGCACGTGACTCGTTGCCTAGCAATACTGCAACGCTTGGGTACATGCGTCACGTGACAGTGGTCACGTGTTTCCTTTCCATGGATAAAAGGAGTCCGGTTACGGAAAGCGTTGCTTCACAGCTGTTCTCTCTGGATCACGTGTCGCTTGTGCTTTGTTTCAGGACTCCTTACTTCATCTGACCTCGGCTTTTGTTCAACGGACCACTCAGTACCTAACCCTTGTCTGCTTTGGAATCTTGGATTATTTGTTGACGAACTATTTTGCCCAACGGATTGCTTGTGTCTTGGCCCTTTACTTACCTTGGAATTTGGATCCACTGATGCCGACCTACGCTCTGCCCTACGGACTGCCTTGTGTTTAGCCCCTCGGACTGCTCTGGTACACTCTACGGATCTACGGACTCCGGTCCTGTCTTAGGTGGTCATCTGCCCGTCCCTGCTGCCACATCTGCCCGGACCCGCTGCCACTTTCTAACAACTGGCTAACGCCTACGTCCGATTCCCTGGGACAACGCTCCAGTACTCACAGGTATTTAGTGCCCTGGATGTTTTCACTAAGATTACTACACTCTGTACTGTTACATAACCTTATACCTTCCTTTGCAGCGCTCCAGGGGTTTTTCCGGTTGTTCCCGAGTCCTGGCTCTATGGACTACCACCTTTGGCCCTAAACATTACTCTGGCGGTATTACCGTGATTGTCAGTCTGATACTTGGGAACAGAGGGATAGCCCATACTCTGCACGACCAACAGCTGCGTAACAGACTGTGAAGCCTTTTGGTCATCCAGAGTATGAATCCCTCCACCGGGGACCCAGTGACCGCTTTGCTGCAAGCAGTAGCGGCCCTCAGGACCGACATGGCCGCCGCCACAACCGCCATACATGACCGTCTTGACGCCTTACAGAATTCGGGGACTCCGGCCCCCCGGACCAGCCAGCACCTGTTCTGGCCTCTGCACCCACTCCTGTGTTGCTTCCGACACCCGTTCCTCTTGCTGCCCCAGAACGCTACCAGGGGGACCCTCGGAAATACCGTACTTTCATTAATCAATGTAAACTCCACTTCTTGTGCAGACCCTTGGCTTTCCCCGATTCAGTCACAAAGGCCGCATTTCTTCTGTCACATTTATCTGGGGTGGCGGCCGCCTGGGCAAATCCAATGTTGGAAAACGATCATCCCGCTTTGTAGGATTTTGACCTTCTCATAATGGAAATGGCCAAAGTCTTTGATACACGCCATAAGGCCCAATCAAGGGATCTGGAACTCCTGGACCTAACACAGGGTAAACTATCGTTGATAGAATACATCGCTCGGTATAACCAACTCGCCGCCGAGACTTCCTGGCCGGAGGAGAAAAAGGCGATTGTGTTCTACCATGGCTTATGTAACACCATGAAGGATGCGCTTTCAGTGGTTCCTGCCCTTCCCTCGGTGTTTTCGGATCTGGTGGATCTCGCTCTACAGATAGATGCAAGGAGATCCGAGAGAAGGACAGAAACAATGTTCACTAGCCAGTCCGGCCAGGCCTCCTCTACCACCCCTTCCGAACCCATGCAAATAGGTGGTATCCGAAGCCCGATAACACCGTCCGAGCGTGAACGCCGGAGGGCGGATAACGCCTGCTTTTATTGCGGGTTAAACGGGCACTATGTAAGGGAATGCCCCCGACGCCCTAAGAACAAAACCCCGGGTTTTCAGAGGGCTCGCCCATGATACAGGGGGCACCGGCGAGCCTGTCTTCAAACCCCTCTGAACCCGCCTTCGGCCCTGTCAGACCAGTGGTAGTCCAGGCCCTTATGAAACCCACTAGGGAGGTCGCACATGTGGTTCATATTGTAATTGACTCTGGGGCCACAGGTTGTTTTATCGATATAGCCTTGGCCCATCGTCTCAACCTACCCCTGGTCAGAAAAGAGCACCCGGAACCCGTACATGCTGTTGACGGCAAGTCCTTGTCTTCCGGCCCCATTCAGTTTCAGACTGCGCCCTTGGAAGTATTGATTCAGAGCACCCACAGGGAAATCATGTCATTCGACCTTATCACTACACCACAATTCGGTGTTATATTGGGAATACCCTGGTTACGGCAACACAACCCATTGATTAATTGGGGGACAGGACAAGTCACGTTCGAGTCAGAGGTGTGTCAGCAGTTTTGTCTTGTGGATGGCGATTCGCTCTCCTCTCCTGCCACGATCCTGGGCGCCATGGCCTCTACTTGCATTAATGACGTAACCTCAGAGACAGGGCCTTCGCATACCGTGGGGGCCACCCTGGCTAATATCCCCGTCGAATATCATGAATACCACATGGTATTTGATAAAGCCACGGCGGAGGGTCTACCCCCACATAGACCATACGACTGTCCGATTGATCTGGTTCCGGATGCACCTATACCCAGGGGGAGGATCTACTCATTGTCCCAATCAGAGGAGCGGGCCCTCAATGAATACATCCATCAGGCGTTGCAATTGGGTCACATCCGTCCATCGTGTTCCCCTGCTGCCAGCCCGATATTTTTCGTGCCAAAAAAGGAAGGCGATTTGCGTCCATGTGTGGACTACAGGAGGTTGAATGCCGTTACCATAAAAAACAGGTACCCTCTACCACTCATCTCCACACTGCTGGACAGATTAACAAGGGCTACTGTTTTCACCAAGTTGGACCTAAGAGGGGCATACAACCTGATCCGTATGCGACTTGGGGATGAGTGGAAGACGGCCTTCTGCTCCCGGCAGGGGTTATTCGAGTACACCGTAATGCCCTTTGGGCTTTGTAACGCTCCCGCAACTTTCCAGCGGTTTATCAATGACGTATTCTCTGACATCTTGGATACGTACGTGGTGGTATACCTGGACGATATATTGGTTTTCTCGTCCTCGTTGGAGGAACACATTTGTCATGTCAGAGAGGTCCTCTCTCGCCTTAAGGCGAACGCCTTGTTCGCCAAGCCGGAGAAATGTACTTTCCATTCAAAGGAAGTGGAGTTCCTAGGTTTCCACATCTCCCCCGGAGGCCTCTCCATGAACCAGTCCAAGGTTCGTGCTGTCATGGAATGGCCGACTCCGACTAACATTAAACAACTTCAGTCCTTTCTTGGTTTCGCTAATTTCTACCGACGGTTCATCGCCGGCTTCTCTTCCATCGTTTCTCCCCTGACCGCTTTGACCAGTCCTCTTGTCCCGTACTCTTGGACCCCTACGCAGCAAAGGGCATTCGAGGCACTCAAGTCCAGGTTTACATCTGCCCCGGTCCTACAACACCCCGATCCCGACCTCCCCTACGTCCTGGAAGCCGACGCCTCTTCGTTTGCACTAGGTGCGGTGTTGTCCCAGCCTTGTCCAGCCATGCGTCAGTTACATCCGGTGGCCTATCATTCTCGGAAGTTCTCGGCAGCCGAAACTCACTACACTGTAACCGAGAAAGAGCTGCTGGCTATCAAGGACGCCCTACAGACATGGCGACATCATCTCATGGGGGCAAAGCACCAAACGGTGGTTTATACAGACCACAAAAACCTGCAAGACCTGGCCTCCCTGAAGTGTGTAAACAGCCGGCAGGTACGCTGGCACTTGTTTTTTGCTGCCTTCGATTTTGTCGTTAAACACAGACCAGGCCTCATCCATGGCAAGGCCGACACTTTGTCCCGATCTCCCGGTGGTGAATCCTTGGTTTCATTTCCAGACACGCTATTAGGGAAAAGCCATGTTGTTTGCATGTGTACGCCCTCGCCACCCATGCTCACTGCCATTAGACAATGGGTTTCTCAACATCCTCATACACTCACGGAATGGGACATTACACTCCAGGACGGGCTACCTTTCATTCAGGGCAAACTATTCCTTCCTACATGCGATGCACGCAACCAGGCGCTGGCATGGTCACATGATGCGGCCATAAACGGCCATCCCGGGCAACAACGTACCCTTGAATTGTTACAACGCTGGTGCTGGTGGCCATCCATGAGAAAGGACATAGAAAACTATGTAAACACATGTTCTATATGTGCACAATGCAAAACACGCAGAGGACGGCCATTGGGGTTGCTCCTGCCATTACCCATACCTCCCAGGCCTTGGCACACCATCTCTATGGACCTCATCACTGATCTACCTCGCAGACAGGGTTACGATACCATATGGGTTATCGTCGACTCATACACCAAAATGGCCCGTTTCATTCCCTGCACAGGCATACCATCGGCCCCAACACTGGCTCGCCTGTTCTTCAAGACGGTTTTCTGTCTTTTCGGTCTACCACATGTCATTATATCGGACCGGGATCCCAGTTCACGTCCTGCTTCTGGCGTGCTCTTACCGGACTCCTGGGGATCGATGCTCGCTTCTCTTCGGCATACCACCCTGAAAGCGATGGGCAGACGGAGAGGGTTAACCAAGCCCTAGAACAGTACCTGCGCTGTCTGTCCCTTCAGTACCAGGACTCCTGGTTCAAGCTGCTCTACCTAGCTGAGTTCGCATACAATAATTCCCGTCATTCGGCCACTGGATTCTCTCCCTTCTATTCTCTGTATGGACAACATCCTCGCGCCCTACCGCTCCCTGATTTCTCCTCTGTCACTCCTGCTGCTAACGCCTGCGTGCGTGATCTAGCAGGTGTTCATGCACAAACTTTGGTCCACCTCCGCGAGGCTCAGTCGGTGATGAAGGTTAAGGCAGACCGTAAGCGGGCCGAGGCGCCGGTGTATCATGTGGGCGATCGGGTGTGGTTGTCGACCAGACACTTGCGAATCCCTGGTTGTCGCAAGCTGTTGCCCCGCTTTGTGGGCCCCTATCGGATCATCGGAATCCTAAATCCCGTGGCCTTGCGTCTGTCTGTTCCACGTGCTTGGCGGATCCACCCGGTTTTCCATATCTCCCTCCTTAAGCCATACCTTGCTTCCACTCGCGTCCTTGTTCCTCCCGCCCCCGTCTCTGTGTCTTCCCAAGACATTTTTGAGGTCAGTGCCATCCTCGGGTCCCGCTTCCATAGGGGCCGCCTCCAGTACCTGGTGGACTGGCTGGGTTATGGTCCCGAGGACCGATCCTGGGTTCCCTCCCATGACGTCCAGGCCCCTCTTCTGGTGTCACAGTTTCATAGGGACAACCCGGCTAGCCCACGGGGTCGTGGGCCCTTGCGGGGGGATTCTGTCACACCGCTCCCCGCACAAGCTACTACTCTTCCTACAAAGACACGCCCCTCCACGTCCACAGCCTCTTCTCAACCAGCACCCAAACACACACGTCCCGACAGGGGTACCTTATTGCCTTATCAGGTGTCACGCTATGGGGCACGGCGTGGCATGCTCGGCAGGGCTGGAGTTTATCGCCCTTCATGTTTGTGGCAAGCGAACTGGAGGCTTCTTCATCACAGAAACGCACGGAGGACTGCGCGACCCAGCGCGGCTCGGAGCACGTGACTCGTTGCCTAGCAATACTGCAACGCTTGGGTACATGCGTCACGTGACAGTGGTCACGTGTTTCCTTTCCATGGATAAAAGGAGTCCGGTTACGGAAAGCGTTGCTTCACAGCTGTTCTCTCTGGATCACGTGTCGCTTGCGCTTTGTTTCAGGACTCCTTACTTCATCTGACCTCGGCTTTTGTTCAACGGACCGCTCAGTACCTAACCCTTGTCTGCTTTGGAATCTTGGATTATTTGTTGACGAACTATTTTGCCCAACGGATTGCTTGTGTCTTGGCCCTTTACTTACCTTGGAATTTGGATCCACTGATGCCGACCTACGCTCTGCCCTACGGACTGCCTTGTGTTTAGCCCCTCGGACTGCTCTGGTACACTCTACGGATCTACGGACTCCGGTCCTGTCTTAGGTGGTCATCTGCCCGTCCCTGCTGCCACATCTGCCCGGACCCGCTGCCACTTTCTAACAACTGGCTAACGCCTACGTCCGATTCCCTGGGACAACGCTCCAGTACTCACAGGTATTTAGTGCCCTGGATGTTTTCACTAAGATTACTACACTCTGTACTGTTACATAACCTTATACCTTCCTTTGCAGCGCTCCAGGGGTTTTTCCGGTTGTTCCCGAGTCCTGGCTCTACGGACTACCACCATTGGCCCTAAACATTACTCTGGCGGTATTACCGTGATTGTCAGTCTGATACTTGGGAACAGAGGGATAGCCCATACTCTGCACGACCAACAGCTGCGTAACACCTATGCCCAGCCGCTTTGCGAGGAAATCCGCATCGCAAGGTCGTGACCTTAAGTTAATCAAGCCTCCATTTTAGGTTAAAGCCGCCATTTTGGCTTGTCGTGCAAAGTCACCCTGTGGCCTAAAATGGCTGACCTGTGTTCTCTTGTTCTTACTTTAACCTCTTCAACCTCTGTAGGCGAGTTAATGTCCAACCTGCCTGCAGGCTACATGTTAGGGTTATGTAGACCTTGTCCTTTGTTGACCTCGGGATCAGGGGATTACTTGAATCGGCGATGTTAACCTACAAGTATACAAGAACAATAATGCCATTTTGCGAAACATCTGTTTGACCTGCATTAAAGCAAATGTGTAAAGAGTGTAAAGTCACATCCAGAGAATAATAGTACTTGTTAGTAAAAGTATTAAAAAGTAAACCACATGCACGAGATATGTAAATTAGGAATGAACCTGGCGCGAACCCTAGCCCAGTACATGATTAACTCGTAAGAGGCTGGACATTGTTACAAAGAAACTGTATAAATATGCTGATGTCCAGCTAGCAATTCCTGTTCACTGCTCACATTGAACCTGCTGGTGGTCTCTGTGAAGTACTGACGGCCAAAAAGCTATTTGTGTACTTTGTTTTGTAAACTGTTCAGTGTTGCAATAAAGATTCTGGGAATCTTTAAAAGCCCGTGTTGGTGTATTTCTCTTTGCATGGTGTAAAAGCCTTAATATTGTATTTTCTGATTCCACAGATGGTGCCCAATTAGGGACCCTCAAGATTGACTTCGTCTCGTTGAAGGTTGGCTCGGCTATCGGACCGGGATCGGACGATGCCAACAAAACGGCCCCTCTGGACGAGAAGCGAATTCCTCGACAGAACAGCACGATCCGATCCCTGAACGGTGAGCTGTAGCCCGAGACGACGTCTTGACGAGGGTCCATATATCGAGGTGGGTAAATTTGCCGAAATCACCAGGCACATGGGTCCTTAGATTGTCCTTAGTAACCCGATCGGGCCTCCCAGTCCTTTGGTCAGGTGAATCGTAACCCAAATCTTAATTTAACCCTGACAATTTGAATTTGGCGCATTGTACTCGCGAGCACAATTATTTGCCCAGGTAACACCAGAATTCTGATATGCCTGAAAAATTGTCTGCCTGCTTCAGGGCATTATTCCGCAGTGACAGACAATCTTTGGAAGTTAGCCGTCCCGCACCACAGGAGGGGTCGACAGCATTTACAATGTACTGTAAGAAAGGCTTTGGTAGTATAGCATTTAATGATATTTGGCACAGACAGACCAGACATAACTCTAATCTTCGGTGGCCAACCAATGATAGCTTCGAAATCCCTTGGTTAGAATATTTAGAGTCTGTATTGATAAAGAAACAGGCTAGACCTGCAGCATTTGACGCATTGCATAGTTGGAAAACCGAAGCTTTGCAGCAACAAAAGAGTAGAGAGAAACATATGCATCGACATATGACGAATGCCGAAAAGGCACTGTTATATGATCAAAATAAACAATTGGAATCAGTTAGGAACACGGACAGAGCGTTTCAATTAGGCATTCAGAAAATGTACCCTTCGAAAGACTTTCATACGTCCGATGAATTGATGAACAAACTTTTGCATAAACGAAGGTCTGATGCCTCTGCGCCACCCCCGTACCTCCCTCCTGGTGCTTTGCCCCTTCCTGTCGCTATTCCTCCTCCTATAGTTGCCACGGTCCTTCCTATTGTTCTTCCTGTTGTTCCTCCAGCCGCCGCTCCTTTGCCTGCTCCCTTGCCTCCACTTATTGATATTCAGAATGTGCCTACTCCCCCTCTTCCCAGTGATTCCGCATCGCTTGTGTAGACCAGGGAGCGGGATCAAGGGTTGTGACTCGTAATAAGAATGAATTCATTGCTTGGGCTAAACATTGTATGGAGAAGGGTGAACAAGCTGATGTTTTTTCCACACTCGAAAATCTAAAAAGTATTCCTGAGAAAAATGTTTTTATTGAGGGTTAGGGATTAATTTAAGCCTAATTTGGAATAGAGTAAACGATGTAGATCTCCCACAGGGGTTACGGGATTTCAACACCTTAGCGTTGTCTAGAGATACTGCGGAGAAAGTATATGAGCATGTCAAGAGGATTTTTGTGTATAGGAAGGAGTTGGAACAGTTACAGAATGAAGAAGCAGATGGTGATAGTTTAGGCGCTATATTCTTACAGAAACGGTTTTCTCCTCGCCGTGAATTGATAGGTGAGGAAGCGCGAATTTGTACAAAGGATGCGATAAGATGGATTTTGGATATGTCGATAACTCCAGGTGAAGTATATGACACGTATAGTCAATATACGTTAGAAATGCAAAAGAAAGTGATACAGGTTATGGTAGAATACCTGAAGGATGAGTGTGTAAAAAGAAAGATTTGTTGTCCTACAGAATTGTTGGGTGTTTATAAGAGAGCCTTTTCGATTGATACCTCTTCGACTGCCTTAGCGCTTGATTTGGCTCTGTTGCTTAGTAAGCGTTCGGAGCTACCTACTTCTCAGTTGACTATGAGAGAGGTCCCTCTGACATTTGTCCCAAAAGTTGAGATTGCGGCTGATGCTGCACGAGGTATAGTCGCTGCGGACATTGCTGCACATTATGTATTGCAGTTTGTTCACGTCCCGTTCTCGAGACAGGAGGTGAACACAATAAAGCAATCCATTCCTGATATAAGAAAGAATCCAACGGGGTTCTATAAAGAAATAGAGTCAGTCTTACAATCATCAGTATTCACCTTAAGTTATATTGATTTATTATTTCCCTTACTCCTGCCAGTTAATTTGTGGAAACAGATTAGGACTGTAGATGATGACCTGGGTTAGGAGATACATGGGATAATATGGTTAAATCTCGACAGAGAAAGACCAGCTGGCGAGAGACCGCCTCAAGTGATATTAACTTTGCCTGATAGGATTATTGTAAAATTGAAAACCATAGTTCCTGAAAAAATAATTATTTGGGACAAGCTCACGGCCTGTGTCCAAGGAAAGTCTGAAGGTGCTACCGAGTTCTTTAATCGGTTCGAACAAGTGTTTTCAGATTTCAGTGGACAAGACTTAGGCACAGAGTCAGGGAAAAGGCTGTTTGTCGACAAATTTGTACGTGGATTGCTGCCTGACATCCAGTTACAGATTATGTCCTCCAAAAGCGCTTGGCAGGCGAAGTCTCAATCAGAAGTACTGCACATGGCTCAGTACTATGAAAATCGTGTGAATAATGAAAAGGAAAAACTTGAGAAAAGAAAGGGTGACCTGAAAACAAAAGTACTATTACAACAGATAGTTAGAAGCCCTAGAGGGGGTAATACGCAATTTAGAGGTCAATACGTTCCACAGGGAAGTATGCCCCTGGCTCCGGTAACCATTAACCAGTGTGCCTATTGTCGACAGGAAGGCCACTGGCGCGCACAATGTACGACCTTGCAGCAAAGGTCATTTGGGAACATGGGTAGACGATCCAGAGGTCGCCCAGGTGTAGGGGGCCCTGGTAGAGGTCAGTTTACGCCAGAATCACAGAAACCTTTTTCACAGGATAAACAAGTATCGAGTGTGGATAATAGAAACATTTTTGATCATCCTTCTGCTGCATACCTCTCTGAAGAACTTCCTTTTGAAGACATTCTGTTTCGTTAGGATTTCCCGAAGCAGGATTTAGAACCCTCGCCTATTCCCGTTCATCAGAAAGGTCCCTATGTTGAGATGGTGGTGGGAAATAGGAAGCATCTATTTTTAGTAGATACGGGAGCACACAAGTGTTCCATTGACCATTCACAGGTTCCAAATATTCCCCTGTCAGGGCAAGCCAACGTTTCTTAGGGTTTTCAGGCACACCTGTAGTTTGTCCAGTCTCTTTGCCGGTACTGATAACAGTGGGTCCCTTCACGGAGCAGTGTCCATTTCTACTTACTACGAACTGTGGAGAGAATTTGCTGGGGTTAAATTTGTTGAAAGAATTGAATGCAGTAATACATTGCTCCTCGGATGGAGTTCGGTTAACAATTTCACCTCAGCAATCATTCGCCTCTCAGTTTTTGACTCGACCTTTACCGCCAGAATTCAGTAACATTCCGGAATGCTTATGGGCAATTGATGATAATGATGTGGGCATTCTTCGAATTGAACCTGTTAAAATTATTCTGAAACATGGAGTAAAACTGCCTCGCATTCCACAATATAAAATCTCAGTTGAAGGCGAACAGGCTTTGAAATGTATAGTTTCTGACTTTATACATAGTGGAGTAATTGAGGAAATTACAGGTAGTTTGTGTAACAGCCCGATTTTGCCAGTATACAAAAAAGGTGATAATGCGATTCCTTTTCGGTTTATAATTGATTTGCGTGCTATTAACAAAATTGTGGCTCCCCAGTTTCCCATTGGACCTGATGTAACAACGATATTCACTATGATTCCGGCTTCTGCCACTCACTTGAGCGTTGTGGACCTCAAAAATGCATTTTTCAGTATTCCTATACACAAGGATAGTAGGTATTTGTTTGCGTCTACCCTAGGTGGACGCTCGTTCACATTCACTCATGCACCACAAGGGTACACTGAGAGTCTAAGTATTTATAGTAGAGCATTGAAAGAGCAACTCGATACTCTCGGGTTGCCTACTACTTGCACGTTACTACAGTACGTAGATGATCTCCTCTTGGCTGATGATTCTGAGAGTGCCTGTAAAGAAGGCACCATGTTGTTGCTTTGTCATCTAGCAATACATGGCCATAAAGCTTCACTCAAAAAATTCCAATATTGTTGCCAGGAGGTCGCCTATTTAGGCTATCTCCTGTCAAAGGAGGGAAGAAGGTTGACACCTGAACGAATAAAAACTATTTCTGGCATGTCTGTCCCAAATACGCAGAAGGAAGTTAGAGCCCTGATAGGTATGGCTTCTTACTGTAGATTGTGGATCCCTAATTTTTCATTAACGATTAAACCAATGCTGGCTTTGACAAAGAAGGGCATTTCCTTGCCATTGCCATGGACTTTGGAACACCAGACAGCATTTGATTTACTCAAAACCGCGCTGTGTTCGGCACCGGTTTTAGGAACTCCAAATTATGAAAAGGCCTTTGTGTTGTATGTGCATGAACGTGATGGATGTGCTTTGGCTGTGTTAACGCAGGAACATGGAGGGAAGAATAGGCCGTGCGGCTAGTTCTCATCCGTCCTTGATCCTGTTGCATGCGCTTTGCCGAGATGTTTGAGAGCTGTCGCTGCTGCGTCTGTAAAACAGAGCGAGGGAATGGTCCTGGGTCATGCGTTAACCCTAATGGTACCTCACTCTGTAGATGTTCTATTAAATAGAGCTCAAACGCAACACCTTACTTCCGCACGATTGACAAGATACGAATTGATCTTGTTTGCTCCCCACATTCAAATTTAGAGGTGGTGTGTATTAAATCCGGCTGAACTTTAACCTGTCCCGCAAGATACTGTTGATGGTGACGAAACGTCACACGATTGCCTTTTGCACTACAGAACAAGAGACTAAAGGTAGAATCGATTTGAAAGATACGCCTTTGAATAGCCCACAAGGAGAGCTATTTTGTGATGGCTCCTGTTTCAAACTTCCGAATGGTACATCCACGGCTGCTTATGCCGTCACTACCTTAAGCACGATTGTGGAAACTAAAAGAATTATGCATAATTCCGAGCACGCCGCAGAAATGATAGCATTAACTCAAGCTTGTGACCTTTCTGAAGGGCTTACAGTAAATATATATACCGACAGTCAGTATGACTTTGGGGTAGTTCACAACTTCGGTAGACTTTGGAAAGTATGAGGTTTCTTGACCTCACATGGCACAAAAATACATCACGGCACTTTAATAGTGCAATTACTTTCAGCGCTCGCACTCCCTGTTCAGTTAGCCATTGTAAAATGTACAGCACATCAGAAGGTTACAGATGATATAGGAAAAGGGAATGCTTTCGCTGATCAGATAGCTAAACAAACTGCCACTGATTTTAGTTCAGAAATGTATGCTGTAAGGGAAACTGTAAATGTTTGCACTTTTGGTGAAAGTATCGATTCTGTAAAAGACATTCAAGCAGATGCTACTGTAGAGGAGACCAAGAAATGGGTCGAGGGTGCAGGGAGATTGGATGGTGATGGGTGTTGGGTGGACAATGTTGAAGGAAAATGGTTACTCCCTAAAGCATATATTACAATGATGGCCATTATGGCTCATGGTCCGACCCATGTCTGTGCGCGTAAATTGACAAAAATGTTACACAGTGTATGGGCCAATGAGAAAATTGCGGAGTGCTTTGTCCAAGGGTGCATGGTCTGCTTGCAGCACAATGTAGGAAAAGGTACCTCGACTCCTAGAGGAAGTTTCGCTCCACCTTCTGTTCCGTTTGAGGTCATCCACTTTGATTTTATTGAAATGGAACGTTGCAACAATCTTAAATACGTGTTGGTCGTCATTTGTGCATTTAGCAAGTGGGTTGAGGCCTTCCCTGTTAGAGATGCAACGGCCATAACCACGGCAAAGACTCTGTTGAAAGAGTTCTTTCCTAGGTTCGGGCTGCCGAGAGTCATCTGGTCGGATAATGGGCCACACTTTATTGCTGCTGTAATCCTACAAATATGTGAAGGATTGCAGATTGATAAACGGTTCCATTCGGCCAGACATGCCCAAAGTGCCGGATTAGTGGAAAGACATAAAGGCATTACAAAGAACAAGCACGCTAAAACGTGTGCTGGCACTAAGTTAAAATGGCTGGACGCCTTACCGATCATGTTGCTGTCGATGAGAACAACCCCTCAAACCAAGACTGGGCTCTCTCCCTTTGAGGTGGTGATGGGGTATGCCAAAGAGTCGCTCATTGCGGGATGTAGAGAATGTGCTTCTTTCAGATTACTGTAACAAGTTGACTAAAAATCTATTTTCAATTTATCACCAGGTGCGAGAGGCATTACCTGTACGGTACGAGGGTCCCGGTCACAGTCTACGACCGGGGGACTGGATCCTCACGAAAGTTTCAAAAGGTCGTCTTGCCTTGCACCTCAGTGGAGGAGTCCCTACCAGGTCCTGCTAGTCACCCAGACTGCAGTGCGGGTAGCAGGGTGGAAGAACTGGATAGACGCAACGCACACCAAACGGATCCCGCAGCCCGTGCCATACGATACAGAAGACACAGAATCCCTTTCCAATGCTGTAACCAACGTGACCGAAACAGCAACAACCGACAAGAGAGTATCGGAGACCGTTCCAGAGTTCGTAAGGCCAGACAAAACGGCCATCTTGTCTCCGCACTCGCCAACAGCGGTACTTCCGGATCATCCATTTTCTGATCCCATTTCCGTTCACTCGCCACCTCCAGTGGAAAGTGACGACACACTGCTTTCTGATCCTTCAGCACCGGCAATTGTGAAATATAATTTACGTCCTAGAAGATAGACGTACGGCACGGTTTGACTGTGCGATTGGAGAAATCATTTGAGGGCCTGCCTTTTGGCCCGACTATACAAAAGGATTCTGTTGGCTAAGGGTTGTGGGAAAGACATTAAGAAGACGCGTGACTGGAGTCGCCAGCAAACAAACAATTGGTGTTTTTTCGATTGAAGACTACGATGCCTGCACCCGCTACCGCTCGTACCGAACTTTTAAATATGTGACTAGCAGAGACAATGAGCAAACGTCTAAGGGGACCCCGAAAACGTATTGTTGCCTTTTTGTAATAATAACTGGGTTTTTAGTAACTACTGGTTTTGGGTTGTGGTACCTGGAGGAAGCATATCCGCTAGAGGACTTTCTACCTGTTGAAAATTTATCTATTATACCCACTCCTTCCGTGCAATTGCATATCTTGTCGCCTAGAGATTCTTCGCATAGACGGAACTATCAGAATAATACTCTTTTGTTAATAATGAATGCCACTCATGCAATTTTTAATAGGACCAACTGCTGGATCTGCTCGCATTTACCGCAACAAGGGGCTAGGTTGGTACATTCATCTTTTACCTTTGACAACAGCTTGTTATGCTTCTCTTAGAGCACTATTCTTTGGCCGTTGGAATGACAGCATCTCAGGGAACTTTGATGGTACAAATTTGAATAGTTTTGAAAAACGTGTTTTGATGCCCCTGGGATGCTCGCTTTTTACAAATAGGAGTAAGCCAAACGTTACTTATGTTAGGCCCTCTGACAGATTGTCTCGTCCTTTTCAGTCTTTGATCTCTTTCAAAATGGCTCCTATAGGCAATAAGGATGCCGCGCCTCCATCTTATTCTGTTAACCATAGCCCCATTTCAGTTTCCTTCTGCATACAGAGGAATGGAACACGGTCAATGGGTGATTTTAGAAGTTGTGCCAACGTTGCGAATTTGACTAGTGAGAACAGACCTCTGTATGTAGGTAAACCTGTCTATTTTGTTTGCGGTAATGTGGCATTTCCATGGTTGCCTAGGGATTGGCAAGGAACTTGCTATTTAGGGATTCTATTACCTGGGGTATTTATTGCCAGTACTGCAGAAATCTCAAAGACTCGTCCACGACGCGATGTGAAGGGGGATACTCCAGCACAAACTCTAGGGGACATAATGAAATCCTTTGTGCAATTTTTTTGGGCAAATTATGAATTCAGAAGATATCAGGGGACTAGCGAGAGTACTGGAGAGAACCATCAACTAGACCACTGACATACTCTATAATATGACGTTAGAACAGAAAGCGATAAGATTAGTAGCTCTTCAGAATTGGATGGCATTAGATGTCATTTTGGCTGAGCGTGGAGGAGTATGTAAATTAGTGGGGTCCGCTTGCTGCGTTTACGTACCAGACTCCTCTCCAACGATCTTTAGGGCAATCCAAAATCTGCATGTTCTTAGTTCGGAAGTGCATGTTCCTGAGGGAAACTGGGAACTTAGAGCATGGTTTTGAGATCTCCTATGGTCGTGAGGATGGAAGTTGTTTTCGGCCTTGCTGATTATCTTGGGTAGTTTACTGTTCCTTTGTTGTTGTATACAGTGTCTCCCTGGTATATGTTCGGTATTAGGGGGATGTTGCGCGCAAGCTACAAGTGTATTAGGGCATAAAATATACGCCCCAGATAAGGTTTCCAAGGAGTACGTGTTGAAAGAAACTCTAGTGTCTGATCTAATGGCAATAGATATGTCTGATAATGATTCGGGGTGTATAGACGTTGAAATGTGGAGTTAGTCGTAAAGTGGTCGATGGTAGTTTAGCGCTTGGCATAGGCCAAAATGAGGGTTTGTCGAAACTGATATAATATTGTTTAGTCCTCATTGTATATGTTGGCCTATGCCCAGCCGCTTTGCGAGGAAATCCGCATCGCAAGGTTGTGACCTTAAGTTAATCAAGCCTCCATTTTAGGTTAAAGCCGCCATTTTGGCTTGTCATGCAAAGTCACCCTGTGGCCTAAAATGGCCGACCTGTGTTCTCTTGTTCTTACTTTAACCTCTTCAACCTCTGTAGGCGAGTTAATGTCCAACCTGCCTGCAGGCTACATGTTAGGGTCATGTAGACCTTGTCCTTTGTTGACCTCGGGATCAGGGGATTACTTGAATCGGCGATGTTGACCTACAAGTATACAAGAACAATAATGCTATTTTGCGAAACATCTGTTTGACCTGCATTGAAGCAAATGTGTAAAGAGTGTAAAGTCACATCCAGAGAATAATAGTACTTGTTAGTAAATGTATTAAAAAGTAAACCACATGCACGAGATATGTAAATTAGGAATGAACCTGGCGCGAACCCTAGCCCAGTACATGATTAACTCGTAAGAGGATGGGCATCGTTACGAAGAAACTGTATAAATATGCTGATGTCCAGCTAGCAATTCCTGTTCACTGCTCACATTGAACCTGCTGGTGGTCTCTGTGAAGTACTGACGGCCAAATAGCTATTTGTGTACTTTGTTTTGTAAACTGTTCAGTGTTGCAATAAAGATTCTGGGAATCTTTACAAGCCTGTGTTGGTGTATTTCTCTTTGCATGGTGTAAAAGCCTTAATATTGTATTTTCTGATTCCGCAATCTGTGTGGTGGTCGTTATTACAGAATGAGTGTGTAGCCGTTGCTCCAAAAGAAAATCCCCTTCAGACAGAAGACCGCAGAGATCTCGTACCGGACAGTGTTGCCCTCTGTCTCTGATAACACATTCCAAGTCAAGTTGCTGCTGGGGGAAGCAGGAAGGGTGTACTCTAGCCGGGTAAGTTTCATATATGTTGCCTTCCCTCTTGCCAGCATGCTCTGCTTATTTTTAATCCCTGCTGTCTCTTTAGTCATACAAATCACTCCCCAGTCAGAAGGGAATTCCTGGGATAAAAAGGAGAAGTATATTTTAATTAGTGAACTAACTGGGTTTAGCAGCTTTCTCGATCGCTATTTTATCTCTGAGGCGCTATTTGATGGCCCCTTCCCTTGTTGTCTCTGGGGCACATTTTGCCAGTCTGTTCCCTTTTAATCTTGGCAACAGACATCCATATATATATATGTGGTACCCACTATCAGCATAGCACTCCTGATGGAAAATGTTATAAATGTATGATGAGGTAGTTATGAAACAATATGATGGTCTTCAATATGACCGACAGGAAAGTGTGTCCAAGTTGGGAAAAGACACTTGAGAGATCTATTGGACGATTTTGGGGACGAATTACAGAAACATGACAAGCTAAGGGATACAACACCATTACAAGAAAACATACCACCCTAGAAGAGGTAGGAATGGGAGCATATGTGTATCCTATCAGGATAATTCTTGCACTTGATGGATTGCATACTGTGCCGTACCATGTGGCCTGGACACCAGATCAGATAAGGTCCTTTAAGGAAGCATTTTGCTACTGCGTACGCACCCTAGGTCAGTAAGTGGGTAATACAGCAACATCCTAATGACTGAGACCTGAGAGTACATTAGACTTTATTTTGTTAGGTCATAATGATACATTGTGGGAATAATTCCAATTATAAAAGTAAAAAACACACAGGGAATAGGGGAGCTCTGGAATTGAAGGCTGCAGAGAACGAGAATTCCTGTTCCAAATGGATGAGAGCCGGGCTTGAATATTATCTGGAGGTGATTGGGCCTTATCCATGAGGAAACTTGTACCTGAGGCAGACTTGCGTTCCAAGAGGGCAAAAGAGACCTGCAGAGGGCTAGATGAATGGAAGTTCATTTGAAAACTCTGGAGGGTCCCTCCTGTCTCTGAGCCCTAAATAATTGAGTATGAAAATTCCCTAAAACAATTCGACACAGAACCTCTAGAACCATATCTCTATTTAATCCCAGGAGAGGGTGTACTGAGAGGTAACTTCCACACTAGCGGGAGCTCATTCCAGATAGAATGCTTGGGCATATAAAGTGTTAACTGCATTTTGCTTTCTCATTGTATTCAAAGGTAAGCCAGATTTGTTTTACATGGGATAAGAAAGCCTTTCTGTGCAGACAAAGCACATCTCTTTGGAAATCCAAAGCAAACCAAATGATACACTGTAAATATTTAAAAAGAATGATTAGGGACGAAAGGAAGCTTAGTAGTGCCACTGCCAGTGTCATAGAAAATGATGTCAAGGCAAATTACATTAATATCGTTGCTCATAAAATCTCACAGTTGGAGGAGGGCCCTGCAACAGTGGGACCTGATCTGTGAAGTAAAGTGGGAGGAGTATATATTTCTTTATCAGAAAATCAGAAAACTATATTTTTAGGTTGAATGCGTGAACCACTACACTGTGCAGTCTAAATTGAGGGCAATGCGACCCTAAAAACATACCTTTAAACCCCAATGCAACCCATCATAGTTTGAATTTTATTTCATTGCACATGTTAGAAACCCATAGCACTGCATCCACCCGGGGGTTGAGGGGAATTCAATTCAAATGTGGTTTCCGTGTCTTTTTTCTATGCAATCATTCTTTGATACCTATATCTACTAATGGTAGTGGTGAGAACAACATGTTTTGTTTGTTATATTTCATATAATACAGCCAGTAGGATTTGCATGTGTATAGTGTACAAGAATAAATAGTTTTAGCCAAAAATAATATTAAAAGCAGTTTTCATACATAAAGTGCATTCTCATTAAATGGTTAAAAAACATCAGCAAAGATGATTAAAATGCAAGTTCACTAATCTCTATTGCAACATTAAAAGTATATTGACCTCTGCGTCCCACACTTTAGTCATGTCCTAGTTAAGACAAACATCATCACCAGCAAGATATTCCTGCCATATGTAATCAGGACCAACTTTTGCAATGTTGATACTGCTAGCATTAAGTGTGTTTCTACAAAGGGAACTCAAGGCTTCACATTTCAACACAGGAGTCTTATACTTTTCCTACCTGCATCACCACAATGTCCACATGCAGCATAAGTTGGACAAATACCTTATTTAATATAGAAGGTCTCCTTTAAGTTAAACATAATGCGTATATAGGTGGACACGATTCGATTATAGGGGTAGGCCACCAAATAACTGGGATGTCCAATATTAATCTGTCAATTGTTCACATATTCTCCCGCTCAGGATTTTTTTTCCAAATTAATTAACGTTTGTTCAGCAAAGATGGCCCTTTTTGCCCAAGGGCTACATTTTTCATTGGCAATGGTGACATAAGGGCTCCCTTTGTCAGTTGCCCATTTGTATGACTCATTATATCACTGACAAAAATGGAACTGTTTACATTCCGGGATATCACTAGCAATTAGCTAACCATTATCCTTAAGGATGGAATCCCCGCAGCACATGGTATCTTACAAAATAAATTGACACTAGTAATAATTTTGGCACATTCAAATGCATGAATTTTTAAATCGTGGCACTGTTTGGCAGCATAAACAAGGATTGGATTACATGTTTTTCAATTTGCATAACCTTGCACACATTTTTGCAACCCAAATGTCAACACCATACAACAATATTGGTCGCACTTTAGCCGTATACAGACGAATGAGGCTAACCAACAAATAGCCGGTATACCATGCAGCAAACTTTGAGCGCGGCTATCGTCGACATAACCTTCCCCTGTAACCGTCCAAGATGAGGGAGCCAGGTCATAGAAATGTCAAAGGTAAGACCTAAATATTCATAGCTATCCACATGCTCAACCATTGTGGAACCCATTTTAAATCTAATGGGATTCCTTTGCTTAAGCTTCTTTTTACAACAAGCCATCGTTAACTTAATTTTGAAACCATTTACTTCACAGTAATTGACAACACGGAAAAATGCACTCTACAACACGTGAGGCGTTGAATCAAGCGAAATCAAATGGTCGGCTTCTCCAAGCCAAGGTATTTCTTTTGTGACCAGTCTCGGGGGTGCGAACAATCCATTCTCCAAAGAGGCCTTGAGGTCACTCAAATATAAATTAAACAGCAGGGGTGCTAAGATGCACCCCGGGTTAAGGCCTACATAGGTATCAATGGGGCCGTTGAGTGCTCCACTGTTATATAGTCTCATCCTGACAGAAGTGCTCGGGTACAAGGCATGTAACACCCTTAAGAGTCCCCAAGAGATAGCCCAAGCTACAAGCTTTTTCCAGAGCAGTTCCCACAAGACCGTATCGAATTTAGCACTAAAGTCTGCGCATTGGACATTACATGCACACACATGCCATATGTCGCTTACTACATTCGATAGGGTCAAAAGGTTTGTCAGGGTACCAGCACCTTTAATGAAACCCGTCTGAAACTTGGGAATTATCTTATATTCTATTCAGTCGCCCACATAGACAGTTCCATAAGAAAGACTGGAGCAAATATTTTAGATATTTTAGGATCCTGCCTAGGGCTCTTCTTATGGACGAATACTTTAATGCTCTCACACCAGTTGTTAGGGATAGCACTACTGGCAGAGATGTGCCTGAACAGCTTGTGGAGCAGGTCACCCCACCATTCCGGATTTAGCCTCAGCAAATCATTGCTAAGGCCATCCAGCCAAGGGACCCGAGAGGACTTCCGTGAAATAATGATGTTACTGCTATCAATATGAAACAATCTATACTCGCAAGTTACAGGCAATTTAACCATGCCAGACCTTCTTTGCTGATAGCCTATCTTAGTACTCAAGTAAACTTGCCGCTCAGCAATGATTATATTTGAGTTAAGGCCTTGACTTGGGATTTATCACTTGTCAGGTTACAAAACTTTTGCAATTAAATTTTAGTACAGCTGTGGTAAAATTCAATTTTAGTACAGCTGTCGTAAAATTCACTTTTCTAGCTTTTGCTTCGGATGTGCTTTTAGCAAGCTACGGTAAACTTGCTTTCGCATGCGTATCCTGCCAACCATCTCTTCTAATATGCGTCTCAGGTCTCTGAATATCTTTCTTTTCGCATTCCTAATATCATCGCACCTATTATGATCTGTGCATCTAACTGAACGTGAAATCAAAGAGCGAATTCAGTTAGTTATCCCAGCTAGAATTTTTGGGCATTCAACGTCAATAAAATAGATCTCCGACTCAGGTCTCGCTTTTCCTGCAAGGACTTGGGATGACTCTAAAGTGTCAGCTAGTGAATTCTGTAACGTGAACACATTTGCTTTGGTAAGATTTGCCACATTCCATCAGACTCGATCTCAGATTGAGTCACCTGTAAATGGTAGCCATGGTCTTGCAGCAAATAAGGAGTCTATGTGTTCATAGTCATAAAAAGCGGGAAGTGGTCACTCTCATCTCGTACTAAAATCAACATCAACCGAGAGAAAGTTAGGTGTCATAATGACATAATCAATAGTACTAGCGGAGCAGTCAGTGACCTGTGTGAAGTTACCTGGCTAAAATGTTTTTAATTTGTTATGTGAAGTAGTTGAATCCACCGGCGGTAAGCAGAACTAGAGTTGGAAATATAATTATGTGATCTATTGCGCGACTGTGTGTGTGTCCACGGTTTTAGTGAGAACTTCAAAGGTAGGCAAATTCTTGCTTCTGTAAACCAGGTACAAATGTACCATGTGAGTTTTTAAGACATTTGTGGTGGATTCTGGACCCAGCACGTACTAGCGATTACCATTAGTATTTTATTGTGGCGTCTTTTCCAGCGTAACGTTAGGTGACCACATTTCCATGTTTTTTAAATTTGGCTAAAACACATTTTTGGTTTATAATACAGCCTGTTTCTTGTCCCAGAATTGTGAGGTGTGATTGTATATTAGGGGGTGTTAAATGAACGATACCCACTTAGTGATAATCATTTATAACATGCACAAAATATCTTGACAGCCCTGAGAGGAAAGGTTAATCCGGTCTGGGAGAATCAGTCCTTAGAGGCACATGGGACCCTCCTCTTTGTCTCTGCCAACTGCCAGCCTAAGGAAAAACTAGATACACCTTTGGAAGAAAAACTCCAGCTCTTCTTCTCTCTCCTCCAGGAGGCCGAATTGTCCCAGCATCAAAGAGATTAACATGCCTGTGACTATTCACAGAACCCGGGAAACTCTTAAATCCAAGACTGAGAATGAAAGAGAGAGAAGGGTTGAGAAACCCCTTTAACCCTACACTGCCATGGCCCGGGTACCCCTGAAATTCTCAAATAACGGACTATGGGGAGAGCAGGTCACAAACATATCTGGAACCTTTATTGGGCACTTAATTTTCTCCAAGAGACGCTTCCCTCTATTAACTTTCTCCAGACAACCCAGACCCTCGAGAGAATATCCAACATGATTTGTTTAATTAATGAAAACTAATTTAGTTCTTTTGTCCACCCTTTGTGCATTTACCTGCAATACAAATCTTTGAACTACAAAAGTTTGATCTGGCTGGTCTGTTGATCCTGTCACCCTATGCAACACTTCCTTTCCCCATGAAACGTGGCTCCACGCATGTATCTGCTTAGGATGTCGCCATCTTTGTCCACAATTGAGAAAGGAATCAAGCCAAAAGTGTTCGAAAACATGTCATGAAAAGGGCATGGCAACATGATAATGGTTGTTCAAATGGAATTAGAATCTGAACAAATAAATGAACTAGAAGAGAAAGCCTCGTGGAGAATTGGGCGGTACAGGAATAAGGAAAATGGAAAAGCAAATGGGGAAGGGATTTGAAGGATATGACAATAAAGATAAGAATGCAAAGAGTGATGAGAATAAAGAAGCAAATGAGGAAACAAAGGAGATTGAAGGATCTGACAATGATATGGTGTGTGTAGATGACCTAGAAAGATAGCTGGAAAGGGAAGCAATAACGCTCAAGATGAGGAATTAGTCGATGTATTATCTATGATTAAACAGATGTGACATGAGAAAAATTGTTATCAGCGTATGAGCAGTTCCATGGAGTTCGCTACTGCTCCTCCTACTTGCTTTACTTTACTAGAAGCACTCTGTGAAGCGACCGCAAAGGTTGCTGACAAGGGGGATTGCAGTCTGCAAGCAAGACCACTCGGTGTGTGTTACAGCGTATGAGCAGTTTGGTGGAGTTCGTTACTGCCCCTCCTGCTTGCTTTACTTTACCGGAAGTACTCCACGAAGCAGCTGCAAAGGGTGCTGACAAGGGTAATTGCAGTCTGCAGCCCACGGACCAAGGCTGAGGGTGGGCAGCCAAGTACTTGCGCATCCACACTCAGCTGTTGGATAGGTGCTGGAGGAATACGTGACTGTAAGTGACTGTATATTATCAGAGGCACTGCTGAGTATGTTTGCTAACATTATCACTTTTCTGGTAATTATAGAAGAAACACACTGATTTGACTGTGAAATTCCGACCTTGACTATTTGGCCCAGATTTGATTCAGTGTAGAACTCTTCTATTGTCTCATTGGAATAGACGTGTTATATTTGTCAATTCCCTCCACCATCATCTGTGCCTCCTGTGCCTCCCTAGCAGGGGGCTTGGAAAAAGCTCACCTTTAATCAGTAACATATCCCGGCAGGGCCTGAGAAGTCAAGCGATCCTGGTAGGAGGGAGTGGGGCTAATGAATTGATGTAATTAACAGCTAAAACTATGGGACAGTCTGTTTGCGTGGAACAAAGCGTGGAACAAACCGTCAATCATAGCCACGTGCAGGAGGACCTGCTCTTGGCAACCCTAAGATCTAATTTAGGGGATATATGGTGAGGCTATGGAGTCTGTTGGGGGCAATTGTGAACATTTGTTTAAATTGAGGGAATGGGTTAGCAATCTTCTCTGAGATCCCATCTTTAAGGCTACTTTGCTACTTTGACATAGATTCAGTGTAGTTTCTGAATTCCAAAGTGGTTCACAACTACATCCTACACTTTGGCTCTAGGATGATCCTAGCTTTAGTACTGTCCGAAAGCTCTTTGGGCTTCAACATAACACACTTTGAATTGTTGGACCCGGTTGAGGTTGGGCAGGGGTCGGATAGGGACTTCAAAAATCACATTGGACCCTGATGGGAGACACTCGAGGTTTGTCAATAACTATGCTAATCGAAAAACATCCAACAAGATAGACTGATCCCCAGACACCAGCGCCCTTTTGCGCAACCAAGATGCATGATGAAGGAGGTGCTCATAAAGTGCATGGGGGGGTTGAGGGGACCAAAGTGATTACCCATTGTAAGGCGGATGGTAATGACTGAAAACTAATCTCATGAAATTCAAGGGGTCACTCTCAGCTATTAAAATACCCCCAGTTGGTAAAATTGTTAAGGAAAGCAGATTGTATTTTGTTACAGGAGACTTGGTTCCTGACGCTCCTTCATTGGATGGGTATCAAGTCTTTTGGCAAGCTGCTAATCCCAGTATAGGGGGACAGCCCTCTCTCGGATTGATTACCACGGTTAGATCTACTTTTGGTTTCACAGTGGTGGATTCTCTGACCATACCCTTTGGTGTTCTGGCAGTGGCCTTAAGTAACGACCTGTTAGACAATCACCTTCTCTTGATAAATGTTTACTGGCACTCCGGGGTGGCTGTTTTGGATGAGCTATTGTTGAAAATCTCTGAGTGCATTCTGAATTGGCAGAGCGGGTCAAATAGGGTGAATGTTGTTTTAGCAGGGGATCTGAATGCTAACTGTCTAGGAGTGGGAGCGGTTCTTAAGCCAGGGGACCTAGTAGTCGAAAGAGAAAACCTCGACTCTAAGGTGAGCGTCGGCAGAAAGTGGAACTGTATGCTGACCTCATTGGGCTTGACTATGTTAAATTATATGTTTGAGGGGGAGGGCAGTGGTCTCCTGACTTGTCATAGGGGGACAAACAAGTTCACTATTGATTATATCTTCACTGACTTTGATCTGTTGGACATATGTTCTGAGTTAAAAATTGTGGAGAATGACTCTAACGATCATAGCATGTTGGCTGCAGAGTTTAGGGTTAAGAAACTATCCCATGCCATAGGGGGCCCTGTTGACTTGTGTACTAATGTAAGGGGGAACAGAATGACCTGGTCTTTTAAGAACACCAATTTTTGGATACCCTCTATAGGCAGACAAATCTGTCTTGGAAAATGTAAGTATTTTGTACACAAGAGTTTGAAGGGCTAAAAGACCGAACAGTAGTGTTAATAACATTTGTGTGCCCAAACATGCTTTTGACATTGAAATTGCCAGGAAAAAAACTAAGATGAGAAAGGACATCCGTAATGCAAGGGACACGTCCAGGGACTTGGAGTCTTTTCCCAAATAGTGAAAAAAATAAACAAACATACAAGAACTACTGTAAAAGTCACAGGGCGACCATGTGCCAGAGAGATGCTGAATCTATGTTGGGTGTCCTAATTAAGAAGGGTTCAAGGGCGTTCTGGCATTTGGTGAAATCAGGAGATGTGGGCATTGTATTTAACCAACTCAACGCTGTATCAGAGCAAGAGAGGGTTAAGTTCTTTGGGAAACTCTATGGAAACAGTGAGGGGCGTGAGTGGGCTAATGTAGGAGGGGGGAAGCATGTGCATCATGACAATGGTCTCTCCCGATTGACTTCGAATCTATACTCGCATTGATAAAGGTTTGCAGTAACTCTAGAGCTTTGGGCCGAATGGTCCAACCAACAGTATCTTCAAGGAGGACCCTGTCATGTGGGAGAAGATCTTAACCAAAAGATTTGCTGACATTATTAGTACAGGTGTTTTGCCTTCTTCGTGGGAATTGGCGACAGTAGTGCCCATATATAAGCGAGGGCCCCGAAATGAGCCATCTAAGTACAGACCCATCTCATTGATAGATGCAGACTGTACATTATTATTGTCTATAGTGCTGGGTCATCTAAACCAATGGGTTGAATCAACGGTTATCAGCACTCCAAACAGGGTTTAGAAAAGGCCACTCAACATCCTTGAATGGTATGGTCATTTGTTTTCTCCAACAACGAGTTTGGGCGAAAAATGAGGAGACAATCTTTGTGGCTGCTAGAGACATCTCCAACGATTTTGACACAGTACATTGTAGGAGGCTGTGGGTGAAACTTCATGAGTGGGGTACCTGTTGAAAATATTGAACAAAAAAAATAAATCCGCCATTCAGGTTAGACTCACTAAAGATTATGACCTTTCATGCTGCATAGAAGTACTCAAAGGCGTAAGATAGGGGTGCACATTGGCCCCTTGTCTTTTTAACCTTTATGTAGCAGGCATCAGGGACCATCTGGATTGGTCAGCTTTTGTACCTCCAAAAATAGGGTAATTTAGGGTCCCCTAGCTATTTTATGCAGATGACTTTCTCCTTTTTGACGTCACCTAAAAAAGCCTCCACAGGCGCCTGATTTCCTTTGTTGAATATGCTGATTTGAATGGACTGAAGATGAACCCTGCCAAGACAAAAACAATGCGGTTTACCAGAGGAAAAAGGCGAAACAAATGTGGTCTGGTTTTGGCAGAGAGTAGGTTCAGTTGCACAGACTACATGCTTTACTAGGGCTTCCAGATTTTTGCACAGCCTTAGTGTGGGAAGGTCGGGGAGGGTCTGAAGTCAAAGGCAGCTGCCCTCGCTGTTCAACTTGATATTCTCTTAAGCCTGCAGTCCCGTTCTATGAGGGGAAGATCATTCCCAAACCTGTGTATGGTGCTGGTTAAGTGGATCAGCTGTGGGTAATCTTGACACTATTGAGACAGTGGTATGGAGGCATTGTTTGAAGGTTCCCAACATGATCCCAATGGCAGCCATTCATTATGAGTTGGGCTTAGTCTCTTTGAAAGCACATGTGTATTGGAATAAATTATCATTGTTCAATAAAATAATAAATCCTATCCTTGCCACCCTGTACGAAGTGCTGTGGATCCATCTAGCAATGAATACTACCCTGGGGGAGTACAAAGATGCTCTGGGTTTGTTGCTATAGAGTGTGATAAGAAACTGGGGGACCTTGCCCTAGATAAAAACCCAGACAAAGTGAAAAAAACACTCTTTGACAAAGACTGGGGAGAAACCATAGATCGATTTCACGAATATTCCTCCATGTAACATCTCTCAACAGAATACAAAAAAAGAGGAATAATTGTGTTTCTTTTATTCCAATTTCCCAACAAATACTATCGTCATCTTCTTCTAAAGTTGATACGTAACGTATTGGCATCAAAGGAAGTGCTTGTAAGGCGAGGCCTAGTACAAGTTGATGACTCCCTTTGTAGGTTCGGTGGGATGCCTGGAAAAGTTGAAACAACCCGGCACATCATACTGAAATGTAGTACAGGAAGCTGAATGGCAGACTCACATGAGGAGATTTTGTTCAACCTTCAGCTTGTTGCCACACGATGATGCTTGCCATTGCTGTACTTGTGTCAATAATATTAAGGATGGGTTGGAAATCACATCCTTGTGGAAATGTTTAAGCTTATCTAAATCCCAATTAGTAGAATGATGATGATAATTGATTTGGTGGATTGCTATGTGTTTTTAAGAACGATTTTAATGCTATGAACTTTGTATCAGGGGTATTGATTATTTAAGAGGATTGTAATGGTTTATATTTTAGTATATATGATTGTTTTTTTCTTTTTTGTGTTCTCTGATTTGATTTTGCATTTGATATTGTGTTTGAGAGAATGGTAAAGGTTTGAATAAACCAAAACAATACAAACAAAATGTAAACATGTGGAAAAACATGTGTCTGACCTTTGTGCGGAGTACATTCTCCAGACAGACAACATTGTTTGATGCAGAAAACAAGGAACTTTCCACCCTTAAAGCGAGCAACTCTGTGGTCCAAGAAAAGCTTGATTAAAATGGTAAAAGGATCAACTGCAGGAAATTGCTAACCTTAAAAAGTGAATTAAATTAGAAGACTTAGCCATCAGAAGTCACAAAAAACAATATAGGGTTTTAAGGAAATCCAGATGGATTTTAACAACAAATATGGATATTATTACATTACCTGATTACCTTAATACCATCAACAATCTTAAGGAAGCAATTGGGGCGCTGTTGCGCACACAGGTGGATGCAACGCTCTGTGTGAGCTCCGTGGGAAGCAGAGGCCTGCATTGGATAAACTTACTGAAAATAGCCAGTTTTCTCAAAAATAATCACATGAAAGGCATCGGAAGCACTCTGCAACACAAGTGCGGAAAATCAACTGAATTGGTGCGACGTGTGCTGATATACACCGTCCGAAAGCAGCACCCACTGTGGCTCACTCCTGCAAACCAGCGAAGTGGGAAGACTCCAGATGGATGACAACTGAGGGCTCCAAGGATATTCCCGACCCCAACCTCCACAGTGCACAAGGCTCCATAAGGGGCGGCCCGCTGAAGGGACAACTTCCCCCTCCAGTGGCAACCCAGTTGTGCTCCGGCTCCTCTGTCGAGCGCTGGGGGTCAGGACGCCTGGCATTGGCCCAACAGAGGAATCACGGGACAGGGCGGGAGTTGAGCTGCCTGCCTGAAAGGCACACTACCGCGCTCGGTGGAGGATTCCTGACACGCAGGAGTGTGACGGTAAGCCCGCAGACCCGGGAAACACAAACACAATCGCCATACAATAAGGAGGTGGGGGTGGGTCGGCCCAAGCTGGGAGTCCCGTCCCTTCCCCCCCACCACAATACGCGCAGATACGCTGAGACTGTCACGAGCCGCAGAGGCCCCAGGGGCATAATATACAGCTCATACGTGATCATCTCTGCAAGAGTGGTGCCCCGTGGAGGAGGCAACTTTGTGCAGGGTGCAGAGACGCAGGGAGGTTTGCGTGCCTGGCAGCACGGATACAGACATTACAGACATTAAAGCAAGAAAGAACAAGATAGCTGCAGGGGAAAGGGCAAGCTTGACCCTATCGCCCATCCACAATAGTAGACACGCCGCTCTGCACATCCAATCTAGGAGTGATAAATGGCACTACCCATTGCAAATAACTGCAACTGCTTAGACAGACAACAGTGGACCGCCATGGGGCCCAACAGCACCTAATTCATCGGAGCCTAAAACTACAAAACACCCAGGATATACTCACAAGAAACAGCGCTGCTGACCAAGGATAGCAGGCCCGTTGAGACACACATAGGCTAACCCACGGAACTGCAGCCCTCGTTGTGACTCAACTGCACAAAGTAAGGAACTGTCACCTGGGCAAAACACACACAGCCCCAGCACCTGGGAAAGAAACAGATTCTTTGACAACAGACGACAGGGGGTCACCTGAGCAGCTGGCCCATGCAACAAAGCATAGCTAATCCAAAGTGGAAAGTAAGACCCTGATATGAGGCTTGATGCTATAAAGGCGCTAACGAATTTAGTTACATCATTAGGACAGGGCACGAACAATATGTGAACAGAGACGATCACACTCTGGCAGGCAGCTGCAGAAATTGGAGTGATATCATTTGACGTGAAGGCTGTACTCACAAACGTCAGTCACATTGTGTAATTCCTGATGTAGGAGTGAACTATCACAGCGACATTTTCACGACTGCCAATACCCACTCAAACGCTATCAACGTCAGCACCATCGGTAGGGATTGTAGCGTGGCAGACTACAATGCCCAGAGGGGCAGGCCCCAAGAAGGGAAAAGGTGCTATTGATAAATTTACAACGGCTGTTACTAAGATGAATACAATGAACAACGCAGACACTGTGAAGTCCTCGAATTCTGCACCTCCAGCACCACTATGAACCCGCAGGCGGTATTTGCATCAATGCAGCAGGGCCTCTCAGCCCTGAACGACAGACTGGGTGATATCAACGCTAACGTATCATCCATTAGAAACCAACTTGAAAAAGCCACCAGCCGAATCACTGTGGCTGAAACCCGAATCAGTTCGACGGAGTACGCACTTGAGGCGCTACGCAACACAGTGACCGAGATGGCCAAGGACCTAGGCACTGTGAAACTTAAATGTGAAGATTTGGAAGCCAGGTCTCGACGTAATAACCCACGCATAGTGGTGGTCCCAGAGGAAGCACTCAAAGGTCCCATGGAAACAGCAGTGGAGGAAATGCTTAGAGAACTACTTTGTGATCCGGGCTGATCTCCCATGTTTGTGGTCGAACGGGTTCACAGATCGCTGGCACCACGCCCCAAACCAGGCGCATATCCCAGACCCACCATCGCGAGATTGATGAATTATCGAGACAGGGACCTGGCATTATGCGCCGCAAGAGAAAAACAGGAGCTAAGATTGGGCTCGAATGTGATTCGGATTTTCCCGGACTATACACTGGCAGTCCAACAAGAAAGCCGATCCTTCACATGGGTCAAGAAGATGCTGCGTGAACGCAAGGTGCCATATGCAATGTTGTACCCAGCTAGACTCCGTTTGCAACATAACAACAAGACTTATTTTTTCACCTTCCCAGAAGAAGCAGCTACCTTCGTGGAAGCGAACATCCCGACACTACTCAGGCAAATTCCTGGTTCCAAGGATACAAGTAGGAGTGTCCTGCCGGCACAGAACCAAGACTGAGAACAAGATACAGGCGATGACCTTGTAAGATGCGTGTGAGGTTGCGTTAATAGTAATGATACATTAACGTAGTGATATACATCATTAAGCCTCAGTTTATTATGGGTTCTAGAAACGTAATAAGTAAGAAGCAATGTGGGCAGACAATGAATGACTTCAGGGCCTCTGCTGCCACAGTAGCACCCCCAAATGCAGGTGCATGGACTAGTTGGACGAGTCAGGGAGGGAGTTGTGGGGGATAAAGAGTGTGACATAGTTGAAGTTGGGGGAACTATGGTGGGTGAGGGAGGGGGCTGGGTTTGTTTTCTGGGGAGTTAAAGTTAAAAAAGCACAGATACGGATTAAATAAATGTTCCAAGAATTTAATGCGACATTGTACAATAAGTATCTAAGTGGTGGACCTGACCCTTATGGCTAAGAAAGATGCAAACGAGATCACATTGTTAAGCTGGAATGTACGAGGGCTGGGGGCACCTGTAAAGAGGAGGAAAATAATGGCATATATCAATAGACTGGGACCCCAAATCGTGTCCCTACAGGAAACCCATCTATTAGGGCATCAAGCTGAAACGATAGTGCCCGGATGGGTAATCATCGCTACTACACGAGATCAAATTGTTAAGATGGAATGTACAAGGGCTGGGGGCACCTGTAAAGGGTAGGAAAATAATGGCATATATCAATAAACTGGGACCCCAAATTGTGTACCTACAGGAAACCCATCTATTAGGGCACCAAGCAGAAAAGATAGTGCCGGATGGGGTAATCATCGCTACTACACGACATACTTTAGCAGAGCATGAGGTGTACTAACATTGATACATAGGTCAGTACCGTTTACGCACTACATCACAGATAGTGACCCTGAAGGACGCTATGTACTGGTACATGGAAGGCTAGCCGAATAAGAGGTACTACTCTTAAATGTATATGGGCCGAATATTGATGACCCAAGCTTTTACTCCGAGCTATTTAGGAAATGTGCTAAATACCTCACAGCTCAAATACTTAGCGGGGGAGATCTCAATACTATTCTTGACACACACCTAGACCGAACATCAGACACCCCCAGGTCACTCACCAATGCAGCCCGCATGATACACACTCATGTAACGGATCTGGGCCTCCGAGATGTATGGCGCTCATTGACGGTACACAACATGCCTATACATTTTACTCGTCGGTGCATGATATGCACTCCAGAATAGATGTTTGGTTGCTGTCACAGAGGGCGTTGGGCTGGGTAACCAGGGCTACAATACACCCAAGAGCAATGTCAGACCATTCTCAGATTCAGATCTCGATGCATATCCCTAAAGTTACACCACAAAGGCCCCCATGGAGGTTTAAGGCAACAGCTATGTCAGATCAGGTGTATAAGACCAGTTTGACCCAACATATCAATGAATATTTTGAGCACAATGAAGGCACAGCGAGGAGTCAGGCAACGCTATGGCAGGCCTTTAAAGTGTATATAAGGGGCATAGCCATGTCAACTGAATTCTGGGTACTTAAGGTTATCCGCACAGAATTAAAAAGGCGGGAGGGAGAAATTGCTAAATTACAGGACCAGTATGTTGTAAACCCCAATCCTCAAATTAAGCTAGATATTATGACCCAAATAGAAGAATATAGAGCAACAGTGGATAGAGAAATCCGCAATTTTGACAAACCTGCCGCAGCACAGCGTTACAGCAAGCAGGAACAGCCAGGTAGGCTCCCAGCTAAAATGGTGAGAGGGGAACGAGGGAGCACGGTTATCCCCTGTATAACACGATCAGATGGTATAGTGGTGACAGATCAGACAGAAATTGAGAGGGTCTTCTACGACTTTTACTCCCAACTATATTCTCCCCAGAGCAAGGCCACGGAAGAAGAGATAGAAAACTACTTGGCAAATTTACCCACAGCGCTCCTATCTGCCACGGCGAAAGATGCATTAGAAGCCCCACTCACGCAAGCTGAGATAGCGGAAGCCATTAAAATGTTGCCAAATGGTAAAGTACCAGGCTCTGATGGCCTTGGGGCCGAGTTTTACAAAGAATTTGCAGGAAAACTGGTGCCCAGGCTACGTGCCATCTGGTGAGCTTCCAGAGACAACCCGGGAAGCAATTCTAACTCTGTTTCTCAAGCCCGGGAAGAGCCCTGAAGAATGCGGTTCCTACAGACCACTCTCGTTAATAAACATGGAATCGAAAATCTTTGCAAAGATCCTTGCTCTACGCTTAACCCCCCTAATGCTGCATATGGTTCACATAGACTAGGCGGACTTCATACCAGGCAGGTCCACAGCGACAAACATCCGCCACTGCTACAATATAATGGCTTCAATTCCGAAGAGCATGCAAGGGGTGGCGCTGACATTAGACATGCAGAAGGCCTTTGATACCGTCTACTGCCCATTCTTATTTAGGGTCATGCACAATTAAAAATTTGGGCCCAATTTTATAAAGTGGGTAAGAATACTGTACACACAGCCATATGCTCGGGTGTGCATCAATGGTACGTTGTCGGCAATATTAAAACTGACGGGAGGCACACGACAGCGATGTCCGCTATCTCCCCTCTTGTTTGCATTGATAATAGAACCATTAGCCGACATATTGACGGCCCGATACAGTAGATATGGGATACCTGTGGGAGACAAAACAGAGATCATTACGCTATACGCTGATGATATAATTCTATATTTGAGAAACCCTGAATGCAATCTGGGGAAAGCGCTGGGTGCTGTCAAACAATTTGGGAGTATTCTGGCCTCAAATTAAACTCTGCCAAATCTGAAATATTTCCCCTCACAGAAGCCACCTCAAAACCCACTGAACTCCATGGTCTACAGTGGAACCCTAACCAGGTGAAATACATGGAGGAACAGGTTGCAAGAACAGCACAGCTTGCCCCCAAGTTAACCTACGAAACACTGGCGCAGGCACTTTGCACGAAGCTTGAACGATGGAGATCCCTTCCAATCTCCTTAATGGACAGACTTGCGCTGGTCAAAATGATAATTTTACCCAAACTTTTTTATTTATTCAGCACTGTCCCTGTGTGGCGGTCTTTTTTCTCGAGAATTCAAGGTGCATGTGCGAAATTTGTGTGGAACGGCCAATCTAGAGTAAGCTGGCGGGAACTTACCAATCAGTACTCGCAAGGTGGGCTGGCTGCACCGGATTTTTAAATGTACTACTTGGCTCCACAGGCTCACTATGCAACAAAATGGACAGCCACCTACCTACATTCACAACACATAACCGCTGAATCACATGAAAGGAACCCTGTGAAACTCCTTCATAAAGTGGCAGAAGCATGTCCCAGACACAACAACACCACTGATCCAACACTGGTAACGTGTACTGCCTGGGCCAGGATAGAAGGGATACATGGGAAAGAAGTGTTGTACAACCCAAATATGCCACTGTGGCACCCAGTGGCTCAGATCGGTCACATGGGCTCATGATACTGAGCAGTCCTGGTGTGCTATACAGCATCCCCACTCCAGACCGAGGGACATCTGGTCGAGATTCCGTGACTATATCTCTGCCATGACTTCGCCCTCCACCTCTTCTTCTACCTCCCCAGATGCTTCCCCCTAAATAGCATTCTATCCCGGGGCATGTATTAATACTCTGCATATTGCCGGTTATTGATATGCTACATTAATGCAATTGTATATGTTTCTTCCTCGTACTGTTTGTAAATTGCGCTGGTGCCTTCTGGTTTCCTCTGGTCTTTTGTTGTGCTGTCAAGTCAATAAAAAAGAGTTTAAAAAAAAAAATATGCCACTGTGGGAGGCGCCCTACATTCCCCCTTCACAAGACCTCGAATTAGCCACACACTGGAAAAGTAAAGATATCAACCAGTTCGGGGACCTCTTCTCGGATAAGAGATTCATCACGTGGGAAGAAGCTAGAGGGATAGTGGGAGACACTCCACTGGAAAAAAATTACGTATAAAATCGGCCATAGCGAAAGTGTGGGGAGTATTCCCGACAGAGCTTGAAATACACCCGGGTACGGGGTACATATTCTCTGCAGGGTCAACAAAGACGAGAGCCTCCACATTGTATAAAATTGTGACAGCAGCCGAGAACCGTTAATTCAGAGAGCTAAAGAACAGTGGCAACAGGATCTAGGACATAACATCACAGATAATCAATGGACACGGCTTTGCAGTCTGACGAAAAGCATCTCTTGTAATTCACGATACCGACTAATCTATATAAATAAAAATGTAAATGTTTGTTTCTTCAAAATCTTAAATCTCCGAAAGTTCTTCACTGATTGCTTTGAAATTTTGACACAACGTTGCATTCGAAAAGGCACGTGTTCTTATATACCTAATGTACATAGATGTCACACCTGTGACAGGTAAAAACATACTTTTTTTCTGAAAAACAGCGCCATCTGTTGGACGTAAAAGCAACACATGCTATACTAAACATTTTACTGCAAAACAGCGCCATCTGTTGGGCATTAAAGCAACACACGCTGTACTAAATATTTTACGATTCCATTTCAATGTTTCCGTGGCTCAAATACGTGCCGAGGAAGCAGCAGAGCGATGTGCGGCCAGACCTCAGGATGCACAGTTGCGGGCACGGCGATCACATTCTGCAACTTCAGATCTGCTTCGTTCTCAACAGAATGAACGTGACAGGCTAAGTGTGGCTGAAAGACGTCAACGAGAAACAGCAGATCAGCATCACACACGACTCCGTGCTCAGCAATCACGCGATTACAATCGCCTTGCATTTCGGTACAACCCAGCTGATGATTATAGTTTGAGCCGGCATGTTCTCATCGGCACCATGACTGAAGTGGGTCCTTATTTCAAGGCTCTGAAATTTAATGGAGAAATTAATGGAATGTGTTGCCCCGCCGGGAAAATTAAACTGCCCCTACCCGCAGAACCCCCAGAGCCATTGTGAAATTAAACATATTAGAAACGTGCGCTTTCTCTTTTCTATCTTTTCCATTTAACAAGACTGAGCCACAGCAATGCGTGGCGGGGAGAGCTAATACATTATAAAATACTGCACAGAACATACTATACACCGGCTAAAATGAAGCGTATATTTCCCTTGATGGATGGTAAATGCCCCAGATGTGGGAATGATGGAGCTGATATACCCCATATGCTATGGGCATGCACCTGTCTAACAGAATACTGGGCCGAGGTGTGTGACACATTAGATGCCATGTCAGATCACCCTATTGAAAGGAGACCTACTGTATGTCTACTAGGCGCAATAGGTAAAATGAATACCACATGGCGTAAACTACTCAATCTCAGCCTCTTGCTGGCAAAATAGGTATTCTTGATGAGGTGGAAAAACAGGTAACCACCCACTAAGAATGACTGGGAAAGAGATATGTTATGGGCAAACGATTGTGAGGAAATGTACACCGAATTACTGCCCATTCGGACCCGCCCCAGAGACATATGACACAGATACAAACAATACCTCTCTGATAAAATGTAGAAGAAACTGATTTGAATATAATGTAATCATGTGTGTAATATGTACCCTAGAAATGTTATGGTATACTATTATACTATGTACAGTGTAGAAAAGAATAATATGTTGTTGTATCTGTGCAAGTTAAAATAAAAGTAAAAAAAAAAACTCTTAAGGAATCATAAAGATGTAGGCCTTCAGAAGAAATGTAATAAAACATGGATAGCCTTTTAGAAATCCATCAAGAATAAGAGCAACATGAATGATTGGTAATTTTTAGTGGCACCAAATTAGTGATGTAATACTTTCTAATGCAAATAAAAATACACTAATATAACCAGAAGCACTGACATTAGGCAATGGTTAACAAGTTAGATGATAGATCAATTTAAAGCTGTTAAAGTGATGTGTCATGATAAAATGCTGGGTTTTTGTTAAATGTGGAGGCATTAAAGAGAGTTTTCTTCTCTTTCGTATCCCAGGCTGGACCTACAACAGGAGCTGTTAGGACTCCAAAGAAAGAAGAAGGGGTGCCTCTGGTAGAGGGCTGGGGTTAGGAGGGTTAATAGGAAGGTAAGAAGAATGATTTACGCAAAAGGTGTTGAGGAGTAAGGAGGTGCAGGAAATGTTGCTAAAATAAATAATCACAAACGGTTTTTCATCATGGCTAAATAATAATACGCTTTGTAAAGTGCTGTACTAGAAAAAGAAGCATGCACTGGAACATAGACTAATAGATCTTATATAACAATTTAAAATATTAATAGAATAAGACAGGATATTAATGGAAAATAAGAGAGATGAACCTGGATTGGGTGAAGGATAAATACATTGACAACATTTCAATGCAAGAAACTCACTTATCCTGAAGGCAGGTGAAAAAAACAATTGTAATTGTAGTCATTGTTAAGCAACCAAACATGAAAGGGGGAGGTTCAATACAGCTGCACACAGGGTTCTGTTGTGGAAGAATAACCAGTGTATTCTTACCAGTAAGATCCTTAAGACCCCCAGCATCACATCCTTGACAGCCAACTGACTTCTTAACCAAGGGAAAACATTCCATTGCAGCTAAACATTCTACATGACATGGTGAGGTTAGCATTCCACTCTGCAGTCCCACATTCTGCTAGAGTCCCTATACAACACATCTCCTTACGTTGATGCATTTCACAACTATTTACAAACTTTAACTATGTTCATGTCCTATAGCAAAGATAAATTGAGACAATGCTCTCAATGAACATGATAAATTCTTCTTCTCCAATGCACTGTAAGTTAAATGGTAGTGCCCTATTGAGTAGAACAATCAAACAGCCATCTATATTCTATGATGATCCTGCCTCCACACAGAATTTACCACAGCCACTCTTCTCAGATTCCACATTTGATCTCTGTCCACTTTCACAGCTCCCCTCAACACTTGCCTTTCTTGGACAGGAACCTCATACAACAATTCTCCCTTCCTCCCCACAACTCCCTTCTTTATTCTAACCCAATCTCTTACCCTCACCTCTCTCCTTCCATATTTCTCATTTACCCTTTTTACATATTCTTCTTTCCTGGCATCCATCCTATCTCCTACCACACAATGAGATTCACAGGCTCTCCCAATCATTGAGGTACCACCCTGGTACTCGGCTTCCTCCCTCACATGAGTTCAAACAGACTTACTCCAGTACTGGCATGGGGGACCAAGCACAATGCATATAAACTGTGCCTAACCGCAGTCTTTCTGCCCTTTCCACACACCTTTGCCAGACACACTGCATCCATTATACATCTATTTACTCTCTCAACCATACCATTGGTTTGTGGGTGGTACAGGACAGTTCTCTTCTGCTTCACCCCACTCAACCTCAAATATTTCTGAAAATTTCCGTCCACAAATTGCTTCCATTATCTGTTAAAATCGAATCTGGCAATCCCTCTCTCTCAAACTCTCCCTGCAGAAAACTAATCGCACTGTGATATGATATATCCTTCGCAATCTTAAATTCTGTCCATCTAGAAAACAGATCCACCAACATAAAGTTTCCACGTCCTTGCTCCATGTCCACCGGACCCAAAATATCCAGTCCCAACTCACTCCACACTCTTTCTGGGACCTCGACTTTCACCATCGCATTCTTACCTGATGCCTCACATTCAATGCATCCTCCGATCATCCTCTCTACATCTCAATCGAATCCCGGACACCAATAATCATTTCTCAACACTCCTTTGGCCTTCGGTATACCTATGTGTCCCTCATGGGTCGCCTCCACCAACCATCTCCTTAGAATCCTTGGCACTACTGCCCTATCATTCTTATACAAGAGACCACCTTCAACTCTTAATTCCATTAATTCCATTCTCACATCCCACAAAACTCTTTCCTCAACATTCAACAATCTCTTCTCAGGCCATCCCTCACAAATAAATTATATCATCCTCATGAAAGTCTCATCCTCTCTCAAAACACTCAACCACTCCTCTGTGGTAATTATACCTAGATGATTGACAAACACGGTATCCTTAATGACCTCACCTTTTCTTTCAACATCTTTCTCTTGTTCACTCACAATCAATTTGGAAGCATGGTCTGCAAAAACATTCAGATGGGCAGCTCTCCTTTCACGGATGCCTGCATCTTTCCCTCCCTCGTCTCCTGCTCTATTCTTTTTCACTGTATCCCCAGCAATCTTCTCATGTGTGGGGAAGCGGACCAGACTTCTGTGAACATAAATGATTGTAATACACCGGTTCAGTGACTACACGCTTCCTCTCGTGGATGGTTGGGGTCAATCCTCGTCGCCACTGTAATGAAGCTGCACACACGGTTCTGTTGTGGAAGAATAACCAGTTTATTCTTACAAGTAAGATCCTTAAGACCCCCAGCATCACATCCTTGACAGCCAACTGACTTCTTAACCAAGGGAAAACATTCCATTGCTGCTAAACATTCTACATGACATGGTGAGGTTAGCATTCCACTTCGCAGTTCCACATTCTGCTAGAGTCACTATACAACAATTGAATACCACCAATATCAATATTAAAAATCGAAAAGAAATATGGGACAGGTCAGGAAAATTGGCACAATGTTCATATCAGGTAAATGTAGCATTAACCCGTGGGGTAGGGAGAGGATATGTGTGTTAATGGGTGTCAATGGTCCATCAGCATGTTGAGAGCTCAGTGTTATTATTGCCTTTGTCACAGCCAAGCCTCAGTGTTAACGCTATTAGCACCTTAGAATACATCCCTGCTAATATTGTATTTACAAACATTTATTTAATAAATGGACATAAGGGCCCGCTCATCTTTTCACCAAAGTGAAGGTTACCCTGTGGCAAGATGGCCGCCAGGGACACATGAAATGGGTTTGGGAGTAAACCCATTGATGCTGTGCATGGTGGCATCTGATGGGGGAGGGTGGGGTGGCAAAGTGGCAGTCTCGCGGTCAGGTAAGTGTGTGTGCTCCTACAAAGGCGTAGAGCAGGAGTAAGGATAGATGGGATTGAGGGCGGGCTTGCAGGAGCCTGCAGTGCTGGGTGTGGGGGCAGAGCAGGCAGCGAATGGTTGGTGCTGGGGGTACGCCAGAAAGGGAAGGCTGCAGTGAGGACTACAGTGCTGGGTGGGGTAGCATGAAGCATCCTCTGATCGTGAGGATGTGCTACGGTATTCAGCCCAGCAGTGAAAGGAGCTGATTGGTTGGCTCCCAAAAGCTTGGTGCTAATAAAGACAAAATTGCAGTTGTCTTCATACAAGTTCCTAACACCGCACATCTTATTATTTTGGCAAGCTACTCCAGATATTGTTCACTTATGAGGCACAGCCTTGGAGGAGGCTTTTATCTCCAGTTATGCATTAAATTTGTAAAACTACCCAATTACAGCCTTCGACATAAATTACTGATTATTAAATCAAAGTAAATAAGGTATGTGGATTCAGATACTGTGGATTCACCTTTGAAACCTCACAATAAGCAGTTTTCAAAAGTACTATAGCTTCTGGTCTCAGGTTTTTCAATGGGTGTTTTTATGAGGACAGCCCTATCAAATCAAGGTTTTGTACCAACAACTGTTCAAGTTATATTTATTAGATATTATGGGACTAGAACGCTGGAGGAGAAGTGAGGATTTTATTATTCATCTGTGTATTGATCATATCTATGACCCACTGGTAACCTCTCTTGTGTCCGCCTATTTAACCAAGCCCTAGGCAAATTCAAATATACACACAACAGAAAAAGGGTTATATGGCCTGTGAGATAGGGTGTCACTTTGAAAGACCACTCTGGCACATGAGGTCCACTTCAAGGGTGTTTGTTTGTGATTTTACAAAAAATAATGGGCGTAGCTGGAATCGCCGACCTTCAGGACAAATTAGGGTTTTGGAAAAGTTTGGTGCTGGGGCCATACCTGGCTGTCTCGTCTCCATTGGGCATCTGCCACCCTACCCAGGCATCCGTAACCCCCGTTAGTTCTAGGGCTCGGTAACTCCTACTGTCTTGTTCTTTTCCTGAACTCATGGTCGATTCCCTATGGTGGTGGCTGTCTGTCTCCCTAGGGGTCTTTTAACTTTCACTAGCCTAACCCCACTTTGTGTTCTATAGGAGTTTTAGGGGAGTGGCACCTACACTTGCGGTTGGACCCTCTCGCCCAGCCTTGCCTTGCTCTTCAGCTCTGGTATTTCATGATGATCCCATGATGTTCTCCTCCGCTCTACGCTACTGTCCCTCCGATGTTTCACTCTTTCCTCCTCTTACTTTCCTCCTTCTTTACTCCTCTGCTCACTGTTACCACTACCTCTTACTATTATTCCAGCTACTACTACCTCTCTCCTCTACTACCACGCCACCTCTCTGCCACTTCTACTTCTCCACCGATACTGCTACCTCTACTCCACTACAGCATCTTTCCACTAGCGCCTCCCCTCTTCTACTCCAACTGCTACACACACCACAACTTCTCACTACTATTACCTCTCTGTGGTTACTCTTACTACTACTGCCACTTATCTACTTCTAGTACTATTTCTCCACCATTCTCACTGCTACCAACTACTTTCTACTAAAAATACAATTTTCTACTACCCCGTCTCACTCCCACTTCCTCTCTGCTATTGCCACTAATACTCCCACCTGTGCATACAACCACTACTCCCTCTCTTCTCCTCTCCACCTACTGTACCACTACATTGCCCGCTCCTTTCACTGAAGCATAACAACTCAACAGGCTGCTCTCTTCAAGCACCTCCACACTCCTTTTGCTCCATCCTCCTCTGGTCTCTCGGTCCTCCTACGTCCACCTCCTGACCTCATTATACTAACAGCTCTTTACATGATAGTAGAGTTCAAAGAATGCAGAATGTACTAAGCAAAGATATGGTATATGAGAGAGTCTCTGATTCTTTGATTTGTAGAACTAAGGGGATCCAGAACGCTACAGAGTTGTAGCATAGAGGAACAGCTCCAGGTCCAGATTCAATTCTAGTAGACAGTTTTATGGCGGAATCAAGATTTTGGGGCCCCTTTATTACTCTACTGTTTCATAATATCAATTTTGATATGATCTTTCCGAATTCAGAGGCTAAAGCCGAAATCATTCCCAAATGTAGTTAAGTAGACAGTACGCTACCTGGTATGTACCTATTTCACTGCTAGAAAGCAGGCATTGGCTTTATGGGAAAGTATTGCAGCTTAGTTTTGAGTGTGTCAAAAAAGGTGGTGCACTCTCACATTGTCAAGCCGGCTTCCTGCTAGGGTGTGCACAAATGTGCAGGCCATTTGCTTCTCGCTTTTGGTCCAGATATTTGTTTGCTTTTCTTTTTTTTTTTTTTTTTTTTAAACAAGTGTATGTTATTTCTTTTTTATCTCAAGTGGGCGTTTGATGCTGTAACCATAGAGAAACTTTGTTTAATATTGGAAAATATTCATTCCCCTCATGGTTAATTAGATGCCGTTCAGGAATTATACCAAGGCAGCTCTGCAAGTCTGAGATTTAGACCACGTGGGAAAACAATCAGGGCATTTTCCAGTAATGAGAGGTACCTCACAGGTGTGCATTTTGGAACGCATGTTGTTTTTCTTGTATTTAAATGATGGTGCAGAATAAAACAACAAGCCTTGAGGGTGGACATACAGTCTTTAAATGCCAAAGGATTAGCAATCTTCCTATATGCAGATCACACCGCCTTGACATTGAAGACCCCGATGGGCCTGGAACGACAGATTGATCATTTTCATAGGTAGTTACAAATTAAAGCAGAGAACACTAAGGGCCCGATTCATGGAATTTTCTGCGCAGAAAATGGGGGACTTGCACGCACAAGCACCTGTTTGTCGATTCATGGAACACAATGCGCAGGGTTTACCAAGCACTTGCGAGGATTCGCACCCGGTCCAACACGTAACTGCGACTCCATGAACTCCTTACGCGAGACTCCTAGCACCCATGTGGCTCTACATCCACCTAAAACCGCAATCGCAAGCACTGGCATTCCATCAACGTGCAGGTTGTATGTGATGCCAAGGGCATTATTACTTCTGTATATGCAAACTATCCCGCGTCCACCCATGATAGTTTCATATTCAGGATGTCACCCATACACCGGGCCCTGGAATCTGAGAGGCATGGCAACACATGGCTCATTGGTGAGTATCAATGCCCCTGCACATGCATGCATGTCACATACAGACAGATATACACCAATGACAAACATTTTCCCCTCTACAGGGCTACATGATGACACCAATACGGAACCCTGCCACACCGCCCCAGGTAAGATACAACACAGCCCATATTGCAACTCAGGCCATAGTGGAGCGCACATTTGGAGTGCTCAAGTCACGTTTCCACTCCCTTGACCACTCTAGTGGTGAGTTGCTATATGCACCACCACTAGTGTGCAGGATCATTGTGGCAGCATGTGTCCTGCACAATGTTGCAACATTGCGTGGCGTACCCGTGGACATGGTGGCGCCCCTACATCCACAGGCACACCACTTGCGTAGGGCTGGCCAAAGGGCACGTGCAGAGGCTGTCCATACCAAACTTGTGGCTACTTTTTTCACCTAAACCCCATCCCCTGCGGAGTGCACACGATCATGCCACATTTCATGTGCAATTCAATGATGACAATGGGCCAATCAACAGTGCCGACAAAACCACCTGAGAATGTGCCCCTGGAAGTGCTAAATTGTGTGCATCCCTTACAACATAAAAGACATTTCTCTCTCACCACCACAAGTAACTCAACGAAACCACTACCAACATGCAAAACCTTCCATTCACTCACCTCTGTGTAACTCAACCCTTCCCATATGTCACATAAAATTAACATTATACTGTGTCACGGTATGGCACGTCATGTAAAAGGATCCACCAAAATGACTGATGCACAAGGCAAGTTTCTCAAAGAGCTCAAGGAGGTATGGAACAAGGGGTGAAAAATAAAAATAACACTTGTACAGAGCCCTAGAATCACTGAAACCATAATAGTCACTCATGTCGGCCTCTAGGCATATCACACAGTCAACAGTGGTGGCAGCAGTGATTTTGTTTGATGAAGTGTCAGTTTCATCAAGCGCATGAATGTGCCACCATGCAGGGATCGAGGACATGGTGGAACAGACAGACACCGTACCTGCATGGTGCAATCAGAAGGAGCAAGTGCACAGATGTCTAGAGGGGTGTGGTATTCTGAGGGTGGCAACAAGTTCAGGGGTGGGTCAACTGCAACCAGTCAAAGGATGCTCGGGTAAATGCAGAGAGATGCAACTCTCTCGGGTCATTCCCCAAGGGCAGTGATGATGACACTAGTCCTGATCACGGAGGCAACTGACCCACAGATTGCTGGGGGTGACAGGGGCATGTGGGAACATGAGGTACATCAAGCAGACAGTCATTAAGCAGCAAGGACAAAAGGAATGGAGAGAGTGATAGAGCAGAGGGATCGCTTATCAGGGAAGAGGGAGAGAGAAGGAAGAGTAGAAGATGAAACACATGAGTAGGTCATGGAACCTAAGTATATGAGTCCCCAAACAGAGGCCGGCAGGATGGGTATCCCAGAGGGTGGCCCCTGCTGACGATAAAGATCCCCTGCAAAAATCTCCATCAAGAACTGGCTCACCTGAAGAAGGTTGGACTAACCTGATGAAATGGCTCTGGAGGGACAGCATTGATGTATGAAGAATAGCAAATAGGCAGGACGCAGGCCTTACAAATCACATCGCACAATGCATACTTCCTATGACTCGACAGTGGAGGACAATCACTGGCAGACAGATGTGGTCCCTGGCCTTGACTGCAAGCAGAATACTTGCGGTCTTGACCCGAAAGAATTACACAGGGTGTGGATTAGAAGCATGGAGTTGGTGCATTAGGCAGTAGCAGTAGTGTAGCCTGTACCACAGCACGTGAAACATTGCACCTCTGCATGACATACTACTACACATACAACACCTTTACTACTTAGAGAGAAGAAAGAGTAGAAGATGAAACACATGAGTAGGTCATGGAACCTAAGTATATGAGTCCCCAAACAGAGGCCGGCAGGATGGGTATCCCAGAGGGTGGCCCCTGCTGACGATAAAGATCCCCTGCAAACATCTCCATCAAGAACTGGCTCACCTGAAGAAGGTTGGACTAACCTGATGAAATGGCTCTGGAGGGACAGCATTGAGGTATGAAGATTAGCAAATAGGCAGTATGCAGGCCTCACAAATCACAGTGCACAATGCATACTTCCTATGACTCGACAGTGGAGGACAATCAGTGGCAGACAGATGTGGTCCTTGGCCTTGACTGCAAGCAGAATACTTTCGGTCTTGACCCGAAAGAATTACACAGGGTGTGGATTAGAAGCATGGAGTTGGTGCAGCAGGCAGTAGCAGTAGTGTAGCCTGTACCACAGCACGTGTAACATTGCACCTCTGTGTGACATACTACTACACATACTACACCAAACTACACATACTACTTTGATTCAGGAACAGAAGCAGTTTCTAAAATAGAAAATATTTATTATTTCCAACCATGCCCCTGTCATCACTACTCTTGACTTAAAAGATTCAGAGAAAAATGCTAGTAGATGGATATTTAGTACCTCCCTTCTTTGCAATAAGCACTTCGAACAATCTTTTTTATCTTTTCATCGCTAATTATTTAAAAAATAATATCGATGAATAAACTTCTCCAGTTAACAATTGGGATGCATATAAGATGGCATTAAGAGGGCATGTGATTGTATTCATTGCAAGAAAAACATATTTATTTTAGGAGAGAATTAGACTCTTTCTATAGATGTCTATGAGTTCAAGAGAAAAGAAACAATGAGCAACCAAGTGATGATATGTAAAAACCTATTATTGCCTTACGATTTGATATTAATAAAAAGTTGACTGAACAAGCGTGTGGTGTACTACTAAAATATAAATCCAAGATATATCAGACCTCTAACAAAGCAAGCAACACTCTTGAATCACATTTAAAAAATAAAGATAAAAAATGCAGACATCAAGACTAAACATAGTGTTATGGTTTCTTCAGATAAGGCCATATTAGATGTGTTTATGGATTGTTATAAAGACGTTTACTCCTCAGAACATACTAACACTCATATTGGTTTCAAGACCTTTTTTCGATAAAATTAATTAGAAAATGATATCCCCAATTGAATGTCAGCTTGTTAGACACTCCTAATAACATTAATGAAATTAATAAGGATATTAAAGACTTAAAGAAAGGCAAAGCTTCTGGACATGATGGGTTCTATTTGGACTTTTATGCTCACTTCTCTGCTTACTGAGCCCTAATCCTCTTGGAATATTCTCTCACTTTTCTAAGGTCTTTACAGCTTCTGACTCTTTCTCTGAAGCTTTATTGATTCTTTTTCCAAAATCAGGGAAAGATAATACTCCCAAAAATGATATACCCATATCTCTGAATAACACAGACTGTAAGATCTTAGCAAAAATATTAGCACATAGAATGGATCCTTTTTTAACCAAATTGGTGAAGTCTGAAAAGCTGTGTCTTGTAAGGGGAAGATTTTTATCATTTAATACTTGACTCTTTTCTCTGATTTACTCCATTTAATCAACTGAAATAGTTTTTCTGCAATTGCACTAGAGTACTAGACACTGAAAAAGACTATGATAGAATGGAATGGGATTATTTATTTGAATCGCTAAACTTGCATGGATTTGGAGAATATTTCATATCCCTTATTAGACTGTTATAGTATTGTCCCAAAACCTCAATTTTTATTAATGGTAATTTGCCTCCAATATTTTCGTTGATGTGTGGCACTCAGCAGGTTTGTCAGCTATCACCCATTCTCTTCATCTAAGCTCTTGAACCTTTTTTTTAGAGCTTATCAGATGCAATGACAACATTGCATGTGTTGTATGTGGGAAGAATGAAAGTAAAATTGTTCCTCTTGATGGGGAACCCAGGTTTCAATCTTCCAAATTTAGTTGGCTCCATTATGTATTTCTCAGGATATAAATTAAATAACGAGACATCTGAAATGTTGCCTCTCAACTCGTTTTGCATTAAACATGAATTAGACACATGCAGGCTAAAGTAGTGCCAAGAATCAATTAGATTCTTGGGGATTTCAATATCATCATCACTTCCAGATACGATAAAGGCGTATGCTCTGTAAACCCTGCTCTGTAGGCGCAATGATGCTGCTGCAAATAATCATGGTGGTATGGATTGGAATCCCATAAAGTGATGCGTACCACTGTAGTCTTATCCTATTTGTCAACTTGTCAAACAACTTTATTCAGCCAAAAAGGCCATCAAAGTACATCCTGAAAAACATTTCTAATGCATAGTTACAGTAGACACAACAAAAAAAAAACAGCAAAGCCATACAAAGGCAACACCCTCCAAGAGTGCCCCCCGAACAGTTATTTGGGCCAAAGACCAAGCACTAACATCCTCTTGCCTCAGGTAACTTCCATAGTGCCTTGGACCCAAGACAGTCATGGGGCGCACAGGAGCAGGGATGGAGAGTGCACTGACTGTAATGCTACTTTTCCTTGTCGGCCATAGGCTGTTGCATTTTTCCAAAACGTTCCTGGCCATAAAGGTGTCCCCGAAAAGCAGTTTAACCATATCTGTTTTGACTGGAAAGTTGGGCAATCTAGTGCAATGTAAGTATCCTCGCTTTGCCGCAGCCTACTTTTTTTATTTAAATCAATTAACAGTCTTGCTGAATTTTCTATGGGGAAATAAGAGAAAAAGAATTTGTCTTAACACATTAAACAATTCTAGTAATACTAGTGGTGTAAAATTATATGACTTCAAAGATGTTAGTCTTAAGCAAGCACAAAGCAAGTTCATTCCGGAAGAATGCACAGATATGCTAATATGGCACAAGGTTGAGAGAGAATTGGTGTTTCCTTTTTCTACAAATGATTAATTCTATATTTTGATTCGCTTCAACAGTAGGATCTCGAAAACCATTTATTTCACTACGTTTGAGAGATTCATTTTCCTTATTAACAATCGAGCAAGGTCTTTTTCACCTTATTTATGGTGCAACAAGCACCTAAAATAAATGAGAGGGTAGGGCTGTAAAAACCGTGGCCCTGCAAAGGAATTAAATTTATATTTCAATACTTTTCTTGTTCTGAGGTGATGTCATTTGAGGAACTTAAAACTATTTTTCCTCTTACAAACTCTGCTTTTAATCACTATTTGAAGTTATTAAATGCTTGTGTTGCTAACCTAATTTCTTTTACAGATAATAAATTCATTCAGCTGGTGTCAGAGTGCATGTGGCCGGGCCCCCTCTGAGTCCTCCTTATCTGTCCAGAGTGCGGCATGGCAGCAGCGGAACACCAAAGCTGCCATTGCAGGTCCAACACGAGAAACCAGTCACAACAAGCGGCAAATTGACAACAGCGCGGCTGTTGCTAGCAGACCGGCCAGAGCCCAAAGGAAGTCCACTAGCCAACCATGGATTGTATTATTAAAGAAAGGCCTACAAAAAGGCCACAATAATAGGGGAAAACAGTGCTCTGCAACCCATGATAGTTGTGCATTAACGCTGCAGGGCCACGCGAAAAAGACATCAGGAAGTCTCTCATCAGCCCTCCTCTGTCACACACTCTGATATCAGGTACATCATTAGCAGGGAGAGCTGACCAATCCTGGGAGGAGGAGGGCTATTTAGAAGGTAAGCTGGAAACCGTCTAGTGTGGGTTGTAGCTGGGTAAGGAACTGAGGTCTAGGAGGACATCTGAGAGACCAGAGGAGGAATGCCTACAAGGAGTGTGGCGGTTACTGAAGAGTGGGTGTTTGTAGAGGGTTTGTGCATGAAAGTGTAGTAGGAGTAGGAAGAGGTAGTAGATGTCACTAGAGGATGTGGTAGTAGTAAAGGGAGTAGTGAAATAGTGGCAGTAGTGGTAGTAGAGTGTGGCAAAGAGACAGGAGTAGCAGTTGTAGTAGAGCAGTAATGGTCATAGCAGCAAAGATAGAGTAGTGGTAGTGAGGAGTGGTAATTGAGAGGCAATAGTACTGAGAAGTGGTAGTGGAGTAGGAGTAGTGGTAAGGCGAGAGAGGTGGTAATAGCGGCACAGTCATAGTTGTAAGCAGCCGAGTAGTAGGAAAGTGGAAGGAGGAAATAACAGTGATAGGAATAGTCGACTGGTAGTTGAATGTGGTAGCGGTAGTGATATAAGGAGTATGAAAGCAAGTTACATTAAAGGGTTGAGTTAGGAAGTTGGAATGTAAATTCAAAGGGATTGTAGAGGTGCAAGGAGAACCTTGCGACACAGTGTAGGAGAGGGTCAGGTGAGACTGTGCATGCCTGTAGAGCGAGTGGTGCTGTGTGGAAGCAGGCAACATCCCTATCTCTCCCCAGAATAGTAAGTGGGGCTAGGACACAGACAGTTAGAAGGACCCTGGGTAAGGGTACGAGAAAGCCCACAGTAGTTGAGAGAGATGGGTATGGCCCTAGCGCCAAACCTGCCCAAGATCCTGGTTAGCCTTAATCATCCTGAGAATCCCTTGATCAGATGATTTGTAATATGTTATGTTATGTTAAGTTACTGTACATTTGTATAGCACCTTTTTTTAATCATTGATATGATCTCAAAGCGCTGTGGGTTGAACGCCCTCAAGGATCGTAGTACAAGATAGTGGAGAGAGTAGAGTAGTAAGTAGTGCCCGGGTGCACTCAGTATGTCTGCAGCCAGCCAGAATCTGAAGTGGGTAGCTGCATTCTAGTGCTACGAGTGGTATGGAGGTTGTGTGAGGTCAGAAGTATGTGTGCAGCAAGGCGGAATGACATGGGGTAGCTTCATTCTGGCTGAGGTGCTTGGATATGAGATTATGTGTGCATTTAGGCTGATTCTTTTCATGGAGGATAGCTGCGTTCTAAAGAATTGTTGGCTGTTCATGGTGGTGTATAATTATATGTGTAGCTAGGCCAAATTAGTCGATGGGTATAGCTGTATTCTATTGTTTGTTGGTGCAGAGGAGAGAGTCAGCATACTGGTGTGTGTTTGAGTATTTGTGCAATTGGAGGAGGTCCCCTGTTCCTGCTTACTGTACAGTGCCTGCCGAGCTAACTATTTCTCCCTATTTTAGATATTCAGTGTTTTAGTTCTCCCAAAAACATATCTACAATAAACAACCGTGGACCTACTTCAGGAGTCCGAGTGGTTATTTGTGGTGGGCGCCCTGTCACAGTAGCCTCACTTTCATCTCAATGAATGTTAATTATTCCTATATTATTTTGATCTTTTCATTCTGTTAACCATCAGCATGAAATCAACCGACTGCAAAGATTTTTGGAAAAAAGTATTAAGGACTGGTGGACTAACAATTGAAATATCCACAGATTAGAAATATCGTGCAGCAAATTCACCTGATCCTTTTGTGAAATATGAAATGAAATGACATTTGTTTATACATTATTTATCTTGTCACAATTCTGCCCCCTCATATTTACCTGTTGACCGTTACTGTATGTGGATACTGTAACAGCATCATGAAGCAAGAAACAGAGAACAAATTCAAAGTTCAAAATAAAACACTTTATTAACTTAAATGTAGGATGGAAAAAGGCCCAACTTGCCCTATGCTAAGGTGGGTTTTCCCTGCCTAAATGAAACTAAATAAAGTTTGAGTCGAAGAGTTCAACTTAAAAGCCTGTCTGTGTACAAAACCTACACTTGCCCTCACAAGTAAATCTATACAATTTGTAGGGATGTCAGCAACCAAAGGAGACAGTGTTCAACATAAAGTTCTGAGCTTCTTTCAGCTCGCAGCTTCCTTTCAGCGCCCTTCCCCAAGTGAAAAACAAGTCCAACAAAAAGTCTCAAAAGTATCTTTCTTAGTTTCAAGGTGATACAGTTTTAAACAATCCTCAGGGTTCCCTTCCCCAAGTTCCAAGTAACACTGTTCTTACAAGTAACACAGTTCAAACACAAAAGAATTGTGAGGCTCCGTCCTCAAGTCAACAAATGTAGTCCCTCAAGTCTCAGGGTTCCCTTCCCCAAGACTTTAATTTCATCCTCAAAAATGTCCTCAATTCGGTAGTCAATAAAAACTTTCTTTGGCTCAATTTTAAAGTTCCATTTAATTCAATCTTTAGTGTACCTTTATTTTGCTAAATGTTTAAAGGTACATTCATTTCGGAATTCACTATGCATTCGTTTTACTTAGTTCACATTTATGTTTACTTTAGACGTCAACCTGCATTAGTTTTACTTAATTGTAAAGTTTTTATTCAGTTCGGTATTCAATAGACAATAATAAGTATTCTTCTACAATGGAAATGTTCAAGCATTCGCGCACCGGGTTTCTCATGACAGAAACTCATTGATTGCTTTGATAGCTTTCCCATCAGCGTGGATTTCACAGCCTTCTGCTTCTGCTGTCAGGGGTCCAATTCCTGCCCCTCAGACACTCCTGTTTTGGCTCCTTGGCACAGTGGGATGAGCATTTCTGAAGCAAGGGAAAGGGACAGCCTCTCCACACGACTCCCCTCTCAGCCCTCTGTCCGGTCCCCCGCCACGCTTCCTGGGACCCTCTCTATCTGCAGTCCCCAGCGTCGCAGTGTGCTGCATATGGCGGGCTGACCCCCAGCAGTTTCCTCCAGTGGCTTGTCTCTCTTCAAACAAGGTTCCCTGCCGCTCCTCTCTGTGTTGCTTTCTCCTCACTTTATACACCTGCAACCCTTTAACAGGTTGCAGGTGTGCTTTCTCAATTAAGCTTGCCTGACCATGATTAAGGGGACATGCCTGACCTTCACAATACTTTGCAGGCATCGTCTTCGTCCCAGTACTAAAGTGGTGAAATGGCATAGTGTTCATTACTCTCAGCTGCCTCTTCCTCGTGTCAGTAATTAGGGGAGCTGACCTACAGTAACCCATAAAGGTTGGGGAAAGGTTAGGTTATTCATCAATAGGAAAAGGGGGATGCCATGTGTTTCCCCTGTTTTTTTTTATTTTTCCTGGCCCGATTGAAATCTGGGCCTGGAACAGTCTCACCGATAACACCGCACCATCTCAGACCAGCTGCTCTGGTGGGGCCCTGAGCAACCTGCAAATTAAAGAGTTAGCAATTCAGGAGATGGGCCACAATAATGAGTTCAGATGTTAATAAGGCACAGTACACCAGGGTGGAGTTTCGGTACCCATACAGGCCTTTTATATAAAACTTGGCAACATGTACCCTTCCTTCAAATCCATTCCAGACCCAATCTGTTTATGTCTCTGGTTGACTTTGCATTGAGAGGAGTAGAAGATACCCCCACACACAACCCACCTTCCTAATAACCATGTGTAGGTATACAATCCCCTCTCACCAGGCACTACATGTTCACACCACAACCTCCCACTACTTCATCACCCATTTGTATTAATTTAACTTAACTTTGGCAGCTGCAGTCTGCCTTTATTAATAAAGACTCGTAATAATACCCTTCTTGTCAGTCCGGAAAAAGTAATTGTTACAAAGTACCTTGATGCAACATAGCTGCTGCGCTGCCCCAGTTTAGATCCATTGAAACCCATGCTGTGGTTCCTGGGCTTTGGCAGCCCTGTGCTTAAAAGGGACTTTGGAAGCCCTTATTTCCTCTGTGATGGGGCTGCAGGGCTTCAGCAGCCCATTGTGCAACTTTCCTCCGTGGCAGTGGTTTTACCTTAATAGGGCTCTGGCAGCCCCAAATGTTTATCAGGGCTTATGAGCCCATGCTGGTAGCGCAGAGCCTAACATTTCCTGGGCCTTTGGGGCTCTTTAGTTTTCCTCCGTGGCGGTGTGCACAAACTAACTTAGAGCTTTAGGAGCCCCCCGTTTACTTTCCTCGGTGGCGTTGCGAGCCTTAGTTGGACTATGCCCAGGTCCGCCCACTTGGGCGGAGTCAGCATTCCCCAGCGCACATCTGCGCTTAGCACCGGCAACATCGGACGTTACAGCCTGGTAAGTTCTTCTATCTCTGCTCTCCCCATCTGGCCCCGGAAGAGCGAATTGCCTGCAGGCTCCCCGGTGGTGCTGGTGGTCTCGCTGGTGCCATCAGGGATCTTCTTTTCTTCACCGACTGCCCCCTCTGGCCACTGGGTGGGTGGGCTTACTTCCCTGCACGACCATACTCTTCTCTTGGGCCGCACCAGGCATACGCCCTGGTATTCCTCTCACCTGTTATGTTATGTTATGTTATTTATATCGCGCTCCCGGTACCCTAGGGCTTAAGGGTGCAACACCTGTGAGCACAGGGCAAGCATAGATGTTATGGCTACGCTGCGGTTCGCGTTGCCATCACCTTCACCCGAGCCACACTGTGCACGCAGACAGTGTCTTTCTTTTCTTCTGGCCCACCCGGGCTGGCCGCTGGGTGGGCCCTTGCCTACCATGCCATGATCCAGCTTGGGGACCACCCTGCACATGTGGCCCCGGGCACAGGTGTTAGTCTTTCACCAGGCCTCGCTGCACATGCAGCCTAGGGCTTAACCTCCTGCTGGGGTGCAGCTGACAGACGGAGCCTGGCTCATTAAAGAAAGCCCTGGGGGGCTGCTCGCGGCCAGGACCCCCAAGGGTCCACAGCTCTTCTTTTCTTTCTTCTCTGTGCTCTTTCTCTTCCTGATTTCTCCTTCTTTAACCTTCCTTTCAACTGTGACCTGCCAACGTTTTCTTCCTTCACCAGAACGTTCTCCAGGTAAGTCAATTTTTATGGCAGCGGAGACTTGCCCATTGTCCCACAGTACAGTGTTCCATGTGCCCCCCCATGGTGGGGAAGATGGTACAGTCAGGTAAGTGTAAGTCCCAGTTAAAACACTTAAGCATAAACATTTCAACATAAATAAAAGTGTCTTTTAAAACCCCTTTGCGTCTTGTGGTTTCTTTATACATATTTATTTAAATGCTTCTTCTTAACCCCCCATCTTCTAGGGCCCCTTTTGGGGCTAGAGGCTACACATGCCTCGCCTGCGTGCAACCTGCTCCCAATCCCTGAGGACTCTCCACCCAGGTGATCCTCCCTAGCTTCTCCACCCAAAGGGTTGGTATCCAAGAGTGATGGCCTTTCCCTGGCCATCTGAGAAGAGAATGCAGGGGGTTTTGGAGTGAGGATACCCTCAGGTTTCTCACAATACTCTTTGTTATAAGTATTCCTCCTTTCGGTTATTTTTTAAATTTATTTTATTAGCATTTTTTTTTTACAAATGTAAACTTTTTATGCATTCATTTGCAATCCTTAAAAAAAAAGAAACAAAATACATTATCAAAGTACCTTATCAACCACAAGGAAAGTTACATGTCCTTCGTCCACCCCTGATACAAGAGATACTCGACCTCTATTTCATGAACAGGTCTGAAATGTCTTTAAAAAAAAGCTAGTAGCTCCAGTGACACAGTGATTCTTTTCCCTTGGATCAAAAGATCCCGTTTTTCTTTGGGTGTCCTTGTGAAACATTTGTTTAGGAACAGACCAGGTGTTTTGTTCTTAGGTCCTTCAATGCCATGCACTCAATCCTGAGGTGCATCTGAGTTGCCAATGGCTCTGGACAGAATCTACATGAGTAATTATGCTCGCTTTCAGTCCGTCATCTCTCAGTTACTTTCTTGGGGGGGGAACAGGTTAAGACGGAGTCTCATGAACTGTTGTCTGAGGGCGGGTGATGGAAATTTCTTTATGTAGCTCGGGTTCTCACCTGTTTTTCCAAACGTGCTTCCCATTGCTCCTCCAGATTTAAATGAAGTGATCCACTCATTTGTGGTGATCAAGTCAGGATCAAAAAGTGTTTTATGTGCCCTGGATACTCCATCAAGATGTCTTCTGAGAGGGCCAAATTTTGTAGTATTGCTGAGCATATACTTTTACATTCTGACAAGGGTCTTTTATGATTTTTCTTCAGGGCCTTATTCAATACTTCAAAGCCTCCCGCCCCAGGGGGAAGCAGACATTTTAGTAGGAAGGCTAGGGTTTTCCACTCCAAGACTGCATACAAGGATGTCAATCCGAGCTCTCTCTGAATGAATTCCGCTGGCAGTGAATTTGGCATGTCAAGGACTTTTCTTCAAAAAGTACCCTCGGCTTGTCGCCAAGCTGATCCTGATAACAATAGCTGGGTTTCAGCACCGTATGAGAGTATGGGCATTACTTTGAGTTTATAAAACTCAATAACTGCAGATAAAGAGAACTTACAATACTTCTGTTTAATGATTCTGGTTTGGGTGGCCAAGTTCCTAGCTTTGGATTTTAATGTTGTCAGTCCAAAAGAATCATTGATACTGTTATTCAGCGACATGCCAAGGTAAGTCATTTCTGACACTTCTGGGACTTTCACCCCTTTGAGGAACCATGCTCTCTTAGAATGTTGTAACCGCCTAGCATTACCTAGTGTTAAAATCTTCGATTATTTTTGGATTCATTGTTAACACATTAGAATCAACATAGGTTACCAGTGCATCCAACTGTCTTTACAAACCTATCTCTGTTTGATCTAATAACAGAAGATCGTCTGCATAGAGGAGTCTACTCACTGCTGTTCCGGAGATTCGTGGTGGGAAACATCTCACATTGGTAAACTCCTCTTCAATGTCAGAGGTGTAGAGATTGAAGGTCGCTGGGGCCAGTCGACAACCCTGCTTTAGGCCCTTAGAAGTGGGAATTTAATTTGATAGAGTCCCTCTCTTATCCAGTCTTACTCTAATCGTGGTTGAATTGTGGAGTAATAGTATTTATTGACAACAGGTTGTATCTGGCTTAATACTGAAATATCGCCATCACTTTTCCTACTTTTTCTTTCCCTTCCTGTGTGTGTGTGTATGTGTTGGTTTTGTCTTTGATCTGTTTACTCCAGTTTTACCCTCGTGGCAATTCATCCTATCTCATCAATTGTACATTTTCATGAGTTAGCTTTTGTTACTTTATCATATCATTTTTGTTTCACTGATTTTACCTGGAAATCACTAAATACAAATTAATACCACTAAACAAATAGTCAGCACAACTAATTCACCTGCCTACATGAATCTGACTGTTGTCGGTCCATACAAGTATTAATTCTAATTTTCTACATATATATATATATACATTCATTGAAAATTATTTTTTTAGTTAAGGCACAGTTAAGGTGATCAGATTTAAAGCACCAAAACCCTTGAAATTCAGCGGATGTGGGAAGCGATGATCATCTAAACTCAGTGTTTTAACGTTATAGCAACAAACCTTTCAAATTCAGTGAAAGAAAATAACTTGGTTAAAAGGTAGTTAAGGTGATCAGATTTCAAGTAACAAAACCCCTGAAATTCAGCAATCGCATCTTGAGCAAGCCCACCTTAACTATGCGCCCCCTGTTGCACAGCGCATGACCACAATGATGACATTGCAGATGACATCACTGATGACATCACTAATCACATCATACACGACATCACTGATGGTGTCACTGATGGTGGCACTAATTACATCATGCATGACAGGGATCAAAATTAAGATTGGAAAAGCAGGAGTTAAAGCAGCTCATGGGTAGCCAATATTAAACAGTGACCAGGAGCTGCCACTGGGGATCTACGGGCTAGTACCCAGCGTACAGCTAATCTAACTTTCACATACGATGCAAATGTATAATTTTGACAATTATTTATTACCCCTTCTGCTTTAAATGTCACATGGATGTCCTAATATTTATTCATACATTGTCCCAAATGCATAGCTTTAAATTCACATAGGTGTGTTTGTTCAGCATCAGTTGGACTTGGGACTGAAAAGTAGCCCCTAAAAACTGTTGGTGTCAAGCTAACCAGGCTCTTCTGGGTTACATATATATTTTCTGAAAGACATAGGGGACCCCCCACTCTGGATAAGGGTATTAATATAACAATTAATCACAGAAAGTCAACCAGAGGATACAATTTGAAAGTAGGTATCAAGGAATTTTATTAAACCTGATACAATTTAAATATATGACTCAAATCATGATTTTAATCTGCACTTAATGGCAACAATCTACATAGCAGGAAAAAACTTTACAAACACATCTATGTAGTAATAAAATACATCCTATTTAATCGTACAATCATTCATCCACAAGCAAACATCAACCATCCCACTAGTCATACAAAACTCCAAGGGATACAAAATATTTACAAAATCTATAAAAACCATGACATATGATTCATCAAAGAAATTGTTTATAGACAGAATGTGAAGTCATTATGCTAGGCCACAATAGATAGTAAAGGTGGTCAAGCAGTTGAGATTGGTCACAAAAGTCTTCAACCACGACCTCATCTCTAGTTTCTCTACCGGTTTCGACGTAATACTCTATTGTAGTGACATCTTCTTCAGGAGTACAAAATTTACATTCTAAAAGAAAACAGGAGACATGAACTCAAAAGTCCCCTATATTTAGATGACATCATAGTATGGTAAATTAAAAACCAATTATGCAATTAAAAAATCAATATGTAAACATGGGTAACAGCCTGCTGCTGCTGCTACTGCTACCAAGAGTGAGGATCTCTAAAGTAGGTCGTGGGTGTCAACCAGGTAAAGTGCAACCATCATGAATTGGTGTTCTAGAGTACAGTGGAATCAGGTCATCAACAGAACAAACACCAACAGTTATATGGTAGGCACATATGGAGCCCTGAATTGGCTCCTCAATCCCATTATCCATATTAGTGCCAGAAATCACAGAGAAATGGGTACCCTATGATTACTCAAAATTCGGAAATAGTAGGTTATATGTTATACATTCCTGTATGTTAGGATTTGTTAAACTAGCACAAAATGTTACTGCAGACAGAAACAACTGACCTTAACTTCGAAAGAAAGGAAAACATCCTTTTTAATATGGCTGAATCAGCTGTAGGTTCCATTTGACAGCTTCCAGAAGATGGTTCCTGCATTTGGAATTGTTGGGCTCCCCTATGGCTCCACCCTATAAGGTACAGACATGAATGAATGAAGTTGCATGTACCGCCTTCTCCCTCATGGCGCAGGTGTAGTTAACGGTCTTACCTAATGTGTCCAATTCATGGCACATCTGAATGGATATAGGTACTGACACGTGTTTCCATCTTGCGCTGGCTCACGAAAAGGTGTTGCGTCCCTAAATTCAACATAGAACAGAAAGCACTGTCTAAATTTTAAATTAAAATTGAAATTAGCCAATCAAATGAGACAGTGGTAAATGCAATTTTTATGAATCAGCAACGATCGAGCACCAGCCCCGCCAAACAGACCTTAATTATTCCACTTAACTTTGGCCGGAATGCCTATGCCTCAAAGTGGTAAAATATACAACTTTAAGGAATCTAGCCCCCCTCGCTTTACCAGCCATGGCGTGGGTTGGCAACACGAGTCTAAGTTCGCTTACCTCCAACCGATTTAGAAGATGTTACCTGGCTGACCACTGCCGGCTTGTTTCCTCGGAACGAAATAGAGCTCCTGCAGACGCGGACGTGGGTAGTTAGCTTCTCCCAAGGAGTTCAAATAGCGTCGCCGGAAACACGTGATCTGGAATCCTATCACGCGATCTTACATTTGTACGTGCTGTCATGGCAACATGTTGTACTAAGTTGATAAAGTTTCTTCCGGACATTTAATAGCCTGTATTGCCATTTTATGCTGAATACAGAAAGCACTACTATACCAACGTAATATTGTGCATTCAATTGTCATTACAAAATACTAAATACAGCCTCTCATTTAAATATAGAAACCACAAGTCGAGGCCATTATATTCACCCAGTTAAAGCCGGGTGTTGTGGAGAGTTTAAGGGCATTTATTATTCTATGTGGAAAACGGTACCCAACACGTATTTCAGCCCGATCTGTGCCCAAAGCTGGGTCTGGCCTATTCACATAGATTAGATAAAATAAACAGCCACCCACCATAGGCGGTTCAGTGGGCAAGGGATTACACATATCCTCTTTGGCCAGGTTATATGTCAATAACATGTAGCTCCATCAGCCTATAGGCATCATGCAGATTGCATGAAAGGAGGGATGTGCTGCATACCCTGCTACATGGGGGGGGGGGGAAAGTACAGCATAACTAATGGAATAGCTGATATTAATAGCTCCCGTTCCAGGGTTCCAAGGTATTCAACCCTTGAGTTAATGTTTTAAGGTTGAAAATCCATAATTCCTCTTTATAGTCCAGGTATTTAATCATTTGAAGTTGATTGTGAGCCTGTACTTTTTCTATGCAGAACCATTCTATTTGTTCTGCAGTATGACCCATCTGAACAAAATGGATTACCATAGGCGGACTGAGGTTCCGTGTTTTGATTTTTGAACGATGTTCATTAATCCCGGTACTCACTTCTCTAGTTGCTTTGCCAATATACAACAACTGACAGGGGCATCGAATAGCGTAAATGACATTTTTGCTCCTGCAAGTTGTAAACGTGCGAAGGTCCCAGTTCTTCTTCTGTGCATTAAAAGCAATGGTCTTCTTTGAAAATTTACAAGCCATACACGAGGTACAGGGGTAGTGCCCTACAACTGGATTTAAATTGGTGTCTCGAATGATGGAAGTGTTTACTGGAGATCTGTTAGCCCGAGTCAGTTTTTGTTTTAGATTCTTACTTTTTTTCAAAGCAAACAGTGGTTTAGGAATGCTAGTCCCCGAGGCATTGAGAATGCGCCAATTTTTCAAAATAATGCCTCTAATGGCATTACTATGTTGGCAGAATGTTGAAACGCACACCAACTCTTGTTTTTTTACAGTCTTACGTTTGGGCAATAGAAGCATGTCTCGGTTTGCATATTGGGCTCTCTTTTTTGAATGTTTAATCAATTTTTTAGGATACCCGCGTTCAAGCAATCTTGTTTCTAAGATTGCTGCATGTTTGATGAAAGTAGCAACGTCTGTGCAATTGCGACATAACCGAAGAAACATACCATAAGGTAAGTTGCGGAGTAAACTAGTTGGATGCTGGCTTTCGTATCTGAGTGTCATATTTCTTTCCGTGGGCTTTCTATGTAATTCAATACATGGAAGGCCTTCTTCAACATAGATGGACAAATCCAGGAAAGCTATCCTAGACATTGAGTATTCAAAGGTAAAATGAATGTCTGTTTGTATACCATTCAACCATTCTACAAATAATAAAAGTGATGTTACCGATCCTTCCCAAATCATTAGTATATTGTCGATATACCGACGGTAGACCTTGATTTGATCTCTGAACAGATTGAGGGCCCCCAAAAGTTTTTCTTCCTCAAACAAGGCCATAAAAATAATGGGTTACAGCCAGGAGCAAATTAGCTCCCACACAGCTCCCCTCAATTTTAAACCCGGCATGACATCACTGGTTTCATTAATTACATTTTGAAACATGACGCATCTGTTTAACATAACAAATAGATACATATTTCATACTTACACAGTACTATGTATTCTGCCCTTGTTTATAAGTGCCAGCCTATTATGCAAGTCTATGCAAAAAGGACAAGCATACTCGTCCTTGGCACTTAAGAGGTTAATGTTAACGCGCGGTATATAATTATGCAGCATAAGTAATTGATTATTTTGGCCTATTAACCAAACTTCGAATTCTTAGATTATATATTATCACAATGCACATGGGCACTTACTTTCATTTGTATGTGATTATTTTTTATGCAATTTTTCATTTAGAAAACAAAGTGTTCATGTAATGTTATTACAGTAAAGAGAATTGTAAATTGAAATGTGAACATTGACTATTTTCATACTATTAAACATGTTTCTACTTTTGTCTATTCTTATTTTTTTTTTACTGCTACATATACTTATTATATTATGTTTGAAATACCATATATAGATTGACCAGAATTAGGTACTTTCCTTGGAATTAAGTATTGTAATTCTTTACTAATACATGGAATTCAAACCTTTTATGTAATGTTACATATTTTCATTTTAAAGTTCATAAATTTATAAGTACTACAAATGAATGCTCCACACATAATCCGATTATACTTCTGTATAGGTGTATTGTTCCATATAATTTTTTGTATTATTGTTAAGTGTAAAAATAAAATGTGTTTCAAAAGAGGTGAAACAATTCTAAATGATTTAATCAGTAATGTCACATTTGATGTAATTATTAATCTCATCGGTGATGTCATGTATGATGTAATTAGTAATGTCACCAGAGATGTCATCATTGTGGTCATACGCTATGTGTTTTTCATGTTAAATCCGATCTCCTTAACTCTCTCCTAACTAACATTTTTTCACTGAATTTTACATATATATATATATAGGCCTATGAATTCAAATGCATGCACATTTTCAATACACTGGTAGAGGGCTAGAACAGACATTGTGGTTTCATGAGTCACTATCCCAACTAACCTTCACTTTTTCCACCCATAGAGATACAGGGATCACAACATTCAGATCTGACACTTTCCATAATGAATTCCAAAGCCTTTCACAGGCATTCAGCTGGCACTGCACCAGCCCCACCTATCTCTCTAAGTCAATGAACCATTGCCGGACTCCCTGCAACCCAGCCCAATATGCCCTTAAAATGGCACAGCTAGAATGCTTCTCAGAGACTTGGTAGGGCTCTTGTCTCACACTTTCCTCTTGATTGTGATGTAACACAATCCTGATATGCTGATATGCTATTTGACACAAAGTTACCACACTGGGCTCCACGAATCACAGACCTTACACATAACTGACTGTATACGTAACTGACACACTAACCATCAATAAAGTCAATGCTATTATCCAAAATTGGGTGGCTATGAACAGCCTCTGTCTTAACGATGAGAAGACAGATATTCTCATCATGGGTTCCCAAAACAAAATAGGTACTCTTCACTCAGATTACTCTTCAATCAACATTGATGGCACGTTGATTCCAGTACTTCAACAAGTCAAAACATTAGGAGTGTACCTAGATGCCAACCTCACTATGGTTAAACACATCTCGGCACTTTCGTCTTCCACATCATACACATCAAAATTAATTGCATTAAGCCGCCAATTCCTTACACCCACAAACTGTATTACTCTGGCCAGAGCTCTGATTCTATAGAAATTGGACTATTGCAATGCCCTATTACTAGGAACGTCCAACACCAACCTTAGTTAAACTACAACTAATGCAGAACAAAGCATTACAGGCAGCCCTAGGAATAAAAAAATCCGATCACATCTCCAATATTAGGAAGGAGACCCACTGTATTCCCATTAAAGCCAGAATCAACTTCAAAACATTATGTGTCACCCACAAATGCCTCGCGAATAAAGCCCCTACTTAGATGAACAACGCCATTAAGAATAAAACATCCAGTCGGACGCTCCGATCCAACAACAACTCGCTCCTCGTGGTCCCTCGGTACAAATGTTCGAGAGCCGAAGGTAGCAGCTTCCAAGTCCTGGCCCCAAACACTGGAACTCCTTTCCAATAAATATCAAAAATTAAGAATCCTTCCCAGGATTCAAAAAATAATTAAAAACTTGGTTATTTAACCTATTCTAGCGAACAATAGCCAGCCTCCATAGGTCTTATCAGTCTCTCTAGGGCTAATAGGACACATACCTATTGGAGGCTTGAGCTAAATCTTGTAAATAAATATGATTCCTGTATTGTTTCATCCTATGTAAATTAATAGTCTATGCATTAATGTCTATTTTGTAACGTTGTCTATCTGCAAATATGTAAGTGAATATTTTCAATTTCAATGCAAAAGAAATCTGTAACTACGCCTTGATACCCCAGGGTCTGGGCGTGTAACATATGTAATAAATAAATAAGTAAATAAATATCCCCCTTTCAGACATCTAGAGGCACAAGCCTTCTAAGCTGATGATTATACTACTGCTGATCTTGTAAAGGGACTGGCCTGACATACTGTGTTTCAACTGGACTGCACATATAATGACGGACACTAACCCATCCCCTCCTGCCTTCCTGAGAGCACTCTAACAGGCTGTCATATGGTGAAAAGAAAAAGAAGAAGTGGGACATCAATCACAGTATAAACTGTTTGATGAGATTTGTTGTGTATGGAATAGAGCGCTTGCTTGGAAAGTGTATATTGGTTCTACAATTTGTCCTTTGAAAATCAGAATATTACAACAACATGTTAGGGCTATTAAAAACTATGAGACTAATTGTCCTTTGGCTGTACATTTTGGGGAAAGCCATAGAAGTGATCCGCAGATGGTAAGAATTTTTGCATTGGCACATATTCCGATCCAGAAGAAGAAAGGAAATAGGGAGAGGAAATTGTGACAGTTGGAATCTAAAGTAATTATAGAATGTAATACTATGAGACCAAAAGGATAAAACTGCGATGAGGAATTGGGAGTTTATTTATTGAAATAAAATGTATTTTCTCTCTTTTAGGAATTAGTTACATCTCTTTCCCTATGAAACATCTATTGCATGTGCTGGAACCTTCAATTGTTTATTGTATATTCTATAAGAACTGTACATAATGACAAAGAAAATTAATGTGTTGCGCCTTATGACCAGTAAAACAAAATTGCCCACTGGGGCGTTAATGTGGTATTGTGATTTTTGCTGCTCTAAATTGCACGGGGGCCTTGCTATGGTACTCTAATTTCAATAACTTGAATCAGTTCTCATCGGAATTTGCACTTTATTAGAGCATTTGTTGCTGCACTGTCACTTTAATGCAATCAGGTGGCAAGTTTACTGTTGTTTACTTGTTTTTAATTGGGGTTTTAACTTTTCCTTTTTTGAATAAATTGTATGAATGTATTTCTTACATGGCATTTAGCAAAATCAGGATTATGAACATTTGTTCAAAATAGCCCCACTTGGGCATTATTTTTTGCCTTACTTAAATCACAATTTGAAAATGAAAGGTATATTGCAGAGTTTCACTCTAATGGCAATCACATTGTGAGTAAGCTCAATCACGTAGGATTTACCATGCTATCAGCTATATAAAAAACATATTATAAAACTGCTTCAGCTTTACAGGCATAATAATGGTGGATAAATCAAAACGTATGCGGGAAGTCAGTCGAGTCGAAGTTATTTTATTTAGATGGTTAATATTCATTTAAATTCTATTTAATGAATTACTTAGAGACTCCATGAGCTTACTCTGTGTTAAGATGGCTGCTATGGTGCTACGTCAAGAGATCGGTTCTAATGTTAGATCACGTTATCGGAAAGAATAGACTTGGCTGCTTTGCTAAAAATAAAAGAAAGCCTGGATTTGTTGAATGAAAAATTCACCTGAAGAAGTCATTGCAGAGAGGATTGAATGTGTGGTGTTCAGTTTGGCTCAAACATGATAATTCTGTATGCAAGTCCATTTATTTGCACTAACACTTTCTGAAAATATTTTGTTTTAGAATAAATAGCATTTTTGCATTGAGATCTTGTGCCTGGGAATACACTGGCAGGGGGTTTGAACAGACGTTGTGGTTTCATGAGTCACTATCCCAACTAACAGACGTTCACTTTTTCCACCCATAGAGATTCAGGGATTATGGCATTCAGACCTGACATTTTCGATCATTTTTCCCAAAGCCTTTACCTGGCATTCAACTGGCACTGCACCTGCCCCACCCACCTCTTTAAGGCAAGGAATTGTTGCCCGACTCCCTCCAACCCAGCCTGATCTGCCCTCAATATAACCCAGCCTAAAAGCTTCCCAGAGACTTGTTAGGGTTCTTGTGTCTAGTAAAACCCCACCCATTCCTCTTGATTGTGATGTAACACAATCCAAATATGCTATTTGACACAGGGTTACCACAATGGGCTCCACAAGTCACAGGCTTAACACATAACTAGCTGTGTATCCCCTCTTTTAACTTCTATAGGCACAAGCCTTAACTGTTGATGATTATACTACCACTGATCTTTGGTGGTTCCCCACTCGAACTCTGTTACATGGGGCAACAGACGTTTTTCTTATGCAGGGCCAAGAGCGTGGAATGCTCTACCACATGAACTTCGTAGTACTAAGTCCATGTTGGAATTTAGAAAAAATTGAAAACTAATTTTTTCATCTAAATATAGTAGATAATGCTGGCTTTCTGTTTCTACGTTGCTCTATCATCTGCGTCTAGATGCATTCTTTTTTGCTCAGCCCCCTCGTGGATATGCTCTATACAAATGTTCAAATACAAATACATACAAATACAAAGGGACTGACCTGACATACTGAGTTTCAACTGGAGCACACATACAATGATTGACACTAACCTATCACCTCCTGCCTTCCTGAGAGCACTCTAACTGTGCAGGCAGTATTTTCTTTCCGTGCTCTTCTGTTCGACTGACCACGGCCCCACTTAACACAGTGTACCATTCAGACCTTGAAGATTGCAAAGCGTGGGGGAGTTGAACATCCAATAAATGACTCTCTGAGCAAAACTACAAATCAGGTACAAACAGACACATTTAATGGGGTATTTTCAGGGGGCTTTGCAGTTTTGCAGTTATATATTTTCTAAATGATACAAGGCACTTTAACCATTTCTGATGCTTCTTGCTAGGCAACTGAATGCTTCATTGATAGCATGTCAAGGTGAGGCAATTGTATTACAAACATTACATTTTCTCAAGTATCAACACAAGTATGGTATTAGAGTAGCTACTTGAACGATTAACATTTAAAAGACATGTACAATCAATTTGACTCCCCTTTAAAGGTGGGAGATAGTGAATGTATAGATTATGTGTCTGTCAGGTAAATGTAGGCAATGGCCATCTTGAATCTTGCTCCTACAGGTTTGAATTTGAAGGAATGCTCTCAGGGATTTGTTAACTCTGCTATGAACACACTTGTGCTGTTTTCTCAAAATAGTCTTCTCTTCTCTGAACACGTGTTTGCGATCTCCTCAGAATATATGTGTTATTTTCAGTATACACCTGTGTGTGCTGCGTGACTTTGAAAACAGCTGTGTGTGCAGGCTTAAATATGCATGTGTGTGCACTGTTTCCAGTCTATTCATGTGTGTAACTGTCACTCTATGTATGCATGCACAGCTTTTAATGGGCCTGTGTATAGTTTTCAGCCTGCATGTCTTTTTGGGCAGGAGATATACTATTCTCCAGTAGCATGTACAATGTTACCCTCCCTAACCACTTCCATGCTACACATTAATCTATCTGTGCATTCAAAGGTAAGGGACTGCAGGGGTTTAACGCATCACACAATTCTTATTAAATAGAACAAATCCCTTATACTCATTTCTGTTGCATAAACATCTAATCTAGGACTAGGCCCCTGCTCCCAGCTGCTTTAAAGCATATCTCTCAGATGATAGTGTGTCATGACTTATATTATGTTGCAAAAGACTGTGCCAACTTAAGTCACTATTTATATTTAAAATGGTACTTCATTTTACAAAGGCATTTCTGCAATAAAGTGGCTCCCAAATGCATTCAGTTTTATATGGCATTTCTCAATACAAAATACATTGGGCTTTAAAGAAATACCATCATACTTTGTGTTCAATGTAGATGGAAGAACACATTGGGCCTCATTATGACCCAGGCGTTAACCATGGTGCTATTAGAGCCATGGTTGACGCCGGATTCCGCCATGGGGAATGGCAGAATTACCGCCCCATTCCAAGGTTGGTGGGCGGTAATTCCCCATTCACCATTGGCCCTTCCCCCTTCCCATTCTTGCCCCCATAGGGCTCAATGGGAATGGGGAAGGTGGTAATTACGGCACCGCAAATTGTGGTACCGTAATTACCTCCAAGGTCCCTTTGCGGGTGCCTTCCTTAACGGCTGGTAAAACCAGCCGTTATGATAGGGACGCGCAAAGGGACCTCGTAATTGGGCGGTAAGGGATTACCGGCACCAGTGCCCTTACCGGTACCGGTAATCCCTTACCGCCCGGGTCGTGATGAGGCCCATTGCATTTAAATACCAGCACCTGTGTTCCTGTTCTCAAATTGCAATCCCCTGGATTCCTAATCCTCTATTCCCCCAGAGCTTAACTTGGACGGTCTACAGTGACAGGTTTCGATTGCATTTGGGGTCTAATTTACCTGTTAAAGAATGGCATCTTATTTTGGAAAAAGCCAACTAGGACCCTGTCTCTGGAGCTGTTGTCTGTCTCCATAAGGGCTTCTCTCTCTCCAAGTTGCATGAAGTCAGTCATTCAAAATGGTGCTTTCTTTCTCCCATTTCCAGTTCATTCCAAAATTCCTGCAAGATTCATCTCCCCACATTCCATAATAATCATAATCCTACGAGCAGGGAAATATATATTGTTTATGTTCTCTGAGAGCTTGTCACAGAGGTTTGGTTTCCATCAGGCTTGTTGCAAGATGGGAGCTGTTGGCATGCACATTCAGATCCCAGCCCTTCCTAAATGAATATGATTGTAGTAAATGTATTAAAACATGGAGGATGTGTACAGGATGGTGTAGGGGGGTGCTTTACAGATGGAAATAACTGGCGTGAGTGAGAAACTGCAAAGGGGTGAATTAACCATTAATTCTGCAATAGATTTATGTACAATACATCATACATGCAGGGTAGCTATAACATGAATTAATGCTGCGTTTAAGAGTAGGCCTGAATCCTTGCAGGCCGTGTTGGAGACACAGAACAACAAGGATTCATTTCTTGCTTGACCATCACATTCCAATTCCCAGGCGCGGCAAGGAACACGTACATACACCCACATATAACTATATTCAGTTATGCCTTTGAACAATTAGGTAGGAATGTGTGCAGCTGAATAGGCGAAGGGCTGCGGTCTAGCATGAAGGTCATACTCTTGGGAGTCAAGGCAGATGTCTTGGGTTGCTGAAACATAAAGCAAGATTTAAGATACTAGCGCAGACCGGAATGATGGGCATTCTATTTGAACTACCAGATGTGCAGGAAAACAAGTCTTAAATCCTTAGCAAAAATGGATTGATTTGTGGGACACTTGGTTTACCTCTTGGAAGGAGAACTGATATGGGGGAGCAGAGAACAACTTGATCTATGATTTGCACCAGGGAGAGACAAAAGTGATGCACATACAGTGGGGAGGGATGGTGGGGGCGCTGGCGTGTCTGGGGTGAGAAAAGGGCTGCTTTGTTTGCAAGGACCAGGCTGACCTCAAAATTATCTGCCGAGTTCATGTTGATGACCAGGTGCACATCACGTGGTTAGGAGTAAAGGTAGGGGGTGCCATTTGATTCTAACGAATTGCTTTGCAGTGCATCAGGACGAGAAATGCTGTTACCCATGTGCAATAAAGATGTAGGAGAAGACAACGTTACCAATTGGAAGATGGTCTATATGAAACTATTAGCATGTGTATAGGCGGCAACCAATGAGGGTGGGCGATAAACACTGCATACCGAGTGCGTCATGAATGATGAGTTTTACATTTATAAGTTAGCCATCATCTTGGAGGAAGCCAGACCTCTGTGGCAGTGGATTTGCAATACCCTATCACTGATTCCTTTTTGTATACAAAATAAAGCTATTGTTCTTCTCAAAAAAGGGTATACCTTTCCCTAGTGGTTTGTATTTTCTTGTTCTGGTTGCTGGAGAGTTGCCCTACATAATTGGTGACCCCGTTGTGATACCAGACTCCCCCGCAAGGACAGAGGATTCCTGGGCACACATTCGGAGGGGCTGCACCCACCTGCAGGGACAAATCCACTTTTGTGCACAACCTTAGAGAGGTTTACAGGATCTGCGTTATCAGAATTCCTCGGATTGCGCAGGCCGTTAACGGGACCCTGTGACGGAGGACTTCGGGTGAGCACACAGAGGTAAGTGCATCTTCTTCGGAGAAAAAGCAGTGGGGTTAGGGAAGGAAGTATGAGTGTTTGAGTTGGCCATAGGGAATGTGCACTTGAGTGCAGTGTGGGAGGAGCAAATTGATAGGTTGGAAATCCACGTGGTGTTGTATATACATTAAGTAGTTTATACATATGGAGGATTGTGGTGTAATGGGACCCTTTGCTGTGGTACTAGGGAAGAAGAGAGGACTGCGCAATGAAGGAAAAAAGATATGGATAGAGACCCCATATATATAGCGGGTCTGGGATCTCTCCGCCCAGTATAAGGGGGGGGTGATAACGAAAAGTAGATGTGGTAGAAGGCCTTTTTGGCCTGGGATCTCCTCACCCAATGTATGGAGGGTCTTGGAACGAACAGTAGATTTTGATTGTGATTTTTGTTATTGGTGATTTTTGGTGGTGGTAAGGAAAGGCTGAGAGAAGGCCTACTGTGTTCTGGAATAGTACGTTTGTGAGAAGTGTGCAAGTGTGTGCTTGGGAAGTGTGAAAAGGAAGGAGTATTGAAGGGAGGGGTGAGTGTTAACGGGGTAGTGTATATGAAATTGGGGTGTTACGGAGGGGTACAGGTTGAGGAATTAGGGTGAGGGTGGTGGTTGTACTGTAAGGTAACAAAACAGGGTCAGTTATGAAGGAGCCGGTAACCCTGTTAGATATATATGTAAAGCCCTTCCTTTTCAAATATCATAAAGAATGGCTAGTGGACACGAAAGGCGGGATGTTTAAGCCACAGCCCGAAGAGGGGACAAATAATGGAGAAATATTAAGTCACATGTACACATTTTTGGTGGCCAAATAAAGAGGGAAAAAATGCAAAGGGAGTATTAGAATTATGGAAGATGGTAGAAGATTTGGAAGATGGGTCTACATATTCTTTGAAGCTGATGAGTAAACTGGTCACCCTGTGCACCCCAAATACTACTGCGTTTACTGCTCTGAGTGCCCCTGTAGCCCCTGCCGACACAGTCCATTGTCTCTCGTTAGAATGTTATCCTACACGTGCTGCGTCAGGATATATTTGTATTTGTATTTATTAATTTTTATATATCGCTTTACACCAAAGCGATTTACATTACAACAACAAAATTACAATAGAAGCATGAATATCAAATTAGAATCAAACAATCAATAACTTTATGCACAACAATTAGCTGAGGACAAGGAATGAGAGAAATGGAGGAAAGTAAGAAAGGAGTGAAATGAGGGTCAGGAAGGAGGATGAAGAAGATGGGATTTTAAGGAGGAGCGGAAGGAGGGGTGGGAGGAGATAGAACAGATATGGAGAGGTAGGGGGTTCCAAAGTAGGGAGGCGGGGAGGTGAAAGGAACGGAAGCGGGAAGGGGCACAGGGTGGTGGAGGAACAAAGAGGAGGAATAGGTCAGCAGAACGGAGAGGACGAGAGGGAGTATAGGAAGAGAGGAGGGTGGAGAGGTAGGGAGGGGCAAGGTCGTGAAGAGATTTAAAAACAAGGCAGAGAAAGTTGAATTTAGGTTGGGAATGAAAGGGAAGCCAGCCAAGAGAAGAGAGTGAGGAGGAGATGGAATCAAGAGGGGAGAGAAAGCAAAGAGTACGGTTAGCAGAGTGATATAGGGCGAATTGAGGGGTTAGCAAGATAAGAGGCAGGGAGGATGGGAGGCCAAAGAGCAGAGCAGAACAGTAGAATAGACAGGAGAAGATGAGGGATGAGATTAAGAGTTTGGTAGCGTGGAAGGTGAGGGAAGATCAGATTTTATGAACATTGAAGAGGTGATAGCGGCAGGCTCGTGAGGTTAGAGAAATGTGGAGAGTAAATGAGAGGTTAGAGTCAAAGTAGAGGCCAGGGTTACGAGCAGAGGATGAGAAGGAAAGATTGGAGGGTCGAAAGAGTATAGAAGGGGGAGAGGGAGGGCGAAGTGTGTTGACGGGTAAGAATAAGACTTCGGTCTTATCAATGTGGAGGGAGAGAAAGTGGGAAGACATCCAGTTTTTGATAGCTGAGACAAGAGGAGAGTTTGAGGTGGATGTCAGGAGTGAAGGAAGAGAAGGAGAGGTAAAGTTGGGTATCATCAGCATAGAAGTGGTGAGAGATATCGAAGGAAGAGATAATAGGTGCAAGAAGGGAGGTGTAGAGTGATAAGAGGAAAGGGCCAAGCACAGAACCTTAGGGAACTCCGAAGCCAAGGAGTAATTAGGGGAGAAATGGCTGCTCCAAGAGACATTAAAAGAGCGATTAGAAAGGTAAGAAGAGAGCCAATTGAGAACAGAGCCTCTAAGACTGAAAAGGAGAGAGTATTGAGGAGTAAGGGGTGATCGACAAAGGCAGCAGAGAGGTCAAGAAGAATAAGAATGGAGGATTGCTTAGTGTAGCGTGCAGTGAGAAGGGAGTTCAGAACAGAACAGATTCGGTGGAATGTTTAGGACGGTAACCGGACTGAGTAGAGGGAGGAGAGAGAGGTTGGAAACAAAGGCTAAGAGTTGACAGTAAGCAAGGCATTCAAGAAGCTTAGAAAAGAATGGTAGAAGAGAAATGGGACGAAGGTTGGATGCAAGGAGGGGGTTAGCGGAGGGATTTTTCAGTATAGGGATGATAGTAGCATGTTTAAAGGCAGAGGGAAAGGTAGCAGATGAGAGACATGTGTTAAAGAAGGATGTGAGCTAGGGAATAAGAAGAGCGTAGATTTTGGGGATACGGGGGATAGGGATGGAATCAGAGGGTGCAGCTGTAGGGTGAGTTTTAGATAGGAGGAGGGAGACATCAGAAGTAGTGATAGGGGTGAAGTCAGACATGAGGGAGGAAGGGGAATCTTGGAGGAGAAGAAATAATCAAATTCAGAGGGGGAGAGGGAAGAAGAAATTGAGTAGTCAGGAGTGGGAGGAGGGAGAAGACTAGTTAGTGTCTGAAAGATTCGACGAGGGTGAGAGGCTTGGGAGTGGAGAAGGTTTGAGAAATAGGAACATTTGGCTAGGCTAAGGCAGGAGTCATAAAGAGAGTGGTAAGAGAAGTAAGAGGATTGATTGGCAGGCGAACGATGTTTGAGCCACGGTCATTCAAGGCGACGGAGAAAGTGGCGCAAAGAGAGAAGGTGAGAGGAAAGCCAGGGTTGAGAGGGTTTACGGGAGGGGCGGAAAGAGGGTGGAGTTGATCAAGACAAGTGAATAGGGTGGAGGACAGAATGGAAAGAGCATCATTACCCGGGAGAGAGGAAAAGTCAGAAAGAGGGGGGAGATAGGAAGAACAGGTATCAATAAAGAGAGAAGGGTTGAAGTTACGAAGATCTCGTCTAGAGAAAGAGGTTGGGGAGGAGGGGGAGAAGGAGGAGCATGAGAGAGAATGAGAGTAAGGCATGATCGGAGAGGTAGGTGGGGAGGGAGAAGACAGAAGAAGAGGAAAAAGAGGAGACAAAGATAAGATCAAGAGTGGATCCAGAGGAGTGAAGAGGTGGAGTAGGGAGAGTATTGAGGAGGTAGGAGTCAAAAATGGCCAGCAGATGGGAGGGTTGGTGGGGGATGAGATGAACATTGAAGTCACCAAGCACAGTGAGGGGGTAGGGGGAAGGTGAGAGAAGGGAAAGGAGGTGGTCAAGATCATCATAGAAGGAGGAGAGAGGGCCAGGTGGTCTCTAGATGATGATTAAAAAGGAGATAGCATGAGGGGAGGAGAAAAATTTATACAAGTATTCAAAGGAAGAGAAGACAGGGAGAGACGGAGGACAGAGGGAAGATAGGCATTTAGGATGAAAAAGAAAACCGATGCCGCCTCCGTGGCCCGAGGGGCGGGAGACATGAGAGAAGGAGGAGGTGGTGAGGGAGGCGGGTACAGAAAAGTTGAAGAGGGGGATCCAGGTCTCGGTTATGCAAAGGAATTGGAGGTTAAGACGAAGGAACATATTAAGGACAGCTGCGGTCTTGTTGCAAATAGATCTGGCATTCCAGAGAGCAACGCTGAAGATGTTGGAGGATTCAATGAAGGGTGGGTAGATGAGGTTGGGATGGTGAGAGGGAGTAGAAGGGGGGTGGGTAGGCCTAGGAGGTGGATGGAGGACAGGAGAGGAAACAGTCATGATGACCAGGCAAAGGGACAGGACAAGGGGCGAGAGGGAGGGAAGGGGGAGAGGGGAAGAGAGGAGAAGAAGGTAGGGGAAGGTAGAAAAAGGGGTTGTGCATGTCAGGGGAGGTGGAATAGAGGCAGGACTGGGGAGAGGTAAGGTGTTCCTAACCAAAGGAAACCGGTGAGAGTGAGTGTGGAGGTAGGGATAAAAGAGCTAGAGGGGTGAGATGAATGAGGGGGGTAAGAGAATGGGGGATCTGGCCGGTGAGGACTGGGAATGAGTTGTCAGGAACTAAATGGGAAAAGTGGAGGGGAACTGGCAGACAGTAATTAGTGGTCTAAACCAAGATGGGGTGAAGGCCAGGGAGGGGGGGGTGAGTGGGGGAAAGAGGCAACAGGACACCCTGGTGAGAGCCAGTGAGTAGGTGTAAGAATATGGTGCAAGTGACCAGGCAGGCACCCAGTTAAGTCAGTATCAGTGTAGACAACCAGACTTGGAGGGGGCCAGCAGCATAGGATGAAGGCCCAACGGAAAAGAGAGGGTCAAGCCACTCTGCAGGGTGGGTGCAGGGAGGGCACGGCAATATGGGTCGGTGCCCCACGACAACAAGAAGAGAGTCAGTTCAGGCGCTGGCTCCGGCACGTCCGCGTTATGGGACGAGACTCACAGGAAGATGAGAGGGGTCGGGCCACTTTGCTGGAAATGTGCCGGGATAAGGGAGAGGCCGGTGCAGCACAGTTCGGTGCTCTATAATGGCACAAGGAGAGGTGCAGACCAAGGTGCCGGTTCCAGCAGGTCAGCATGTTGTTAGCCAGCTGATGCAGAGAAAACAGGAGCAGGATCGGGATGAGGAAGAAAACACTGCCGGACAGTTGGAACCCTGTGCCAGGAGAAAGAAAAGACAAGACTAAGGTGCCAGATCCAGCAGGTCGGTGTGTTAACATTCAAGCCGAGGCAGAGAAGTCAGGAGCAAGCTGGGAGAGCCACACGTTATGGGACGAGATCTGTGGAAGATGAAAGAGTCGGGCCACACTGCTGAAGAGGTGCCGGGATGAGGAAGAGGACACCACAGTCCAGGTCGGTGCACCGCAACGGTACAAGGAGAAGTCCAGCCTAAGGTGCCAGTTCCAGCATGTGAGCAGAGTAGAAGAAAAGAAGTTAGGAGCAGGGTCGGGAGTGCCACGTGTACAGCAGAGGAGCTGTGACCAGGACTGTGTAAGCAGGTACAGTGATGGATACCCAGATGGCGTGAAGGGCAGCAGGCGGCAGAGGAGCCACAGCCAGGACTGTGCAAGCTGGAGCAGTCACGGATGCCCAGATGGCATGAGGGGCAGCGGCAGGAGAGGAGCCGCAGAAGAGCCGTGGCCAGGACTGTGTAAGCAGAAGCAGTGATGGATGCCCAGATGGCGTGAAGGCCAGCAGGCAGGAGAGGAGCCAAGGTCAGGACTGTGCAAGCTGGAGCAGTCACGGCATCAGGGAGCAGAGGAGCCGTGGCCAGGGCTGAGCACACTGGGGCAGTTACGTAGGCCCAGATGGCGCAAAGGCAGCAGGCAGCAGAGGAGCAGCAGTCGTTGCTGAGTACTCTGGAGCAGTGATGGAGGCACAGATAGTGCGAAGGGCAGCAGGCAGTAGAGGAGCCGCGGCAATTGCTGAGCACTCTGGAGCAGTGACGGAGGCCCAGATGGTGCGAAGGGCAGCAGTCAGCATGGGTCAACGCTCTGCATCGGTAGAAGTCCAGACCAAGGCAAAGGCTCCAGTAGGTCCGCGTGTCACCAGACAAGACAAAGCAGAGAAGTCAGGAGCAGGTTAGGGAGTGCCACGTAAACAGCAGAAGGCCCACGACAGGGCTGAGCAGGTTGAATGCCGCAGCAGCGTCAGAGGCTTAAATGGCGCGAGCACTGCCAAGGTCCAGGAGACAGGTGAAGGAGACAGCGGCTTACAGCAAGACTCGAACCCGAGGTGCCCCAGGGGAGGACAGTCTGGAACGGTAAATAGGAGCTAAGAAAATTGTTGAATATAATGTAATTAATACATTGAAACGGCCTGAAGAAGGGAGATGCTGGATCAGGAGTCCGAGCTTCTGCAAACCCTACGTATGCCCCCTTCCCTGACACGGCTCTGCCACCATCCACGTCGGCTCAATATCAGAATCTCCCCAACCCCACAGCGTCTGCTGCTGCGAGTAGTAAAGCATCAGAGGGAGATGATACGGAACCACAGAAGGAGTAAGTAGACGTTTTAAGAAAGGTGGAAGGTGAATTGGAATGATTAAAGATAGAAAGGAGGGAAGGACAACGGACTTCGGTAGGGACAGACAAATGGAGAGTGGGGGATATCTTGCTTCGGACTGATAAAGCTGCCATTAAGGATGTGCACATAGAAAAGGAAAGAGAGAAAAGGAGGAGGCGATGAGAGTATGGCGTATGGGACATTACTGTTCATTGATGAATATGACATGCACAGGGGGGGAGAAGAGGAGTGGGACACTGTGGATGAGTTGGAAGAGGAGGGGAAGCCACCAGTGATTTTCCCACATGTAGAAAGTTTGTGGGGACCTAGGTTAAGGAATAAATATGGGCGTAGGGCAGTAACCAAAAGGTCAGTGATGGGAAGGAAGAAGGTGGAGAAAGGCATGGGAACAGGAAGGATAGCTCAGGGGCAATGGGTTAGTCTTGGAAGCAAGGCAACGTGGCGCAACACAAGTTTGAATCCCGATCCTGGGCTTAGAAACCACTCGCTGGTATTAAGCGCGTTATAAATGAACATAAAATAAATAAATAAAAGGGACCGGGGAGAGCGCAGTACATACCATGGGCACACATGGATAAAAATAACCTCATGAAGGCGCTCCCGCCCCTTATTGCTGGAGCGGGAAAGTGGATATACGCCTTAGAGAAACAAATAGATGGCACTACTTTGGTTGTAGTGGATTTGAAAAGCCTATTCATGTTGATGCTGGGCGATCAGGCCAATGACATATGGGTTAGAGCTGGGTATACGGGTGTGAATTTGGGTGTAAAGGCCAAAACAGCCCTATGTATTTTACGGAAAAAAGATAAGGGAACTTTAATGGGTAGCGCTTGAAATAAGTAAAGTGCTCTGGGAAGAGTTACCAGCTTCGACAAGTTTACATGACCCAACCATGATATTGGGAGCGGATCTCACTTATTAAATTGCGATTCAATATCCTTTAAGAGGGGGGCGATAATTGGCTGCGTATAAACCTTTAAAGGATGGCGTGATATTTATCTGCAAGAGAGTAATTTGCTCTTGTGCCCATCCGAACTGAGTCTGTGACTGCAAATAAGCGATTTCCATGGGTGATAAGGATAAGTTAAGTTCTCTGATTTCTGGACATTAATTTTCAATCCTGCAACTGCACCAAATTCCTCGAATAAATGTGTCTCTTTGTTTATGCTTTTAGATGGATCTGTAGCTATAAGCAGCATATCGTCAGCGTAAGCCAGTATTATATGATGAGTGCCACCAAGCAGAACGCCTTTAATACTCTCTGTTTGTCTTATATTGGCCGATATAGGTTCCAGGTGTAACGCGTATAACATTGGAGAAAGGGGACAACCCTGTTTTGTACCACGCTGGAGGGTGATAAGAGAAGATAATTGACCATTTATTAATAGTCTCGCAGAAGGAGTTTGGTAGTTTTGCATAAGCCATTTTATATAATTAGGACCAAAACCCATTTTTTCTAGCTTCAAAAAGAGAAAGGACCTCTACACATGGTTGAATGCCTTTTCAGCATCTATGAAAACAAGAACTGCAGGAATTTGTTGTTTCTCCACTTTCTCCATTATATGACATACTCTTCGTATATTGTCTTGCGTTTGCCTAGATTTAACTAAGCCTGTCTGGTCGTTATGTATTAATGATGGTAAGATATTTACTATACGATTGGCCAACACTTTGGTAAATATTTTGCCGTCAATATTAACGAGCGCGATGGGATGGTAGGATCTGCAATTCGTTGGGTATTTGCCTGGTTTAGGAAATAATACTATCTTTGCTTCTTCCATGGAGGGTGATATTTGATCCATGTTTAAAAAAGAGTTAAACAGCTTAGTAAGAAAGGGAGAGAAAATATTACTGTATGTTTTGTAAAACCTAACAGAGAAACTGTCTGTGTCCGGTGATTTATTGAATGGAAGTTCCTGAATGACTCGCAATACCTCTTTGGTTGTAATTTGTTTCTCCAAACTTTGGGTTTCTGCGAGCGGGAGTTTAGGGAGTTCTATTAATTTTAAGTAGTTCATTTGCCTAGAGGTGTCTGGTGTATCAGACTTGCATGAATTGAAATAAAATGCCTGAAATTGAGTTAAGACGCCGGTGGTTTCAGAAGTCATTTCCCCAGAAGACAGAGTTTTATTTGTTGTATAGTCAGGGAGGTCCTTTTTGGCCAAGGTTTAGCTGCTAGGAGGCGGTCTGTTGTATTGGCTTTTATATAGTATCTCTGTTTGAACAATAAAAGAGCTTTTTCAGCTTTCTTTGTGAGGTGAATGTTCAGTTTACCAGCTGCTGCGCAGAATGCTTTCTGTATTCCAGGACTCTCATTTGTTTCCATTTTTCTCATGATATGTGATACCTCTGACTCAAATTCTATTTCTAGTGCCAACAATTGTTTTGGCCTCAGCAGCTATTAAAATGCCCCTCATAGTGGATTTAAGGGCATCCCAAACCATATTGAGCACGATTTCCCCGCTCGTATTTTGATAAAGGTCTTCGGTAATGTGTGCGGCAATCTCGTTCCTAATTGTCAGGACTTGGAGTAACGCAAGTGGAAAATTCCAGGACCAGTGGTGCGACCTGGTGGTTGGGATACCTAATACTATCTAAATTGGAGCATGGTCTGAAAGAGTGATTGGTTGTGTACTGATATGTGTTATGCGACCCAGCAGTGGAGTAGAGGGCCAGACATAGTCAATTCAGGAGAAAGATCTATGAACATGCGACTAGAAAGAGTAGCCTTTTTCCTCTCCCTTCAGAGTAAGCCAATTGTCCACTAACAATAGATTTACAAACATTTCCAGCAGCCGCCGTGATGGGGTGTGTGGAGCATAGTGTGTTACCTTACTCCCATCACACACCAGGTCCCAAGTCAAATTAAAGTCCCCCATTATGAGTAAGTCACCTTCCATAAATAACTCCAATATGTCCATCACATGTTGAAAAAATCCATCCTGACCTGAATTAGGGGCATATATTATTGCTACTGTTATTTTGATAGTGGATGTCCTAAGGACAGCAAACACATATCTGCCCTCTGTATGTATTTGGGTGCAGAGTACCTGAAGACCACTGCCCACTTTGAGTGCAATTAAGGCACCCACGGTTTTGCCTGTAGCACAAGCTTGAATTATTGTAGGATAATTCCTTAGGTGGAATTTGTGCCCATCAGATTTTTAGATATGGCTCTCTTGAAGAGCCACCAAATCCAGTTGGTGCTGCCTCAAGAAAAACTTCACCTTCCTACATTTCTGGGGCGTGTTTAAGCCCCTGACATTCCATGTCAAGCACTTGAATTATACATATTGTGGAAGATATAGCTAAGGACAGCAGAAGATTGAGAATTTCTTATCAACATAAATCAAAATGCAACATACTATTGCATTACAGGTAAGGATCTTTCCCATTACACCCCCTCAACCCCACCTTTCCCACTATAATCCCCCCAAAAAGTCCCCTGGTGTGAGCCACGGTACCTAACAAATACCAGTGCAAGTAACCCCGCAGTGAGCCAACTATATACCAATGGTAACTTGCGGGGGTAACCTAGTACCCCCATCTGTTACCTAACAGATAAGATCCAAGATGTCGTGCTCCGCTTCTTCCTTCCAATTTACAGATATTACAAGACTCATTACAGTCATTGCTAGTTGTTAGTGTAAAAATTCCTTATACTGGTGGTTTAGGGGTGGGTCATCTGAGACAAGCCCTCCAGTCTTATTGCGGTTGCACATTTTGTTTCCTCCCACGGTTGCGAAATGGTCGACCATTCCCAGAGCTTAACTTGTTGACTCGGGTGACCAGTCTCAGGTACAGATGGGACTTCCAGATCTTTGTCTTCAATTTGTAACAAAGTCATACCTGCCTCCCGGGAGGTGACCTTATGTTGCCTACCTTCAAATGGGAATAACAAACCACAAGGAAAGGTCAATTTTTATTTGATCCCTCGAGATTGTAGTGTCTTGACCACCGGTTGCATTTTTCGCCTCTTTTGTAATGAGGCCCAATTTATGCTAATGCAGGGATTCTCATGTTCTTGCATGGAACTCAAGAACCTCTTGGGCTTAATACATTTTATGAGGCCAGGAATTTGATGTATGGTGACAGTTTATTTGAAGCACAAAGTCCAAAACCTCTTAGTTGGTGTTTGGCAGTAGGTTTTATGGGGCTGGTTTAAGTCTGGGAATGTGCATACTAGAAGAGTTTTAAGTTTCCCTTTTACAGTTTCAAACTCCACTTGGCACTGGAAATATGTCTGCACCATGCTAAATTCAGTTTTACATATAGTGTGTTTTAAAGAGAATTACAGGCATGACAGGATACAATAGTACTTTGAATGTTAGTTCCTATGGGAATCTACATCTCACATTATTCTGGGTAGAATAAACATATGCAAATCCAGTCACTAAAATAATTCACAGTGGTGCTTTACAAAAGGGTGCAATAGGCCTTATATTTCACATTATTTACTGCTCAAAATACATAGTAAAGACAGTCATTGAACACATATTATATGTAAACTGCAGATACATTTTCTTGCCACATGATATCCGAGTTATAAGGATATGTTAAAAAATCTAGTTCATTTAAAGCTTCATAGTTACGAGAATGAGGGTTTTGAGACCCATGTTTGGTTCTTAAATTGATAAAATAGTCCAGGTGCTGGGGCCTTAGAACATAACACACAGATGATTTCACATTATGTGACCTCATGAATTCTTTTGGGAAGTAAATTCACTCCAGGCTCTTTATATTACTCATGTGGCATATTCCCAGTTTGTCTCTCGACATGTCCTTCTGAAGTGCCAAGCAGTGACTGAAAGAAAATATGTAAACTACACTATTGCCTTTAAAGGTGAAGGTAGGCCTCAGAAAGTATTGCAATCCAAAAGTTACTTCACCATATTTACAATGTTCGTTCGGTGAGCACATGTTTATTTACACTTTGCAAGGGTATCCTATTTAAAAATGGCCGCAATCAAAATGTGCAACGCAATGGGAAGTATACTTTTGCGAATAGCGCCGATCTCACTCTTTCAGAGAGGCTTTCTGTCATCAGTTTATTTTAGGCTATTATCCTTCACTGCAAAGTTCTTACACAGTGCATATCTCAAGAGCTTTGTTTCTGCACCTTACTAGAACATAGTGTAAATATGCAACAACAGATTAGTCCTTTGTCACATAGCCATTCATGCAGACCAGTAGTGGGAAACCTCTGGCCCTCCAGATACTTTGGCCTATAACTTCCATCAGCAATATCCAGTATAGTCAATGATGAGTGATCATGGAAGTTTAGGCCAAAACATCTGTAGGAATGCAGGCTGCCAACTACTGCTCCAGACTGTTGGGATATTTCTAGGACTGAAACGGGACTGGAAAAAATGTGTCTCATTGGCAAGTGATTATCTGGTCATCCTAGTCCAACCTTCTGATGCAGCTCCCCATCCTCCCTCCTCTGCAGGCACAGAACTACAAATGGTATTGCAATCCATGTGCACTTATAAATGCAAGATAAAACATTTAAGACTAGTCCATGGATGGCAGGCCCGGATAACAAAAATTATATTTAAAAGCTTCATAGGCAGGTTTATTGCAAGTACCTACTAACCTCCAACAGAAAACAAAGTAAAGTGCAGTACAGGCAGCATGAGTGCATCGGCAGCAGAAATTAAAGCATCTATAGAAGCTACTTGGTACAGAAATTGTAAGCTACACCTAAGCCTACACCTTCCACATCTCTTCTTCTCGCTCTGACTCTTCACACTAACTTCACCCACCTCTATTATAATTTCATTATTTGTTTTCTTTTTTTAAAATAATTTTATTAGTTTACTTACAAACTTTTAAAATAAAGCCATTCCTTATTACTCATTACATCTTTTTGCAACGTGTTCATTTCTCAACTCACAGATTTATCTTCTGTTATTAAGGTCTCAACGGACACTACTCTGAGGCGCAGATTAGCGTGCCTACAGCAGTCAAGAAAATCTTAGTCCAGTAGTCGCTTTTCAATTATCGCCAAAAAGTATGTCAGTGGCAATATCAGTTTCATATCTGTCCCATTGAACATTTGTTGCCATCAATCTTCCGCGTTAAGAGACGGGTGAGATTCGCTCCAACAGTCCAGGTATCGAGTTCTTTCTGTTCACAAATTAGTGCAAAATAACACTAAATGTTTTAAAGTTTAAGTGTCTTGTGTGCACCAGCGACACATCGGATCCAAATCCGCGTTAACCGATCATGCTCGTAAGCGTTCCTTTGTTTTGAACGTGTTAAGTGGGAAACACATGAATAGTCGTCTAGCATTTGGATCTGGAAATAGATCAATGTATTTTTGCAAGCTGTTGAAGGCACGGGCCTCAGGAGGGACCTCGCTCAGTGAATTAGATGCGCCCCTTTTAGTGCAGGTCAGCTCCCAATCCATCCGCCAGATTTTCGTTTTTGCTACGTCTGGATTGCCATGAAGCAACTCTGGAGAAATATTGTATTCTGCCATCAAATGTTCACATTGTTTCAGCCACATTGCCATTACACCTGGAACTGATGAAGTGGCGCTGTGAAATATTTCAAATTGTGGAATTTGTTTGCATGCTTTTGTTTTCCGATATAACGATAGCAAGTTCCAACAAACTCGTTCATGGATGGATATTAACGATAATTCATATCGAATGGAGGCTGTCGATATTCCTTTCGGTAAACCTAATACTTTGGTCCAGTAAATGTTCTCAGGCGTGGACCAGACCTCCCACGAGCAACCCAAGGCATTTTCAGCCCCGTACGTTAGTACTGGTATTACCTTTTGTTGATAAAATCGTAACACAGCTTTTAGGGAGAACTTGCCAAATCTCTTTTTTACCACTAGGGCCTGGATCGCCAGTTGTTTACATTTGTGTTTTGTCGCCATTGTCCATGGTTCAGCATTAATACAAGAACTAATGGTCATGCCAAGGTATTTTACACTGGATGCTATCTGCAGCTTTTCGTGCCCCATAGACCAAGATAGGCGTATTGACCGTCGGGTCCTGCCCCCTTTGAGGTTTTTAAGGACAAGGATTTCACATTTCTTTGTATTGATGAGCAGATGATTTTTAACCACATATTGATAAACTGCGTCGATTTTTCTTTGCAAACCAATTGGTGTTAAGTCCAGCAATATGAGGTTGTCAGCGTATAGTAGCCAACTCAGGTGGGATCTATGCATTTTTGGGGGAAGAGATTTTACCTCCTCGATGGTGATTCCAATGTCCGATATGAACAGACTAAATATCGCAGCAGCCAAGGGACAGCCCTGCTTAACTCCCTTGAATGTTTTGACCGGTGCTGACAGGGTGCCAGCTTGAACCAAGCGTATCCAGATAGAAGTGTCAGTATGCAGTTCTTTTATTGCATCCATTAGATCTTCCGGGCAGCCCCACGTACGCATTTTGTTCCATAGTAATCCCTGATCAATCGGATCAAAAGCATAGGAGAAATCAATGAAGGTGAGATATATTGATTTTTCGGCTCTTATCGCCTCCATTATCAATAGATTCAGCAGCAGCAGGTTCAGCAAACAACCAACCTGCTTAACAAATCCAGTCTGTCTGACATCTACATGTTTTGAAATTGTGGCCCATTTTACTAGTTTAGATTGTAACATGGTTGCATAGATCTTCCCTAAAACGTCAAGTAACGCAACTGGGCGGTAGTTTTTCGGGCAAGTTCTGTCCCCTTTTTTAAACACCGGCACAATCACGGCAGATTTCCAAGACTTTGGTGTCTGACACTGATCATTTACTCTCTGAAAGAGAGCCACACAGACATCTGCCCATAGTTCTGGCTGTTGCTTGATCGTGAAATTTGTTAAGCCGTCTGGACCAGGGGCACGTGAATTATTTGCTTTCATGATTATTCTTACGATCTCGTCTTTGGGAAAAGTTAAAGCCCATTTTTTGGTAGTTGGATCGTACGAGTTTTTGGGCCTTGCATTTTCTTTATATAGCTCATTAAAGTGAGCTATCCATGCTGTTTCCGATACCATAGATACTTGTAGAGCCGCTTGGGGGTCTTGTGTATCGTTAATAATATTCCAGAAGGCTCTAGTGTTCTTGTTTAGGAGACATTCTAACATTCACTCTGAATCTCTTTGTAACATTAAACTTTTATGTGATCTGATCCAATGTTTGTATCTTTGTTTGGCTGCCTTTATCGTTAGTCCACATGTGTCTTTATCAGCAGTCCGAGCATGGCGAATTGTCCGTCTCAACAGTCGTTTTTGAACTAATATGTCCAAATCAAAACAGTGAAGACGTTTCATATTCGCATGTTTGGATCCACCATTATTTGCTTTAAAGTCAGCCAATAAGTGTGCATATTCAAGCGTGATTCCACCTCTACAATATTGGTTCAATATCTGAATTACCTCATCTTCAGCTAGCCTTAGCCTCACTCTACTTGATTCCACTTTGATATTCTGTGACCATTTTGCTTTAGCGTTTCCCACAATATTCCTGAATTCCATGATCAACATGTCGTGGCCACTATTTTCCTTTTGGCACACTTTTAGTGTTTTCACACGTTGATGGAGATCTGCCGAAACAAAAATATATTCAATTGTGGAGCCATGATTCTCACGATTCCATGTCAGAACCGGTGGTATGTCTCCTAATGTACACCCATTTGGCATTTGTAAATTTCTTGCACTCATTTCCTTCATCCATTTTGACGATAGGTTCTTAGTCTGAGGTGTCTTTAAGTTAAAATGATCGATATTCAAGTCACCGCAGAGTATTATATTGGAACCCTTTTGTTCTACAAGTAGGCGATCGATGATAGTTGAAACTGCATCGATAAACTCTTGTTGCCCCGCTCTTCCATGGTTCCAATACACATTTATTATAGTCATTTGTTCTGTTATTTGGGACTTGTCGTCCAGTTTTACAATCGTTGACTATTGGATGAATGGAGAGTGATTTACTGAATTAAGGATGTCAAAACCTGTCGAGCTTCTTACCAAAGTTATCAAGCCCGCCATGGGGCGCCCCTTTTCTGCGAGTATGGCTGGATTTACAGAAATCTGGAAGTCTAATACCATTGGAGTTGCACTTAGCCAGGTCTCTTGTAGGCAAGCAATGGATAAGTCACCCAGCCACTCTCTGTTAAACAGATGACCAAAGCCTCGAGTGTTCCAAGAGCCTAAGGTAAGGTACTGCGGGGCCTGTTCCTTCTGGCATTATTGTGGTTGATTGTTGTTTAACGTTACCGCCAGCCATTGCCAGTTTCGAGGTGTTTCTTGGGTGTTGTTGTTTAGCTGGGGCTTGGCCATGGATCCATCTGTTTGTATTTGGCCTTGTATAGTTATACTTATTTTTTCAAACTCGTCTACTATTTCTGGACTTCGATTTTTCGCAAACGAAACTTGTTTCTTTCTAGTGGTCACCATGCTTTGCTTCAGCACGTCATCTCTGACGTTGTTATGGGATGACATTGTTGGTTTTACAGACCAGTTTGAGGCAGCTTTGCCCAATCCCAGTGATGGTAAATCCGAGCTGAGTGTGCGCTCTGGGGTATGGGATGCCGTCTCTAGCTCGTTTGTTTGTATTGTTGACTGGGTGTCTTGTAACTTATAAACATCAAAACCCAGGGAAAAAAGAGAGACATTAGCGTCCAGAATCGATGTAGCTATTAAAGGCGAGCCTATGTGGAGCACCACTTTATCATTTCGCCGCTCGTCTGGAAATTCAATGATCTGCAGATCTTCAGTGTTGATTGAACGTAATCCTGGAATAAGGTGTAATAATTTTATGATATTGCTGCGATTTAAGATCAGGTTGTCAAGCGATTGTAGCTTCTCAATCATTAGTCTGACCCGATGTCGATGCCCTCTGCCTCTGGTTTGATTCCTCCTAGGTAATGTGGGGTCAGCTTTATGATCTCTCAATGGTTGACTCCAATCTTGTTTGTCAGACGACTTTGGGTGGTGGGGTATGACCCTTTCCTCACAGCCTTGGGGTTGACTCACCCACGGGTCGCTCGCACACTGATCGTTATTCACCTTCTTTGTAGTTCGCTCATGAACACCTCTGTGTATCTTTTGTCGTTTATCCTGAATTGTCTGGAAGATAGGACTCTACATTTGCGGTCTCGCAGGTGAGGAACCAGTTCTTATGTCATTGCTGACGCCGGGCGTTTCCACTGAGGGTTGTAATGCGGCTGGACAAGAGACACATCCACAATTTCGATGGTTGGTACTGGAGATTGACTTGGTGTGTCAATACACTGTGGCATGTTTGATTCCCTGATTGGTTGGATGTTAGACCCATTGTTATTGGAATTTGAGGTCATAGGCACCGTGTTCAGTGTTTGTGTGTGTGGTATCACGATGGCGGATTGCAAGGTGGTCTGTGACTGATTATCCGTTGTCAAGGGCTTGCAATCCGGAGACTTTTTGCGCAATTGCCGTTATTGGCCGTGGCAAGGGCTTCTCCCCCTTAGTTGCGCTATGTCTCGTGTGGATGCTTTATTTCCAATCACTACAAGTCTGCCCCCAGGCAACTCGCACGCCACTTCCTTGTCCGTGGGTGTATCACTACTGGATTGCTGTTTTTCGCCAGTAGTTCTGGAGGGCTCATCAACGTCCTCATATTCATTGTCGTCATAGGTTGACATGTTGAGCAATTCAGATGGAATTTCGTGTTCCACATCTCCGTTAACATTTGAGACCTCTCTCATTTCAGTGAGTGGCGTGCTTGTGGCAGCTTGTTTTTTTGCTATGTTAGACAAATGATTATTGTTTTCATTTGCTAACACATGCACAACTTTAATGTTTCGAAGAAATTTCCGCGCTCCATTTAGTTTATTCCCTTTCTTGGCTGGTAAGTTTTTAGTTTTCCTGCTTTGTGTAGTTTTCCCGTATTTGTACTTAGAGGTATTCCTTCCTCCTTGTTGAAAATAGGGAATAATATTGGAGCTGTACTTGCAATGGATATTGCTGGGATGTTGCTTTTTGCATCCTCCTTAGGAAGTGTCTTTGAAGTGGATTCCACTTGAGTAATTCCATGAGTTGGGTTTGCAGAACTTCTCTCTTGTTCAAAAGCAGTGTTAAAAGACACATCCACAATTTCGATGGTTGGTACTGGAGATTGACTTGGTGTGTCAATACACTGTGGCGTGTTTGATTCCCTGATTGGTTGGATGTTAGACCCATTGTTATTGGAATTCGAGGTCATAGGCACCGTGTTCAGTGTTTGTGTGTGTGGTATCACGATGGCGGATTGCAAGGTGGTCTGTGACTGATTATCCGTTGTCAAGGGCTTGCAACCCGGAGACTTTTTGCACAATTGCCGTTATTGGCCGTGGCAAGGGCTTCTCCCCCCCTTAGTTGCGCATTTGGGATCCTTAAATCTGCTGTTGTGCTCAGCAGGTAGTGTTCTTAGTCTATCTTGTTTAAATAACGCAAGTGCTTCCTTTGCGACTTCAGCAAACAGCGGTTTGTCAATCGCATCATTAATCCTTTGTTCAGATAAAAGCTTATAAAGTCCCTCTAGCTTTTTCGAACTCTCAAGTTGTTTGTTGTTAGTTTGGCCACATATTTGTTCCACATTGGCAACTTTGGAGTTTAGTAAGGCCACAATTGTTGTTAAGTCTCTAATTGCCTCATGTAGACTTTCGTACAATTTTGTGAATGGAGACAAAGAGTTGGATAGTGTGGATAATAATAGTTCTTATAATTCTCTTAACGGTAGTGCCGTAATTGAGCCTGATCCATGTTTCAAGGCTTTGGCGCAGTGGGGCACTCTGTCATCACTACCTCTGTTATTCCTAATTTTAGGAAAGGGACGTTCCATGAGGGAGGAATCGGCCGTCTCATCAGAATCGGTCTCAGACTCGTCAGAAGTCGACAATTGTCGCATTTTTGTTTTTGAGACACTGCAAATAGTCGCCCCTTTGTTAGTAGAGCAGAGCCTTTTCTGGGACAGAGTCGGTAATCCAGATAGGTCTAGGGGAGTCCCAATGTATTCGCCTTTTTCAGATGTTTTTGCGCTTTTGTAAGGAATACTCGATAATGACTCTTCACAAAGGTCAGTAATCTTCGTGTTATTACGTTTCAATGAAACCTTCAATCCTCCATTCTTATTTGTCGGTATTGTGTTGCAAACATTAGCCTTACAAGCTTTGTTCATTGCAAGTAAGTTTTGAAGCACATTATTTGCTATTTCCATTGAATCACGTCACACTTCATGATTATTGGTTATGGCCAACATTACAGGGTCTACCAGCATGCCTGTTTTTGGACCAGGGTTTTGTTCTTCAAACCATCCCCCAAGTATCGCTTCAACCGGCTTTAACTCAGTCAAGCATTCTGTACCGCACGCTTTGTCTCCTGATGCGTCCAGAGGAATAACGGACGTGCCGGCACTGTTCACCCCAGGCGAGCTGGCTCTCAATGGATGCAAGATGCAGGCTCGCACATCGATCGTGCTGCGCTCAGCTGCATCGGTCTGGCACGTTATGCACGCCGGTACCTCCCGTCCTTCAGGACGTCCATCGGAGCACACAACCGAGACTTTCAGTAGTTCAGTCGGCGTCTCCACAGCTGCCACAGCAACTTCGTCGGAGTTGCTCGCCAAAGGTAAAGATCTTTGAGTTTCAATACAGATAGTTTTATGAATGGTATTTTGTGTTTCGTATGTTTCGGATGTGTCCGTGACTTCAGTTACAAACTGACGGTGCACCACTAAGTCTCCAGGGCGGCTTTTCGGCCTTAAGTCGTGTTGAGTAGAGATATTAGCAGCAAAGACCTCCGGGAATACATCTTCCATAACAATGACAGCATCAGCGTGTAATATAGATACAGTTGTGTTAGCTAGTGTTTGATTTTGATTTTGTGTAAGTACCTCAATGACTTCACTTGTGGACGCGCATTAATAGTAATGGCTTGCTTTATTTTGCCGATCACAGTGAGGCACTGTGTTCCCCTTAGCTTCCGCAATGCACTCACGTTTTGTCTGCGCGCGTGTTTTCAACGTAGCTGTAGATGATGATGTAGATATATATGTGGTCGTAGACAGATGACTTAATTTCATCCCGTTCGTCATAGTTGTCAGAGTTCTGCCACGGCGCCACTCGCCGAACAGCCCAACAGCAACGTCCTCAGCCTTTTGCACCTCAGGGCTTGGCGCTGCAAGGCCGTAGGAGGCGGCCTTTTGTACCAGGTGGCCAGGTAACTAGGTCCAGTGGTTAAAGATACAGGCATACGCACCTCCTCTGCTCCTCCAAGGCAAAGAGTAAATATGCAGCAAATGGATGGCGAGTCTGTGTTCACTCCAGCACCCTCGCCACAGCCCAACAGCAAAGTCCTCAGCCCTTTGCACCTCAGGGCTTAGCGCCGCAAGGGCGTAGGAGGTGGCCTTTTGTACCAGGTGGCCAGGTAACTAGGTCCAGGGGTTAAAGGTACAGGCACACACACCTCCTCTGCTCCTCCAAGGCAAAGAGTAAATATGCAGAAAATGGATAGCGAGTCTGTGTTCACTCCAGCACACTCACCACAGCCCAACAGCAACGTCCTCAGCCCTTTGCCTTTCAATATTTAGCAATGCTATTTTTCCATGCAGCTAACCCAGCTACACCCATGGCTTGATTCTGAGCTTGTGATATGAAGTGTGTGGAAATACAATACATTCTCCACTCCAGTTTCCAGCACCATCATTCTGCGGTGGGTGAGTTGATGAATTGATGTTTTATTTATATCGCGCTCGTACACAAGTGTTTCTGGCCGCGAAATATGGGTGGAAATATTGGGGGGTGGATGTCATGATTGTGGGCGAAACATGTACTCCAGTGACATTGCGAGCATTTCATGGTAGATTGCCACTTTTCTAGTTTAAGAAGGTTTTCTTGAACTTTCATTAAACTAGAAAAGTGGTGCTGCAGTCTAAGAAATGCATTGTTTATACAGGGAAAAAGTGTGCAGTGTAGTTTAACAGCACCTCATATGTACTGTATATCTACTCCTTTTTTGTCGCGCGAAACCAGTGCTGCTGGGAGGAGAATCCCGCCCATGTGGCTGCCATGCATTCCTGATGGTCGCTAGGGCTGTTGTCAAGCCAAAAATCAGGCACATGCAAAAGCCGAAGCTTTCATGTCCCTGCACCACATTCTATCTTCATCAAAATATAGTGTTTGTTAGTAAAGTGTTCCTCCTTCATGGAGGAACACCTGCTTACATTTGCATGCACCTCAGAATCAGGTCCTCAGTGCAAACTTGAATGATGCCAGAGTAATTTTCCTTTCAGATTCTGAGGCAAGTTGTAGTTTTCATAGGTATTGGGGCCCTGAGCCAGTGGTCGAAGTGGGCGGGGGCTGTTGGGAGTGGTGCTCCTCTACTTTTTTAAATTAAGTTTTACTGTTCCTATACTTTTATTTGAAAAAGAAACCATTCCGGAATGGTTTCATCTTAAAATAAAAGTGTAGGAAGAAGTTGAAACTTGCACTTTAGTGCACTGCCCTGAAGGTTCCCTTAAAAAGCAGGTGCATGTGTTTGGGGTTTTGTGTTGTGCGTGGGAGGGAGCGTGGCAATGGGTTTGTGAGGAGCGGGGCAGTAGAGAACACAGTTCCACTGCTTCTTTTCATACTCTTCGACCACTGCCCTGAGCCATTATTACTTGTGATTTAGTCAAGCCAAATGTTTGGAAGCTGACCCTTCACTCTCTATCAATTGAGAGGAACATGGATTGAAGCACAGGAGTGTGGGCAGACTGTTTCAAACAAAAGATATTTGGCTGCATGAGTTCCTAGTAATAAAGGGCTCCATTCTGACCTCTGTGTGCAACCTGCACACATTTGAAATCTGGTGAAGAGGAATGGCCGAATTCACCCCTGTTCTCTATCCCGTAAGGCACATGGCCCGGAAGAAGAACCGAAAGTACCATGATCACCCATACCATTTTGGAACAATTCCTAGTGCTCCCTTGTTTGACAAGTACGTTGAGAGGTACCCACTCAGCCAACCATATGGCCCAGGAGCAGTACAACCACTGCCTAGAGTGAATGAAGAACCGCAGGCTGCAACTAAAGAAACCTCTATTGACAGTGTTGACTAAAGCGCCAAGACGACGAGCCACTGACGTCGTTAGGGACACCATGACATAGCAGCGTTAGACACAAAGCACACAAGCCCTCTGCACTCCGGGACACCCTCACGCACCCGAATAAAAGAAGAACACAAGCGTACAGTGCTATAAGTTAGAGGTCTCTGCTGTGCCTAGAGACCCAAGCTACTCCTCACTGATGAGCCCCAACAAGGGCGAAACATGTTTGGGGATGCTTGTGGTCTTGTGCAGAAGGGATGTGGCCTAGCAGTTCGGGCTGGACTGCCCCTTTTGGGGTGGGGCCAAGCCTGATTTGCATATGGTCTTTCCCTTCTGTAATGGCTTGGCAGGCGAAGAACGGTGGTCTGGAGGGTTGCCCAGAGCATTGCCAGTGGTTAAGATTAATTCTAAACCTTCCAGCCATCACCTCTTTGTTTTTGCTATGTCACCCCGAGTGGGACGGGTATGCCCAGACGTGGGTCCCGTGCCTGCTGTGCCTAGAGACCCAAGCTACTCCTCACTGATGAGCCCCAACAAGGGCGAAACATGTTTGGGGATGCTTGTGGTCTTGTGCAGAAGGGATGTGGCCTAGCAGTTCGGGCTGGACTGCCCCTTTTGGGGTGGGGCCAAGCCTGATTTGCATATGGTCTTTCCCTTCTGTAATGGCTTGGCAGGCGAAGAACGGTGGTCTGGAGGGTTGCCCAGAGCATTGCCAGTGGTTAAGATTAATTCTAAACCTTCCAGCCATCACCTCTTTGTTTTTGCTATGTCACCCCGAGTGGGACGGGTATGCCCAGACGTGGGTCCCGTGCCTGCTGTGCCTAGAGACCCAAGCTACTCCTCACTGATGAGCCCCAACAAGGGCGAAACATGTTTGGGGATGCTTGTGGTCTTGTGCAGAAGGGATGTGGCCTAGCAGTTCGGGCTGGACTGCCCCTTTTGGGGTGGGGCCAAGCCTGATTTGCATATGGTCTTTCCCTTCTGTAATGGCTTGGCAGGCGAAGAACGGTGGTCTGGAGGGTTGCCCAGAGCATTGCCAGTGGTTAAGATTAATTCTAAACCTTCCAGCCATCACCTCTTTGTTTTTGCTATGTCACCCCGAGTGGGACGGGTATGCCCAGACGTGGGTCCCGTGCCTGCTGTGCCTAGAGACCCAAGCTACTCCTCACTGATGAGCCCCAACAAGGGCGAAACATGTTTGGGGATGCTTGTGGTCTTGTGCAGAAGGGATGTGGCCTAGCAGTTCGGGCTGGACTGCCCCTTTTGGGGTGGGGCCAAGCCTGATTTGCATATGGTCTTTCCCTTCTGTAATGGCTTGGCAGGCGAAGAACGGTGGTCTGGAGGGTTGCCCAGAGCATTGCCAGTGGTTAAGATTAATTCTAAACCTTCCAGCCATCACCTCTTTGTTTTTGCCAGATACAAATACATACTGCCTTTTGCTATTATTTTGTCATTAGCTTAAACGCAGCAATGCAGAAACCGCAAGAAGCAAGGGATTCTGAGTAAGCTTGCAGATGCTTGTAAATGCAATTAACTTCATGGAGCCGCAGGAGCACCTATGGGACCTGACGGTCCAGTGTGACTAATTTAGGGAGAATACAGAATAGCACAGACAACGTAGGAGACATATTATGGCCTAGGAGAATGAAGACAGTCCACAAACACTCAGCGAGAGTTGAGCTGTGCTGAAATTCAGGCTAAACAGGAGAAGCAAATGTGTGGGACAGGTCCCAGGGCCAAGGACACTAGATACAAGTGACATTCCATTCACTGAATGAGAGTCACACCGGCCAGTAAATGCAAATAAATCCCATTAATTTAGAGTAATTCAGAGCTGCAGAAACCCAAACACACGGTCTCAGAGCACGTGACCTGGCCGAGCCGATGACGAACTGAAACTAGAAGCTGGGAAGGGAAGCGCTCTCACACCTCCAGACAAAGAAGCTTGCAACAAAGTTGTTACAGAGAAGACAAGTGTTGCATAATGTGGACGGGCACTCTCATAGTCAGTTTTGGTACACATAAGTTACAATGCAGACACATAATTATTAGTATTACCTTTAGAAGGTACATCGAGAGCTGAGAACCATTTCAAATCCCAGGCCTCTGGGATGTTAGCTCTAGCCAATCACAGTCTAGTATCGTGGGGGTGGTTAGTAATGGGCAAGAACCAATGGTACACCCCTCACACCGCAACATTGTAGAACTAGTTACTTTGGGCCAGGAAAGCCGCCTGACATGAGAGAGCCAGTAAACTAACACATATAGCGTCTACCATAGGTGGATTACCACTCAACACCCAATCACAGGGTGAGATAGGTTTGCTGGAGATGGGCCAGGGTTGTGGCATCAATCTGACGTAACGTGCTTACAAAAATGGCCTGCGAGCCAGAAATCATTGCGACGTTCCGGGACGTGATTGATCCTTGTACTGATCCCTGTTGGTTTTAGCTGTAATAAACCACATTGAACTTGCTGTCTGTCTGGACCTTGCGTTCCTTTGGGGGAAGGAGTTGGGCCTTCTGTGAGTTCTAAGTCCACAAACTCCTAGTAGTCCTCGAACCTACCTGGGAGTTTGCCCCAACACTGAATTGCGGACTTGGCCATTTGTTCGTTAGAAGTTAATATACTGAGTACCTTGAAGATTCTCCTTCTGTTTCCTATCAACCAAAATATGTAACTCAATGCCCAGGTCACTCCACACAGAGGACGATCACCTACTCTTCTAAAACTCTCTCAAAACCCAGATATTCAGTAGAGCACAAACAGCAAACTAACTTGACATCTTCTAAGACTGGGCCATGCAGAACGTTCTAGTCACCTCAGTCTGGAACTGTAAGACTCATCAGAATCACTCAGATAAGACAGCATGGTCCTGCATCTCCCCAGGGATGAACCATTCAGATTTTACCAACATAATAGGTATCACAAATCTGGATACAAAGATTAATCAGAGCACCAAACTCGCAAACCAGGTTGAAATAGACTGCCCCTTCACTGACTTGTGAAATACAACTGTGCGCAACACTAAGTCATAAACACCTTGGATAGCAGAACCCAGTGGGGTTAGTCTCCCCAACCTTTTCTCCCTATTAGAGGTAAGACACTGACACCACCCCACAATCATCATAATAAAAAGGAACTCTGGGGGGCGTAGCTTGTCCGCCATGCAGTAGGACACTGATTCCAAGAGCTCCATAGAGATCCTGCATAAGGCACAGCAAAAATGGCTACAAACGCTGTTTAATGCAGCAGCAACAACAACAAGAGGAGACGTCGGAAGGTCTCCATATCACCTGGACAAACTTCCAAGAGAAACCGCGGTGCGGAACAGTACTTGTCCCCCAGATACAGGATGGCGAGGCGTGCCGCAAGATGGTGGACTCATCCGGCCAGGCCAGCTGAAGAGAGCCGCACCGGAGGAGCGCAGTGCCACCCCAAAGAGAGAAGGCAGTCCGGAATATTGGTTGTGCTGGGGGCCCTCAGGGGAGCGAGCTAGCGAGAAGGAGCAGAGGAGAAAGGCGTCAAGAGCCCTGGAATGCCGAGGCGGCCCCGGTCGAGAGGACTCCACCGGAGCATGAGGACCGGGGCCGTAACCCTGGGGTGCACCACGGCTCAGATGCAGAGGCCAGAGTGACAACCGGAGGCCCGCCCGGAGGACGACGACAGCGCAGAGCCCTCACCAGCACAGGCAATCCGACTGCCCGTGAAGACCAGAGGGGACGCGACCACAGACTTTCGGCCATAACACGAGCAGACGGCCTCTCCAACAACACGAGGGGCCCAAGGACTACAGAACCTGGGAGGAAAGCGAGGCCGACAGCTGGAAGCAGCGCACTACCAGAACGAAGAAGCAGTCCAGCAACCACCAGGCGCAGCAACGAGATGCTAGCACCAACACATTTTAATAGAGACTAACAGAGCCACGGAGCCCAGGGAAGCAGGACGCAGCACCAGAGTGCGGATATTAATATTGCGCCTGAGAAGATAGAAGACACGGACCACGTTCTGTACGAAGTGAGAGGGGTCCGAAGGAAACACTGACGGGACATATACGCAGATGGCGCTAGAATGAACAAAGGACTGAGAACACCAGCGGCACTCAGACGGATCGAGGCAATCACTATGGGTCCTCAGACCCGCAGATAGCGGCTGGGGCGCAGTCATACAAGCGCCGGCAGACGAAGACCCCCTCTACTGTAGGTCTACAGTGCACGGCACAGGGAACAAGGAACATCCAAATACATTCTACCTAGGCATGCACACCTCGCACGTGGGAAGGCACACTCTATTCTCCCGGGGAACCGGCCAGCTGCCGGGATGCCCTGGAAACTGTTTGATGGCATGAATGGGGATGGTGAGGGCTACCCTGTGATGGACATAACTGAGGGTTCACGGAACACTAAACCGCAATGTCAGCAGCTGAATGCTCTGGGCAACAAAATTCAAATAAAAAGACATTTATCGGTCCACGCAGCATAAATAGAACGCCGGAGCGAGAGAGTGCGGAGGAGGTGAAGGGGTGCCCTGGCAGAGGGGTCGGGGGACAAGGTGATCTGGTTATAACATTATCATAGACATTAAAAGGAGGGCCTTGATGGGGAGCCCAGCCTGCGCAATCAAAGCACCACGACACCGGCTACTAGTATAAAGCAGTCTAGAGAGACACACAGCAGCCCAGAAAAGAGTGAGGAGCCCGGTAGTCTATATACCTGAACGGGCTGCCTGACTAGAGGCTGCGGGAGAGCATCGATCCCCGACGGCAAGGCAAGCAGTTTTAAGAAGGAGGCTTCAGTGAGAAGGCCCAAGAACACTCAACCAGGGGCCAAATGAGGTCAGACTGAGACCGGATCAAACACGGAGGAGGGTACACATGCGGAATAAGGTGCACAGTAGAAGCCCAGTCCTGCGGCACCGGGGTACCAGCGTACCCCCTACAATGCTGGGGAAGTTTGGAAGAAGCACAATAGATCGCAGGGGACCGAAGAACCCTCACAGAGGATAATGCCAAACAGAGCAAACAACGTAAAGGGTAAACAGACCAGTATCGACTCCTTAACCAGGAAGTCAGACAACAGGCAATGGCCCCGTCAAGCTCAGAGATGGCCACAAGGAGCGCTGCACAACCAATGGGAGGTGCTGGTGAGGGTCCAATACTGGAGGCATTTGTCGCTTTGAAGGCATGCCTGGAAAATAAGATGAACACAGTGATAGGTGCCCTGAAGGCGTCTTTGGAAAATAAGCTTGACACAGTTATGGTAGATGTGGGCCTCCTTCGACAGGATGCACGAAACTTGATGGATCGAGTGATGACAACTGAACAGCAGGTGCAGCAAATCACCACCGATGTCGCAGTCACACAGACACAAATGTCGGAGGTGATGCAGAGAGTCAAGATCCTGGAACGCAGGGTGGAGGACGTGGAAGGAAGGGCACAAAGGAATAACATCTGCATAGTAGGATTGCTGGAGGGCAAAGAAGGTAGGGACCCCATGGGGTATGTGGAGAATCTGTTGCTCCAGGAGATTGGGGCGGGGGTGCTGTTGCAAGGTTTTGTGGTGGAGAGAGCACACAGAGCCCAGACTAGGAAGCCGCCACATGGAGCCCCCCCAAGATCAATGATCCCCAGGATCATGAACTTCAAAGATCGGGAGAAAATATTGACATTCTCAAATTAAGGGGGGGTGATCACCAGAAACGCTTCCAGAATTACATTATACCCAGATTACATGGTCATGTTCCAGAAGCAGAGAGCGCGGTTCGGCCCTACCAAATAACGCCTCAGGGTGGCAGGTGTGCACTATATGCTGCTCTATCCAGCTAAACTTAAAGTGATACACCAGGAAAGGACATGCTTCTTTGAGACAAGAGAGGAGGCAACAAGGCATCCCTCAGCAGAGACCCAGGAATGACAACGGGGAAGGGAACCCACCCCGGCAATGAAGAGGGGGACCCGGCATATGCAGAGATAGTTCGGGAGAATGAAACTAAGCAAGCCAAAAGGAATTAAGAGGAGCAACAGGACCTGTCGCTGCAGATGTCGACAGGACACACAACCCCAAAGTGTTATCACAGGTTGGAGATGTCAGTTTTAAGGCATCACGCTGCCGTGGGCCGGTCCCGCTTCAGTGGGAGGAGCAAGAAAAGCAGCAGATCCCGAGCAGGGGGTGGGAGGCTGGGCGTTGGTTTAATAGTTATAGTTAGTCGAGTGGTTGGTTGGTAGATGGCATGGACAGTAGGGGAAGCAACATAAATACGAACTATGTGAGAAGATTGGAAGGTGGCGGAAATAATGAGGAGCGATGGGCCAAGGCTCAAAGATACACCCCAGGCAGCAGACACATGGAATCTAAGAAACAGGAGCACAGCAGAGTGACGGAGATGACGTCTGTTCGGCATGTCGGTAGATCACCCCATGCAGGGGTGACGAAAAGGGGAATAGGAGCAGTGGGTGCACAGAAGGCTATGGGACGCAGAAGCCGGAAGAAGCACAGTGACTATGAGCTCGGCTGAGATAACAATCGCAACGTGGAATGTTAGGGGGCTCAAAGGCTATGTAAAAAGACTCAGAGTATTTGCCTGGCTGAACAGAATGAAGGTTAAAATAGCAATGTTGCAAGAAACTCACTTGACAAGGGAGAAGTAGACCAAAGTGGACAAGAAATGGGGAGGCCAGATCTATAGCTCCACATACTCGAACTATGCGAGGGGAGTACTGATATGGGTGGCTCCAGGGGTACCATTCCAGACAATAATACAAGAATGCGACACAGAAGGAAGACTGGTACTGGTGCATGGAATGCTGGAGAATAAAGAAGTATGCTTGATAAATACGTATGCACCGAACCATGATGCAACAGAATTCTTCAAGAAACTTGCGCCTAGACTGGCCCAGTACAGAGATGTACCATTTATCTGGGCGGGCGATTTCAACTGCACGTTAAACCCACTCCTGGATAGGTCAGACGACAAACAAAGGAGGTCGGCACCCACAGCCAAGGTGCTACAATCGATCCTGACCCGATTACAACTGGCAGATGTCTGGAGGAAGATACATGATGAGGGCAGGGGTACACACATTACAGTGCACCCCATGGGATATTCACAGGCATAGACTATATATTTACGGGCACGGAATCTCTGAAAGAGTTCAGGGGGATACATATTAAAGCACATACACTCTTTGACCATACACCGATATTAGCAACATGGGTGCACACCCATAGAAAGGCTCTGATACCAACATGGCGGCTGAGGGCGGAAGCATTGAAGGAGGGAAAATTCGAGGAACACCTGCATGATGTGATAGAGGAGTATTTTGACCACAATGAGGGAAGAGTGGAGTGTAATGGCACATTGTGGGACGCATTCAAAGTGGTAGTAAGGGGGTCAGCAATAGGGAAGACAGAGGGACTGAGAGGGGAGGCCCTGGCGGTGCTTGGGAAGCTGGAAAAAGAGATAGAACAGGAGGAACACCAGGCAGGGATTAAGGGGGAGGAACCTAGAGAACTAACAGCATTGAGACTGAGATATGTGGAAGTTTGGGAGAAACTGGGAAGACTGGACTATGGGAAATATACACAGATGCTGCATGCGGAAGGGGATTAACTGGGCAGGCTTTTAGCCTGACTTACTAGACAGGAAAGTAAAAAAGACCCAATCAATGCGATATACGATGGTACTGGGCGAGAGGTTAGAGACCAGCAGGGCATTAATGACATATTTTCTAGCTTTTATGAGCGTCTGTATGCCCCTAACCCTGAGGTGGACCCGGGTGGTATAGCAGATGCTTTGGCAGAGATAAGATTGCCGGAACTAACAGGAGAGCAGGCCCAGTCACTAGACAAACCACTTACAGTGGAGGAAATAGAGTCAACAATCACTGAACTCCCATCAGGAAAATCCCCAGGACCAGATGGGCTTCCGGGTGAATTCTGTAAGACATATAAGGGCATTATAGCATCGAGATTACTGGATGCATATCAGGAAGCATACGAGGGGGGCGGCTATCAGGCAGCATGTCGGAATCAGTGATTATACCGATCCTAAAACTGGGAAATCGAAGCTGGAGTGTGCCTCTTATAGGCCGATCTCCCTCATCAATCAGGATGTAAAAATCCTTACGGCAGTCCTTGCTAACCGCCTAAAACGGGTGATACCCACGCTGATCCACTCAGATTAGACAGGCTATGTTCCGGGGAGGAACACGTTGTGGAACCTTCGAAGACTCCACCATGTAGTGGACCAGACAAATTGTAGACGGGACGAATGCGCTATAGCGTCGTTAGACGCCGTTAAAGCCTTCAACTCCGTGAATTGGGGATGGATGCTGAGTGTCCTCACACACTTTGGGATAGGGGAGGGGTTCCTTAGATCGATTAAACTGCTGTATAAGGATCCAAGAGCCAGAGTTATAACTGGCAGGCACGTCTCGGGAGTCTGGAGGATATTCAGAGGTACCAAGCAAGGCTGCCCACTCTCACCCATGTTGTATATACTGGCTTTAGAACCGCTGGCGGCTTTCCGTAGAGCTCAATATTGGGATACTAGAATAGATATAGATGGGGTGGTGCATCAAATCTCATTGTATGCGGACGACATGCTCCTGTTTGTCTGTAACCCGTGGGAAAATCTGCCCTGCCTGCTGGAAGCGGTTGGTGCGTACACTAGGCTCTCGGGAATAGCTATCAACAAAGAAAAGTCCTCATTGTTCCCCCTGCCGGGCCTGAGACAGGTACCAGCGGACCAACTTCCAGACCTGGGCCTTCAGTGGGCACTGTGCTCCTTCCGATATCTGGGGTTAGACATTTATCATGACACAGCAGACACACACAAATTCAACACGCAGGCAGCCCTGGACAGGATACGGAAGGGTGTGGAGTTTTGGGGGACACTTCCGCTGGGGATGATGGAAAGGGCGACACTGTTGAAGATGGTGGTATTGCCACGTATGTTATATTATTTCACAAATATCCCATACGACATACCCAGGCCCTTCTTCACAAAATTTAACACATTGCCACAAACGTTCCTGTGGGGATGGGGGAGGTGCAAGATAGTTATGACGACTCTGCAAAGGGACTACGAGGCGGGAGGTATCCAGCTGCCGGAGTTTGAAAAATACTTCCTGGCAGGGCAGCTACAATTTGTGGTCAAATGGCTAGGGAAAAAAAATGATAGACACAATACTTTTCCAGCCGGCGTTGAAACAGTACTACCTGAGGGAGCTGCCGTGGATGGAAAAATCATTGGTTAGGACGCGACCAAACATGGTCATACTTGCAATCACCCTGTGGGGCAGAGCTTGGAAACTCCAAGGGACTAAAGATCCCAGTTCAACGCAGATCCCCCTGGTGGGATTTGCAGGCCCAGACACAGGGAACCTAGCAACTTATCGATCCCAGTGGGAGGCCAAGGGTGTAGCACAGATAGGCGACCTGAGGAAAGAGGGACGATGGGCGGAATTCCGGAACATTGTGGAAGACCATGACATTCAGGGAGGACAATTTCTCCTACATAATAGCATGATAACAAAGCTTAAGAAGAAATGGGCGGAATGGCCAGAGGAAGAGGATAAGGAAGGATGGACACATGGTACGACATCTCAGAAGGTGGGCACACGACTTCCAGGATATACAAACAGCTTCTAGAATTCAGTAATGTGCAAGTACTACAGGTGAGAGAACGTTGGGAAAGGGGGCTTCAAAGGCCCTTTAGCGAGCAGAAGTGGGCCAGAGTACTGAGATATCCGAAGAAAGTGTCCATGAACACAAGGTTTAGACAAGCGCAACTGTACCTCACGCACAGGGCATACCTTACGCCCAGAAGGATGGCTATGACGAATATGGGACAGCCGCGTAATTGCCCCTGCTGTTCCAACGAAGAGGCCAACATGTTGCATATGTTCTGGTCCTGTCCAGTGATACAGTCCTTTTGGGAGGGAATCAAAGAGAGAGTGGAAGGAGGTGGCATCCAAATGCAAGCAGGGAACCCCAAATGGTACCTACTAGGCCTCTTTCCAAGAGGAGGCAGACAAAGAATGCATCTGGCAAAAATGAAGGACTTGGCATGCATACTGACCAAACAGCGGATAGCGATGGTGTGGAACACCAGGCATGGCCCAACTATAGACTCATGGTGGTCGAATCTTCAGAGATGGGCGCTGGCAGAAACAGTGGTGTGGACAAGGGCGGTACAAAGGGGAGAAGGGGAAAGCGGGCAAAAGATATTGCCTTGGAACTCCGTGATGCAAGACCTATTTGAACGAGGGACAGAGAGCAGCAGAAATGACCCCAGGAGTGGAGAAGAACAATAACAAGAAATAGATAGGCATATGCCGGTTTTCAGACCAGAGCAAAGGATGGAAGCGGACCAGGACAAAATAGTCGCAAACCACTCCATGAGGATAAGGAGGAGGCGGACCCATGCTGAAAGTGCCAGAGTGATGTTTATGTTTGTTTGTATATTGGTTATTGTTGTTGGTTTAAAAATAATAAACAGTTTATAAAAAAAAAAGGAACCCTCAAAAGAAACACTCCATCTCGATGGCAAACAACCTGACTTGAAATCTACTGCTTCAGTCTAGCCCTAAAATGTCAATAATAGAACTCCTCAGGAGCCTGAGATGACCCGAACTTCCCCAACTAGTTTTCACCTTTCTCTCAGAGCTCCTCATATAATGTACCCTTGCCAGGGGCTTTCCCAGTCACCTAGGGCTGTTATCTAATAGTCTGAGTTTTCACCCTGGATAGAGTGTCAATACCACAAACAACGCAGAACCATACTGGTACTCAGGACCTTCTGGCCAACACTCATCAATGCCACATGTTTCACACCTGCATCTCCCTTATAATCACACCCTTTTTTGGGGGAAGAACCAGAGGACACAAGGCCAACACAAATTTGGGAGAGGTACAAGCCAGGAGCAATTTACATTGCATTACCATTAAATTGGGTAGTACAAACACATATTACAACACTGGGAGGTGGTAGGTATCAGCCATATAGTGCAAGAAAAAAATATAATTATTATTGTTAAACTTGAAATAATGAAGAAAGTTTAGATGGAACATTATTTATGTGTAGTTAGCACTTTAAGGAAGACCGTTGACCTATCATGCTGGAGTTTGAATATGTAAGTTTGACTGGGGTACAATTCAAGGTGCTGTGGGCTGGACCTTGAAAGTACAATTCAATTGATTTAAAGGTACAGCAACAAACGATAATAAAATGTGTTCAATTGAAAACACACAGTAGACACGAGTAAGACCAAATGCCTTTAGAAGTTGTTTTTTTTTTAGGACCTTTTTGCAGCCGTTGAACCTAACTAACTTCCTAGGGTGTATAATGATTTGATGCAATACATTTATTGTCTTGATCCTACCATGAACTTGCATAAAGCCACCTTATAAATATATGCATACTTAAACCAGTTTGGCTTGTTGACCCTTATTTGTGCCCCAGCCTCGCCCCAATAGTTATATTTGTGCCACCGTTTGCCTCTCTGTATTGACTTCTAGGGACACTATTACTGCTGATAACAATGAGCATTTTGATGTATATTTAAAGTTCTTGGGTCAGATTCTCAAAAATGAGCACAAAGGAGAAAAGCAGAGGATGCCCTTGTTTCATTGACGCTTATTAAAGAAATAAATGTGCAGGCCACCTTATTCTCAAAGGTGACCTGTGCATTTCAAGGGGGCTGGACAGTAGTGCAACGATGCGCTGGTCAGCCCAGTTGCATACATTAGTATCGCACACTAATGTATGAGTGGCTCCCAGAAACCATGTGGTAGCTGGGAGTGCATTTCACAGACACAGGCCCTTAAAGGACCTGTCTGTGCAAGAAGCGAGGAAAAAATTGCCATTCCAGACCTGTTTGGGGGATGGAAATGCAAATGTGACAGCCGCCATTTAAGCTAAGTGTGTAACATGTTCTGTCGCCAAACCAGACTAGGCACCCTAAATTGCTACCTCTAGTGGTCCGTCTAATCGAGCATTCTGTCCAGACACTTTTCAGCTGCAATGTTCAAAGTACACTTAGATTTTCGGGTGTTGTTCAGTAACCAGAGTGCACTCGTTAGAGAGTTGGAGGTCTGGGGGAGGGGTGATGTATGATCGTTTGTGGCAGTGGAAAGGGGTGAGTATATCACAGTGTGCCACAGTGAACGCTGCCGGCAGCTGCTGTGGTATGAGATTGTTGGGTTTTTGGTGGGTCTGGGCCAGTGCTTGTGTGTGAGGAGCAATGAAGGATAGTGTGGAAGAGGAATTCAAGAAGAGGAAGTACAAAGCCAAGTTTTGAGGGAACTAAATGGAGAATAAGGACATGAGATCTTCCTCTGCACTTGCTTGGACCATGACATAGAAGTCTCCCTCTAACTCTCCCTTACTCTGATCCCTTCTAATTTACGCATTAACAGTAATAATTCCTTAGATTGAGTGTATGCCGTTATTGGCCATAAATGAGTTGTGAAGGATGCTGCTACAGGCGGACATCTTAAACTGAAAGCTGTGATTTGCGAGCCAGGTGACTGCCTCTGGAAAGCATTACAAAAAGTTTCACCCTGCAAGTGCAAGATTTCACAGCATTGGCACTAGGTCAAGGTGTGCCTTATTTCTAAAAACACTGGGACATATTTGAAAACCATTGCACCCTGACAAATGCAGTTTGGAATAGTATACACAGCAGCACAAAAATTGCACGTTGACTGGTGCAAAGTGTCTGTAATCTGGCACCAGGTGACCAATTAGGCCCAAATCCCAGAAAAAATGAGAGGTACCAGGCCCATGCACCCCACTCCACCATTCCTTGTTTTCTGCAGGGAATATTTCAGGAAAACGTGCGCTGGGACTTTACATGAAGGCCTCAGTCCCAGCCTTAGTTTTCCACCCCTGACCATGTTGACATTCTTGAGTGATTCTGGACTATCACTTTGCCTCGCTGTGCTGCAGTCACGTTAGCGGTCAACACTGGGGGTGCTTAGAAATGTGCTAATCGCAGTCCCGTGTTTCGAAAGTGGGCCAATGGCATCCATTGATGACACGGTCAAACAACACTTTCATTTTAGGGGAAATAGCTGGGCATTGCAGGTCCAGACTTCTACTCCAAGAAGTTAGTTCCATAATGCAGTGTCTATTTTTGAAGCCAGAACCTGCAAAATGTACTCAATGGCATAGATCCACTTGGCGATGTTATGCCACATAAAGCTGTACACAAACTGAAGCTGTATAAACCATACACTTGTTTCAAAGAGAATCGTGTCCCGACCCTCACTGTCCCGACCCTCGCTGTCCCCACCATTGTCCTCTGTCATCAGCAGCGAGCTGCAGGGACAAGTTTCCCGCTGCTCAGTTTATTCGCACTTGTTTGGTGCCGCGGTCCGCCCCTTCCCTCGCTCGACCAATGGCTGCAGCCAGGCCCACAGCCGGAGCACCGTGGCCGGCCGGGGCTCCCTGGCTCTGCCGCAGCGCGCGCTGGACTCCCCGGCGCGCTCGCGCTTGGGCGCTGTCCATGGTTCGCAGTGCACGGCGCCGGGAGACGCCCTGTGAGTGGCGCAGCAAGGAGCCGCTCCGAGCCAAGTGAGCGGGCGCTGCTCTGGGCACACCCTCCCTTCCCTCTCCTCGCTGGGGGCTCAGTGCAGGAGCCAGCAAGCACTGCCTAGCCGCACACCGCGCCTGACACCCAGCCGGCTCCCCGCGGTGGCCGAGCAGCAGCAGCATGGAGGACTACCTGCGGCGCATCAGAGACACGCTGGTAAGGAGCCCCCCCTCTTCCACGCGGCCGGGGCGCCGATTATGTACACACTGCGCAACTTTGCTGCCTTCCCTGCCTCTGCCGCCGCTCAGTGGTGCAGGGCGGGGGCTTAGTGAGTGAGGCTGCAGTGCCACACGTTCTAATAACTTTTTTTGTTTACTGCGTAGCAGCCGCGCTCCCACACGTAACGGCTGCATCCTTAGTAGCACCTGTGCGTAATCGGCGCGAGCCATGGCCTCTGTTGCGTTTGCTGGGGGTTGCAATTGCATGGGCCACAATTCCCAGTCACAATTGGTGTCAAAGGGGCAGCTCCAGGATAATTGTGCAAGGCCCTGATGGAAGCTGGGGTTGTGAACATCATTATCTCTCTGCCTTGTTCATGTTTTTGCTGGAGAAATACGCCAAACATGACCCGCCTCAAAAGACGAGGTCTATATCGGCACTCACACATCTCACAAACACAGCCACGGCTAGTGCAGTGAACTGATAGCGTTCCAGGGACCAGATTATATAGCATTTGCAATGGTGCTTAAAAAAGTGAGCAAATGCTTGAAAATGCAAAATGGAGCAAGCAGATTTTGTCACACTCCATATTATAGAAAAACGTTTGCACTAGAGCAAACCGAATCTGGCTAGTTGTTGCACTATGTTTGCTGCATAACTTACAACAAAAGGTGTCCACTACATTTCCTTTCAGGCTATGCAGGACACATAGTAAATAAAACAGCCTGATTGGGGAGAAGTGTGCTCTATTCACTATTAACAGAGCAGAAAAATTGGTGCTAAATTAATTTGCTCACTTTTTTGCACAAGTGCACATCTTGGATAATCTGGCACTAGGACCCAGTAACAGAGCAAGGTTTTAGTGGCAGAGGGAAAAAGGGCCAGTGGAGTAAGTTTGCTGAAAATGTTGAGGGGACATGACATCTGAAGAAAAGGTGCCCCAGCCAAATGAATGGGAACAAAATGGTGTGCCATGAAAGTTGGGGGGGACAAACACCCCTGCCCACCCCTAAAATTACGCCGATGAAAAGGGCTACAAATGAGGCAACGCTCAATAATATTTTACTTCTTTATATGGGTCAGTGGGCGAAGAGGGTTTGGGGGATTGGGATCTGAATGGGGCCAGAGAGCGGCGGGGGAATGCCCTCAGGCCCCACCCTATCTACACCCCACTAGTAGGATGGTTCAGTAACACATTTGGGGGCATGCCCACCTGCTCCCTGTGCGTACTGTCCGAACATAACAGGGTTTGCCAGTGACATTAAAACTCGTTCAGCTCTTAGGACCCTTTTAGACAGCGGCCTGTAAGTACTAGTGACATCACAGTGCCCTTTTCATGTGCTAGATGGCCCACAGGGTTGAGGGGTGGCCTTTTACATAGTATTACTGTTATTAGCATCATACTTTGTAAAGATGGAAACACGCATACCCTTGAGCAACGATATAGGTGTCAGTGGCCGGGAAAGTGCATTTTCCATAAAACCAGGCCTAAGGGTCAGTCAACGAAGCCTACACCCACATCTGATGCAGGCCAGCTCTGCCAGCCTCCCCCCTTAACGCCCCAGGACTTTGCTAAAGCCTTAAGTGGCTGTGATAGAGTCGTGCCAGAGTCCCATTCAGACCGGATTGCCTGATTGCATAAAGTGTTTTGATGCTGGGAAATTTTGCTCAGTGCTTTGCCATTAACACTTCCACCGGCTAGGCAACTCACAAATTGCATTTGCACTTAGGCACCAGTGCAACGATGATCTTCAGTCAACAATCAGTCCACGCAAATGTGAGTACAAAATGTCCCTGCACAAAAATAGTTCATAGTGAACTGACAAGAATTGTCTGCTTCATGCAGGGCTCTATGGCAGATGACATGCTGCAGCCACAAGTAGATGTTTGCTTTAGAGAGTAGGGGTGACTTTATGGTCCATTTGCTCTTAAGCAGTCACTGATTTCAGTGTGTAAATAGTGTTTGCGCATGCACAAACTCATCAGCACCACTTTATACGTGTACTGTACTTGAACATGCATGAATGCATAATGTATTATGGCACGCATGCACAACCGTGTTGGTGTGAGTGTGTGCACCCAAAACCCCGTCTAAAGCATTGCAACCGCATTTCCCCACACACATATTCATGGTACCATTGCAGGCGTCGTGCCATCAAACGGAGCACAGCTCTCTGCCTTCCGACATGCTCACGTGCAGAGAAGATCACACCACGCGCATTAGACATGAAAGGCCAGCAGACAACAGTGTGTGTACACAGGCCAGTATAACTTCACTCCTCAGGCCTGTGCTTTGCTGCGCCTCTGGCATGGCCTAATCTGTGCATCGCTTTCCAAGGGAGCGGAAAGTAAACTTTGGGAGAAATATGCTCTGATCTTGTGCCAGTCCAAACTCGCAGCTGTCACTAGCGGAGAATGCCAGGGCACGCTTGGGACCTGGCAATCTTCAACCCGGGACACATAAACGGTACTAAAGTCCACTCGGGATATGCACAGCAGCAGCAGAAGCGATATGAGGTCTTTGGTAGGCATGTTAGGAGTTCGCAGTGGGCCAAGCCTGCAAGGGAGAATATAACGACATGTGTGACTTTCACAAAGTTACATTTGCATGCTGCCGCATTCATCGAGTCGCTGCAAAGATGGACGGCTCTATGGCAGGGAAGGAACAGAACCTGGTGTGTGCCGGGGCACAGTTGGGTGTAAGCAGGAAAAGACAGCATGGACTTGAATTTTACGCAGACTTTTTGCTGAGGCCACGTATTGTTGTTACGTAAGAAAATCCCGTTATCAGCGCCACTCATAAATAATCCGAGTCATGCGGTTTATATTGGGTTATGTGACTTTGTCAGTTTAATATCCTGACATGTTGGTTTGGTGTGCTGCCATCTCTTAAGGCCAAAAAATTTCGCCCGTTGGGTTTTCCAAAGCAGTTTGTAAATAATACATCTCCAAGGGTAGAGGTAAGGAGAGTCAAAACTGTTGGAGGATCAGTAGTTACATACATTGATAAATATTAGTCAATTAAATAAATAAAACAGAAAATGGGCTCATGAATTGGTCAGTACACAACCATAAAAATTAGGAAGAATAATAGGAAAAAGAATAAATAAGACGAGCAAAGAGAAAATCATAAATCATGTTAGTATTTTTTTGTGTTTTTATATCTACGGATCCTTTGTAAGACATTATGGATCCTTTGCAAATCTTGAAATATACAAGGTGACTTTAAATCTTTAATCACATCAAGCATGTCTAACAAATGTATTAGCAATATATATAGTAATGGAAATGTGTATTTCTAACAGGCTGTAAAATTTTAACTAGACTTAAAACAACAAGGATGGAAAAGTCAAGAATACACCAGATCTAACCATTGAAAGACTAGAAGGTATTTTAGCAACATGTGCAACCCTACATGTTTTAAGGGTTTAAGTGTGTGACCGGACAGATTCTCGACAATATAGCACCCGGGTCTGAGCACCAGAATACGCCCTCTAAGTAGCCCCTCTCCTTTCAACCCGCTCTCCATTACCTGTCTAAAAACATTAGATCATTGCAATTTAAATAACGTTTTATTGACTTGTACTTAAAATTCGTAAATAGACAACGTTTACCACAATATTACAAACAGGAATTAATTGTCATTATCCCATGCTTATGTTCATTGTCTAGATGAAGGGCACTCTCCAAGATGTTAATGCCACAAAAGAGCCTATTGCTGCTGTGTAATCCATTTATCCCAAAATATCACTCTTTTTTTAATAACCCTTTTTATTTATTTAGTAATAACCAATTACAGAATCAGAATTACTACACAGCGCCGGGCAGATGCCCTACGTTGCAGGCAGTATCATCACCAAAATCATTAAATGGGTTGTTTCCCCATAACTACCCAAACTAAAACCATAGCACACTGTTGGGGTGGCATCCGCCATCTATCAGCGTTGTCAGTGTCACTCAGCGCCTCCCCATGCGCCCCCCAAAACATCACTCTCAACTGAAAGTGTTGACTCTATGTCACTGTATACAAAGAGGTCTGGCAACCCCTCTTCCGAGAACAAACACAGCCAAATAACCTGTTCTTTGGAAAGGTGCCCACTCAACGTAACCACATTCTAGCTCTCTACACCCATCACAGAGGAGAAATATCCATTTTCATATAAGTCTGGTCCCACCCACAGGGCAGTCCAGCACCGTGAAGTTGGACAATTCTCCTCTGAACAAGAGTACCAACAGCAACCCCAGACACGTGTTTCGGCCTTGTTGGGCCTCATCAGTGGAATTTGTCCACTAAAAGTCTTCTTTTAGATCTAATGCCAGTAGGTTCCTTTTGCTAGCAGTGTACTTTCCTTTGAAGTGCCTTGTTTAGTTTGTGTTGATCTGTATTCTTTCTCTATTTCTGGCTTGTAACTGTTCTCTTTGGGGGCTCGCTTGACTTGCAGCAGTGCCTGGTGGGAGACCTTTGTCTTAAAAGGAGCGGCTTAGTGGCGCATCTGCAGGTCTTTGCCCAGGCCAAGCTCATTGGAGGACGGCCCTGGTTTCAGGCAATTTGCATTGTATTTTGAGGAAAGCATATGCATTTTGATAATGGCATTACTCTCAAAGCATGGCCGTCTTCGCCTGCGCACAAGTCGGGCCTTCCGGCAGCTATGGTGTTTATGCACATTACCACAAAGTAACAGCCTGACGTAGGGCTGTGAAGTCTTGCAGATACATTCATTGTTAACCACCACACATCTTTCCTGCAACCATTTAACATTTACCCTAATATCCAAGATGCAACCTCGGCCCTTTCTTTCATCTCCCCTTCACCTCAGACTTGCATAATAATTCCAGGATGTTCAAAAATTATGTATCTTTGATTGCCCCCAGACTCTCTAGAGATGTCTAAGGCATCAATCAGGAACACATCCACCCCAGGCATAGCTGATATTTTACCACCAGGCTAACACGTTCTCACATCTGATCATTTAGACCCCCTAAATGTGCAAAGGCCACTCTAAAACGTCCACCCCTTTCCCTTCCTCTGCATGCGAGTCTGTCGCTGTGACTTGCAGCCATCCAGTACCATGTGCACTGGTCAGACTCGTTCTTCATTGAAAATACTGGCATATTTGCACCAAAATCATTGTTTAATACCAATACCATTTTGATGTTCGATGATATAAACAAATGCTTTTGAACAGCAGCTCCTATTGACTTGCCTACAACATTTTACAGTCACGCAGACCGGGGTGTTCACCAGTGAGTGGTGGGCCACGGCAGTGGTTGAAGTGTATGCAAAGAAGTAGTGGAACTATGCAGGGCCGTTTCTAGTCCATTTGGTGCCCAAGGAGTAACACTAGGAATGCGCCCGCCACCCCGTGCACCACTCCGAAACTACACCGTTAAGTAACTCCTACCCAAAGTCAATAAATGATTGCTACCCAAAGTCAATAAATCACTGCTAATCAAATGAGATCGGTTTTATTACATCATGGGCCTCATTACGAGGTTGGAGGCAGCCCTGGTGCTATTAGCACCAGGGCTACCCCCTTACTGCATTCCGGGGCCGGGTTCTCGGAATAGGGAATTACCGGGTCATTCCAACCTTGGAGGACCCGATAAGTCCCCATTCTGAGAACCATTCCCCATTCCCATTCGAGCCCCCATAGGGCTCAATGGGAATGGGGATGGAGCTAATAACGGGCCCGCTAATAGCGGGCCCGTTATTAGCTCCCTGGTCCCTTAGCGGCTTCCGCTAAGGGACCTCGTAATGCGGCGGTAAGGGGTTAAGGGCAACGGCACCCTTACCGTTGCCGTTAAACCCTTACCGCCGACCTCGTAATGAGGCCCCATGATTCAAGAACTGTGCAAGAATTCCTCGGACAAAGCAGAGTACACAAACAGTATGTACTATTTATAAAGTTTTGTGTCAATTTTTAGTTTATGTTAAGGGCACTCTCCTGACTTTGCTGCTGCGAAAGCAAGCATTGATGCTGCATAATCAATGTTTATGTGGTTGTTTTCACCACAGCAATAATACATTGTAAATGGAAAATGAAGGAAGGTTATCCTTATATGAGACTGGTGCCTGCCAGATATTTTATTTCAAATTGATAATTGTTTGAATATTGGGTAATGTTTCTCGCAAACTGGACATTCTGGAAGGCATTCATCTTCTTTTGTAAAATACGCCAAAGTCAAAACAGGTTAAGGGGAAACCATATTTGTAAATAATTTCCAGTGAGTGCAAGGACAAGTCATAAAATCCAAGAAACATATCTTAGGATGGTGAATGGTTTTATGATGTAAAGGTGTTTGCAGAGTTGGATATAGAGCATAACTTCTTTCCACGGCTCTTCTGATGACTTTTCATGAACTTCTAAATTATAACTGAAGGAGGAAATTGCATTCGACATTTCCCTTCTAACGGACCATAAGAGTGAGCTGCTTATTGCCCACCCCCTGATTTGCGGAAAGTGGTAAGAGGAACATTCCCGGACTGCCTAGTAATTTACTTTTTTTTATTGCCTGGCCAGTTACTGGAGTCTGTAAAGTGCCCAATATCAGCTTGATTTAAACCCCCTTTAGAGCCAGCGCCGGGCTGCTGTGGCTCATGCTTGCTTTGCCTGGGTCAGGGTGCTGGCAATCGCGGGGAGGGGGCTATTTTAGGCAGGGTTTATAGAATGGATCCCGATGCTTGGCTCCCCACTGAAATACTGCCCCAGTCTCAGTGACATAAACACAGTGCAGGCCAAGATGCCGGGGCCAGGCAGAGAATGTGCATAGGGGAATCCGAGGGGTCCAGCGGGAGCGAGGCCAGAGCCAAGCTCTAATTACAAATAATTCCCAAGCTTTAAATCTTGGCCTCGCTCGCTAGTAAACACTGTCTAGTTTAGGGCAGAGGCAAAAACCCTAACTCACTGCTGAAAGAGCAACAGAGGAAGGAAAGTGCCGTAGCTGCAACGAACAATGAATTATGTTTTGTTTGAGGTCACTGTGGATATTAAAATCGCTTGCCGTTCCTTGCTTCACAGCACCCAAATACAGTAAACACAGAATGCTGAACGCTATGTACACACTTTAAAGAAACATCGGGCTGTACCTACCTTGTTTCTGGAAAGTTCCATACACAAACGAGTTAGGGATGCAATGCAGTCTTTCTTCGCGCAGGGTCCGGGAAACCAGGAACGCTCAAAGCAGCCGTATTTATTCCACCGTTGTGTTATATTCCTGCACGATTGCAAAGGCGGGCGGCCACCTGGAGAGGCGCCCTTTTATGTCCCCATTCCACCCCAAGTGGCACGAAAGTTCTCAGAGCCTCTGACTTCCGTAATGTCATGTAGTACTTGTGTCGCAAGTACTACGTGACTGACAGTCAGAAGGGGCAGCGGCAGCACCTGCTACGGATAGTGTGCTGCGGCTACTCTCCCCACAGCAATCGCACCCCACAAACTGGTACATTTCGCCCTCCAGGGACTGGGGTAATTGCGCCCCAAGCAGTTGCCCGCTTAGCACGGGCCAAGAAACGGTTCTGGAACCATGGCCTGCCCCCGCTCCCCACAAACCCCATCGCCATGCCCCCTCCCATGCGTAATTTAAACCCCCAAACAAACACACCTGCTGATTAAGGGAATGAATTGCACGTTTTAACTTCTTCCCGCACTTTTATTTTAAAGCGAAACCATTCCGTAACGGTTTATTTTTAAAATACAAGTATATGAACAGTAAGACCTTTTCCTAAAAAGTAGAGGCGGACCGCTCCCAACCACTTCGACCACTGTGCCACAGTCATCTAAGTCAGTACACCTTGTCGTTTGGACTGGTTGGAGCATTCAACTATATCTTTCCAGATAGCTTTTCCAGTACCTAAGAAACCTCTCACCCACCCTTAGATGCTCATCAACCCCATCAAGCGCATTGCAAGCAGTTCATGGAAGAATATTAATCATAATCCCGTTTACCCCGTTTTTCCCAAACTGTGTGGATCTAGCAATTACCCCGAGGCCAATCTACCAACCCCATTGTTTAGTTTATATTGCCTTTACGGAGCATTGAAATCAACCCCAAAAATATTATCAATCGTTTTCTTCTGAATTGGACAGAATGAAACAACGCTATAGAACTAAAATTGCCTTGCAAACAAGAGAAAGAGGCTGTGTTCAACGTTGCACTTGGTCGCCACACATAAAAAAACACGTTCTATAGAAGTGTATATTCCTCTGTGTATGCATCGAGTGTGAAGTTTCTCAGTTATTGCAAGGCTGTGTGAAGGTAACTCTAAAGTGCAAGTAATATGAGAACCAACTGCAGGGTTCGAAATTGCTTGGATCTGGGAGTTATTTAGATCCTGGCTATAGCCCAGGAGAGCCTGTTAGCTTGATACCACCAGCTACCAGGAGTTACTTTTGGCTCCAGGTGGCCGGGGTCCTACAACAGGGGGCACGCATTTAAGTTGCAAGCTAATAGGCAACCCTAAAAAAAGTTACTTGCCACCTCACGCAGCACAACATTTATTGCTTGCCGAGAGTCAAATATCACTAGCCAATGGCTAGTGGTGAGTGCAGTTTTTGCAACTTGTCCTAGAACTATACCTATCTGACATTCAGTCTGTTTCTGGGATTTTGTATGAAAGGTGTATTAGGAGACACCTAGAAGGCATTCAGAGCATGGTGGGTTAGAGTTTGCATCTCATATGAAAGTTAGCTTCGTGGCTTGCTATGGATTAGCTCCTCATTCTGCAGGAGCAGCCGAGAGAAAAAGAGGAGAATGAGCAGAGCGGCATTACAGAAAAGAGAGGGCCACCGAGATAAAACTGTTGCGCCAATAAAGAAACAGAGATTGATCCAGTAACAGACACAAACATAGTGGCGGCAAAGATAGCTAATGACTAAGTGAGATGTAGCAGCACGACAGAAGAACTGACACAAAAGAAAGGCAAGAAACAATGGGAACGGTCAGCAATGCCGCAAATGACAGAACACATGGGAATAGAAGAGGGGTTTACAATGTGTGCATTTTAATGTCTGCATGCCTCACAGGGTGCACAATGTGCACAAGCCACTAGCTATTGCCTACCGATATTGGTCTATTGGCAAATAAGACATGGTGTGCTGTGTGTATGTATAGAATTAAGGTGGCAAGTGACTTTTGTATGGCTGGCTAGTAGGTGGCAAGTTGAATGTTGCAACCTACTAGGTGCCACCGTTTGGGCAAGAAAGGCCATTGCCACCATCTTCCAGGCACTTCCGATTGGCTATTCTGGTGTGCGCATCTCTCAATGTTAAATCGCTATACAAAAATAGAAACGTTTTCAATCTCTGCATTTCTTTTAGTCTTCTTATGCACTAATTTATTTTTAAGTGATCCACATTGAACGTTCACCTTCCTGAGAACTCATTCATGAGGCAGTAATAACTCATAGCGCATGACGAGTTGCTCCTGGTTAGAGAAAAACCCTGACATCCAGGAGCTACTTACAGCTCCTCCTCCATGAAATCCAATTTCGACCCCTGAAGCGGATACTCGCCCTTTTAATTCCTCTGAAAAGTGTTGTTATGTTCTCAAAACTAAATGAATACCCCTTTCAAGCTGGGGGTGGTGATTTCCCTGGTGGAAGTGCCTTGAGTATAGTTCCCGTCTTACTTTTGCAGGTTGTGCTTTGTGCTTCCACAGGTTACCTACCTGTGCCCACATTTGGAATGCTTGCAAGGGCTTCAGAAGCCAACTCTACACTGGACGTGCCTTGAGCACAGAGTGGGACAGCACGTGTGTAGCTGAAAAGGGCAAGATGGTATACTTTCCCGAAAGGTTATTACTTCTCTATTAATGAGCAAGTACTAATCACAGGCCTGCTGACTATTAATTATTTTCTCTAAAATGATTGTAGCTGTAATATGAGGTTTGTAGAGAAATGCAGATCATTGCTTCCGAGTGACATTCTATACAATTTCCCTTGCAGTACCTTGAATCTAATGGCATTTTGGATTCTGTCCAGTTGGCCTTTCTCATATTAATGGGTACAGATCGACCCTAGACTTCAGGTGCCATGATCTCTACCTTTCTGCTGACCACGGAGTTGCTGTCTTCATGATGTGACCGGGTCATATTGCAGTGTTCGCCGAAGAGGAGCACACTGTGAAAGCATTCACTTTCACTCTCACCCTCTGAACACATTATAAGCCTCATGTACCAATTTTCAATGGGATTTCCCCATTAAAAATGCTTTTATGAATCGGGCCCAATATTTCCTTGCTTTACTTTCTGGCTCTTGCTTCATTTTCTGTCATGTACAGTCACCAGCTTTATGGTGTCTGAGCAGTTTCAATGATAAAGTAACAGAAGCTGGGTGACTTGCATGATCTTGGAACCTCAGGCAGTCATGCAGCCACATTAGGGACTATGGGTTGCCAGTGTGTTTCCTTTAAACATAAGTGGCATTGTGTGTGTGTGTGTGTGAGTGAGAGAGAGCATGCATGCGTGTGTGCAGTGATGACGTCAGGGTCCTTTCACTTTTTCATTTAAAATAAACCTGGGCCACATCAAAGACCGCCGAACCAGCAGCCCCATGTTGGCAGTCTTATGACACAGCAACATACTTCTTTAATTCAGGACATTAAATGCGCGCTTTGCTGCGTGCACGTAACAAGCTGTCTTTGCTGGCGCTCTCCGGCCGTCACCTCCCTCGGGCCTCTTGTATTAGCCAGCAATATCTGGTGCAGCCAACGTATCTGGGTATCTGGTGGAGCCAACAACACGGCAGAACTTTTCAAAAACTGCAGGGAACTTGCCAACACTTCCACAGTATCCTTCTCGCCTATTCCTTCTCAGGCCCTCTGCAACGCACTCGCCACTCACTTCAGCACCAAAACTCAGGACATCCTGAACAGCCTTGTCACTCACTCTCCCAGCCCATCCCTCACCCTCTTTCCTCCCTTGGCCACTCACACTCCTCCTTCCTCCTTCTCCTCGCCTCACCGGAAGAAGTCACCAGAGTTGTCTGCTCAATGAAGATCTCTTCCAAAGAGGTTTCCCTTTGCTCTTCCAGAACCATCAATGAAAACATTTGCTCTCTCCCTCTGCACTCGCTGATCTCTGTAACCACTCCTTTGCTATGGGTTGTTTCCCCTCCTCCCTCAAGCACTCCCGTGTGCACCCACTCCTTAAAAAAAACATCAGCTGACTTCCTCTCCAGGCAACCACCCCCCATCTCCATCACGCCCTTCATGGGGAACTGCTGAAGAAGTTGGCCTCGTCCCAACTCAAATCTCACACTGAACTTGTTGGTGGTCTACACGACCATCAATCTGGATTCCGAGCATCCAGAGGCATGGAAACTGCTCTTCTGAACACCCATGAAGAACTGCTTGCATCCCTGGATTCCAACTCCCCTGCTGTCCTCATCCTTCTTGATCTTTCCTCTGCATTTGACATGGTCAACCACTCCATCCTCATAAAAAGGCTCCATGATGATCTTGGTATATCGCAGCGGGCACTGGACTGGCTGACCTCCTTCCTAACTGACCGCTCCTCTCAAGTCATCCTGGGCACCTTCTCCTTTCCTACTTCCTTCTCCACCTGTGGTGACCCCCAGGGCTCTATTCTCTCACCTTGGCTCTTTAACATCTACCTTAGTCAGCTGGCACTCCTCATATCCTCCTTCTCCCCCAACTTCCAGTGTTAAGCTGATGACACACAACTCTTCTTGACTTCCTGAAGACCCTCATGCACCTTCCTTCATCCCTCATTGCCTTTCTGCTATCCAGGCCTGGTGCACTTCCAATGATCTCTGACTCAATGCCAGAGATCCTTCCGATTGGGACACCTGCACCAACTTCTTCTCTTCACTATGGCCTTCTTCCATGGGCTCTCACCCTGCTCCCTCTTCTGAAGCCAGAAACATCTGAGTCATCTTCGACTCCTCTCTCTCCTTCCTCCCTCACACTCAGGACATTGCCAAGAAGTCCCACTTTTAAATCTTCCTTCTCAAAGGAATTCTACATTTTCTCACCTTCCCCCAGAAGCTCAATGTTACCCGAGACCTGGTTCTCTCTAGGCTTGACTATTGCAATAGCTTCCTCCTGAATCTAACTTCTTCCACTCTGTGACCCTTACAGCTAATCCAGAATAGGGCAGCAAGACTTCTCTTTGGCCTCAAGACCAGGGACCGCATCTCTCCTCCCCTAAACAGTGTTCACTGGCTCCTGGTTGCTTCACAGATTAAATTCAATCCCTCTGTATCATCCACAAGGCTGTCTGGGGCCATGTACCACACTATCTGAGACTCTCTTACTAAATATTCCCCCTCTTGACCTCTGCGCTCCTCTGGCACCAACTCCCTGCGTGTAAAGCGTTTTCTAAACAGAGGGCTGGAGGTCGATCTCTTTCCTCAGCTGGCTCTGTTCTTTGGAACAGCCTCCCCTTCCCTCTTCATCTTGAGCAGGACTTTCTTAAATTCCGGAAAATCCTCAAGACCTTCCTCTTTACCTCATCCTTCCCCCCTTTCTCCTTTGCCAATCACACAGTTGCTTGTTTGGTGTTCAGGGCCCTTCCACCCCTAATTGCCCCAGCTTCTGTCTATCCTCAGCACTTGCCTCGGCTCACCCGCCACCCTTTCAGGCTCACACTTACCATATATTGCACTTCACCTGCACTTCACCTGTTGCTCACCCATGAGCACCGCAGCCCCTATCGCATTCCCTCTCCCTTCTGCACTTGCACATTCTTAACACTCACAAGGCATAGTATGGTTGTCCCCCCACCCACTGTATTTTAATCGTTTCTCTTCCCTTGCCCCATCCTATTGTCCTATGGGCGCTTTGAAACAGTATTTACTTCCTGTATAAGCACCAAACAAGCAAACAATAAATAAATAAGATAAATGTCTTTGTGGCAAATCAGCTTCCGGGTCAAAAGTGGTCCAGGGATGAATATCGGTTTCTAAACCATCAATCAGCCCCACACCTCTAGTACACCAGAAGGGATCCGAACAGATTGGAAACACAAGCAAATTATAAACCTCCTTGTCCAATTTTGGTAACGTGGACGGAACAGCAGGCTTATGTCGGCAAGGTCGTGGATCGTTGGTAAGTTGCAACACAGCAAAAATACAATTACTCAATGATAAAAGGAACTGTCCAGTCAAGGTTGTATAAAAAAATCTACTTCATTATTATTCAACAGATAGTTCGTGCACACTACAAAATACAACCCATCCTGTAAAGAAATGCAGAGGATGGACAGTTTCAAGAAGGAAAATGTATGCACTCCGGATACTGACAGGAGGGTAGTCGGTAAAGTAATCAATCACAAGAGTTCAAGGATACTGCGTTTCAACACAAAGGGAGCAATGGGTGGTACAATTTTGCTAGGTGCTTTCGGAAAAGCACCAGGGGGACAGAACCACAATGCACCTTGTGCTTGTAGAAGTTCTTGGTGCTCGACAGGGTCGAGTCAGTTTCAGGGTGCTTTGCAGCTTCAGCAAAAGAGTTCAAGACATGAGACAGCTGCGGGTATCAGGCGGCAGGCAGTTCGGAAAGCGAGGCTGGTTGGACTCTGCAGGCTGGCCTACACGGCGGCTTTGGGTCAGGAATTGTTATCTCAGTGATGGTTGGCGGGTCTGAAGCACTGGTCGAGGCATCTTGGATGACGTTAGCGACTACAGTGTGGCAACAGTAGGCGGTGCGGTCGGTTGCAGATCGAGAGGCTCGACTTCCTCGAAAAAATTTCCTTTAAGGCAAACGCTGGTTGATGCTTGCCGATGCACTCCTCCTAGCTTCTTCACTGCGCTTGTGTCATCCTTTAAGGTGAACGGCCCAAAGCTGAGGAGAGTGTTACAGGCAATGGCTTTGTCCTTGGTTTGGTTCAGAGACTCTCTGGCACTTCCCACCTAGCTTGTTTGCAGAGTCTAGCAGGGCATGCTGTGTGCTGGCTGGGTACTGGTTCTGGAGCTTCTAGAGGGTCGTCTGGATTCAGTATCTCCCTCTTTTCCCTGGGAGATGTTTAGGGGAGGGATCTTGCTTCCCCCTTTGGATATCCTGGCCTTCCTTCACTGGTGGACGCTGTAAGGCAGCCTGTACCTTCAGCTAGGGTCCCAATGAGGTCTTCTTGTTGCTCATTGGAAAGTCTTCAGATGATCTACCAAAAGAAGGATTTGACCCTCTTCTAAAGCCAAATGGGCCCCAGCGATTGGTGTAGGCTAAGCCTACTTCGATGAACCAATCCCGGGTCTCCACCAACAATCTCCTTTATGCATGAGGTCATAACCAGAGTGCTTTGAAACAGAAAAGGTAAAGGGGAGAAAACATGTACTACTAAGTCCCACCCATCTTCCTGTCTGTTGTGGATCAAAGGGTCTCTCTGGTTAAATGAGCTCTCTGTGGTTCCTGAGTAAAGTGGCTGGTCTCCCTTGAAGCTACAGCCAGACCACACATTTGGTCGCCGCCAAACCACATACTTGTACGTTCGGATGGGGGTCCCCCTGCGGGGATGACTACTGTAAACAGCTCTCCCAGACATGAAAGGTCACTGCCCTTGATACTGAGAGGCCGGAGCTGGCTTCAGTTTGGCACAGTGCATATCAAAGGTGTTGGGATTTTCCTGTCCTTTCTTAGTCCTGCAACCAGGCCCCCTGTGGGCCTGTTTGAATTAATTCTGATTAATATGCAAAAATGCCACCAGCAGAGCTAACAAAGGATAGGGCGGATTCCATGGAGCCTTTGTCAGGTAATTAGGCTGACCATGGAAGGAGGAAGGTTTTGCCTTCCCTTCTTCTGAGATGCCTTGATGTACTCTTGGCTGTCATATTCCATCTAAATATGACGGGGGACGGCGCCTGTAGGCCGTGTCCACTGAGAGTACACAGGCTATGTGTATGTCGTTCTGTGAGCATAGGAAAATGTATGTGGGTTAGCACCGCAACTTTTTGGGAGGTTGATCTACCATCATTCAGTTTCATTTAGAATTTCAAAATAGCCCAGACAAGCGCACACCCACCATGCGGACGGTCGAATTCCTTCTCTGCCTTTTCTACTCTGATTTTGGCTATGGTAGCACCTTGCTGACAAAACAGTGAATCGAGTTTTAGTGGGCATTTAGTGTTTCAGCTCCCAGCTGGCTTCCTGTTCAGTGGTAATCTTTGGCTATGAACCCTCGTATTGCATTCCTTTGTCGCCATTATAGTTTATGCACCTCATTGGTGCCTTAGACAGTTGTTCATAGCAGTAGTTAAACTTGCCCACAAAAGCCCTGACCCATCTTCAGCCGGCTGTGTGAATGTGCAGCTCTCAATGCAGAGCCTGGGTTGACGAGGTAGATGTACAAGATGCAGCATTTTAATGCAGGTGTATGCTACAGTTGAAATACCGTACTCTCATGTTTATTAGTGTGTTTTTCTATTAATGGCTTTGGCTGGTAAATGTAATGGTTCTTCTAAATCTGCTGCAGGAGTCTTGGTTTGCTGTGTGTGTCACAGTGCTGACACTCCTTCTTTGGTCTACAAAGTTTAACCAGCATCTTTCCTGGAGGGAGTTTATCAAGAGAACCTCGGTGATGATGAATGGGCGTGACTCAGACCCAACAAGTTTTGTTTCATCTACCCCATCCACATTGATCCATCTCATGAAGTGTGCCCGAAGTTCCTGTCGCCTCTGAGCTTTGCTGACTGCAGGAAAGGTCACAGCAAAGTATGGATAGGCAGTGCAGGGCTTGAAATTAAGATTGAAGGAGCAGGAGCTAAAGCCAGCTCCTGTGTGTCATGAATCACCCAGTGACCAGGAGCTACCGCTGAGTAACCAGGAGTGAATACCCACCGCAAATCTAGCTTCCACATGAGATATACACTTTAACGTTTTGCCCATTATGCATGATCCATTATGCTGAAATCTGTATTAGATGTGCCTAATTTGTCTTTATGAACATTTTCAAATAGTCAAAGTTAATTACACATATGCATGTTGGTAAGGAACAGTTGGCCTGGGAAGCCAAAAGTAGCTGCTCGTAGCTGTTGGTTTCAAGCTAAGCAGGGTCTCCTAAACATGAAGCTGGCGCTAAATAGCTCCCGTCTCCCAGCAATTTCGAACCCTGTCTGGTGCACCCTTATCCCTGCTATTGACTCCATTAACTGACTCCCATTTCTATGTCAAATACAAGGCTCAGGGGCAATCCATACCCAAGGGGAGATAGAATTTTGAAGAGTGACAGCAGCCTGGATGCCAAGTACATGGAGCAGGGTGCTCTGGATGCACTTCTCCCTTTATGTACTATTGACTACCTCCGTGGCAGTTGACCAACTCCTTTTAATAAGTGCTGGGGTGGGTGGAGCCTACAATAGTTCCTTGGGGGGAATTCAGGACAAACATAGATGACCATAACACTTAAGGGGATCTTACAGGGACTCAAAATGGGCATGGCATGGGACTGGAATGTTTTGCTTCAGCTGTACTTTTTTCATTCACCTTAGGATAACACATTTCACAAATAATAAGTGCCAGATACAGTCACATGACACTGGTCTGCACAAGACATGCTGACAAATGTTTGCTATATGTCACAGATCATTCCACAGGCTTCCTTCCTATACCTTCACCCACTGAAGGTGTTGGAGCACAGTGCTTATTCAAATGAACTTGATCAAATTAGGTCGATTTCCTCTAAATGTGGTTTCAAAAGATGAGTTTGAAAATCTGCTTATAGTTTGGATCCTAGTGCCGTCCAGGTACACAATGACTCCCCTGTGTTCAGATCGTGTGATGTATACATGATCCATATACCTTAACAAACAACAGTCATGATCGTATGCCACAGGTTTAAGAAGTAGCTCACTATTGACTGTAAAGAGCAAAGGGGCTTTTGTTCTTGCACTTTTAGTTATTTATAGGAAGATATGCAATTTAACATGTTTCGGGTGATGGGCACCAAGTGGAACTTGCCCAGGTCCCATTATCTGGTGGAGTCCAATTGAAGATTAATACAAAGGCATTTTTCGCAACACTGCATCAGGCAGTACAGGTGGAAACTAGTGAGTCGCCAGCAGAAGGCCAGGGGCATGGGAGTGGGATGCGCGATGAGTGTTTCTGACTGCACCGCTGTGTGGTATAACAGCATTGAGGCTTCTTCAGAGAGCTGAGAATGGAGTCCCCACCGCAGGCCACTACACCTTGGTCTGCAAGTGAATAAAAAATGACAACAGAAGAAGGGATACTCGGAATATGGGCACATCTCTTTCCCAGCAAACCTTAATGAATGTTTTGTTACTGTATGCTGAAAACTGTGGCAGTATACGATAAACATACCTAATACAATCCAGCTGTTCTCATGCATTTTACTTACTCCAGTAAAGCAACATAGAGTAGGCTGCTTTAATGCATATATATCACAGACACAAAAGGCGCCTCTTTGCACGTGCTTTGAAAGTATGCATGCACTCAGGGACTGCGTTGCATTTGAAATGGGTACTATCATGGAACACCTGTCTGTTGTAAAGGCAAGTCCACTCTAAATGCTTGCACAGGCTGGAACTCTCGATGGTGAAACGTTTCATTGGAATGCAGTGGCTTTGGCTATATGTTGCCACCATGACTTCATAACTAATCTGCTTATTGGGGGTGGGGGGGAGCATATAGCTGAAAGTCTGTCCTGGCACTGTGAAGGTACTAGAACTAGTATGTAGAGCAGGGGCCTGCACACCCCAGCTCTCCAGATGTTTTGGACTACACATTCCATGATCCCTCTCCATTGGCATACTAGCTAGGGCTGATGGGCATTGTACTCCAAAACATCTGGAGAGCCAAAGGTTGCAGGCCCCTGATATAGAGGCTCTCTTCAATTAAGCTGAGAGCATCCACGTTCCCTTTATGCGAGGGCACTCTTTCCTAGACTATGCTTTTGTATCTTACTATTTGCTCCCATCAGGGATGGATGCAAGAGATGGAACTTGTCCTTCATAATGTGTTTGTATGCATGTTTGTGTGTTGTCTTATCTGCATTGAATAATAATTGTAATTTAGTATTACCGATAGGAATCTATGTACTCTCGAGTGACTGTGCGTGTGCCTATTACAGGATTTATTGTCTTGCTGCTATTTACTTTAGGCCAGCTAGATTCGAATGCTAACATCCTTACACTTATTACTATTATGGCGATTAATTCGCCGTGAACGCCTGTGTCTCCAAAATTGTTTAAATGAGCTCATACGCTCCTTGTTGCAGAATTCTCTGATTCGTAGTCTGCCCGCACTACATTTCCCAGCACCCCGGTCCTGAAAAACACGTCGCCGGTGCATTTGACAGTCCGCTTAGTTCCGGTTCGTGTCTGGAGAGTGGTAGGAGAACATGCCCTTTACACAGGTAGCCTCCCCGCTCCCTGCTGACTTATGATTTCTGCCACCGGCCTTGCTACTCTCACGGCAGAGCCATCAGAACGGACCCCTGCCTACGCTTGCCACACAAATAAGACCTGGGTGCACACATGCTATTAGACCCTTGTTTGGCCCACAGTCCAGATTTTGCACATACATCCTGTTACCCTGCCTCGTGGCATAATCATGCCTAGTAAATCCCTACATATGCTCCTTGGGGCAACCACTGTCGAGAGCACGCCTAGGAGTAAGACCTGTGAAACAAGCCTCACAGACAACTCATGTCGGCAACACCCCGCCTGCTCACTGGACGCCCCTCCCCCATGAGGCTGTTTCTGCCCCACAGCAAGCTACCAGACAGCCAGTTGTCACCCAAGCCACTAGCCTGCTTGTTGCTTAATGCCCGGTCTCTGGCCAGACATGCTACTTAGGTGGCTGATTACATTACTGATTCTAGCATCAATATTTGTGCCATTATCGAGACCTGGCTCCACCCTGCCGCTGGCTCTGTCATTGGCTTGGCTATACCTCCTTGCTTTTAAGACAATGCACGCCGACTGCCAGCAGCGGATAAGAGGGGGGATAGCCATGATCTATAGGTCATCCCTTCAGCTCCAGCAGATTGCCAATGTTGCCATAGCAAACTGTGTTTTTCTCCTTTGCAAAATTTATGATGGACGCTAATACCACCATCAATATCGCCTCATTTATCGTCCCCCTAATACAATGCCTGCTTTCTTGATGCATCTTAGTGATACCATTCTCCCTCTTCTCAAACCAGCAGCTAAACTAATTTTGCTAGGAGATCTGAATTTGGGTCTTGAGGACCCTACAGATGAAGCAGCTCAACACACCAGTGCCACATTGACGGTACTAGGATTCTCCCATTGGGTGCAATCCGCAACACATAGTAAGGGAAGGACACTTGATTGGGTGGCCTCACAAGATGCAGACCTACAATGTTTTGATATCGCCACATGCCCCTGGGCTGATCACTTCTTTCTGCATTTTTCCATTCCTGGCACTATTAAACACAAAAGTAATCAAGATCCTAGGGTCTGGGTTAAATGTAGGATCTTGCGCAAGCTCACACCAGATGCCCTAGAACCATTTACTTCACCTATGCTCAAGGACTTAACTGACCTTACAAGCGCCTATTGTAATATGCTGACCAAGGCAGTGAATCAGATAGCCCCAGAAAAGTCACGTCTTGTTAAAAATAACACATCCATAGCCTGGTTAACCATAGGGATTCACAAACCTAGGGGCCTTAAGAAGAAGGCCTTTCGAAATTTGAAGAATTATCCATCTACTAGCAATACATTGGACTATTCCACTTTGGCCAAACAGTATAAAATGGCCCGCTATGAGGCAAAGAGAACATTCTTTGCCAATAGAATTTTGAAGGCACCCTCTAACACTAAGGAGTTGTTTAGGATCTTAAAGGAACTTGAGACTCCATGCCCTATCACAACAGAAGTTGTTAAGGACACTAACTGGTGTACTAATATACAGGAAGCAATGCGAGGAAAAATTGAAAAGATCAGAAAGAATACCACACTAAATTACACTGTCACTGACTTCATGCAAGATCCTATGATCTGTGATCTTTCTCCACATATCGCTGCACCTTTCTTTTTCAAGGAGGTATCAGAAACGGAAGTGGCAGCAGTACTGTCTAGCCTTAAACCCACCACATGTAAGGGGGATATCTGCCCTGCAGTGACCGTTAAGGCCTATGCATTCCAACTAATTCCTATAATAACCACATTTGTTAACTGCTCCTTTCAAGAGGATGAGGTACCTGGATCCATCAAATAGGCATGGATCTCTCCTCTTTTGAAAAAGCCATCCCTCGCCCCAGCCCTACCAGAGAACTACCACCCTATTACTAACATACCTTTCCTTCTCAAAATCCTAGACAGGGTGGCATACACTCAGCTTCAGGGCTTCCTGGAAACTCACAATCTCCTAGGATATAAACAGTCATGCTTCAGAAAAGCACACAGGATGGAATCTACACTACTGGACCTTAAATCCAACATCTTACATAATTTCGAGGAGGGCAGCACAGTTATGCTTATGCTGCTTGACCTGTACTCTGTGTTTGATGTAGTGGATCATGACATACTGATCCAGAGACTCTGTGATACTGTTCTTTTCTCTCCTAACACAGCCAACTGGGTCACATCATTTCTCTCTGGCCGAATGGCTACATTATTCTGTAGTGAGGCCATGGCTTAAAGCTATTTGGTGACATGCAGTGTGCCACAGCAGGCTTGCATCTCACCCACCCTGTTCAACATCTTCATAACCCCTCTTTTTAACATGGTGGATAGGGAGGGCACCCTGTATGCCAACTATGCTGATGACACTCAGTGTCTGATACGCCTAACTGGGAACTACTCCAAGGATACTATTTCCGTCAACCAGGTGTTCAGCCACATTGAATCCTGGATGAAGGACAAGGGCTTGCATTGAAAACCAAGATGACAGAGTTGATGATTGCGTGCACTGTTGGACAGACAAAGAAACTTGGGGCTGAATACCAAGCCTTTGACATCACAGGCTGCGAAATTAAGACACTCAACAAAGTGAAGACCTTGGGGTGGTGCTGGATCAGGAGCTCTCTATGAAAGCACACATTAGAAGCCTAGTATCCATTACAGGATACTATCTGAAACTGTTGTCTCAAATCAGGCCCTTCCTGAGCAGATCCAACTGTGCCTTGATCGCTAGAGCGATTATCGGGGCCTGTATAGACTACTGCTCGAGTCTCCTGCAGGGCGTGGGAACTGGTCAGACTACAGGTCATTCATAATAACGCGGTAAGAGTGGTTGAGTGTCTTACAAAATCTGACCACGTCTCTACTGCGAGACGCAATCTCCACTGGCTCCCAGTGGAAAAAAGAGTGGCCTTTCGGACACTCTGTATCACACACCAATGCTTGCACAGAGATGTCCCCAAATATCTGGCCAAAAAAACTAGTCGGGCTGCCGGATAGAAGGGTTCTGTGATCTAACAACTCAAATCTTCTGCTCATTCCTAAGGCAAAACTACCCATTGTCGCACAGAACTCCTTTTTCCACGAAGCCCCCAGGCTCTGGAATGAGCTCCCACCAGATCTGAGAGCCTGTAGTAGCATTCGGGTACTAAAGACACTCCTCTTCTGCTAATCTTTCTCGTCGCCTACTCCCGTCCATGATCCTATGTTCAGATTTGGCTGTGTTCTATCTGTTTGTTGTTGTGCTCTTATGCCTATGGGCCATGTCTACGCACTCTATAAAATAAATAAATAAACAAATAGTGCTGTTAGAGAGGATATGGTAACATTATTTTGCCCATTCTATGGTATTGTGAGAAGAAATGGCTGCAGCCAGCTCTGAGATTAGTAGAGGTTTGAAACTGCAGAGATGCCTGTATATTGTGTTGGCAGAGTAATCTTGATTTTATGATTTTTGCAGTATCAAGTTAATTGAAAAGGGCACAGTCTTTTAGAGCCATACATCTGCATGCCCCGGGATGATTATTTATAAGGCAGCTGGTCTCTAGGCACGTTCGTTCTGCAGTAGCAGTGGCTCTAATAGTATGAAATGTGTAGATTCTATTTTGAGTCTTTTTAGACTAGCATCGTGTTCTTTGTATGGAAAAGTATATTCTGTTTTAGTGGTGTACTACCTGGACAATATATGATGTATTTTTGATTGAGGAACCTGTTCTCTGGATTTCTCCCGAAATAAACCTATGATTGATTTATTGGTCGCCCCTTTCCTGTATCTGCTTGAGACTGAGGGGCAGATTTTAGGCACCCCTTGGTGAGTGGGAAATCCTTTCCCACAGGCCCCAAGGAGCTCAAAAAAGGGAGTTTCTCTTGTTAGGAGTAGGACTCTCCTAGCCAGTGACGCTGAGGAGGGTTCTCCAATGTTCCCTCCATTTAACCCTTGAACGGCTATGAGACGAGTGGCATGGACAAGAAACACTGAGGTGGAGCAACAGTGTTTGCCTGGAAGGTTAACTGTGGAACATACAGTTCTAGATGCAAGTTCTAGGTGCATGAGGTGAATTGTTGTGGGCATGTTTTTACAGTACGGGGTGACAGACTGAAAGTGGGCATTACAAACGCTGAAATGCAGGCCACTGCTTCGCTATAAAGGATGAGTTATGTTTGTTTTTCGTAGAAAGTTGAATAGTAAATTCTTAAGGAGATTTCCTGGGATTAAACGTCCCCGGAGGCAATTGATGATTTCTCTAAATATTTCAGTGGAATGAAGAGTGTGATTGTGATGTTAGAAGAATTAAAGCAAAGGTATTGCATGTGCCCACCCTATGGGAATATGACACTGACACTCTTTCCATCATACCTGTATTTGCCAGGATAACGTGTATGTGCTTTCCCGAAAAAAAGGGTAAGCGTTTAAGGTTGATATTGGCATTCAGGGTAGTAACTGATTCCAAAACCAGATATTCTGCAAGTGATGGAGAGTTCCTTTCTTTATTTGTGGGTCATTTAAAACTTCATGCAGTGAGTCAAGGACAGTCAGTTTGACCTTAGAACAGACTTAGAGGCTCCTTGTGAAATTCTGTCAGTTAGTGGGATGTCCAGACTGCAGTAAATTTGAGTTGTGGGATCGTTCAATTACTGTGCGCTAGTTTCCGCTCTCGTTTTCTCTACAATCTTCTACTAAAGGAGAAGCCGTGGCAGCGAGCAAATTCTTCCCTCAAACTTCCCACAGAGTTTGGAATCAGTGAATAATAAGTTATAGGTTTGGGAAGGTGTCTTGCGCTCTAACCACAATCTAAATATTGTTATAGTCCACTGTTAACAGCTTAAATGCCAGTAAAATAAATTTTCGGTTGAAATAATGTCTTTTTAATTCCTTGTAAAGTAGTCAGCGACACGTGTTTCGACCTTAGGTCGTTTTCAAGGCTGTTTGTAAATCCGCCCATCACTAACAATAACATAAATCATGTATAGTAATCACAAGGATATTGAAAAGAAAAAAATATAATAATATATACATTCCAACAGTATTTTAGAGAATGTAGTTATCACAAATTAATCCAATTCAAAAACCATACCATATTGTGTCAAACATCAGGTCAGGATGGAGTAGTGAGTTCAAGATGGTAGAGAAAATGTTGCAGAAAATGGAAAGAAACCATATATTAGCATATCCCCAATATCTTCTGTCCATATTACAAATGATTGTAGCCTCTGGCCTATCATATGTTTTGAACAATTACCCTAAAAATATTTCTTCATGCACCCAATGTGACTGTAGCATGTGAAATAATATTACGCTGTCGACTGGTTAAATTGCACCAGTCTGCTGGAAGGACCTTTGTGGATATCTCACTAATTTGCTTTAAGTAAATGTTCAAAATTTTCCAAGAATTCTTCAACAATAATAATAAGTTCAATTAGTTGTAACCACAAAATCTTTTATTTAGAAATCTGCATTTGTCTGAGGCCTTTAGCAAGCATTATATTGCCCAAATTAGTGAGATATCCACAAAGGTCCTTCCAGCAGACTGGTGCAATTTAACCAGTCGACAGCATAATATTATTTCATACCTCCCTTTGCAACGGGGAGGAATCTGGCGACAGGACCAAATACTTTACTAAGTTTAAATTACTGAATTAACTTACAGCGTAGTGCCCACTCTATTCTTACTTTGGACTGTAGCATGTGAAGCCATCCTATCAGGACAAATCTATTAATTGCGACATCTAATCCCATTTTTGCAGTTAACCATTCCAAATTGCGTGACTAAAAGTTTCCTAAATATTAGTACTCATAGTGAATTAATCAGTCATTGTCTTTTTCATCTATGAGAGAGACCAAATATACCTTTTGTATAGCTTGCTGAATTGCAAATATTTCAGTTAAACATGGAATTCCAATAACCTACCAACCTGTGATGAGTGTCAAATTATTCTCAATCCGTTTACCGCCAACAATTTCTATAGAATCAAATTCAAGCATCAAATTCTGGCTTCCATTAGCCCCAACCAGCTGTATAGAATATGAAATGATACTCAGAAAATATGAGATTAATATGGTGACCAATCACATCCAATCCGATTGCCTCATACACCAAATATATATACATATATATTCACTAGAAAAAACTTTGTTAGAGGGACGTTATGGTTAAGTTGCACTACTAAAAACCTGTGAAATTCACTAAAAAAACTTTACAAATGTGACATAATGGTTCAAAGTACAATCGAAAAAAACCCTGAAATTCGACAGTTATGGTAGGCTAAGCAACCATAACTGCCCGCACCACTGTGCACTGCTAACACTAACACCCAGGTATATTAAGTCGCTCCTTGTCGCTAGTTCAGCGTAGGGACAGAGCGGCCCTGGCCTGTCATCCCATAACATTATAATGGACAGGCAACCGGTCACCAGCGGTTGCATTTGGCGTGGAAAGAAGCCGTCACTCGGCATCTGAAAACCATGGCACGCACAGTACGGCAAAATGTAGCTAGGCGGAAAACGTAAGAGAAAATCTGTGTCAATACCCAACCTTTAGGAAAAATGCCAAACATGACATTTTAAAGAAATATTAGAGTTCACCATGGGTACATATAAGGACACCCTGCAAACGCAGATAAACAGCAGCTACACAGTGAGATGGTAATTCAGTTATGGAGGCAGCATGAATGGACAAGCAAGAAAAAATTACATGGCGACAAGACCAAAACAACATGCAACCTGATACACAAAGCTATGTGGGCAAGCATAACATTTCAAAGAAAAAGAAATAACGGTCACCAACGGTGACTCTAGTCTTAGCCTGCAAACGCGAACAATGTACACTCTTTGTTATTGGAGGAAAATTACAACTGCGCAAAAATATAATACTTCAGTTACATTGTCACAATTAGTGTACAGTCGTCAAAATTAAACTTACATCATCTTGACAGCCTCCATTATTTTTGCCAAAGTCAGACAGCAAACTGTTCGCATCAAAGAATGTTCGTGAACTGATATTTCATGTTCCTTACAAACGTTTTTAGAATACAACCTTATCAAATAGTATTTATTTTTTACAAGCTTTCATTCCTTGCGTAGCTTTTAAACTTTCCCTTTCGCTCAAGGTCAAAAAACAATAGTCCCTTATGAATTGACTTGGATGCGTGGGCCTACTGAGCTTGCAACCAAAAAAGCAAATCAACTGACCTTCACTCAGAAGGCAAATACATTCTCACTTTGCAACAACATATGAGCATCCTATCATGAGAACCGCTACTCCTATACGCCGCGTAAACCACTGTTTCTATGAAACACTGCAGGTGGCCGCCCAGATTTCAAAACATAGGACGCCAGTCCAACTTCCATATTAATCTGAAAACATTGTAACACAGACGCAGGCATTGGTCGCCGTGCATTGAGCACCAACTTCCACTTTACCATATGAATTTGGTGGCAAGAAAACACCGCTTTTTCAATTTTCTGCGGCCACATTCCATTCCAACCTAAGTAAAGCTCACCTTCGGAAACAGTATTTCATAATTGTAACAAGTGCATTAGTGTCTTGTTTTGTATGTGTTACCGGCGATGTCCGTGTACACCAAAATATGAAGAAAATATGGCGGCGGCCGTGAAGAAATCTGACGCACTTCACGCTGTTCCACAACCAATCAGTGAAAGCGCCACATGTCCACGGACATGACGCTATGGATTAGCCAATCGATTTCTTGTGCGCGGAGCGAACAGGGAAGTGCGACCGCGGAGCAGACATAGATATCACAAATTTTTCCAGACCTACTTTTTCATCATTTCGAAGAAAAGTACTGGACGGATTTTCACCAAATTTACAAAAGCACGCTTTCCAGACCAAGCCACTGCTCCTGCTGCAAATTTGGTGAAAATACGTCCAGCGGTTTGGGCTGTAGGCATGCGCAAAGATCTTTCCCCATTCAGTCTATGGGAAAAAAAGACATTTTGGGAACCCCCCTATAACTTTGCCCCCCCGGACCAAACCTCAACAAACCTTGCAAAAAATTCAGGATGGGCCATATACTTTTTTTTGCAAAGTTTGGTGAGGATTCGTCCAGGGAGAGCGAAGTTATAAGCCTCCCAAAAAGGGCTCTTCCTATGGAAACAGCAACTTAACCATAACTACACGGCCACTACCGTGGCCATGTAATAAATATATATATATATGTTGGGCAAGATATCCCTTCGCTATTCACATATTTCCAAATCAGTCGAGATTCATTTCCCTTTAAAGTGACTATCCAATCAAACAAAGCACACTTCAAACTGATATCATGTGTGCAAGTCGCTATGTCCTCATAATTAACATTAGTTACTCATTCAGTTATGAAGGCCGCGCCTTTACCTGTTAGACAATTCCAATCCAGGGATCAATCCCTATCGGCATGTAGCAGGTCAGTGCCTATGTAATTAGCCTCTCGGCTGGAGCAAAGAGTTCCTCCTGCGAAAACCTGTGGGAAGAGGACCAATTTGCGTAATGATGTCACGTGCAATAACGCGTGACGTCAGATGTAAACAAACCATTCTGCATACGTCACTTCTGACATTTTTTTGAAATTCAAATTTAATTTTAGTACCGTAGCTTTATTCCTTTAAGCACTTCCAAAGCAAGCATTATTCTGTCCATAACAACTCTAGTTACCCGTGTATCCTTAAATATAAACTTGTTGCCATTACTAGGACCGTGCCCTTGCCGTATGCATTCAGCCTTGAAGCTACGACACTCATATTTTCCATCAAGTACAAAATATCAAACTGCAGCCTTACTACATAATCTAATCATAACAGTTCTGATTGCTCATGTATTCCTAAATATGAACTTATTATACCATTGCTAGGATCGTCCACTTTCCCTAAGCATTCTACCTTAGAGATATGAAACTCACATTTTTGCCAACAGTTACAAAATTTACTCAATTTAGTTGTGAGTATAATTTGAGGTAGATATTATGATGTGATGTAATTATAACTCCAATTCCTGGAATGCCATACTCACAGAGGGGACTGAAGCCTCACTGCATAGTTAATAATCACAAGTGAATGTCAATGATTCAATATGTATATAAATGAGAAACCACTGTTCCCCATTCTTAGTTTGTTGTGATTTGAACACAGATAGAATGGCTTCACAGCTCAACCAGACCCTACAAAAGGTGTTTGCTGGTACCCCTTCCTATTAACCATTAGGTTGATATAGGCATGACCTCAGAGTGATTATTCACAAAAAAACATGCATTTCATGATCGCAATTGAGGCCAGCAAAAGTACTTCTTAAATACCAAACTAACTTGGATTCCATTTGCCTTAAATTAAGCTTAAGGTTGCCACCTCGTTTTCCACAAATGGCCAGACCTAGACTCTGGCTGCAGGAACAGGATTTTCATGTTGTCTACTTACTGGGGAAGAGGAATTATATTGCGGTTTGACTGTCCAGATTGACCACGAGGATGAAACAGGAGGAAGAAAGAGAACGAGTGGTGCTTAGTTTAACATCTAGGAAATCAGCAATACATTCTGTAGCTCTTCCCTCTTTTTGATCATGCATATCGGAGCATCTCTGTTCCTTCTGCTCATGTTGAGAACATGTTGAAGCCGGGTTTGTGGCTCAGTGGACCAATACAACCACTACAATGATCTATGCTTGACCTCACTGTCTCAGTTTCAAATCCTAGCAGGTCCACTCAGGGCTTCATCCTTCTGAGGTTGATAACGTGAGTACTTATGAACTGGGTAACAATAAATGTCTCTTATCTGTCAGTAGTATCAAGAAACCCCTGTGAGGCTGAACATCTGCTCTGCAAATACACCTGTTAAATTCACCCCCAGACTGTTCACAGGGTTCATGTCCCATTGTGATGACTTGTAAACTTAACAGGAAGACCATTTTATGTGTTGATCTGCAGGTCCTTATAAAACATACAGGTCATCTATCATTTCTGAAATCATCAGTAACACTAAAAGTGCAATTGTGTTCTACTCTCTTGATTTCTTGTTGCATTTCGCCAAATTCCCAAGGAAGCGAAATCTAAATCACACCATGTACAACAGCTTTTGGCTCATTCGGATACTGAATTATGCCCTATGGGCAGGCTTCTCTAGCGGCTGCTGCATTTGTGAGGTATCTAATGCTGAGTGTATGAAGTTTGAGGATATCATGACACTTTTACAGGTTTGGGAGTTAGAGGAAGACAGGCCTAAAGGTTGGAGGAATTACCTGGTCCGGGTCTCTCCTGATGTAGCTTCTATACTACCTTTCTGCCTGTAACTAAGAGAAATGAAGAAGTCTTTTCTACTCTACACCTCTTGTGTGAAAGGTAACATTAATATACTGGTGGGGAGGTCAAGAGCACTGCTTTGCAGAGAGGTTGTGGAAAGTTGGACACACACCTTCCCCGGAGCTTTTTATTTGGGAAAAGTGGCATCATTACACTTAATGCAGTCTGCCCCCCACCCCAGTATCTGTTTGCTGTTGATGGACAGGTTTCAGCCACTCTTCATTGAGACGCAAATCCATACTCTTGATTTTGTTGCTTGCTGACGCGGGTTTTAGTGCAGGGATCAGGGCGTAGAGGGAATCACAGGAAGAAGCTGCAGACGCTCACACTGTCAATGAGGCCTGGCAGTCAATCCATACCTGCCTACATTAGAGAACCAAAAACCCTGAGAATTACGTCACCCAAGCTACGCACACCAACCACGCCCTCATATTTAAAAAAAACACGACTACCAAGAAACATGAAAAAGTTTTAAGAAAATAGGGCAGTTTTCCCCCAAACTAACAATTGCAATAGAAACAGGAAAATCTGGCAAATGAGTCAACTTTTGTTTTCTTCCTCGCCAGACAATGCATTTCTTTCCCTTTAAAAAGGGACTGTAACTTTATACACAATGTTCTGCACTCACCCATGTTTACATAAATTCTATAACTTGACAACGAGACCACTAGCATTTCAGGCACAGTCATGTAATGTTCAGCTCAAAATACCATGAGCCAGATTGCAGAAACGTTTATTTTTGCATCGTGTCCTTGCCCAGGCAGCAATTTGCCTAATGCAAGAAGGTCTATTGCTCATTTACAGCTCATGGTGTCCTGAACGGCCATAAACCCGTAGACTCCATGCTCTTCCCCTGAGACATAAAAGAGCATAAACACCCTGAGTCTCCGGGCTCAACCCAGAGGTTAGGCAGGTATGAGTCAATCATCCAAATGTATTCTATAACCTCCCTTTTTACAGTAGTGTGAGTAAAGCATACTTTTATCTCGGATACTATAAAACATGAAAAAGGCATAAACAGTTGTACATTTTGTATCTTGATCTTCCCTCTAAAACAGGCATTAACAGTTTCATTCATAATAATAAACTCGAATTTCTAACTCACCCCAAGGCCCTCCCGTTGGCACACTTACAATTTATGTACTCTTTTCTGGAAGGGATTTCCTCCCTTTTCCCAGCCTCCATGCCCTCCAGATGAAATATGCAACAGCAGAGTGTATTTGCTCGGGGTGTGGGGCTAAACCAAGTTCAAGAGCATCGTTGCTTGTGGTTGTGCCCCATCTGCTGGACAGGGGTACTAAGCACTCGACTTTCACTCATCAGCAGCGGGTTCAGAAAAGAAACAATGTGCCTCTTTTTCATTTTCACTGTCATCAGAGGGTCACCATCCTGTACCTTTTCTCACTTAGCTGCCGGGATAGCCGAGAGATAATGATCCCAAACTAAACTGTAGACATAGGGCTCATCATAAGTTCCCCGGTATCCTGCCAGTAATTCTGGTGGGATACTGGGAAACTACTGTACCATCTCCGCTGCCCAATATGCCGTTATTACCGGAATATTACGGGAGGCACAGATTCCAGTAACTCCCCATTTCATGGAGTACCATAGGACTCCATGGGATGGGTTGCCCAAATCACTGGCACTGTTAGTACTGGTGATTCAGGCATTTATCTGCCAGTAGGTGGCTGATCTACTGGCAGGTAAATCCTGCTGGTAGATCAGTACCCCTACCAGCAGACATGTTGGCCGGTCCAGAAAGGTGCCGGTATACGTTGTTACCAGCACTTTATTTCTGGACCAGCCAACTCAAAATGAAGGACTAACTCTTCATTAGCCTTGATACCACTGCTGTTATGTTATCTTCCATATTTAATTCCTCCTCAGCTTGCAGTATTAGAACAGCATAGGGTGTGATTCACATCATAACATTTCCTAACCCCCTTGCATTCTAAAAGTTTGGCTTTACAACCGCAAGACAACTCCTAGTAATGGGAGGCTGGGAAATACCACAATGCAGCCAAGCCCAAAAAGCAGAAACCCTGCTACACCTCACAAGCCTTGCAGCCATCAAAGCTTATGTTGTCCCTGCAATTGCATTTAAACACTAGCCCTTGAAAATTGTGGTCAACTATGCAGAGGTTACTGCTAATGTAAAGAGAGTAGGTTATAAGTTATATAACCAGTGTTATTAGCCATTAGGTAAATGCTTTTAGACCTTAAGGCTAGGATTTCGTATGAGTTATTTGACCATAGTATTCATGTATATGTTGAAACTGTTTATGTTTTTGTCCTTCTTTGCATTGTTTGAATGGTTTTATGTTTTGTTGCTTATTGCATGTTTGTTTTGGTGTGCTTTGTTCTGTTTATATTTGCATCTGTTTGCCTATGGGCCGAAGGCGCTTTATAAATGCATACATAAATAATTATGTTTAATACAGCACAGAGCTGGACTCAAAGCTACCTGATCAACAATAGTCTTTTCACCCAGTTCCTACTGATGCAGGCCACTGGGCGTATTTTATTTTAAATATTCTCTGGTAAATCCAAGGATGATCATTGGGTATGGCCTCAAATTCCTGCCTTGTATATGACAGTTGGTGTTGGTTTAATTATTAAAGCCCCAACTGCCATATTTAAGGATTTCCCAACAAGCTTAACCTTGAATCTCTTAACTCCTCCCATGGGGCCACTCAGGATAATCCTGCTATTTCTCCCCTGCACTGTCGTCCACTTTAAGTTAATAAAAAAAGTGAAGCTCTAAATAATATAAGGACATTCCCCAAATACTTACCATCAATTGTAACTCTTTACCAAACACCAGAACCTTAGTTTTCCTTTCAAGGACGACCAATTTATTCTGGCTACAAAATAGAAGGAATGCTTCAAAAGTTCTGTGCACTGCTGTTTCTGTCTGGATTATCAGTAGATTTTCATCTGCAAAGAGAAGCCGGAGTGTCCTGACCACCCACCTTGGGAACACCTAACCCTGATCTTGCAGGAATTACTCCTGTGCCACTCAAAAATAAGTTGAGCCGGGTGGGGCCAAGACAATTGCAGCCTCACTCCCATTTCCCTTGGAAAGTTTGGGGTACATTCTTCATATTTTCGCCTCATTTAGGATTCATAGACCTCACAAGCAACCACTTCAGCAGGTTGATATAGGGGCCGGCAAGGCTCCCCATGCTTAAGGACTACTCAGAAAATCTCCCTATTTACATAGCTATATCCTGTCTCAGATCAGTTATTTTCACATATTTTGCTGTAATTGAAGCACTGATCATTTTTACCAATAGTATGAGTGCCACCATTCAGCTTTGAGTTTTGAGGAACTGTTTTGTATTCATGTAAGCTCCTAAGCAGGCTGCTGAGAGGAGAGTCCCAATTGCTTCCACTGGCTTGGGACTTTAAAATCCCCCAAGGTGGAAAAGCCGTGTCCACGAGCAGTCCCAGCATAAAGTCTGGGTGTGAAGGCTGCTGAGAGGAGGGTCCCAATTGTTTCTACCTGCCTGGGACTTTAAAATCACCCAGGGCGGTGAAATCACAGTTAAGAGCGGCCAAGAGAAGTCCCTGTAGTTGGCACTGTGGTCTTTCCTCACCCCATGGGACGTTCTGCTGAAAGGTTTTACAGAGCTTCGGATGCTGGTATTAACTTGAGGTCTGTACCGTGCAGTGCAACCCACTTGGCGATCTGTATGCAGAGACGACGACTGCCTGGAGTCGGCAAGGGACCTGGGAGATAGGAGTATAATCAAATGGGCCAGATTGGTGCGAATGGGTTGAGCGAACCCACTTTGAAGTGAAGCTGCACTGGGCAGTTTTGGCTTTGTGGCTTGCTGTGTCTCTTAGGCTGAGTAGTGTGGGCTTCCCCCCTGCTCTTGTACCTGAAACCTGTCACCTGTGATAGTGAAATGATAGTACAGACCATAACCTTGCTTTGTGGAAAAATTGTGGCCGTAGGCCTTTTTATTTTTTACAGAAATAATGCCACACAATAATCATGCCAGCAAAACATCCTTATCAATCGCTTTTGGGCACCTCGTGTCCAGGGTTATGGATGCCGAGCCTTCCCTTAGGCTATTTTTCGTTACCCTGTGGCATCCCTTCCTGGACACGTGCCGCCGCCTACGACTTTTTTCTTCTATCTTGTACCGTTGAGGAGTACTTGGCGTTCCTGATCCTGCTTGCCTACGACTTTTTCTTCTACCATGTACCGATGAAGAGTACTTGGCGTTCTTGATCCTGTTCCTTTTCTTTCTGCCGGGTGGGTTGGGTGGTGAAACGTTTCTTTTCCCAAGGTCCGGGGAGCCTACCCGAGTGAGGTGAGCTCCGGACCGGTTTGTGCCTCCTTGGTTCTCGCAAGGGTATTTATCCTCCCTGTCCCCTTTGATGTGTTGTTGGGGGCCGGGCTTCTTCCTGCCCCACCCCTCCCCCCTGCTGTTTTCTTCACACCTTTTGGTGCGTTCTCCTGGCAGCACAGAGGGTGGGGGCGCCGGTTTGGCTGCCCCTCTCTCTTTGTTTCCTGCCGTTTGTCTCCCCCACCCTGCGCCTAACCCCCCAGGCCCTCCATCGTGTCATACTCTGTATGACACAGGGCCTGGGGCATAGGCTGAGTAGTGTGGGCTTCCCCCCTGCTCTTGTAACTGAAACCTGTCACCTGTGATAGTGAAATGATAGTACAGACCATAACCTTGCTTTGTGGAAAAATTGTGGCCGTAGGCCTTTTTATTTTTTACAGAAATAATGCCACACAATAATCATGCCAGCAAAACATCCTTATCAATCGCTTTTGGGCACCTCGTGTCCAGGGTTATGGATGCCGTGCCTTCCCTTAGGCTATTTTTCGTTGCCCTGTGGCATCCGTTCCTGGACACGTGCCGCCACGCCTGAGTGGGTGCTGCTTAACCCGCTCAGGTCCCCCCAAACAGCGAACCTATTTACATCCGCGTGCTGCTAAAGCTTGAAAGATGTTGTCCGTAAATTTGCTCATCCCTTTATTGGATAAGTGCACCCCGTCCTGATGAAACCACTCTGGGTCATTTTGTGACAGCCCATGCCTTATGAAATGGAGACCCGTGCTCTTACAGTATTTTTCTACGGCTTTGTTCAGTTTTTTACGCGCTGTCTCAATGGCCTGCCGTCTGCATGCCCCATACCAAATTCTGCGGGTAATTATCTCTGACATGAAAATTTCAGTTTTCCACCAACAGTGGGCTATTGCCCTTAATGATTCGCATACGCTGCGCATCAGCTCACCCCTATTTGTCTTGACGAAGTCGTTTCCCCCTAAGTGGATGACCAGGTATTCAGGAGGGTCCCTGAACCCGATCAGGTCTGACAGCCGATCGTGGATGTCCTCCCAATGCATTCCTGGGAGGCCCCACCAGGACGTTATTGTCCGCTTAAAATGTAATCCTTCTCTGAAATCCTCGATCCACCTGCCTGCTCTTGTCACGAATGAATGGCCGACTATCCATGCTGATTTGTAGGGGGTCTCATCTGCGTGGATGGATGGGAGATGAATTATATCAAATACTCTCGCACATACTTCTTGAAACATTGTGACTTCCATCCCCCAATTTTCTTTACCCCTTTTGCCCCTAGCCCCCCTGCCCATGCAGAGGTGGCTGCCCCTATCCGGAAGGAGTGGGTCCCAAACTCTGCAGCATCCCACCCTGCTTTTGCTATCGTTTTCTTTAGTACAGCCTGGAATTGATACCTGCTGAGAGCCTTGCCGTCCCTATGTATCAGAAGCTGTCCCCCGACCTCAGGTCGAACCTTGAGAAACTGTTTGGTAATACACCTGGGGCAGTGATCCTTTTCACTAATGCAATTTAGCTCAATTGTCCGCCCCTTCCCACCTTGGTCCGTTTTTGATCTCCTTAGAAATATTGACATACCCTTAGAACCTAAGCTGACGTCGCTCCTCGCTAGCCCGTTTCCTGCCAACGTGTTACTTGCTACGAGCTCCCCGACCCTGAATGCACCGTAATATGCCAATGCGAATGCTGCCCTGAACAACCTACTCTCATAGCTGTCACTACATGTACTATGCAATAACTGTAACAATTTTATTACTTTCAAAAAATTCAAGGGCCTCCTGTTGTCTGGTTTCTTACCCTCTAACCTAGCCCACCCTTTCATTATGTATTTTAACCGTGGGCTCGTTGTTGGGTCTGCCAACCCAGCAACTTTTGCCGTATATGCGACTGCGGCCAAATGCGCTGCCGCCCAGCTTTTCTTCCTCCCTTGTGTAAATGCATTCCCCAAGAAGTCACACAAATTGGAAACTGTGATCTCACCCACATCCTTCAGTTTTGATTCTTTCAACACATTATTCACATGCTTTTTATATTGCTCACCAGTTTTGTACGTTATGGCATTTCTGGCCAATCTCTCCACTACTTGTTCTTGCGGCTTTTTCTCCTCTTCTGAGTTAACTTTGTGGCTAACCGACCTTTTTGCCAGGCTTCCAGTGGTACCCATGCCTTCTTTGGCGTGGGCGTTTTGATCCTTCTTGCATCCGGCCGCAATTCTCTGAACCTGTTCCACTGAAAACGAGACAAGGCATCACGACCACGTTTGCTTCACCGGCGATGTGTCTCGCCCTCATGCTAACATTGTTATTCAGACAAGCCAAAGTTATTGCCCTCATTAGTTCCAGGACCAGCGGGCAGGCAGCGTTTCCATTATTTATCACATGCACTACTGCCATGTTATCTGACCACACATTTAAATCCTTGCTATTTAACTTTGTCTCCCATGCACATAATGCCACCCAGATCGGGAATAACTCCAGTAGTTTAATGTTATTAGTCCATGCAGCCTCATGCCATGCCTCTGGCCACCTTTCTGCGCACCATTCTGTATCCAATATTGCACCAAAGCCGAAACCCCCAGCTGCGTCTGTGAACAGCACCCTTTCGCTTTCCTCGTTTACAGGTGTGCGCCAGATTACTGAACCATTGAAAGATTTTAAGAATTCTTCCCAGACCTCCAAATCTCTCTTTATTGCTCCACCGATCCGCACCCTGTGGTGTCCCACCTTGGCGCCTTTTGTTCTTTGTTCGACCCTTCTCTGGAATATTCTCCCTTGCGGTATAACCCTTCCTGCAAAGTTCAACTTCCCTGCTAATGATTGCAACTCTCTTACTGTGGCCTTGTTTCTCCCTTTCAGATTAGTGATCGTATTTAGCAATTCTGTCACCTTCTCTTCCGGGATCCTGCACACCCCTACCTGAGAGTCAATTTCAATGCCCAGAAATTGTATTACTTGGGTTGGCCCCATCGTTTTCTCTTCTGCAAGCGGAAAAACCCCATTCTTCTGTTAATGTCTTGAATTTCCGCAACGTATTCATACACAGCTCTGAATCTTTAGGACCCACAAATAGAAAGTCGTCTAGGTAAAGGACTACCTGCGCCCCCTTCAATTCCTTTGTAAGAGCCCATTGCAGGAAGGAACTCACCTTCTCAAAGTACGCACAAGAAATGGCGCAGCCCATGGGGAGACATTTATCTACGTAGTATTTGCCCTCCCAGTGCATGCATAACCATCTCTGTGATTCGCTCCTTACGGGCAATAGGCGAAATGCTGATTTAATGTCTGCTTTCGCCATCCAAGCTCCCCGCCCTGCTTTCCTCACTAACTGTACGGCTTCCAGAAAATCTGAGTAGTTTACCGACGACGCCTCTTGCGAGATGCCGTCGTTAACCGAAGCCCCTGGAGGGTATGAAAGGTGGTGAATCAGCCGAAACTCGCCTGCCTCCTTCTTTGGTACCAGGCCCAAGGGTGAACATATGTACTCCTTAAAAGGGGGGCGATTATAGGGGTCCCCCATCCTCCCCAGCTCAATTTCTCTTCTGATTTTTTTGCCCACCAACTCTCTATTTTCCAACGCAGATTTCAGGTTTTTTGGAGTGTCCTGGGAACCCTGCCCACTAAATGGAATTGTAAAACCTTCTTCAAAACCTTGTCTTATGGTTTCTGCACCTTCCTGGTCTGGAAACACCCTTAGCCACCTTTCCATATTCTTGATTTTTACTGGTGTTGACCCTTTCTCTTCTGTGCTCCTAATTCCGTTTCTCTGAGACCCTGTACTTGCTGGAAGCTGCTCTGGTACATTTGGCGGTAATATGTTCTCCTCCGCAATTCTCGCATATGTGATTGAATTTACATTTCTTCCCCCAGCTGCATGATATTCCCTTCTCAAAGTTACGGCATTGCGCTGACTCTGACCTTGCTGTCCCATTACTCCCTAAATTCTGCTCCCTTGATCTGTCGTAGGGATAATCGTATCTCCTGTTGTACCTATACTCGTTTCTATATTCGTTCTGACCATATTGTTTCCTATAATAGCTCCCCAAACTATACTGATGCCTGGTATCCCATTTTTCCTTCAGTACGTCAAATATGTATAGATTGTAATTTTCTTCATCCCACCCTATGTCTGGGAAGCAATCCATTTCTTTCCTGAATTCATGGTCGTATTCCTTCCAGGCGTCTCCCCCAAATGCTTTGTACACACTCAAAACTCGCTGTTGATATGTTACAAGTGATGGGCCATCTTCGGGAAATTTCTGCAATATGATTGATGACATTACCTGGAAAGCTGCTGTCCAATTGTCAAAATTCCTTGGTACAGCTGGTCTTTTTAATAGACTCTTTTCATCTTCTTTTATGTCTTCTTTTGATATACCGTGGCCCCTTTTCTGTACATCCAGCAGGGAGAAAATATCTATTAACTCTTTTCTCCATATCTTCTCTTTCACTTTGTCACTGATGTACCAAGCTTGTGCCTTTAAGGACCGACCCTGCGCATCGTTGCCTATCGTTGGCCTGCCATACTTAGTCATAACTGTGGTAGGATCTGATATTTTCACTACGGGGGGCTCTGTCGTAGCTACTGCTGTATTGGTAGTTGACCCCTGGGTATCAGGATTTTGAGGAAGCCCCTGTGGTATGGGGGCCCCGGTGTCTGCTGGCCCCTGACCTCCTGCCCCATGTTCTGTACCTGCTTTATCATTTTTCTTCTTTTCTTTGCTTATTACCCCCTTTGTCTTCACCCATGCCTGCAGATGATCCCTCTCCTCATCTTCACTACTATCTGTATCCGATGCTACATTTTTGCACTCATTCGTTTTCCCTTTGCCGGCTCTGGGCGACCTACCCTGGGCCGTGATACATGCATTTAACACTTTTACCATTTTGTTAATATTGTTATTTAATTTTACGATACCTTTCTTGGTTCCTTTCTTCCGCTTTATTTTTGGCATCTCTGGCTCTTGTGGCTCCCTTGAGATTTCTCTTAACCTCTTTTGGCCTTGTGGTACTGCAGCTTCTTCATCGCTGCCATCGGATTCCTCCAGCAGCAAAGGCGACATTGCCCTAGCCCTTTCTTCCGACTGTACCACGTCCAGTACCCATTGCGCTCCATATTCCTTTTCAGCCTTTTTGGCCCATGCACTGAATTCCTGTGCTCTTCTCGCTCTTTCGTCTGCCATTCTTGCCTTATCGTCCGCTTTTCTTTCCTGGCTGTTAATTGACTTTTTTGGCCCCAATGTGGAGGGGACACCTGGCTTTGCACCGTGGAGCACTTGATCTGTAGTCAAAATTTTCTATCACAGAGCTATATCCCTGTGTAGCAATCTGCTCTAATGTTTTTCGCTCCTCTGTTTACCCAAAAATGCTGGAGTTGGGTCTGATTCGCACCCCCAACCTTTGCCGGCTTTTGTCGGCCGTAAACCTTACACGGCGAATAATTAACTGCCCGCCAAGGAAGTTCCGGAGGTTGTATTAGAACTCAGGTCCCCAGCATTACAATACCAAGCATTTAAACATTGCGCCACTGGGGCTAGTCGAGACTGTACCTTCATTACTGCTACGACTTTAAATAGTAGCCCCGCCCCTTTCTCTCCGTACTGAGCCCTCTGCCGGCTCGTGTTCTCCTGACGGCGCCGGGCGGGCGTGCCTGTAGCTGCTCGCGCCGCGTCCTTGACCCAGCTGGCTCCCCTCCTCCTGGCCCGAAGCTGCTTCTGCGAACGCCAGACTTCGCTTAATCCTCGTCGCCGCTTGCTGCTCCTGCTCGATCCCCGCGGCACCACGACTCCTCCGGCTCCTTCTAAGCTGTTCCGACGGGCTTCAGCTGCAGTCCAACGAGCCGTCGCCTAAGAGAGGGGAGAAGAACACCGAAACGGTAAACCCGCAGAGGCAAACGTTTCTTTTCGCAAGCTCCTGCTCCATCCTCGCGGCACCACGACTCCTCCGGCTCCTTCGAAGCTGTTCCGACGTGCTTCAACTGCAGACCAACGAGCCGTCGCCTAAGAGAGGGGAGACACCGAAACGGTAAGCCCGCAGAGGCAAACGTTTCTTTTCCCAAGGTCCGGGGAGCCTACCCGAGTGAGGTGAGCTCCGGACCCGTTTGTGCCTCCTTGGTTCTCGCAAGGGTATTTATCCTCCCTGTCCCCTTTGATGTGTTGTTGGGGGCCGGGCTTCTTCCTGCCCACCCCCCTCCCCCTGCTGTTTTCTTCACACCTTTTGGTGCGTTCTCCTGGCAGCACAGAGGGTGGGGGCGCCGGTTTGGCTGCCCCTCCCTCTTTGTTTCCCGCCGTTTGTCTCCCCCACCCTGCGCCTAACCCCCCAGGCCCTCCATCGTGTCATACTCTGTATGACACGGGGCCTGGGGCATAGGCAGGTGGTGCAGCGGCTTGACTCTGTAACGTTCTGTGGCAGGGGTGCGGGTTGTTGCCGCTGGTTGCCTCTGTGAACTAACCCCAGAAGGCAGGAGGTTAGAGAGGGGGCTGGACAGATAACGGCAGATAGATGGCTTGACGGACGGATGGTAAGGTGTTTCCGAGGGCGTTGAGGGGTTGGACTAAGCCAGTCTCCCAAGCCACTCGGGTGTATACCACTAGCAACCCACTTTTTTCACTGTATTCTCGACAAACATTGTTGACTTTGGTTGATCTTGGTATTGTGCTATTCTTACAATTTTAGAATCCTTCCATTTGAAGCAATGCAACCATTTTTCTTTTTTCTTGGGTTTTAAAACAGTTTTTTTTATCGATCTTGTTGATTCTGTCATTTATAATTTATTTTATTTGGCGATAGTTAATAGAGCTGGTGACTAGTGTTTTGGTGTAGTTTTAGTGTATTGCTTGCACCATTCATGTATTATTGCAATTCATATGTTATGGCACTTGTTGCACTTTATTGAACTCTATTACACGTTATTGCACTTATAGCCCTTCTTGGGAAAACCATCTTGTACTTCTCTGTTTAATTTTAAATATTTCAAATATTTTAAATATTTGAATACTTATTGAGTATTTATAGCCAGTGGAAAACAGGGCTGGGGTTCCCCAGTGTAAACTAAGATGTTGAAAAGGAAAGCCACATACCAGATTTCCCCAGCCCAAGATTTAAAAAAGTGTGCAAAAGTGATGGCTCCAATTAAAGAAGTTAATCTTCTGATTGAAGAAATGGGGGTACTACTCAAGGATATTGACCTAAGAGATAAAGTAGAGAAAGGGGCAAAATTGTGTGCCCCTGGAGCAAAAGGAAATAGAGAGGACAGGGCGGTGAAGGGTGCTAAGGGTGGGCCAGAGGGGAAACTCAGCAAGGTAAACTAGCACAGAGCAAATTGTCATTTTGCAACCCAAAGCCCAAGCCAGAAGTGGGAGGTGGGGGCGGGAGGTGTGGCAAATCTTATGATTGCAAATTAGTGGCCAGTCAAAGCCAAGATAACCAACAGGGAGGGTTGAATTATACATTTCCCATTGAGATACATTCAGCCCCTGATAAATCGGATTGTCCCCCGCCGGGAGCACCGATGGATGGGTGCACTCATGTCGTGTACAGCCCAGATAAGGGACAAATAGACCTGTCACACCCACCCACTGTGATAATTTTGGAACAAATTCTTATTTCAACCCGATTTCTGCCATTATTGGGGACTGGATGAGATATAGTGGGACAACGTAACAAAGATCCTACCGTGTGTGCTGGCCCCTGTGCAAAAGCAAACCTACAACACCAGGAGCAGCATGACACTTTGGGTTGTGAGAAAACTGGTGTGAAGGTTGTCATTGGGCCAAAAGAGAAATTCTGTCCCTTAAACTATTGTAAATGAATTGAAAGGAGAAATAATGGATATGAAGTGATCTATGGGCAGAGGGAGGGTATTATCCCCTAATCAAACCAAACAAATCGGGGAGCCCCCACTCAGGAAAAACACAGATTGAAATGCTGTTAACAAAGTAACTGTGAATCATGTCAAAAACCATCAGAGCTTAATCCAAGGAATACACCCCAGGCCGTTTGTTCTTAGGGACCCTCAAAGGCAACAGGCTAGGGGCGTGGGGTTTGATGAAGTACCTCCTACACCAAGACAGAGTGGTCTTGTTACAAGTAACCAACCAAAACCACGGAATGGGGGAGAGAAGAGAGGGATAGCATCAGTACCACATGTATTCATTGGTTAAGATATATGTCTCTGTTATAGGATCTGATATCCTGAACGCAGAACGATTTTGTCAAGAACCGTAGCAGGGGTTAGATTTGATCAAACTAAGTCTAAGGAATTATCATTTAAGGTCTGGTTTGCTTTCAGTAGATGTGAGAGTGATTGAAGCAAGTGACTTGAAGATTGAGTTAAGAGGTAGACCCCCAAATCACAGGCCAAGGCAAATCCAAACCACCTTGCTGATGACTACCACAAAGACCCCAGCTTTGTTTTGATACTCCTCGCCCTCCCCACCCAATTGTCGGGATGGAAATATTGTTCAAGAAGAGTTCAGGCTGTCAGCCAATGAGGTGAAGTTAGCATCATGGAATGTGGCAGGGCTTCTGAGACATTTGGTTGATCCAGATTGGGTGAAAACTATAAACTAGTTTGACATATTGTGTTTTCTGGAAACGTGGGTGCTTGATTTACTAATGCTGGAAGGTTTTTCCAAATATCAAATCCCTATATCAACGAGCGGGGTAGGGCAGCCGAGTGGAGGGCTATGTGTTTTTATTAATACATTACTAAATGCTGAGGCCACAGAGGTAGAGGACCACTCTCATCATGTGCAATGCCTGATAGACGAGCTTGATTATGAAATCAAGTTCTGCATTTACAACATCTACACAGGCCATATGGCAAAAGGGCAATGGCAACCCTAAATACATTAGAGGGACTGGCATCAGAAATTGTCTAACAACGTGGGGGTCAATTGAATTTGGCGGTGGTAGGGGTTATGAACCTACAACCTGAGCCATTTGTGGAATTGCACAAATCTATGAATGAGGAAGATGCAATTTGGGGGATCCCCGAATTCGCCGCCACTATAAAGAAACCAGCCTATAAATATGCACTCCAATCTTCAGAAATATTATTTCATTTGGGGCAGCGAGCATGTAATGGTCGGGTCCCCCCAGATGTTCCCTCTGCGCTTACGTATCTTAATGGTGATAAGCTTGGTCACATTGACTGTGCTATGGTAAACCTGGTTACATGGACCATCGTCAAATCTTTGGAGGTACATGGGAAAAGTGATAGTGATCATAACATGCTTGATTTGACCCTGGTAATGCAGGCACAAAAGTAGAGCAGTTAAATGCAGCCCAAGTGTTGGCCGTATTGAACAACAGACATTGAATGAAATTGGGAGAACCAGCCCTTCAAAATAGTTTAGGTGAAGCATACCCACAGGCGATGCCAGATATTGAGTTTGTAAGGGATGCGGTGCCCAAAAACTACCATGCCATATTAGAGTCGGTGGGTAGGATTATAACTGTCTTTGGAAATGGCTCACCAAGCTGGTTAAAGATGTAAAGGACCTTCAGATAAGAAAAGACTGGTATGATCAGGGATGTAGGTCTTCCAAATCCAAGTTATTGGATGCCCTAAAAAACAGTCCCCAGAAAGGGGGAAACGAAATTTAAGTTCTTAGAAAAGATTATAAAATAACCATAGATAGGAAGAAAGCAGCTTATTTTATAAATATGTGGGAGTCTTTAAAATGCTCCCTTGCTGACCATGATGCACAGAAGCTTTTGAAAATCGTGACGATGGGTGCAAATAAGCATCAAACTCCTCTCCCAAGCTGCAATCCCTGAAAGGAAGAGGCTTGACCACTTTTCGAGATTGTATTATGAAGATTGACTTGATTTCTTAAACAACCAGGGGCTCCCCAGTAGGGCGTGTATATACCACCGCTTTCAATGAGCATGGATAAAGTTGCCCAGGCTGTCAGCTGTTTGGTTACGGCCCCGGAGTCCGATTATATGGCAGCAGATTTCTACAAGAATAGATCAGAAACGTGGGTGCCATACCTGTATAAGCTGTTTAATGTACACTGGCGAACCGGTCGTAAACCACCGAGTGGGTTCTTGCTGAAACTGTCCGCTATTTAAAAAGGGCGACCGTGCCGACTCGGGGAGCTACCAGCCAATATCTCAGCTATGTGTCAGTAGCAACATTTTTGGAAATGTGTTATAAATGAAAATAGCAACATGGGCTAATGACCACAATGCAATAAGTCATCTGCAGCTGGGCTTTGTGAAAAGGTTGAGTACCATAGATCAGATACTGAGACTGAGCCTGATCCAGGAAAAGTATGTGAAGCTAAACAAGGGCAGCCTTTATCTCCCATTTGTTGAATTAAAGGCTGCCTTTGACAGCATCCCAAGGCGGGCTCTATGGGTGGTGCTACGCAGGAAGGGGGTCCCGTTGAGTTGGCTGAAAGCAATTATTAATTTGTATGGTGATTCCAGAGCTATGGTCAGATGAGGCCTGGGGGCGGAATCACGGACACCTTTGGAGTAATGAAGGTTGTCAAACAAGGGTGCACGCTGGCCCCTTTACTTTTTAAATGTATTCTAATTCTATCATGTGTAAAATGGACTGATTTGAGAAAATTGATGGTGGTAAACAACTTTATGGATTTTAGAAATATCTCAGAAGATAAAGCATTGTCGTTAGTTTTTTGCAGTAATCATATTTCTTTGATTTTATATGCTGTAAGATTTTTTAGAACATATTAATATTGAATGTATTTACTTATTGCAGGAAAACAAAGCATATGGCATTTTATGGGAACTAGCTAATTTAACGAAGGCAGTATAAATTGATGACTGCCTCGATTGAATAAAAAGATAAGCATGTAGATATTCTTGTTTTATAAATATGTCTGTTCTGTTTCGAAGCAATATTTACATTTTGTTGTTGTTGAGAGGTTGTGAATTCAATCAAACAAAAAATAAAATACATTAAAAAAAATGTATTCTTTAACCGAGTGCTGGATGAATTCCAGATGGGGCCATCAGATACCTCCTCATTGGCAGGAGAGAAAATAGGAATCCTGTTCTTGCGCCAACGATATTGTTCTTCTTTCACGCACCCTAATGGGCTCAAAAAAAGCAGATTGCCCATTTTGTGCAGTTTTGTCAACGAAAAGGTTTGCAGGAAAACGCCTCCAAAACCAAATATATGAGGTGTGGCAGAAGCTCAGCATGGCATTCACATATGATCACATAAATGGATGGTGCCCAGATTTAAGACGTTTCTAGTTCTGAGTATCCCGGTGTGAAAATGTCCTCTAATGGAACGTGGGAACAGCATATTGCAAAGGTTGATGTGTCCATGGGGGGAAAATGTTAGGAATCCTGGCGGTCTCCACTAGAGCAAACTGTAACTCTGTGCCACCTGTTGTTGAAATCTATAGAACCCAAGTTCTAGCAGGTGCCCTCTATGGACAGGGATGTCATTTCACCAAAATGCCAGGGGTAGCGGAAGTGACATCACACAACCCGTGACCCCTGGTGACATCACAGGAAGTGATGTCATTTGATCCCACACCGAAGTGATATCGCGGGATGCGATGGAACGCGACCTTTCACCCGTTGACAAAACAGGAAGTGCTATCGCATAGCATTGTACACTACAAAAAATATGGTTACGATTACGATATCACTATAATGTGATGTACATTTCATACAAGAATGGGTCGCCATATGTATCGTTAAGATCAGTGTGTATAGGCCCATATTACCAAATTACTGTGAATGCAAGCACCATGACCAAATGATAATGGTGTTATATGGCACTTACGCTTAAGCGCTTTTTATAGAAAGAATATACACCCAATATCACCCAACCTGTGTTGGTACTCATGTATCAACCTCAGAAGGATGAAAGGCTGAGTGAGGCGTTTAAGAACGGACTACATCAGTGACTCACCCCCTGAAGTGTGCCTGAAATAAACCTTTAATGAGTCTATCAGTTATTGTATAGAATTCCAGAAAGACACATTATTTGGTGTTCCTAATCGTTCTTATTTAGGGTCAGGCTGAAAGTGTTAGACTTGTGTCACTCCTTTTCTTCTTTTTCTTCTTTTTTTTTAAGGAGCTTTAACAAGAAAGCCAGCTACTCCAAAACTAAAGAGCCACATGTTGCTGGCCACAGCCCATGAGTTTGCATTACAAAAACAAAATGTTTAAAAAAAAAAATGTTTTTTTCTAGAGGTCGCAAGGGTGATCATAGAGGTCGCAAGGGAGACCTCAGAGGTCGCAGTTGCGACCTCTGGCAGCGACCTCTGGCGACCCCTAAATGACGTCCCTGTCTATGGAGCAAAAAGTTTGGGGGGGTAAGTAAAAATAAAACTGTTGGCAGTAGCAGAAATCAACCTTTTGAGGCTACCAAGCAGTACACCAAACTTACCACTGCACTTGGAATTGGGCCTCTTTTGTATAGCAGATGTGATTGCCCTTAAGCCTATTCTCCTGTGGATACGCATTTGGGTGGGGGTAAGTCAGCGGAAATTTCAAGAAGCACTGAGAGGTATGCTGTCTCAGAGCAATGTGACTTCTCTCCAGTGCTTCAAGCATATAAAAGAGCTTGACCTTAGGTTTGACCTGGAGACGCTTTGGTATCACCCCCCCACCCCCTAGTATACCAACGCTCTTGGAAAATAGTAGTTGTTGAGAACTATACCCAACTTGTTTGGGGTGAATATGTTCCAAAATGCCTAAACTTAGCCATGGAGTACGAATACTTATTGTGCAAATAGGATTTTGCAATGGAGGAATATTTATCTCTCCTGGATGACCCCGGAAAGCGCACTTCGCTAATCAAGTAGCCGCTTGGTAACTTACCTTTAGCCCTGGTGATTGCCAAGTGGGATGACAACATTTGCCCCTTCGTCCTGACGAGAGTCTTTGGACCATTTTCTTTTTACTTGTCCTCAATATGGTATAACCAGGAAAAGGTACCTAAATTCTTGTATGCAGAACTGGGACATGTCATCTATGATTGCTGCTGAACATCTTTGTAAAAGTTGAAAAACGGTGGGTGTTATATTTGCTGTTTCTACCCGTGTATTAAGTGCATGGGAGAAGAGCGGCTTTTTATCTTTCCCTTGAGTTAGAGTCTCCTCCATGCAGCCCCCAGGCAGCAGCAGTATGAGCTAAATTCCATGCTACTGTGTTTCTAGAGCGACAGCTGTAGCTTTCAGTGCGAGTGCTGCAGTCCCTCGCGCGGTGCTCTGGATCCAGCGCTTGCCAATATTTCTTCTTGGCAATCCTTGGATGTTTGCTTCTCGTCCTAATAAGTGGTTTGTGCCGTCTCAGCAAATGCTGATTGAATGCACACAGGGGCGGAGAGCAGAACTAAGACATGCACTGCAGTAAAAGAGACGCTGATAGCTAGCGGTCAGCGGCTCTTTACGGGAACAGGAGAGGACAGCGTCCTTTAGATCCAAGCATTGATCTCTGCTTGCTGTGGAGCCATTGTTCTGATACTATGTTCATTCGTAAGTTTTTAAGTAAAGGATGTATTTGTTCCCTCAAGGAACACAGTGAAATGAGCCAATTTAAGGAGAAGAGCTTCTGTGCAATCATTAAGATGCAACCTTGTTGATTGTTTTACTCATAAGCTTGCAGGATTTGTTCCACTATCAGCGAGTCTAGGTTCTTTCCTGCTTCCTCTCTGTCTCTGTCTCATTGTCTCTATCCCTCGCTCTCTCTTTCTCTCTCAGCCCGGTTCTGATCTGTCTTTTCTTTGGAAATCAGACAGAAGGTGTCCTAACTTGATGCAAGTTAGCTTTTCTTCACATAGCATATTTTTAAGTGTATCTATCCTTCTCTTCTTCCTCAATTATGATGTTGCGACAATTAACAGAGTGCATTTAACATTTAAATCATTCTAAGATTATAATGCAAAATTGTGATTTTCATGCAAAATGGTGGTTTTTATTTCAATCAACCCGGGGGGGGGGGGGCTGTACTTAAAATATACTGAGGAGGTACTTTGTTGGCCTGGTCCAATTTGCTGTCTGATCACTATCTCAAGAGATTGGTATAGATGCAAGTTCAGCCCGTCGGCTCTACCAAACGAAGCCGCGGGGCATCTGATCACGGAGTTGGACTTCCGGATTCATCAGGATAGCAGTGACATTCACTTCTACCCAGTGCCCCAGATAAGATTTGGAAGTGGGAGTATTTTAATCTTTATTTTTTAAAGTTTGGACTAAAATGATTTTTAGGGAGTAAGTGCAATTCCCAATGGAAGTATTTTATAAGCGAGTAAAAATATGTTTAACTGTAATACTGAAATATTTTTGTGTTCATTATTTCTTTGCATCTAGTTATTCATGTCCCTTAAAAGATACATATTTACTTCTTAAGATCAGGACGTAATAATAATGTTTTTTTCCTGTGGTACTATGGGCACTACTGGTGCAAACATATCCATGGAGCTGTGCGGGTGAAAGCAGGGGCACAAGGTATTTGCCTATTTTTAGGGAGTAAAAGTGACCGATACACCCTTTACCAGTTTGGCTTCTTGTACCTGCAAGTGACTTTCAGCATTACACAAACCTGCTGTGCTGAACTTTGGGGCGTTAGGTGGATGGCGAACAATTGTTTGCAGTTGAAGTTTTTCACAATTGCATGAATGTTTCTCTATTTAAATATGATTAGAGCTTGAGGTCCAAATGAGTGGAGCTGAGCAGTTTGCCAAAATACTCACTAGCATTCATCACTCGAAGTGACCTAGCAGGCTTTTTGGGTATGTCTTTCCTCTACTGGGGAAGGGTGTTGCAGTGTGGTGCGTATCTTTTTGATGAAGCAGTGGTGTGATGACTGATTTTATGCTGGAGCGGTGCTCTTCGCTCAAGCAGCGGTTACAGCATCCGGAAGTCCTGTCCACCTTGACAGCAGTAATATGGTGTCTGTGACAAATCAACTTCCGGTGCACCAATGGTCCTTGGGTGAATATCAGTTTCGAAACCATCAATCAGCCCCACACCTCTAGTAAACCAGAAGGGATCCAAACAGATTGGAATAACAAGCAAATTATAAACCTCCTTGTCCAATTTTGGTAACGTGGACTGAATGGCAGGCTTATCTCTGAAATGTCATGGATCGTTGGTTAGTTTTAACAAAGCGAAAATAAAATTATTACCCAATGATAAAAGGAACTGTCCAGTCAAGGTTGTATCAAACATATTTACTTTATTTATATCACAACAGACAGTTCTAGCCACACTACGCAATACAACCCACCATGTAAAGGAATAGGAATGCAGAAGACCGACAGTTTCAAAGAAGGAAAAGGGATGCACTCTGGATTCTGACAGGAGCTTAGTCGGTATGGTTAATAACACAACAGTTTAAGGTTACTTGGCTTCAGCACCAAGGGAGCAATGGGTCTTAAAATGTCTCTAGCGGCCTTCTGGGAAGGACCAGGGGGTCAGAACCACAATGTATTGTGTGCTGTAGGTGTTCTTGGTGCTCAACAGGGCAGAGTCGGCTTCAGGGAGTGTTTCGGACTTCTGTGATATGGTTCAAAACAGGAGACAGCTGGGGGTATCAGGCGGCAAAACGATTCAGTGAGCGAAGCTAGACAAATGACTGCAGGCTGGCCTGCACAGCGGCTCAGGGACAGGAATCGTTCCCTCAGTGTTGATCTGCAGTTCTCAAGCACTGGTCGAGACATCTCAGATGTCTTTTAGCAACTGCGGCATGATAACAATCAGCATTGTAGTCAGTTGCAGCTCGAGGAACTCGACTGGCTCGAAAAAGTCATTTAAGGCAGTTGTCCATAGATGCTCGTCGAGGAACTTCTCCCAGCTTCTTCAATTGACTTGTAACGTCCTTTAAGGCGGACGGCCCAAAGCTGAGGAGTGTGTTGCAGGCAGCTGCCTTGTCCTTGGTTTCGGGTTAAGAGAGCTTCTGGCACTTTCTACCTAGGAAGCTTGCTGCAGAGTCTAGAAGGGCACACTATGTGCTGGCTGGGTACCAGTTCAGGAGCAGCAAGAGGGTCCCCTGGAGTCGGTATCTACCTCTGTTCCCTGGGAGATGTTTAGGGGAGGGATTTTGCTTCCCTCTTTGGTGGTCCTGGCCTTCACTGGCGGAAGATGTAAGGCAGGCTGTACCTTCAGCCAGGGTCCAATGAGGAGTTCTTCTAGCTGCTTTTTGTGATGTCTTCAGATGATCTGCCAAAAGAGGTTCTCAACCCCCTTTTAAAGCCAAAGTGGGTCACAGTGATTGGTGTAGGCTTAGCCTACCTTAATGAACCAATCCTGGGATCTCTTCCAACAATCTCCTCTATGCTTCAGGTCATAACCAGAGTGCTTTGCAACAGAAAAGATAAAGGGTTGTAAATGTGTGATACTAGGTCCCACGCAGCCTCATGTCTGTTGTTGAACAAAGAGTCTCTCTGGTTAATGGATCTCTCTCTCTGTGGTCTTGAAGCAGACTATCTGGCTCCTGCAAACCACATTCCGTACCTTATGAATGGGGTCCCCTGCGAGGTGGACTACTATAAACACGCAGTCCCAGACATGACAGTTCACTGTCATTGATACTGAGGGTGGGAACTGGCTACAGGTTGACACAGTTACTTATGAAAGGTTGCTGGGGTTTCCCGTCTCCTTTGTTAATCTCTGCATCTAGGCCCCATGTGGGCCTGTTTGAAATACCCTCTAATTGGTATGCTAATTGCTGCCACCGGCTGCAGGGCCCGTCAAAAGAGCAGGGCCGATCCATAGGGTCTTTGTTAGTTTATCAGGCTGGACATGGCAGGGGGAAGGTTGGTCCTCCCCCTTTATGGCGAAGACATAGGGCCTCATTACAATAGTGGCGGTAAGGCAACAGCGGCGCCGGTAGTGCTACCTGCGCCATTGTTGCCATGCCGCCACATTACGAGTTCTGCTTGCGGGTGCCGCTCTGCATGCCTGGTCATGAATGGTACCGCTGCTACCATCCTCCCCTTCCAAATAAATATGACAGGGCGGACTGTGCCGGTAAGGTGTGTACGTCCTGAGTACATGGGTCTTTAGCGTTTGTCATGTTGTGAGCACAGGGAAATGTGTGTGGATTAGCCCCACACATTTTTTTTAGCATTATTCCATTTAATGAAACATTTCAAAGCAGCCCAGGCGAACGCTCACCCTCCATGCGGATGGCCGAATTCCTCACAGTGTCAAATCGAATGGCACACTCGCTCAGAAGATCGCAAGAGGAGCTGATGGGAGTGCACCAATATAGAACTTGGATTGGCAGAATGACTTAGCCACTGCAAGGGACCTTTGAGGCTGTGCAGTAGCAGAGACAAATGTATGCTGCCATATCACTGGGGGTCCCTGCTTTTGGTGGAATTGTTCCTTTGAAGAGCGCTATCACTAGTGGTTGCCACATTGGAAACCAAAACCATGTGATACTAGTTATGGCTGTACCCACGGTTGTGAAGTCGTGCCCCTTCTAGTGCTGTCAGACATGGCTGGAAGGCCACACAGGAGTGATATGTTGGACTTTTTGAAACAACAGAGTCTTGGATATATTCACACTAGAGGCTAGAAGGAGAGCTCTGAGGACTCTGAAGTTTCTGCTACGCTGTTAGAAGGCCTCTGAAATCCATGTATGTCGTGCACAAGAAAATACGTAATACTTGGGATGGACTCTGAATTCCTGGATATTACTTTGATGGAGCCTGCAGTTTGCCTGCAGTGAGTGGATTGCATCTGGAACATGAGCAGAGCTGGCTGATAGTGTCGTGGGAGGCACTTTTGTTATGATGTCCTACCTGACTGCACGTTTGTGGGTCTGGTCAGGGAGGATCTGCCTGTGTCCATGGCATGTGCTTTCATATGGTGTGGCAAGAGTCTATAATGATGTGGAATGTTTGCTGATGTCACTGTTACCCTCATATACACCCAGCCCTTGAGTCTGGACTTGGGGGATTGGGATCTAGGCACAATATGATGTGTTGAAATTGGTGAGCATATGTTGCAGGATGACTAATCAATGGGTTACTTGTATTGTGTATTATGATTCTATCTTTTCTCGTTATCTATGGGCCTCATTACGACTCAGGCGGTAAGGGTTTTACGGCGGCGTAAACAGCGCCGACCCTTACCGCCTGAGTACGAGGTCCCTTAGCGCCATGGAGGTCTTAACACCTGCTTTTAGCAGGTGTTAAAATCCATGGCGCTAAGGGACCATGGAGTTAATTACGCCACCGTAATTTACGGTGGCGTAATTAACGCCTTCCCCACTCCCATTATGCCCTATGGGGCAAAATGGGAATGGGGAAGGGTAAATGGGAAAATGGGGATTTACCGCCCCGCCAAGGTTGGAATGGGGCAGTAAATCCGCCAACCACCATGGCGTAAACATAGTTTACGCCATGGGGTAAAGTCATGGCCCAGGCGGTAACTTACCGCCTGGGTCGTAATGAGGCCCTATGTGTGCAAAAGTATAGCTACCTCTGCACATTTTCCACGTGTGTGTATTTTGTTCAAAAGGAAGTCGAATATCCCCTTTGCTATTCTTTTTTGTTTTTAGATATGCATTCCCTTCCTCACTGCCGTGGTTTGCTTTTGAAACATGAATAAACGCATTCATTCCTCCTGATACTCCTTTCCAATGTTATCCTACAGGGAGAGGAGGGACTGCACAGGCATGCCCTAGTATGTAGTATACATTGTTTAATGCTATAGGGAGGAACAAGTATATTTCTGTCCTATGTTTAGGCCCTTGTGTTAAGATTATGGGCCTCAATACGAGTCCGCCGGTAACCGAGCCGGAAAAACCGGCAGGTTACCGCCGGACTCATATTACCATTCCGCCTCCGTAATTCCCGGAATTACCGTGGCATTACAACCCTGGTGACCCGGGAATTCCGGAGGCGGAATTCTGTAAATCCCCATTCCCATGGAGTCCTACAGGACTCCATGGGAATGGGGAAGTGGAAACACCGGCACCATGCTGTAATGGTGCCGGTGTTTCCACGTCCGTCTGCAGGCGGCTGGCGTTACTCCCGCCAGGTCAGACCTGGCGGGAGTGACACCTCTCGCCTGCAGAACTAGAGATCAGCCGGTCCGGAAACAACGGTGACAGCGGGTTTACCACCACCGTTATTTCCGGAGCGGCTGACTCGTATGTCTTTTTTCCAAGTGCAAGCTACTGAAAGTATTTTGATTCTCTTCACTTACAACCACTTTGGCTAATATCTGGTAGGAATTCTTTGCTGCAGTGGTGTGCTGAATCTATGGCCTACCGACCAGGAACCTATAGGTAAATATCAGTCATACGATGCTACATTACAATGATCTGCACATTAATCAAACACAGAGCACCTGGCCAACCTAAATTACCCTAATCACGACAACTTACTACTGCACACTAGCCAGACTTAAATGGCACCCACTTTTGATGCACACCATTTTACTGTCACCAGGTTTAACAATGTGGACTGTACTCACAGATACGAGCCTAATAATAATGCTCAGTCATACAACGTCAAACTTCAACCGAACACTGCTTGACTCAACGCCACTGGGCACAATTATTAAATATCAGCAAGACTATATAGACGGACCATTCCTATCTTTCTCTAAATCTTCGGTTTGTCATCTCTTCTCCCCTTCTGCCTTCTTTCCTCTATACATCCACTGATGACATTGTATCTTAAGCAAATGTTAAATGGTTCCATGAATGCACGCTTTGAGTGCAATGATATGCACTAAACCAGTATAAATGACTTCATGAATGCACACTTTAAGTTCAATAATATGTACGAAATCAGCAACCTGTAACATTACATAACTGATGTAACGAATGTACTGACACAATATCTGACAATAAGCAGCAAGTCATAAACAAAATGTTAAGCAAAGGTGTACTATGGCAAGGTTGTATAAGCGACTGCATGTAAAGTACTAATTGATGACAAAACAACTGTAACGTATGCACCAGGCTTCACCGGTCTACAACAACTTGAATGCACCATGCAATGCCTTGACAAAGCCCGATAAAGGGAGGAACGTTAGCACGTGCCACCACCAGGTTAATGTTAGCTCAAAAAGGCTTCTAAATAGGCCGAAGCAATACTTTGGACTGATCTACAGTACCTATTGTTCCTCATGGAATTTCTAATAAATTCCTAAACATGTTTATTTTAATATAAACCATTTTTACTGTCTTATATCCTAGCGCAGCACCTTACCTAACTGCTTCCACATGTGCTAAGGAGTAGCATGCCTTGCTCCCACCAGGGGAATGCAGACCTTATTCTGCTGGAGGAAACAAAATGAGCAAGGGGAGGATAAGGAGATGGGAAAGCAGGAAGTTGATGCTACAAACACAGGGAGGATGGAAGGAATGCAGTGGGGGAAGCATGTTTTGTGATATTGAAGAGTGAAGGGGCAGAAGGAGGTCTGCCACACAGAAACCTTGTCAGTATGCATATTACTCTCCAAAATCCAAAAGCCTAGCCTGCAGCCTTCCTCATTTGTATGTAAGATTGAATACAAGACTTCCTAAGCTACTTCTAACGTTCAAAACCTAGCTGCCTGCAGTAAGATACATCATAAGTTACTATATCTGGCTTTTCATGGTGGGTCATTAGAAAATGTACCAAAACGTTCTGTGGCAAAACATGCCACAGCTCGACTAACACTTGTACGAAATATAGAGTTTGGTTATCTGGCATTGCATTCCTGCACTGACTTTAGTCAGGAAACAAGTCATTTTCAGAATTGCTTAATTGAGAATCAGATTATAAAAGATTTGCAGGATAATATCCTGCCTGTAAAGCTCCTTAGAAGAAGGATTGTTGACTGAATTCCGAGCAACAGGGAACAGGAAGGTGAAATATCAATAACAGAACTAACCAATGACAAGTCCATTTGATATGCACTGAAAACAAACCTCTCCTTGTCGACATCTGATTGTGATTGCTTTATTGCAATGGCTTGAAGCAAACCATGCATACAGTGGGTCCTATGCTCGGTATGCAGCGTGCACAACAGCAATGTTTTTGCAGATACCTACCTGTATTTACTCTGCACCGATTATTAAAATTATTTTATTTGAAGGCATAAGTGGAATCCCATCTGGAGGATAGGAATGTGCATTCGAAAATGCAAACGATGCAGGCAAATAGGAAATAGGGAGGACGGCTTAAATGGGGAAAACAGCATAATCAAATAGGGTAAAAACATGCTTTTAATCTATTAGAATTGATTAACAACGGTGAGGGGGTTAACAGAAAAAATATTTGAAAGAGCACTGAGAGAAAGCTGAATTAGTTATGATTTTCTTTTTGTGAAGTATTCTGATTGCACACCTTTTGATGTATTTCCACTGCTGAAATTCCTTTCAACAACAAACAAAGGGCAGTATTATGCATCCCAGTACGCTAAGTGAGATAAGAAAGTATTGGCCCCACCACCAACAACCTTATTCAATTACTCAGTGGAGTCCATCCTGGTACCCAAGAATGGAATATGAGTTTAAAAGTTTCAGATTACAAGGGTGTGAGCAAAGAGGAGGTCAGTAGCAAAAGATGAGTAGCCTGTCACGGGGGACAAAATGGAAAAACGTAGAAGCGAAAAATATTTGGAAATACTTCAGTCATGGGGCTAGAGGATGTTTGGTAGCATGATTCTACCATTGTGAGGTCAGATATGTGACTCTGATCTTACCTCAAGGAGGAGTAATGGACATCGTCTTCATGGAACAGTAGAACATGGGAGAGGATGGATTGAAAGGTACCATGTAGGTATATATAATCCCTAGACCTCAGATGCAATGTGATTAACCGGGTGGATTTTGGGGTGCATAGCTAGAGGCATTACTAACAGAAGGTATAGAGGCTTTAAAATGTATTAACCATATGTGATGCCTCCCCTAGTGCATCGTGCCTGTTTTTTGCAGCTACATCTTTGATACCAATGTATAGATGTGAGCTACGTAGATGGGACAGGGTCCGAATCTGAAACCCTATTAAGAATGATTCAAGAAGGTTTTACAAAACATATAAAGCAGAAGTACTCCCCCCTATGCTAGAGATGCTCAATGAGTCTTTTGAGAAGGGTCGGCTACCGGACACGCTCAGAGAAGCACTAATCGTGCCGCTCCCCAAGCCCAACAAGCCAGGGCATTGCTGCGGCTCCTATAGGCCGTTGTCAATGTTGAACCAGGACAGCAAGATCTTGACGGCGGTCCAGGCTAATAGGCTGAGAAGGGTCATCAGTAACCTGATACACCCGGATCAGACAGGTTATGTCCCCAACAGAAATATAACCCACAACCACAGGCGACTCCACCGAGTGATTGAAGAGGGAAACAGGAGCGATGGGGAAATGGCGGTGGTGTCCCTAGATGCAGTCAAAGCTTTTGATTCAGTGAGGTGGCCATGGTTGCTGGCGGCCCTGGAAGAATACGGGATGGGGCCGGGTTATGTTAGGTTGGCGAAATTGTTGTATAGTGAACCACTGGCCAGAGTACGCACAGGATCGGTGATATCTGAAAGGTGGCAGCTCAGTAGAGGCACCAGACAAGGGTGCCCTTGGTCCCCGATGTTATACATTCTGGCCCTAGAGCCCCTGGCAGTGTACCTCAGACAACAATATGACATGGTCGGTATTGAAGCAGGGGGAGAGAAACACCTAATATCCTTACATGCTGACGATTTGCTACTGTATTTGAAATATCCGGAAGAAAATCTTCAGTATATTCTAGAGGTCATGGAAAAGTATGCAGAATTGTCCGGCATTGCGGTGAACCCCCAAAAATCGAGCATGTTCCCATTGGGGAGCTACATAGGAGCCCCTCTGGAACGGTTGCCAGTGTTGTCCGTACCTTGGGCGGCTGATTCCTTCCGCTACCTCGGAATAGATGTATATCATACTGTGGAGGAGGAACACTTGCATAACACCGAGGTGGCTGTGAAAAAAATCTGCACAAATATGACGTTTTGGGAGAAGCTGCCGCTGGCGATGATGGGACGGGGGGCGATGCTCAAAATGGTGGTCCTGCCTAGGCTGTTACATTTCTTCAGTAATATACCATACTTGATACCCAAAAAGTTTTTTGTCAAACTGAACAGCATGTGTAGGGACTTCCTGTGGCACAGCACTCGCAATAGAGTGGCACTATGGAAGCTACAGAACCTCCATGATAGAGGGGGCATCAAGCTGCTGAACTTTGAGGCCTATTATGTAGCCAGTCAATTGCAATATGTAACCAAATGGCTCTCTGATGAAGAAACTCCTGAATCTAGGCTGTTTGGGCAGGACTGCACCCCGTTTTACCTAAATGAGATTATCTGGGTGACTAGACTTGAAATGAAAGAACGCCTGGGTATGCTGTTGCTTGGGTGGAAGATGTGGCACAGAGTATGCCAACTGATGGAGAACCCATGCCCGTGTTCCCCACAGGTGCCACTAGTTGCCTTAGCTAGGGGAGACAACCAGCTCAGGATGATAATCAGGACCTATTGGGAATCGGTTGGGCTGGTCACATTGGGAGACATATGGCAAGAAGGGGCTATTAAAGAGTTCGAAGAACTGGGAGAAGAGACAGGCTTGCATGGAGGCCAATATGTCACGTATCGTAGGCTAGTGCAGACTATTCTCAAAACCTGGCCAGAGATTGTACTGGCGGAAGAACCAGACGTTCTAATGGGAACAATATATGATATATCAGAAGGAGGGCACAAGATCTCTAGACTGTATGAGATGGTGATGACCCGGGTGGGGAAGGATTTGACTCACCTGAGGCTGGACTGGGAAGCGGAGGTGGGGGCACAGATGACCGATGGAATGTGGGAACGTGCTATAGGATACCACAAGAAAGTGTCCAGAAATGCTAGATTGCAGCAGATACAGTTATACATAACGCATAGAGCCTATATGACCCCGAAGAGAATATCTAAGTTTGCAAACGCTGGAAGACAAGCATGCCCAAAATGCGACGAGGAACACGCAGATATGACACACATGTTCTGGTCTTGCCCAGTGATTGAAGCTTTTTGGGGGGAAGTGGCACGGAAACTAGCGGATAAAGGGGTCTCGCTCAACATAGATACAGCCTGGGCCTGCCTGTTGGGAGGGTTTCCCAGCCCACGGAACACTAAACACCTTGGGAAACTGAGGGACCTGGCATATGTGCTTGCTAAAAGAAGGATAGCTATGGGCTGGAAGCAATGCCACAAGCCACGGGTAGAGGTATGGTGGCGGGACTTGCAAAAATGGGTGGAGGCTGAAACGGTGGTGTGGCAGGAGGCATGTAGCAAGTGCGGGGAAGAAGATGTGGGTAACCTGATGGCTTGGAGAATGTTAATAACAGGACTGTTTGGCACAGTAGTGGATCCTGCAGCTTCGGAAGGAAGCGATACCCAGCCACACGCAGCGGATACAGAACCAGAAATGCAAATAAGCTCTTGGGGGGGATTGGGGAGCAGTAATGAGGGTTAATTGATGTTCACGAGTTTATTGTAAATAATGCTGCAAGTTTGGTTTGTATTGTTTATTTGTTTTCAAAATAAAAATCCTTTAAAAAAAAAAAAAGAATGATTCAAGAAGGTACATCTGAGTAGCATGGAAGAATGAGAGCAGAGGAGCAATATGTTTGAAAAGTTTCAATTACTTAGGTGTCTCTAAAATAGAGGATGGGGGTCTGTTCAGGATTTAGGTAGTTTTAATGCATACAGATGAGTGGCATTGTAACTACTGAGAGATACTCATTATCAGCATCACAGAGTTCATCACAGAAACGGGCACATGCATGATACCCACCACTAGGAAGATGGATGGGGCACAATTAGTACTTAAAAACCTGTGTTATAGGGAATGCCTGGTTTCAGAAAGACTCTCTTTATTCTGCACCTTGAATGAAGCCCTTATGGCTAAAAAAGATACGCTTCTAGTAGAGTAGGAGGTAAGCTGTCTGAAGATTATTAATGACGTAGGCTCCAACAAAGATTTGTTGATTGAGAATCCTACCACAGTGAAACATAAATTGTGGTTGAAAGATTCTATTGATACAGGGTTGGAATGCAGATAATATAAACTATTCTACCATTTTAATCATGAAACGAAACCCTTCAATTCATTACCCAATTATTTGAAACAATTTCTTAATGCTTTTTGGCAACACATGTTTTTAAGTGTGTGGTTGAATTTGTAGCCTATCTTGTCAAATTTCCAGCTCCAAAATATAGGGACAGCTATTTGAGATTTCAACTGAACCTATGGCACACTAATGATATATGAGCAAGGCGCTAAATCATAGAAAAGGAGAGAAACATCTGTAGAATTTGCCACAAATCTGGCTAACCAGAGACTATCAAACACTTACTAACAGTGTGCCCGAGTTTGCTAACAAGACAACAAATGTGTTTCCAACACTTTTGTTGTGATTACTCCATATTGACATCTGAACTGTTATGGAATGTTCTAGTCACTTGTCAACAAAGTTGATGAAATTAGCGATTGTAAACTACATATACTCACTGAAACTAAAAGAAGTAAAGTTAGACACACTGGAATGAAAATTGTACATAGACTGTTATCTACCTGAACCAAAAATCTGTCTTGAAAAAGAATTTCATAGATTATGCATAGATGCACTTTTAGGAAAACTTTTTTAAATGACAAGTTGCATTAACTCTTTACAGAAATACATCATAAGTATGCCCTGGATTACATTTTAAGTGGTCTCAAAAGTAATGTATTTAGAATGTACTGATATATATACAAGTGTGAATATTGAAAGGTTGATTTTCTTCAACTAAACCAATAAAACATTTTTTTGTTAAAATGATATCCTACTAAGGAAGTTTTAGTTCCCTGTCTTAAGTTGGACCAGAGTGCTTGTATTTGTAGGTTTTGTGAAGAGCCAAGTACAATCGAGACCCTTCAACATTTAGTAATTTCGTGCCCTGAAATTACCACAATTGAGACACTCAAATCTTGGCCGATTCTTGACCCCCCAAAAAAGACACTGTTGCAGACATAAGGGGATGCATTACTATTTAATTCATTCTTTTTTTAAGTGTTTCTGCTGTAAAAAAATAATCCAGAAAGGAATATGTAAATGGGGTATTCTCTGACATTTGTCTGGTGATATGTCTTTATTCACTCAAACGTGCGACCAAGAATGGATGATCATGAAAAATAGCCTTGTGGAATTTGCAGTAACATATAGATTTAGGATTACATTTTCAAGGTACGCATCAGCATCTCATCAAAAGAATGTGATACTCGTCAGTTCTAATATTTATTAATTAATATAGTCAAAAAGTGGAATTAAAGTCAATTTTGAGAAAATACATTTACCAACAGTGGGTAAGGGTTCCAGTCACCATTACCACGGGAATTCATGCAGTCAAGATTTAGTGGTACTGAAAGCTCTCTTTCTTTTTGAGGTGCTTTCACTCCATGCAATATGTGATTTCCTCAACTGCCTTCAGCCCCCAATGCACATCTTCATAGAGGTGTACACATTTCCTATAATTACAAGAAAGAAGCATTGTCAACCCAATGTGAAGGTGTGCTGACCCCTACCATACATTTGTTGGTATGCTCGGTGCCCATGTGCTGCTAAGACTTTGGCTTCTCACTTGATCCACAATTGGACAAATGTGGTTTATTGATCTTGTCTGAATCCATGTTAGCAAATGATCAAGGGATGTTCCCTGTAACAGCACTAATCCATAGTCCAACAATAATATCAATAATCACAAAAAACAATGTTGTCATGCATAAAACACATATATAATAAAATTAAAAAACAAATGCTGTTTTTAATAAATTCCAGATGATTAGATAAGCAACAATACTTTTACAAAAGAAAAAGAGAAGTTAGGTAAAATGCATGTAAGACACTGTATGACCAAACTGATCACTAACGGAACATCTCGAGAAGACGAAGTCTGTGTGAGAATACACACAACAAAGAAACATTTACACACACACACAAAGTCATGCCGCATGATGAGATTATTCAGAGTGAATGTTAAGCTCTTGTCTTGCAGTTTTTATTGCATTTAACTTGCATCATTTTACGGTAAATGTCTGCATGTTCTTTATATATAGAAGAGCCCATTGAGAAAATCTTCTTCACAACATGCCAACTGAAGTTTCAGCCTTTTTGTTCCCCAATTTCCGTGGGCGGGCCTTCATCAGGGCTAAATCGATTGGTAGATGTGTTCAGCCACTTATTGTGGATCTCTTGACCTTGACTTTGAATAGTTTCCTTTTCTCATAACTTTCAAAAACTGAAGCACACAAAAACGTTTGTAATGTGAATGTTTCACAAACATTATCTCATTGTATTCAGAGCAAAATATGCTACAGCAGTGCAGTGTATTTATACACAATTCATCAATGTGTATAATGATAATCTCATAGATTTGCTCAAAACAATTGATATTCACATAATGCAATAAATAATGTCAGGCACAATAACACTAAAGTTCAATTGTAACATGCACTGGTCCGACACGTGTTTCAATGTATTGGGGGTTCTTCAGGACTGTTCTTTATTAGTCAATTATCCAAGTGCTTAGTTGTTTCCGCTGGGCTTGTCAAGTAATGTGCTGGCCTGGTTTACTAGCAGGGGCCAATCACTGTCTTTGCCTCCTTTTCTGTCTTCTGATTTTCTCTGTCATGTGGTGTCCCTCGGGGATCAGCTGTGTCCCCAATGTTGTTCAAAATCTATGTTCAGCCTCTTTCTAAACTCATCTGGTCTCATGGCTTCAGGTGCTACTCATATGCAGATAACGCACAGATCCTGGTGCGGTTATATCTTGACCGGACTGAGGTGTCAGCTCGCTTGTGTGACTGCCTTACTGCTATGAGAGGCTGGGTGGGCAGCAATTGGCTGAAAATCAATGGGGATACAACGGAGATCCTGGTGGTGGGTTTCTCTTCTTCTATTTTTGGCTCTGAGTCTTGGTTTTCTTCTTTTTGGCCTTCTTCACTTGGTGAGTCTCCTGTTCCAGTGATGGCTGTTAAAAACCTGGGGTCCCATTTATCTTCATCCCTCTCCATGGGCTTGCAGGTAAATGCATTTTGTAAATCCGGCCACTTCCTATTAAAAGTGCTTTATAGAGTCTTGCCATTTTTGCCAACTCACATTCATCCTTTAGTTGTTTCCTCTCTTGTAAACAGTCTTAAACTATTGTAATACCCGTATTTAGCTCAGCCAAAAGTCCTTATTCATTGTCTAGCGCTACTGCAGAACCTGGCCGCTCAGATAGCTAAGGCTACCCCGTATGGCTCTCACATCAGCTCGGTCCTGAGATCAGTTCACTGGGTGCCTCTAGAAGAGAGAATATCTTTTAAATCTCTGTGTATTGTTCATCGGGCCTACTACAAGACTGGGGCCATCTTTCTCCAAGACAAGTTTGTACCCTAGGTCCCCGGTAGGGCTGTTCGATCTGGACACAACTGCTTGGTTACAGTTCCTAAATTTACTAAAGGTTCCTACTGTTTGAGTAGAGTTGGCAGATAGGCCTTTTCTGTGGTGGCTAGCAAACTTTGGAATGCCCTCCTGGTAGTTTGAGGCGTACTAGTGACCATTTTCATTTTCATCGCCTTCTTAAAACTATTCTATTTTAGCCCTGGTGGCTGTTGTCCTATTACGTTGCATCCTCGCGCCAAAATGCCATTGGCAAACGTGCATGCTACAAATATGCCTAACATAACATAACGTTACTTGGATGCAGAAAATGCTTTCCCATTATTTGCTGTTTTAACTAATGACTACTGTTGAAGCCCTCTTGCATCTTCTTCAGGGTATCTTTCATGAAGGGACCAAATAAGTGTCTTTACTCCATTCCATGCTGGAGGCTGACTCACCGCTGGCTTTGGGTTACTGTATGTCTGTTTCTGTGCTGATGAAGTCCTTGAGTAAAGGTACAACATATCTGATGACTAAGTGTCTGAGATACTCGGAGCAAAAGCCGCTGTATCTAATCTCTTTGCGAAAAGTGACATGAGTTTGTCACTTCAAAGTTGGCTGGCTATGTCTATTCCATTTGTGTCCCATTCATTCCAATTGGAATAATGCAGCTGGATCGCTATCCTTGCCGACGCATGATATTATTTCGAATACAGAAGCAGACTTCTGTTTGACCTGGGGATTTGGCCCCGTTATTATCTTTGAGACAATAATCTTTTGAATTGATCTTAACATTTACGGCCCAGATTTGAAAAAGGCTTAAGGTAGCCGAAACACGTGTCATCTACAGTACATGAGCTTAAATGACATATCTGTTTGATCATTAAAACCAAATATACACGTAATTGATGGCGCTGAGTCCTGGATTCATTTCCTGGTATACTGTTTTTGTTCGATGGTTAGGCTTTTCTACCGTCCGAATCCTGTGACCTGCGACTTTTACAGGACTGGTCATATTCCACTATGGCCAATGATCTATAAACCCATTTGACAACATTCAAGGGATTGTAAGGAGTCGCCTATGAGAGCAGCTTGTACCAAAGCCATTCTTTGCAACTACGCTAGTCAGCATCGTTTATGGTCAGAACTATGACGGTATCTGATCATCTCCGAACCTCTGACTTTCGCTCTTGATTAATGAAAAGATTCTTGGCAAATGCTTTTGCTTTGGTTCATCTTGCGTCGGTCCAAGAATTTTACCTCTAACAGCACAATACGAATGCCCCCGTCCTTAAAAGGAAATTGGTGTGGCTTCCAGTAGAGTAGAAAATTCATCTTAAACATATTTGCATCCTATTCAGATGCTGTCCATGGGGCTTTTCCTGCCTACTTTCAAATAACATTACATGGTATATCCCAAGATGGAACCTTTGGTCTATGGGGGATGGAGGATCACAGACCATTCATCCCTCCTTGTTCATTCTTGGGCCACAGGATGTGGAGCAAATTACCAAATTTTCTTAATGACAACGCATGATCTTTCTAGTTCCATGCTGCTGTTGAAGCGGTATCTGTTCATGTAGATGTTAGTTATAAGTTCTCATGGTGATACGATCAGTGAGCCTAGGCAATATATACGTTCCCACTGACTAACAGACCTTCTTTCGCCTGTTCCACCCACTTGGCTGTCAACGAACCCCGGCTGCAATACCTTATGACTTGTTGCAGTATGCTCCCAACCAACCGGTCACCCGCTGAGGTCACAGTTCACTACTTTTGCAGTACACGTGAGTGCTCATTTTGAGGACTGTCCTAACCCTACACCAACGTTAGAGGAACTCTGCATTCTGAGAGACAGAGGGAATAACCAGAATAATGACAAATCCATTGATGGACTATTGGACCATGGTACTCTGAAAGAGAACCGATTGAGTCATCTATAAGATACATATACACTTCATTCAAGGAAAACCCCTAAGCACCAAGCAAATTAAGAGAGATAGACCAATGAGCCATTAGACTGTAAAGCAGAGATGGAAGAAAGACGCTGCATTCTGGGAAACTGAAACACATCCATAAGCATCAGAACATACTGAATTCTGTGAAGGAGAAAGCGTTATGTGTGAGAAGGATATTGATTAAGATGCTGCATTCTGCAAAAGGTAGCCTAATCTCAAACCATCTAAAAATCCAAAGATGGAACCCTGAAATCCTAAACTCTGATAAGGACACATTTTCCATTGCGAGACAGATAATGGCAGAACTGTTGCATTCTGCCAATCAGAGTCCTGATACAGAGTGTAATTGAATTAAGAGAGGGAACACTGAAATAATGATCTCTGAGAAGGAGAAATAGACCTTTATGTGATAGAGAATAACAGAAGCATTGCATTCTGGCAAACAGAGTCCAGATCCCAAGTGCAATCAGATTTAATGGTACTTGCTTTATCGACTTTGTAAGAATGAAGGACCTGAGTGGACCTGCCAGGACTTGAACCTGTGACTATGAGGTCAAACACAGAGGTCTGCAGTGGATGCATTACTCCATTGAGACACAGGCCCGATTGACTAATGCAGTATTTTGATGAGTTTATAAGTTTTGCTTTTAATTGTGAAGTGTCTGATCAAAATTCAAAGTTCATAGGCTTCCAAAGGAATATTCGTAGGAGTGTCTGTATTGTGGCGTAACATGCAAGATTCAGGCTAGACAAGTGAACCGTGCTTTGAAGAAAAAGGAGGTACTGCCACCACATTAGAAGCTATATTCTGTGTGTCTCAGCTCAGCGGATATGCAAGATTTGACTCTACAGATGTTTTAAACTACAACTCTCATGAGCCCTAGCAAGCACATTCAATGGCGAGGGACCATGGGAGTCGTACTCCAAAATATCTGGAGAGCTGCAAGTTGCAGATCATTGTCTCACTCCACGATATCCAATAGTCCTATTATTTCTTTCTTTAGCATTTGAAATATAAAAATGGTTGCTACCCAGCTCATCCGATGGCACTAGGAGGTTGAAAACCCAGGCAGGGCCACCGCAAATGGTCTGAATTGGAAGTGGACTGAGGGGGCCTGGCAGGTGGATGGATGTATGTTGGGAAAACACCAGGAAGCCATTAGAGATGCTTCCGAGATTGAAGGCAGTGACAGGATTCCTCTGGGAGGTGACCTACCCAGGCAGAGGCTGGCAAAATCAATCTTTTCAGAGCAAAGTCCCAGAAGCCTTGCATCAGCATAAAAAGTTCTGCAGCATCTGTGAACGTAATTTGTAATTAAAGTAACTTTCCAACAAGCACCACCTTGTCATTTAAAAAATATATACTTATTCACACATGTATTGTTGTTGTAAATAAACGAATTCTGTCCTCATGCACTTGCTTAGCTTTTTGTAAAAAAAAAACACTCATATCTCTTCATTTTTAGTAAATAAATCAATTCTTCTTTAAACTGCAGCTTGTCATTTCAGGAGAATACACTATTTTGTTCCTAAAATAATATGTGCCCCCTGTGCCCGGCTATGAGACTGACATTTTCAACAAGTACTCTATACCTTTCTACTGCCAAACCTTTCCAAGCACATCCTCATATGCCCAGGAGGAGCCTCACATGCCCATGTACCAACTCCATGTGCCAGAGCCCATACTTGCATGCCCATGTGCAGCCATTTTTTAGATGTACCACCATCCTATGAACGGAATAGCTGTATATATCCTGGATCGTCTTAAATGCTACTGCAATCAAGTTTGAATGTTCTGCAGCCTTGGTGATGACAATGGCTTCTTCTAGCAAGGGATCCCTACACATCCATGTGGCCGCCCAGATATTGGGTCCTGATAGTAAACAGTCCGTTCCAAATAAGTTGATCAGTGACAGAGTCAATGCACACTTGCTTTACATTTTCGTTAGTGCTGTTACAAAGTTGTCAAAGGGTTCGTCTGCAGCCTGTAGGGCCAGTGTAGAATTACTGAATGTCCATGACAGTAATGGCTTCCTGCTGCACCTCTGCAAGAGGCGAGCAAAGGGTTCTTGAAAGTCATCTGTGAAGGATGAGGCATTAGCAAGCGGCACAAAGGGTGTGACAGAGAAAATCTGTTACCCTGCTGCACCCAGGTCTGAAAGAAGAATTACTCTGCTGACTCGCTGTATAGTCTAGACCATCAATTGCTAAGTATGTCAGAAACAATTGTCTCAACTAGGTTCCTGGGCTTGGTGTAGCTGCGGGAAACTGCAGAAATGGGATGGGTGGTGACACACCTTGCATGATCGGGAGTAAAATGGCAATCCAATGATGGCAGGTGGCAGACGCCTTTGGAGTATGTGCTGAGCTGGGTGAGAGGGAAATCCAATCCTAAAGCGTTGCTACAGTGGTAACATCCTAGCGTCGAACAGTCACCTTCGCTGAGACTCCACAGATCAAGTAGTGCACACACATGCACGAGGGGTTGGTATAACTACAAATTTGATAGACATGTACACTCTCCTGCTCATTGAATTTGTTCCCTCTCCTCTCAGTGTCTCCATTTTGCATGCGCCATCGTTTTATGCGTGCCAAACGCACAAGGCATGGTTGCCTCCTGAGATCATGGGAAAGGGCGCTTATAGAATGAGATGGGGTGGTAAAGGGGCAGAGCACGCTGAAGTGTGATACTACAATACCCGTACACTGCATGCGCTGGTGTTCACCATGACATATTTTACTTTTAAAACTTTTTCAAGGTAGGTTCTTACTGACAGCCTGCAAAACTCCTCCTTGCTTAAAGAAATACCAGCGTGGTCAGGACTGATGGTGTCAGGATTTCGGAATCTCAAAATGATGGTGAAAGAGTTAACATGATGCTTCTTATTGCAATTGAAGCCTAAGTGTGCTCCCATTACATATGAAAACATTGGCTTCTGATATTATGACATTCTGTTAATGCCCATTGAGCCAAGTGAATTCTATGAGCACCATGTGCTGTTTATTTCCCATCACAAAGCACACATTCCTGTTGAGCACCATCTCTACAAAAAATACAGGGAGCCCCGAGTGGTCCTGAAACTTAACAAAAATATTTTTGGGAATGTTACTGAAAGGCTTCTAGCTAGTTGGAAGTCAGATTGGGCAGCCTGTTTGCCAGGATGTCATTGCTCTGATAATGTCTTCAACATTTTAGTGTCCGATGTAAGAAATGAGTTTGGTTTACTGTATCTGGCAACTCAGATTTAGTCATTTGTTTTTTATGTTATTTAAGTTAACTTCTCAAATATATAAGCAGTAAATGCAAAATAAGAAAGCATGGATTAAGCGTGAATAAACCTCATTGATTAATCTCGACTTCTGCTGCTTCGAACCTAGAGCTAAAAAAAAGTAACATCATAGGAGAGCTCCTGCTCGTTACACTGTATTCCCTAGGCGTGCCTGTTTGTCCATAATGGTTATTTTACATAATTCCATTAACCATATATCAAACTGCAGAAAATGGTGTCTTTCCTCTCCTTCACTATGCACATTTCAGGCAGTGTAGCAGCAAACATTCTTGTTGCCTGTTTGCATGGCAGCAATTATCCAACATAGTTATTGCCACCGAGGGCTTTGTAGTTGCACCCAAAATAGCTCTTATTTTCATAATAACATCCCTCCAAGATGGCTCTCTGGTTCAGCATCCAGCAGAAACAAGCGTTAAAGTCCACTAATGGGAGTACTAAAGCATACACTGGGCCTCATCACAAGTTGGGCTGTAGCCCTTAAATGTGGTGGTAACAGTATTACTGCCGCATTTAAGGGCTGGCCCTATCGTGAGTTTGGCGCTAAATCTGGCTAAATGGCTAAATCTCAATTTTTTCTGATCCACTTCATATAGATCATGACCTCCACTGATTCTAAATTAGCCAAACCTCAGTTTGCTTGTCCAACCTCTTGTTGTCTGTATTTGTAATCTTGTTGACTGCAATGAGTTTGTAATGCTCGAACATAAGTGATTGAAGCCTATCACTTGCCACTGTGTCATTCCCGGTAACATGAATCAAGAAACTCCTCAAAATACTTGTTCTAATCATCACAGAACCTCTAAATATCTAGATCTGCGAGAAAATAGACAATGATTCCATGATGCATGCAGTTATCAACCCCTCTGGAAAAACCCACTAATGACCCCAAACTTTTGCTTATATACCAGTCATTTTTAACATTTTAACGTAGGAAAATGTGAAAAAACTGCTCCAACTGAGAGTAAATGCACTTAGTCAGAAAAGCATGTTTATTGTATGCTGTTGGTCGGAAGGGGTTAGTCAGCCTTGTGAAGCTGAAAACTAACAGTTCCTTTCATTGCTCAACAAAGTTGCAGCTTTTATACACATTTGAACAATTTACTTAATCACTTATGTTTTGTTACAAGGCCATCTCTCAAAATTCCTTTGGCTTACCCTGTACAATGAAATCAAATCCCCCTGTGTTCTCAAAGCCCTTTGCACACACTGACAAAACACAATCCTCTTCCCCGTGTGCTTTCTTTCCATAATCAGCCATGACATTCTAAACAGAATCTCTTTATTCTCCAGCATGGGGTCTGGCATGGATTCACATGCTCATGAATATTCCCCGTCGTCAGGCTGGGAATCCTCGGTAAAGAAAAATCAGTATCAGTTTCGTTTCTGATCTGTCTTTCGTAGTAGTAACCAATCACTGATCTCTGCGTCATACTGACCACAGCCAATGACTGCCATCTACCTAAGCCCCGCCTCTGACAGCAATCTTCAGATTTTTACCGCACGTTCAAGTGTTGGGAGTCCTCGTGCTTAGCTCTCGAGCTTTTGCTGCGTGTTTCACGCTTTTTCAGGTGAATTTTCACATTTTTTTGGTTAATCGAGCCTCAAGCTCCACCGTTTCTACTTCCGTTAACGGGTACCCGTTGCAGGATTTTCCTACGCCCCTCAAGGGTGAAGATTTCATCGAATCAACCTCTTGGAGGATTCCAGAAGATTTGCGGCCTACTTCGAGATGGCCCAGGACGCGAGTTCGTCACCCGGACCCAAGCTGTTTCGCAGCTGCCCTGGATGCGGGCTGCAGAATGTGTTTAAGGAGGACGAACATTCGCGATGCCTCTACTGTCTTCATGGGGACAAGACTCATGTAGAGAAGGACTGCCAGTTCTGCAAGAACTTGTCGGAGCGGACCATGAGGGACCGTCGATCCTGTCTCGCCAGCTGGTTGGAGAAAGTCTCAACGGGTGAGAAGAAGAAGAAAGGGTCCTAGCGGGCTTCTAAGTCCTGTGCGGGCGCCCCGGCGACAGGGGCCCAACACCAGGCCAAGCACCGCGAGTCCGCTGGCTCCGGGAGCGCTGAAAGGTTGGGCTCTTCGGTCGCCAGGCAGGGCGCATCTTCCCCGGCACCGTCAACCACGAGCCAGCGCTCCGGTTCGGGGAAGAGGAAGTCCGAGACCCCGGGTAAGCTTCGGGAGAAGCCCCGTCCGATCTCGGGAGAGGGGGAGCGAGGCGTCACCCCTCCCCCTAAGGAGAAGGCCCAGGACGCACCTAAGGTGGTGAAGGCCCCTACCGAGCAGGCAAAGGCCTCTATCGAGGCGATCGCGGCGACTCTGGCCAAGCCGGCAGAGACCCCGCCAGCGGAGACTGCCTCCGGGACTAGAGTTTCCCTGCCGCAAAAGAGGGAATCCTCTTTTCAGCCCATCGTCATGGCCCCCGTGATGGAAAAAGGGGGGGGGCACGGTAGCCTCCTCGAGCTCGGAGTCAGCCTCGGAGGGGGAACTGACCGAGGTCTTGAAGAATCTCGAAGTCCTATTCGAGAAGGTTCGATCCCGCAAGGAAGATCCTCGGGAGATAACCGAGGAAGATGGCGAGGAAGAGCAGCCTTCCCTTCCGGCGCAGCCGGAACCTAGGCCTCAGGATAGCTCGGCGGCCATTTTGTTTGCGATCCAGTCCTTATGCTCTGAGATAAGGACGAGATTACCACGGCCCAGGCCGGAGGACCCGCAACCTGGCCCATCGGGAAGTCCTCAGAAAAAACGACGGAGGACCCAACCCTCTCCTCCGCTCGCCCCCGTAAGGCCTGCAGTTCCCTCCTCATCCTCCCACGAGTCGGGAGATGACGGTGCGGTGGGCTCGACGACGGGTTCTGAGGGCGACGACGACGGAACGGGTCTCCCGTCGCACGGGCCTCTCCGCCCGACGAGATTGGCTCATTCCACGCCATGATCGCCAGGGCGTCCGAATTGTTCCAGCTCTGCCCGGAGGAGCAGAAAAAGGAAGGTTCCCTCTATCAGCGCCGGGAGGCCAACAGGAAGACTGTCATCGCGGTGCCTCTAATCGATGACATCTGGGAGGAGGGCCTGTCGGTACTCAAGAACCCCTCCACGGCACCAGCCAAACGGGACCGGTACAAGAAGAAGTACCGGGTCCCCGAGACCGCTCCCCTGTGCCTCAGGGCCCAGCCAATGCCAGACTCGGTCGTCTCGGCGGCGGCGAAGAAGAAAGCGGCGGGGTCAGGAGCCTCAATGTCGAATTCCCCTCCGGACGGCGAGGGAAAGAAGTTGGACGCCATGGGGCGACGGGTCATTTCGTCGGCGGTGACGACGATCAAAGCGGCCAACGCCCTGGCGATCGTGGCCCGTTACGACAGGGAGCTCTGGTTTAAGCTGGCCCCCATATTGGACTTCCTACTGGACGACAAGAGGTCCGAGGCCCTGGAAATACTTCAAGAAGGCGAGGTGGCGTCGGACCATGCCATAACGGTGGCAACCGATATTGCCGATACCGGGTTCTGCCAGCTTGGCAACGGAGTTTGCCTACGATGACGGGGTTGGCTCCGGGCGACCGACTTCCGTCAGAACGTCCAGACCAGGGTGTTGGACATGCCGTTCGATGGCAGCAACTTGTTCGGGAAGGTGGTGGACGAATCCCTCCAAGCCATAAAGACGGACACGGAGACGGCCCACGCCCTAGGAGCCCTTCAGCAACGACGGCCCTTTCGGAGCTCCCGAGGCAGACCGGGGGCCTCCAAGGGATCCAGCGGTGGCTCGTCTTCCTACCGCCAGGCGGCACGCTCCTCGTCTCAGGAGGTCTACAGGGGTCGCGGCAAGCAGGGAGCGCCTCGCTGCCGTCGGCAAGGTGGCCAGGGTGGCAAGGCCACCACCTCCAAGCAGGACTGAACCGGCCGTGGCCTCGGGCCCCCACCGAAGCACCCCGGTGGGAGGCCGGCTGACGAAGTTCGTCGGCGTGTGGAAGTCCATCTCCACCGACCGTTGGGTGCTGGATACCCTGGCAAGAGGACACTCTATCGAATTCCTGAAGAAGTGCCCTCACATTCCACCTGTGGCCAGGAAGGAAAATCATGTCCCGCAACTGCTGTTGGAAGTACCGGTGATGCTCAGGAAAGGCGCCATCGAGCTCGTCCCGAAGAGGCTCCGGGGCTCCGGGGTGTACTCAAGGTACTTCCTCGTCAGGAAGAAGACGGGCGGCTGGCGCCCCATCCTGGACCTTCGTCGTTTGAACAAATACATCAGGTCACAAAAGTTCAGGATGGTCACCCTCCAGCACGTGCTGGGACAGCTGGAGGAAGGCGACTTTCTATCGTCTCTGGACCTGGAGGATGCATACTTCCACGTTCCCATCCTCAGAAGTCACCGAAAGTTCCTCAGGTTCGTCGTCCAGGGACGCCACTACCAATTCAGAGCACTGCCGTTCGGATTGAAGTCGGCCCCCAGGGTCTTTACCAAGTGCCTAGCACCTGTGGCGGCGCGGCTGCGCCTGCAGGGGATTCACGTCTACCCCTACCTGGACGACTGGCTCATCCGCTCAAGGACGAGGGAACTCGCTGTCGAACACACTGCGAGGACCGTCCAGCTACTCAGAGACCTGGGATTCGCCATAAATTACCCAAAGTCCCACCTGGTGCCGTCGCAGGTGGCCCTGTTTCTGGGAGCGAAGCTCGATACAGTGAGGCGCCTTGCGGCACCATCGGAAGAACGGACGAAGACCATTCTGGGCAAAGTGCAGCACCTGCTAGCCACGGACGTGGCCAGGGTGAGGTCCATCAAGTCCCTCCTGGGGATGATGTCCTCTTGCATCTACCTGGTGCGCCTCTGCAGACTACGGATGCGCCCTCTTCAAGAATTTCTCGACGCCCGTTGGATGCAGGCGACGGGCACCTTCGAAGACAGGGTTCCCCTCAACGAGGTGTTCCGGCGGGCGATTCAGTGGTGGGGCGTTCGAGCGCACCTCACGGCGGGCAAGGACTTTCAGACGCCGGCGTACTAGGAGACGGTGATGACGGACGCTTCCCTGGAAGGTTGGGCCGCCCATACCGGAGATCTCCACGCAAGAGGCCTCTGGCTCCCGGAGGAGAAGCTCCTGCACATCAACATCCTGGAACTCCGAGCCGTGTTCTGGGCTCTCAAATCGTTCCTCCCGTCGCTCAAGGGCAAGGTGGTGCGGATCTTCACGGACAACACCACGACAATGTTTTACATACGGAAGCAGGGAGACACCAGATCCCTAGCCCTATCCAAGGAGGCACAGGATCTGTGGCACTGGGCGGTCGCCCAGGGGATGTTCCTGGTTCCCTTCCACCTGGCAGGAGAAAGAAACACCATTGCCGATTCGCTCAGCAGGGAGCTGCGCGCGTGTCACGAGTGGGAGGTGCGCCAGGATCAGGTGGATCAACTCTTCCGACGATGGGGCAACACCCAAATCGACCTGTTCGCAACAGCGACGAACTCGAAGTGCTAGAGGTTCGCCAGCAGGTTTCCCCAGCCGAGAAGCATGGGCAATGCGTTCTCGTTCCCGTGGGACGGCCTATACCTGTATGCGTTCCCTCCGTTGCCGTTGCTGCTTCGACTCGTCAACCAGCTCAAGAGGTCCGGGTGCAGGATGATCCTCGTCGCACCGGCATGGCCGAGGCAGATCTGGTTCCCGGACCTTCTGGATTTGTCAACGTCCCCATACATCAAGCTGTCGGCGGACGCGGATCTTCTCTCCAGAGAAGGAGGCGCCATCTTCCACCACGGCCTGGCGTCGCTGAACCTTCAGGATTGGCTCCTGCAGCACTAGAGTTTGGAGGGTACGATATACCGGCCGACTGCAGAGAGGTTCTTGCAAAGGCCAGGGCTTCCTCGACTCTCAAATGCTAGGGTCACAAGTGGAAGAGGTTCTCTATCTGGTGCAGAGCACAGAAGATCAACCCCCTACGGATTACGGCCCCTCAAGTGCTGCCGTACCTGCTATCGCTGGCAAAGGCTGGGCTAGCCCATGCCTCCATTAAGATTCATCTGGCGGCGATCTCCAGATATACCAGAACCACAGGACGGACGTCCCTGTGGTCCCGTCGACTAGTAAAATAGTTTATGAAAGGACTGTTCCGGTCGTTCCCGCCGGTGAAGGCCCCGGTCCCGGCGTGGGAACTTAACGTGGTGCTGAACAGGCACATGGGGCCCCCATTCGAGCCGATGCACTCCGCACTGATGAAGTTTGTGTCGTGGAAGACTGCATTCCTGGTGGCCATTACCTCCGCACGACGAGTGGGAGAGATCCAGGCCCTATCCTGCAAAGCACCGTACTTGACTTTCCATGCCTCGAGGGTGGTGCTTAGGACGCACACCTCCTTTATGCCCAAGGTGCCGTCGGACTTCCATCTTAACGAGCCCCTGGTGTTACCTGTTTTCTTCCCGTCTCCGTCGCCGGCCGAGAGGACTTTGCACTCGCTGGATGTGGCTAGAGCGCTGAAGTCCTACGTGGACCGCACGAAGAGTTTTCAGAGGACATCACAGCTGTTTGTGAACTTTGGAACTGTGAATCAAGGGAAGGCTCTCTCGAAGTCTTCTATTTCCAGATGGCTCTCCGGCTGCATCATGCACTGCCACCGGTTGGCTAACCGACCGCTACCAGGCCGTCCGAGAGCCCATTCGACCAGAGCGAGCGCTGCTACTACGGCGTTCCTATCTGGTGTGCCCCTGCTGGACATCTGCAGGGCTGCTACGTGGAGGTCGACGCACACCTTCACGAGATTCTACTGCGTCGATCGGGATTCGAGGGAGGAGTCCAGGGTCGGCCAAGCAGTGCTGCGCAACCTGTTCGCTTAAGGTGAGCCTGGTGAGGAGGTAAGAGATGCTTAATGTTGAGTTGTTGTATTGCTTAATGTTGAGCCTTTTTGCCACCTCCCGTGGTTGTGCATGTGTGTACTGCTATGTATTCTTATATTCATGAGCATGTGAATCCATGCCAGACCCCATGCTGGAGAAGGAACAAGTTACTTACCTGTAACTGTTGTTCTCCAGCATGGGTCTGGCATGGATTCACATGCGAACCCTCCCGCCTACCCCTCTGCGGCTCTTTACTTGGTCATACTGCCACTTCACGTGCTACAAAATCTGAAGATGGCTGCCAGAGGCAGGGCTTAGGGAGATGGCAGTCATTGGCTGTGGTCAGTATGACGCAGAGATCAGTGATTGGTTACTACTACGAAAGACAGATCAGAAACGAAACTGATACTGATTTTTCTTCACCGAGGATTCCCAGCCTGACGACGGGGAATATTCATGAGCATGTGAATCCATGCCAGACCCATGCTGTAGAACAACAGTTACAGGTAAGTAACTTGTTCCTTATCTATAAACAATTCAATTTATGACTTATCACATTTGGTAGGAAACATTTAACCCAGCATGCAATGTGCAAGAATTTTACAAGAACACTTTACTCCTTCTGCATTCCTTCAAGTTACCTTATTTGTGACTACCATCTCAGATCATACAGTCTCCAGCACACATCCTGCTTATCTTCCTAAGAGCCCAAACGAACCCCATAAAACATCAGCAAACTCTACCTTCCAACCCCTCCATGTGTTTTATTAAATAACTTCATTTTGACTCACCATTTGGCCGTACTTAATAACAAGACTCTGTGCTCCCAGGAAGATTTGTTCCCCATATCCACAAACCCATCTAATCGTAAACCCAAGACCCAATGGCACTTCATTTAATCTACACCTCAAGTAACCATTTGATGCTCTTGTCAGCTGCCTAAATGTGGTTTGCCTCATTCCTCCTTCCTTGACCTGGCCAATCAACCCTTCAGGACATGCAAAGTGCACCTCCACAAACCAAACTCTCAGCAGCCTACACAAAACCCAGCTATGGGGGAATGGCCATCTGCGATATTTCAGTGTACATGCAACAAATCCCATATTCCCCTAATATCCCAGAACATGTCTTCCATCTAAACCATTATCGAATCCCACATGTACAGTCTTCAGGACTACCACTCCCCACACAGGGGCTTTCCCCTCACAAACTTCTCTTTCTCGCATACATAAAGCTCCTTCCTTCCCACTCTAAGCACTACACGTTGTACATTGCACAATTATATTGTGTCCCCACAACCTCTATTATGTTGTCATTTGATGCAAAACTAAAGTATATCCAAACTAAACATAAAATATCACTTATAGTAACATTTATCCCAATACATTTATCTACACTGAGCACCACATGTTAAATTGCAACATAGTGTCAACTTTCGCGTCTAACCTAGCCACAACATTGTTCTAATATGACGTGCACAGCGTGAACCACTTCCCTACATAGGGACGTGAAACATGGGTCCCAACACAATGCAAGTATAAAGAAGGTACAAATATATCTGTCATAAATAAACAAGTAAAATACATGTGTTTCAAGGCTGGAATGAGAATCAGCGATTAAAATCAGGTTGCAAACAGTGTACATTGCAAGCTATGTCTATCCAAATCCTAACTCCACCAACATCGGGCCACTCCTCCACCTTCCTAACCACAGTGCCTGTTTAAACAGGATGAAAGCAACTGCTTGCTCAAGATACCACCAGATAAGGTAAAAGTACATCATGTCCAAGTAGTTGTCCCATATAGAATGTACTGTGCCTTCTTCTCCCAAATAGTTGGATAGTAGTTTCCACTTTTGAGCAACCTGGCATTTCAACAAATGCGCTTAGCAATTTCTTGTTTCCCTTAAACGATGTCAACCTGAGTAAACATAATTCAATGTCTGACCTCTGTGCCCAGCTAGAAAACATTGCAGTATCCTGACCACATTACTCCAGAAATGTGCTGCAAGTCGGCAAGGCCACCAGATGTGAATGTAGGCAGCGAGAAATACCTGTATCTTTGGCATCCACCACTTACAGCACGATATAGGGAATCCCAGGGAATACAGACATTGCTGAGACATCAATAACACTCAAATTGTTACTACTCAACACTAGGTCACTGGTGAAACACGCAACTGAAGTTGCGGATTATATTTTAGAACATGATCTCGACTTCTGTGCCATAACAGAAAGCTGTCTGCATGAGGTGGCGGGTCCGGTGTTGATCTTGGCCATATCAGCCTGTCATAGTATACTGAGAGCTGACAGACAGAATGGGAATTGTGGGGGTGCTGCAATTATGTCTAAAGCGACTCTTAAGGTCTGGGAAGTTTCTATGCTTGGACCTGATGTCTGCGAGACATTGCACATAAAATTAAGCACTGACTCAAATACCACCAAATGTATTTTCATGGGTGACTTTAACCTGTGGCTGAACAATGATACAGGCGCCACTGCTCTTGCCCCACAAACATCCCTGACAGATTTGGGATTCAGCCAGTTGGTGAACAAAGCCACTCATAAGAAAGGCCACACTATCGGCTTGGTGGCTGTCTGCAATATGTCGGAAAATCAAGTGTATTAAAAAAAACACCATTTGGGTCACATGGAGAAACGTACGCAAACTCACACACAAAGCCATGGAGGCGTTCACTGCACCCCTAGCCTCCAAAGTAAAAACACTTGACTCAGCCACCGAAATAGTGAAACTATATTCTGAAGCGGTGAATAAAGTGGTGTGCTTAACATGCGCCAAGTAATATGCAAAAAGGTCAATACGTGGATTTCTCAAGAACTACAAAAATATAAAGTTGAGAAACGAAAATGTTTCAAGATCTGGTAAAACATGGATTACAGTAAAGACAAGGAAGAATACAGTAGAACAGCCATACTATAAAAAACTGTGATCATGGAGGCCAAGAAAGCTATGTATGACAGCAGAATTGTCAATGCAGAACATGACTTATTTAAAATATTACGAGAATTAGAGCACCCATGCATTAAAGAGGGGGAGGGGCTAATCAAAGATGTAGCATAGTGTACAATGATTCAAGAAGCCATGGGTGCGAAATTGAGAAAGATCAAAGATAATATCAAATGACAAAGTGAAGTATTAATCTTGACGAAAGAGAATAGAAATAAGTCCCCCGGAAGCCCATCGGTCAGACAGCTGGAGGGCAAAGACATTTTCAGGTTCAGGACTATGACAGAAACAAATTACAGACATTGTGAGCAAACTTAAACTCACAAGCTGCAAGGGCGATGTATGCCCTGCAATCACTGTCAAGGCCTGGCTACCATCACTTACAACATTTTTTAACCTCTCCTTCGAGGAGAATTGTGTGCCTACATAGTTTAAGAATGCATGGATTACTCCCCTCCTGAAGAAAAAACGAAATTGGACGCCTTAATGGGTCGGTACCCATCAATAACACACCATACCTGTTAAAAATCTTTGACAATGTGTCGTATGAGCAGATTGAGCTCATCTGGCAAAGAATTACATTTTAAATAAATGGCAGTCTGGGTTTAAGCCAGGTTACGGTTGGACACAGCACTATTAGACTTAAAATCCTCCATTCTTCAGTATATTGACAAATTACAACTGGTCATAATCATGTTGTTGTATCTGTTGGCTGCATTTGACTTGGTTGATCATCCCCTTCTTATCGACAGATTGCAGAGTGTCGCAAACCTTTCCTCCGAAGCTGCAGCTTGGGTCAAATCCTTTCTGGATAAGAGACAAGTGAGAGTCTGCGGCAGGGATATCAAGGTCGATCCAGAACGCTTACTCTATGGAGTACCAAAGGGGGCCTGTCTCTCTCCGTCCTTGTATCATATTTTTGCTGTCCCTTTATTCAATCTGCTTGAGGATAGGGGAATTCGTTTTCCTAACTACGTAGATGACATCCAGTGCGTAATTCCCCTCTCCGGAGCATACGCGGACTATGGCCCTCATTACGACCCTGGCGGAAAGTGACTGACCGGACCGCTACAGCGTAAATAGCGTTTCCGCCATTGCACGAAGGAGCAAAGTGCGGCCCATTCCGACCCATCGGGCACGCGCACCACGGCATGGCGGAAGTGCAAAGTCCGCGATGGCGGAAATGACCCCAAAACTGCCCACACCGCCGCCGTACAGCGCCCTAGGTGCAATACCGCCACCCCTCACAGCGGACACCGCAGTGTGCGCCTACCGGAAAGTACGGTGACCGTAAATATACGGAAACGGAAGTAAAAACATGGGCCCGGAACGGGAAACATCCCGCCGTACACCTATAAAACCACTAAAACCACACAACCACTAAAAACACTACCCTGAGACACACCCCAACCCGTCATCCACCCTAGCGAAACCAAGAAAAATGGGAAAAGTAGCGAAGAAAGCGTGCGACCGCAAGCGGCAGGTCCACTTCTCCCGTGAGGAACTCACCGTGCTAACAGAGACCCTCCAGGAGAATGCTGCCGTCGTCTTCTGCACGCAAATGACCAGGACGGCACTTGCAAACAAGAAGGCCATATGGGCTCTGGTGGCACAGCGGGTAAGTGCGGTGGGGACCGCACCCCGCACCCCACAGCAATGCCGAAAGCGATGGGACGACCTGCGGATACGCGTCCGCAGCATACTCTCTGCCAACCGCAACATTGCCACAGCCACCGGGGGAGGTCCTGAATCACCCATCAAGTTGACCCCCTGGGAAGAAATCTGTGCCTCCACCATCGGAATGGAGAGCATAGAGGGAGTCGGAGGGATGGAGAAAGGAGTGCAGACATCCGAAGATTCAGGTAGGTGGGCCAGATAAAACAATGCCAAATCCACAAAGTCCATCCATGTGAAGTACCATGTGTCCACATAGTGCAACAGAAACACATGTCCAGGAGAACGTCCACACACATCGGCCTGATAGCGCACGTTAAAACCCACAATAAATACATAAATAATTAAAAACCCCTAAAACACGCACTACACGTGCAGCAGGCACACCCTAACTGCAGGCTGCCAAACAACTGCACCCTCACTCCACACACAAATGAAAGCACCTCCAAGGCCCCGACCCAAATCACCCTCAGGTACCACCCCAATGCATGTGATACAATGCCATTCCAATTCCCACAGACCCATCAATAACCCTCGCCCTCCTTTACTCCACCACAGGGTCCGATCCAAACGACGAGCATCAGGACACCCCTACCAGCACACCTGCAAAGAGGGCCAAGACCAACGGCCAAAGACCCTCCACCTCAGCTGCACGCATCAAGACACGGCAGCAGCACAAATCAGGTGGCAGCACAGAGGAGGGAACATCAACAGGCACCCCAGCAGCCAGCATGCCCACACCACCACCACCACAGGTCCCCCCAACGGATGCCACAGAAGGCACTGCCTCTGGTGGCAGCAGCACCATAGGTGACACCCCATTGATGGCAGCATGCTCCGACACAGAAGACGGGGATGTCGAAGTCAGATCCATCCATGACCTGTCCCAATCCCCCTGTCTGTCCCATCCCGTACAACATGAGGATACCACGCAGGGGCACCCACAAGACGACGACTGGCCATCCCCCACAAGCCCTGTGGCAAGGCAACATGAGGTCAACAGCCCCTCTGTGACACCCCCGCAAATGGCCATGGCCCAGCAGAGGCAACAGTCCCTCGACCAGTTAATCGTGCAACAGCAGCAACTGGCCACGCTCCTCAAGGACCATGCCGATGAATGTGGGGGCACTAAGGCAGACATAGAAACATCAACTGAGACACTTAGGGCAGAAATGGAGAGAGGTACAGAGACACTAAGGGCACAAATGGAGAGTAGCACCGAGAGCCTGGGAGTCCAAATGGAGAGAAGCACCGAGAGCCTGAGGGGGGAACTGCATGCGACGTCCAAGGACGTATGTGCCGAACTTGCCGCAGTGCGCCGTGTGCTCACTGAGCTCTCGCAAACCCTTAGGGACATGCATGGACGTGAGCAGGCAGAGACATCATCCGTTGCAAGTTCCGTCCAGGGCAGCCCCCAACGTAGATCTGGGAGGAACCTGCGCTCCACAGGCAGGGGTGCCCCTGATACCCGCAGAGGGGGCTTGCAATAGCGACTGCCCACTGACAATGAGCATCTTTGGACACTGGTGTTCGGGGGGGAGGTAGGAGGGTGGAGGGGGTGTGTTGGGCTCACTTGGGTGGCGGGTCGATAGGGTGTACAACATGATATCACATATGCCATAAACAGTGCACGATCAACCAATGAGATGTGTGGACATTGATCTTTGTGTACTAGGCCATCATAGGCGTACAGTCCATATTGTGCATGTCCCAGACACACACAGTGCCACGAGTCCCGTGTCCATGTATCAGCCACCAGGCGTGAGTGCTAGAAGCATACATCAATGAGATGCTGACGAATGTCACGGCCCTCCGGTGCCTCGCAGACTCCTTGAGGTGCTGCCACATCCCCACCCTCATCATGACCATCATCAGGTGCTTGCAGTTCTGCGTCAGGGGGCATGGGCACATTTCTACGTACGCACATGTTGTGGAGCATGACACATGCCATGACCATCTTTGCAACCTTCTCATGGCGGTACAGGAGTGCCCCGCCAGACCTGCTGAGGCAGCGGAAACGACCCTTCAGTAGGCCGAATGCCTGTTCAATGACCACACGGGTACGTGAGTGGGCATGGTTGTAGTCCTCCTCATGCTGGTCCCGTGGGTTCCGGACTGGTGTGAGGAGCCATCTCTTCAGTGGATATCCAGCATCACCTGTATGTGGACGATAAACGTATGATGTGGAATGCCATTGCTACGTACGCACACCCCTCCCCCCCTTCCTGCCAGGTCATTGCTGAATCACATACCCCACATTATCATGCATGTAATGAGACTCACCGAGTAGCCAGGATCTGTTCCCTGCGTGTCGCTCCATGTAGCGTGGTATTGTAGAGTTCCTCAAGACCATAGAATCATGGGTTGATCCAGGGAATCGGGCACAACAATGTGTAATGATCCTGTTGGAGTCACACACCATTTGTACATTCAGAGAATGAAATTGTTTTCGGTTGCGGTACTGGGCCTCCATGGCATGTGGGACAACCAATTCCACATGGGTGCAGTCGATGGCACCAATGCAACCCGGTATGCCGGCAAGTGCATGGAATCCCACTTTTGTGTTGGTAATTTCCTGCTCCGAGCGTGGTAGGGAGATGTAGTCGTCTGCGTGCTGCAGGAGGGCATCGAGCACTTGCAATAGTGTCCGTGAGAACAGTGGCTGAGAAATGCCATGCAACTGTCCGACTGTGTGCTGGTAGGTGCCTGTGGCCAGGAAGTGGAGTACAGACACCACCTTCAGTAGGGGTGGGATGGCGGTTGGGCTATCTATCATGCTGACAAGGTCAGCCTGTGTCATGTCCACAATGGCGGCTATGGTGTCCCGGTCCAGACGGTAGAGGGTGTGGATCTGCTCATCAATGAGGTCGAACGGATGTGCTCGGAGGCGTGGGATTGCGGGCTGCCTGCGTGGTGGTAGTGGCTGTGCTGGCGGCCCTTGCTGGCCCTGCCTTGCCCTCCTCCTCCTCCTGCGTCTCCTCCGTGCGGCCGGTTGTAGTTGGTGTTCGTCTTCTTCTTGGAGTTGGAGTACTTGCAGTGCTATCAGGTCCCCCAGGGCCAACATCGCGAGTCCTGCCGGTAGCATTTCGGTGTGGTTGTGGGAGGAGACTGGGTGTGCAATTTATGTGTTTTCAGGCTGTATGGCCTCCACCTGTGGTGATTCATTCCACCTGTGCAAACTGCTCTCCCCTTTGGCCGAGCACGTCCCGCACACAACGCTGCAATTCGGGGAATGGCATCTTGCTATTGCAATCATGTATTTGTACCCGATGGCCGTGTAACATTGGTTGACATGTTCATTCTGCTGTGGTCCCATTGTTTCACATACAATCTTTGCAGTCGCGAACAGACTTGTGAAGGGTCAGTGGAACGTAGTACTCGAGTAACGGTGGGCCCTCATGCATCACTGTACCGAGTTGCAACGACGGGCGGGGCGTCCCATTTGTGGGTGAAGGCAGTTGCCATTTTCACACACAGCCGCACTCGATGGATTAATTAGTGATTTCAAACGGCCACAGATGCCTCTTCGACGTGATGTTGCAAATGAGGAATTCGAAGGGCGGCGCTTTCGGTTTTCAGCTAGCGGCGAGGAAATGCCCACAGGTCTGACTGCAAATATAACGTACTATTGTTCAATGTCCTTGGGACAGGGGCCATGGCGAGGATGCAATGATTGATATGAATGGTTTGGGATGCGCAATAGCGACGTGGGCGATGAGGCCGGACGTTCCCAAATACATGTTACTTCACTACACTGGAATTACGGGCTGGGGCACTGTGGATTTTGCAGGCTGCATAACGCACAGACTCAATGGATATTTCTAATGTTATGTGAGTAAATATTCAGGCGTTTTAATCCCGGGATGAGGGAATGATGAATGGATGCATGGGCAGGTGATTTGATACAGAGTTTGCCATGTACAGGGCTTCTTGGAATCTATCCGCCTCCCCTACGCTATGTGATGCAGGGCTGCCATAGTGGGACCATCGTCTATCTGGCCTTGTTGAGCCCTCCCTGTCTCGACGCGCCCTCAGACACTTGTGTCCATGCACGTTACCAATCCCATCTGATGGATTCTGTTTTGACAGACGCATGCACAGGTACACTCGTTTGTGATGGTGTTTACACCTCGATATAGATAGTTATGAGTCGCAAGTGGTTTTTGGGTGGTGATGAACCTTTGGAGTGGGCTAGCATGCATATGGCTGTGGATTTAGTGTGATCATTGAAGTGAGTTGTTCGAATGTAGTTCTGATGGCCATTCTGTTCTTTTTCTTTTCTTTTGGTTGACAGGTATCTCCTCCCCTTTTGCCATTGCCATCTGTATGCCACTCCTGCAGATGGCTTTTACTCCCGACACCTGCTGCTTCGTGTTAATCAGTGGAGCTGCATTACGATCTTATGGGACGATCGCCAATGGGCCACATGCCCTTACGCAGTACTGGTGGCTCGGAGCAACATTTCGGCCTTTCAGCTGGACTAGTGCCTCCCCATTGGGACGGCCCTGCGGTTCTGTGCGCTTCCATGTTGCCTTTTCGTACGTGAATGTGGCTCTGTGTACCATGATGGAACAGGGCGTCACACAAGTAGTGGCTGGTCATTTCTTGCGGATGCAGCCCACAATGGTGAAATGTGTTTTGGAGTTCATGGCCTGATGGCTGTATGGGCTTGGTGATTTTGTTGTGCATTAAATTTCTATTCTGATTTGGCCCGTGTAGCGTTCTTCTTTGCAAGTGATGTGGCATATTCCTATTTGGGGAGCGATGTATTGTGAGGAGATCTGCATTGGGTTCCAGCTTCGGAGTTTAGTTGCGTGGTACTGTACTGGGCGCGTTTGCCTACGAAGCCCGTGAGGTCAGGGATGGGGGCTGCCAATATGACTGTTTGAATGTTGTCATGCTCAGGGGCGGGGGATTGGGTTTTGTGTAACAGATGCCGGTCAGCCAGGTGGACTGGTGGAATGATGTGATTTTCGGAATATTGCTGGTCACAGGTGCCTGTGTTTGCGTGCGTTTCTTGGTGGGGGACTGTGGTCATGTCCATTGGGATGGCTTCTGTATTCGTGCCATCTGTGCCCTGCAGCTCCCATTGGCCCCTGTTGTGTTTCTTTTGTTCGTTGCCATGCATGGGTGACTTGTACATTTTAATGGTTGCATTGTGACTTCATTGCACCTACGGGGAGTTGTACTTTGTGGGCAGGGAGCGGTGTACAGGCACTCAGTGGGGCCGTTTACGGTTGATTCGCGATGCCGTACTTCTCACCATGGCGGAATGGTACATTCCGCCATGCTTGATGGCGTTAGGTACATGTCCGCTAGGGTCGGAATTAGCGTACCCTTGCGCCATGGTGGTGTTTACGGTCTGGCATGGCGCGCGCGCGCGTGCTTGGTGCAGTTAGCGTTGGCGTTCACTACGGTGTCGCTAATGGCTTCGTACTTTGCGGTGACGGGTCATAGTCGCACCGAGCGCTATTCGATGGCGGTATTGCATTTCCGCCATCGTTTTCCGAATTCCGCCAGGGTCGTAATGAGGGCCGATGTCTCCAAGATCAATAAGGCAAATAAAGTGATTCAAACGTGGATGATACAGAATGGATTGTCATTAAACAATGGAAAGACCAAACTAATGATAGTGGGCTCCCCAATTAGAATTCTGAATCTAGACCCAGCAGATCATCAAATACAGCTGGCTGACTATAAAATTTCGATCCAACAGAAAGTGAAGACCTTGGGAGTCATTTTAGAACACACTCTAAATATGCAATCCATCTCTATGGCATACTAGATCAGATTTTTGTCACAAATACACCCTTTCCTGACGGAAATAAACTGCTACAGTGGCCAGAGCTATCATTGGCACCAAAATCGACTACTGTGGTAGTTTACTGTTTGGCTTTAGCAAGGGAGACTGCTCTTGGATCCAAATTATGCAGGACTGTGTGGTTAGAGCTGTGGTCGGTCCTAATAAAAGAGCGCATGTGTCCGAAGCCAGAAAAAAGCTGCACTGGATGACGATAGAGGTGAGAATGTCTTTTCGCCTTCTGTTGATCACTCATAACTGCATTTCCGGTAAGAGCCCCTCCTACCTGTGAGAAAGTCTTATGAAGAAACCTTAGACCAGATCTTTGAGATCACATAAGGATAATCTCCTTATGGTGCCCAGGACCAAGTTGACCATGGTTAATAACGTTTTTTTTTGTAGCAGCACCTATAGCCTGGAAGATCGAATCTAAAGAACTGTTCAAATGGCGTCTGAAGACCTTCATGTTTAGGTATTGTGTCTCCTCAGGTAGTACTGTTTTCTGGTAGGTGGTCGCCTCGGTTGTGTTTTGTCCACTCGTTTGTTGTGTGCCTTTATGCTCTTGGGTCACTGGTGTGCATTATAAATGTATAATGAAAACTAAAGTATTATGATTAATGTTTTGTAGAAGGGCCAAGAAAAACTACTCCTGCTAAGCGTTTAAAATTAACAAGCTAAAAGCGCATATTATGGAAAAGGGAGGTGATGTTGTAACATGCTTGCCACCATTCAGAATCTTCAAAAGGAGCACCCAGATCGATATTCCGCCTCTCACTTATTTTATTGACTACCTTATGGTTTTAAGGGCACTTGATTGGTACAATTCAGTTGTGCACTTACCCCCTTGCCCTGGCACATAATGGTTGTGTTCACAACATGAATCTGGGGTTCCACCAGGAAAGAAGGCCAGCATTTTCCATGACATGCAGGTAGTACCTTGGTTGGAGCTATCATTGCAGGTGTTAATGTGGTTACTATGTCACTGCAACTGCCCCGATTTGGTGGACAATATAGTCTGAAAAGTAGGTGTCAAATTATGCTTCAAAGTCTGAGGCTCACATCTCTTCCTTTCGCTAATAATTGCAGTGATGGATTTCCACAGACTCGGTCACGTTTATTGTAAGTATTTATTTCCATTTAATGAAGGCCCTCCTTTCCTAGATGAATCTGATCAAATAACAGGTTGCTTCCATAGCGTGGCCGTATAGTTATTGTTAAGTTGCTAATCCCATAGGAAGAGCACTTTTTGGGCGGCTTACAACTTCGCTCTCCCTGGACGAACCCTCACTCTGATTTTTTTTGCAAAGTTTGGTGAGTTTTGGTCCAGGGGGGGAAAAGTTATAGGGGGGTCCCAAAATGTCTTTTTTCCCATAGACTGAATGGGGAAAAAACTCCTCACGCCTACAGCCCAAACCGCTGGATGGATTTTCACCAAATTTGTGGCGGGAGCAGCGGCTTGGTCCCAAAAGCATTATTTTGTAAATTTGGTGAAAATCCGTCCAGTAGTTATTTTAAAAATGACCAAAAAGTAGGTCACAAAAAATTAGTGATATCTATGTCCGGTCCGCCGACACACTTCCCTGTTCGCTCCGCGGACAGTGTCCTGATTGGCTAATCGGCTTGCGTCATGTCTGCGGACATGCGACGTGTTCGCTGATTGGATGGTGAGGAGTGTGAAGTGCATCAGATTTTTGGAAACGCCTGCCATCTTGGATTCGCAGACAGCGGCCGATGTCTGCGGACATCGCGGTAAAAACATATGAAAAAACACAGCATTCCACTTGTCAAACTTATCAAATAATCTCTGGGGAGGGGAGGGGTGATGAGGATGGGATGGGATATAGGTGCAAGAAGCAAAAAAAGGGTGTTTTTGGCCGCAAAAGTCCGCGAACAGTCCTGATGTTCGCGAACAGTCCTGTGAAAGTTCATTACATGGTTGGTGAAATGCAGTTCTTGGATGGCTTATAACTTTGGCGCCACTTAATGGAACTGCACGAACCTTCGCATGTATATTCCTGGGCATATTCCAAGTGTGTATGCAAAGTTTGGTGGGATTCTGTCATGAGGGGGCAAAATTAGAGGTGGGGTCCCAAAATAATGTAAAGGCTTATAAATGAGGTGCCATTTGACGAATCCTCACTTAATTTGGGAAAGTGATAATACATTTAGATATGATGGTTTTTCTGAAGTTTGGTAGGATCTTGTGAAGAGGGGGCAAAATTAGAGGTGGGGTCCCAAAAGAATGTAAAGGCTTATAAATGAAGTGCCATTTGACGAATCTACACTTCATTTGGCAAACTGATAACAGATCAAGATATACATGTTTTTGCGAAGTTTGGTGGGATTCTGGCAGAAGGGAGCAAAATTAGAGTGGGGGTCCCAAAATATTGTAAAGGCTTATAAATGTGGTGCCATTTGACAAATCTACACAAAGATTTGCAAAAAGATTATAGATCTAGATTTAGATGTTTTCGTAAAGTCTGAATGGATTTTGTCAAGTGGGGGCTAGGTTATATGCGATTGTATGTGCATACATTTGACACTTTTGAAAAAATAAAACATGGGTGGATTTCCAGCAAACTTTCGTAAGGAGGATTGGCAAGTACCTACAAGCATGGTTTTGCAAATGTGTTTTATTATTTGACAAGTGTCATAATGTAGCTACAAAAAATAGCGGTATACCTTTAGTGATTGAGGGGTAGCCCGTGGCCATGGGCAGTGACCAGATTGTCCGGGTCATGGAATAAGGTCATGATCCGGACAATCTGGCTACTGGCCATGACCACAAGGCACAAAACATATGATTAAAGTGGCCATGTCCACCTGGGACTGGCTTTGTGGTAAAGTTATGTGAAATTTGGATAGATTTGAAAGGGAAGAAAAATGTGCTTGTGGTAATATGGTCATAGGGTTCTCTTTTTGCCTTCTGCAGGCTGCTATGGAAAGCGAAGAGGGTCCCTGTATGGAACCCTCGCCTTCCCTTTCCATGGTGACAATCCTGGAAAAGGATTTTTCTTCCTACACCGTAGGAAAAAAAATCCTATTTTTTAGTGCCCCGGGTTCCCGCTTTGGGAATTTAGGGTGCTAATGGCCTTCATTCCCCATTTCAGGGGCTGGAATGGGGGGATAGTGGTCCAGAGACCTCGTTATCCACCCTCGCTTCTCTTGGGCTGATAACTTGGGCTGCTGGGCCGGTATCCACCGTTCCAGTCCGTGGAACAGAGGATGAACGTCACAATATTCCCATTAGCATAACACAAAATGCAAATGGAAATGTTGGAAAATCTTATCTAGTCTAGGTACTTTACTGAGAAATATAAAGTAGATGGAGTCTATACATTTTTTTTTAGTTCTATTTTTTAACTGTGAAAGGTGGTTCCTAAAGGAATATGTTGTTTGTTGTTTTTGGATGTATTTCTTTTGGCAGGAGAGCTGAGAATGAAAGGTGGGGAGGGAAATGAGGGAAGAGCAACCAAACACTAATATTAGGGGTAGGTGGACAAGGGAAAATGTTGTGCGTGTGTTATTTCTAAGTTAGGGGGCACTGTTTCTCATGTCCTTGATCACAGCAGTGGTGGTGGCTCTTGGGAAGGAGGGATGGCATTAGCTGATGCCATTTTAAGATAAATAGCAGTTTTGCTAAAAGTATGTACTGTGTACTAGATTGTTAAAGGGTAATGAGTAGGAATAGGTGTTGGAGCTGTGCAAGGGAAATTTTGAAGTTGGAAGTTCCTAGATCAGTAGAAAATAAAGTTCCGAACTGTCCACCAAGCAGAGATCTTATCGTGAAGTGCGGACGGGTTCTCAGACACGTCATCATGCCGCGCACCAGCGTATGGTCATATGGCACTGTCCGTAAGGTCCGCTATGAAGTCAGATGTTCGTAGACGTCTATGGATGCAAAACTAGTTGAAATAGTTGCAAGAAGTGTATAGAAGAGTTACAAATTATTCCAGATGGTGAGAAATGGCAGAGTTTTAAGGTGAAACTTTGGAAATGGGACACAAATATTGCTATATTGGGTAAGTATGATATTAGTAAGTTGTAGGAAAATAGCATGCACTGGTAAAAACCTATGAAATTCAATTTAAAAACTTTGTTAAAGGGGGGGTTATGGTTAAATTGCACTAGTAAAAACCTATGAAATTCAATGAAAAAACTTTGTTAAAGGGACGTTATGGTTAAGTTGGACTAATAAAAACCTATGAAATTCAAAGAAAAAACTTTGTTAAACAGACGTTATGGTTCCAAGTAAAACCGAAAAGCCTCTGAAAATCGCCATTTATGGTAAGCTAAGCAATCATAACTCGCGCCATCACCGTGCACTGCTAAGACTAACACCCAGGACATCAAAGATGACATCACAAATGTCATTGATGACATCACACATGAAATACATTTTGATGAAAAGTCTCTACAAGGAGTTGTGTTTATATAGTTGATAACAAGATGTCAGGAGTGATCAGGAGACCTATCATGAACTACTTAATCTATTAAAGAATGTACTCATCTAATAACACTGTATTGGAGTGTTGTTGTTAATACAGAAACCTAATCATATATAAACACAGGCAATGACTGCAGGATGCAGCAAAGAAGTACACTATTTATAATATTGTAATTTTGGATAGTACAATAATGAATGCTCCCTTATCAGAGTTTTGAGTAATGTTAAACATGTAATAACTAGCTAACAATTCAAGACTTACAGCACTTGTGCTGGTACAAACAATACATATGAAGCACCACAATGCATACAAATCAGAGGCACATACAGGGAAACTAAAGTAAGGAAGAAAGAAACTGCATCATCAGAAAATGTTAATGACATTAAAGTTTATCTTCATGTATACAAATGAATTGTATGTTTGAGGCCTGCTCATTTCCCCTTGTATGTGCACCATGAGCTGAGACCAAACCCTAAAGAAATTACTTAAAGAACATATGACAAGGTTAACATCTAGATAAATAGCACCTTTTTAAATTGCATTATTCTGACTGCCAGTGAACAAAACCACCTGTCCTATATCTGTCAACGAACAAAAACAAGTGGCCCAGATATGTGATGTCACCAGTGATGTCATCAATGACATTTGTGATGTCATCTTTGATGTCCTGGGTGTTAGTCTTAGCAGTGCACGGTGGTGGTGCGAGTTATGGTTGCTTAGCTTACCATAACTGGCAAATTTCAGGGGCTTTTCGGTTTTACTTGGAACCATAACATCTGTTTAACAAAGTTTTTTCTTTGAATTTCATAGGTTTTTATTAGTCCAACTTAACCATAACGTCCCTTTAACAAAGTCTTTAAGTGAATATATATATACATTGATGTAGAACCTTTTGAAGGTTCTATGACACCTGGGAAACCTCATAACAAGTTGATGTTGAATTGGCACATGAATGGCAACAACAAAACAAACGTAGTTTTGAATGTTGTGTGTGACCATAAAATGTTTATGGATTTCGTTCAACTGACAACACAACATATTTATTTATCACAGATCCTTATAATGTTTATGCCCTTATAAGGTAGTAATAAACAATAACATCTTTATTTATTATAGATAATATTCAACATCTTCAGATGTTTTTATTATAAACGGGGCTTATCTCCTAATATGTTACACATAATAATACATGCGTTGTAAGAGAAACACAATAATATGGATATGGTAACTTTACATTATTTGAAATCCTTCACTAAGGTGCACATATATAACAATAATTTAAGGGTGTCTAGACTAAATCTTGGTGCCTTATTATTCCATAAGAGTTATTGGAGAAGGCCATGAAGCTGTTTGAATAGGCTAGTCAATATAAGCACTGGGACACCATCAACAAAAAACAGGGACAGATTTGCAAAATAGAGCTGCAAGTAAAAGAAGCGCAGAGGATGCTCTGTTTACTTATAGCACTGTATGAAATGCACGAGTCACGTTACTTTCAATGGTGTCCTGCACATTTCATGTGGCAGTGTGCCAGTACAATTTAAGCGCGGGCAATCCCCCTTGCATACATTACTAGTCGAAATGTTCTCCCAACAATAATGTATGACAGGCTTGCAGCCACCAGAACGCATTTCACAGTGGCAGGAATGTTTAGGGTCCATCATTGTAAAGCGCAAAAAAAATAACATTTCTTTCCCTGTTGGAGCATATAACTGCAAGTAGGATAGCAACAGTTAACACCACTGCTGTCAAACGTAAACAAAAGTTGCAAAGGGCGTGAACCCGGGGCTCTAAACGTGTACATCTATGATGCACACATTCAGAGGCACTTTGTGGGTGCATGTGAAGAAGGCATGAGAAGGGGGTGGAGTTCGATTAGCCTAGAGTAGAAGGTCAAGCCGGCAGAGCGGTTCCACCATTTTGGATTCTGCCTGAGTCCCTGAATGTCCTGACACTCACCACTTCCTGCGTATAAAGAATTCTGGGTATGATGCCAGAAGGCAAAGGACACTTCTTTCAGCAGCCTGGATTGGACTCCTGACAACAGGCTTATTTCAACCAATCCATGTAGCTTTTTGCCTTTATTGTCTTTGGACTCTCAGAAGAAATGGAAGAAGTATTCACTGGAACTCTTTTGGGAATACAGTCTATTCCAAAATACTCTGCAAAAGAGGCGAAGACAGAAGACTGCAATCAGAGGCAAGCACCACTTCCTACCCATTCGAAGATCACACATGGGGTGACCTGCTGTGGACCAATGCCCCTCTGCTGTCTGTGCAATGGAACCAAGATCCTGTTCGCTGGATGTGATTGACGCACAGCAGGTGCCAGACAAACTTCTTGGTGTGTAAGTGCAGAACTATTGGCTCCCAGGGTTTGGCCTACCAGCAACCCAAAAGCCCAGAAGCATATTGGAACCATGTTTACTACCTCGAGACATCTTCTGGCCAGCTTGACCATGCTCCCCTCAATTTGAGCCATTAAAGAACCCATGTCATTGCGTATGGCACTCTAAGAATTTTGAACCGCTTACCTTCTAATTGTCTTTACACCAACTCGGCCCGGTGAAGAGCATTTCCGATGTAACTTGACCCCTGGCTTGCCACAGTGGAAGCACAAAACTTGCTGTGTCCCGAACACCTACTTGGCCCAACAGAGCACCATCTCGACTCGATTCGAAAGCTGGCACAACTTGCTGGAAACCTTTGACTCGCCCCGTCTTGAACACCTACTCGACCCAGCGGATGCATTTGTGATAAGATACCACAAGTCTCAAGGCTGGTCCGAGGGTTTTAATAGAAATGTGTCGGCCATAGGGCCACCCTCTCTCGCTCATCTCCCATGGGATCCCTTGATCAGTAATCCCTACTATCTGCTCTTATGCTGTGGTGTCTTCCCTAAAAGCAGGCTCTCTAAACTCCCTCAGGGACTTTCTAACTCTCACTTCTCTTACCAGATGTTGTGATAAGGAATTGGGAGTAATGACTGGCACTTGCTCCGGGTTGCGCAGGCAATTCACTTGTGACCACCCATCTCTACACCGCTACTCTTACTACCATCCTGCTCCTGACTCCTCCCTCCAATATTTCTGCACCTGTGCTGTTTCACTTCACCTACTTCTTGTTTCAACTTTTTGATGTAACCGGTTCTCCCACTCCACTTCACCATTCCCTCTATTACTCTCCTTTGGGTTCTGCTATTCAACTATGTCTACTATTACACCCCTCCTCTCCCTACTATCCTCCTCCTTCTTGTACTTCACTTCTCATCCCCCTACTACACTCCTCCCACTATAATTCTCCTCCCACTACAACTCTACTCTTCTCCCTTCTACTCTCCTCCTCCCACTATTTTCTTCCCACTAATAGTGTACTTCTACTACTCTCCTCCTCTTACTACTACCCTCTACTACTACTACTCTCCTTCCACCCACTCCAGCATCTCTCCCGGTGACACGCATGCTTGTCTCCTTCCTCTGACAGTGCTGCTTGACCCAGAAGGCTGGTGCACTGAGATTCAATAGCTCTCTCGATTCTTGTCAGGGCATCGACGCACCCTGTTGGCTACACCCTCGTCCCTGACTGCATCGTAAGTATCGGGGTATCATTGTCACAGGAAATGTCTAATTGCGGCTGTGGCTGAATGCCCCCTCTACTTCCCAAGGATGCTGGCAAACATGGGATTCTACAGGGTTGCAACTCCCAAACTTGGTCTCTTTCCTCTGCCATTTCCTCGGGTTTTCAGGGCTGCAAGTGTGGTTTCCCTCGCCAGGTCCCTGGAGGTTCCCGCAGGAGGGCAAAGATATCTGAAATACCAGGTATGGAGGGAGGTCAGGGACTGCACACAAACACAGCAGCAAATGGAAGAGGGATCAAGTTTGGGTTGAGGTTGTTTGGTGACAAATCTCCCATTCCAGACAAGGCCAGGGTAATGGCCTTTTCACACATCATTTCGACCCGTCTTCACTGCTGACTTGAGCTATCTCAACTGCTGACTTAATCCACAAAGATCCCTCCCATACCCGATCCAACACCGACTCACCGCTGGACCAACGTGACTCAGTCGTATCGACAACGACTTGACTGCAGAGAAACACCCATTAGCTGGGCTTGACCCTGTTCGTACCAGAATAAAAGAAATAGTTGTATTTTGAAGAGGCCTTGATCCCCTAGTACAACTTAAAGGACCTTAATGATTTTTAAACCCTCCCCTTTGTCTTTTAAATGATATGATATGATAGGTTATTTATAACGCACTTAATATCCAGAGGTTTCTAAGCGCGGACCCAGGGATTGAACCTGTGTTGCGCCGTGTTGTCTTGCTTCCAAGACGAGCACGTTGCAGCTATCCTCCCAAGACATATTCTTGAACACTGGCATTGCTGCTGAAATCATTTGCATGACCAACCCTGACTATCTATCCAGAGTTCCCTTTATTCCCAAAGTCTTCATTCTCTGTGTTTCCTTTACAGGGGTGGGTCTTTTTTTTTATTTTAAACTTTGTTTATTGAGGGGAACAACTCACAGCAAGACAGTTCTCATAAACAGTACAGTATAGCATATGTATAATATCGACAATGGCATACATCTGTGGCAATAAGACAGGTATCGTCACCTAAGGCGACGGGGTAGGTGTTACATCAGCATCGGATATCAAATCACATAAATACAAACGTAGAAGCGACCATATATCTTTAGGACGACAGGGTGTCGGGATTGATAAAACAAAGAGTTCCTCGTCATCGTTCACCATAAACAAGTCTTTCAGGAAATTGGATCGGGTAGGCCCTGCAGTGGATTTCCAACATGTAAGGATGCAGCGTTTGGCAATAATACATCAGATGTTAAATAGTCTTCTCGTGGTCTCCTTCACCTTCCCAATGTCACCAAACAGGTATTTTAGGGGGGACAGGGCGGCTGGGATTGCCGTTATCTCCTCAAGGAACTCAGCCACTTCTCGCCAGAAGTTCGCGATAACAGGGCACGACCAGTAGATGTGATATGCCCCAGCATCAGGAGCGCCACATTTCAAACATGTCCCTGTGCAACCCTCCACAAACTTAGCCAGTCTGGCCGGGGAGTAATGTAGCTGCTTCAGTATTTTAAATTGGATCAGTCGGAGTCCAGAGTTCATGGAGACCGATTTGGTGAGTTGACAATATCGGACCCATCTCACATCATCGATCTGAGTACCTACATCCCGCTCCCAGGTTTCTCTGATAGTGTTTCGTGAGGGGGAGTGAGATTGCACCAGGGTGTATAGCGACGGGATTCCCTTGCCATGCCCGTCCGTCGTCACCATGGCTCTGATACACTCATGTGCCTGGGGTTCTACGGGGAAGGAAGGCCATTTGGCAGCAAAAGCGGTTCTCATACGATAGTATTGGAAGACACTTGAGCTGACCCCCTCCCACCGCCCCCGTGAAATCTGCAAGTTCACAAAATGTGCCATCAGGGAACATATCTCGTAACCTGAAGAGTTTATTCGGGTCCCAGGTTCGCTGAAGGGCCCTGTCGAAGGTTGGGGAAACACTGGAGAAGTCCCACAGGGGTATATCTGGGTCATAGGGGATCTTTTATAGACCCTGGACCACGCCCGTGTAGTGACGTATACCGGGTCGAAAGGGCAGTTGTTACTATAGGTGGGGTTCAAAAGGACCAAACGTATATCATTAGGGCGGACTGCATGCTTTTCGAGAAGAATGTGTGGGGCTGTGTCCTCGGGATCAAAACAATGCTTTACGAATTGTGCCTGTGCTGCTATGCAATACAATTCAAAATCAGGGGCCGCAATACCGCCCTGTGAGTATGGCTCCACCATTTTAGCCCACCCCAACCTAGCAGTTTTACTGTTCCAAATAAAGGAAGATGCCAGTGACCTGGCAAAAAAGGGTTTACCGGGCCAGATCGGGATGTTATTGAAGAGATACAGGAGTTTGGGTAATACTACCATTTTAAGTAGGGCCACTCGGCCGTATAGGGACAGAGGGAGATTAGCCCATACGTGGAGCTTGGTCGAAAGGGTAAGAAGTAGTTTGCCGTGATTGTGTGAGTGCAGCAGCTGTCTATCTCTACCCACCATTATTCCCAGGTATCTCACCAGCGTGGGGGCAGGCTTAAACCCTGTGATGCAAGATAGGTCACCAGTATTAGGGGTCAAAGGAAAGATTTCAGATTTGGGGACATTGATTTTATATCCCGAGTATTCCGAGAACTTGTGTATGTCAGCCATAATGTGTTGCACATTCTCATGTGGGTCCCGGACATACAACAGCGTATCGTCCGCATACAGAGATATTATCTGGGGAGGGCCAGTCATCCTGAGTCCTCTATGCGAGTGGTGTTGACAAATATATTCCGTCATTGGTTCAATAGTGAGGGCAAACAGAATGGGCGAGAATGGGCAGCCCTGCCTGGTCCCCCTGTGCAGATGGAAAGAAGGGGACAGGGTGTTATTGGTTATGACCTTGGCGGATGGTTGAGTATATAGCAGCCGAACGCATTTAATAAAATATGGTCCCAGTCCAAACCGCTCGAGTACAAGGAAGAGGTATGTCCAGGAGACGGAATCAAAGGCCTTTTCGGCATCGAGGGCCACTACGGCCGCCTTTGCCTCCGGGTCTATTTGCGCCGGCACATTGAACAGTCGTCGAAGGTTTAAAGCCGTGGTTCTAGTTGGTATGAAGCCAGCTTGATCAGGGTGGACCAGGATTGGCATGTACGGAAGGATCCTGGTGGTCAGTACTTTAGCGAAGATTTTCGCATCGGTATTGATTAGGGAGAGGGGCCTGTAGGAGTCCATATCCTGTGCTGATCTACGTGGCTTCAGAAGGACCGTAATAACTGCCTCACGCATCGAGTCTGGAAGGACAACACAATTCATGGCCTCCTCCCATACTTTCAGTAACAGTGGGGCCAATACGCCTTGAAACTCTTTGTACAGTTCGGCAGTCAGGCCATCTGAGCCAGGGGCGCGGCCATCAGACAAAGATTTAATGGCCTCGTTTAGTTCTTCAACAGTCACGGGTTGATCTAAAATGTTTCGCGTCGTTTCAGTGAGTGTTGGGAGATCAAGGGAGTCTAGATATCCGAACATGTCTTCCCTGGTTTTAACATCGTGATCAGAGTATAAAGCGGAGTAAAAATCAGCAAAAGTGGTGTTGATATCGCATTCTTTATTGACCATGACCCCAGCCGGGTTCTGGATACTAGCGATTGGTTTAAGGTGCCTGTCTGTTTTTAGCATGTTGGCCAGAAATCTCCCCGCCCTATTGCTCTTCCCGTATCTGCGGGCCTTAGCCGGGGCAGCCATGTAAAAAACTTCCCTATTGGCTAGTTCATTAAATTCCTTGAGGGAAGCGTGTATCTTAGACAGGTTTTCCTTGTTCAATGTGGCACTGTATTCCGTCTGAAGTGTATCTATTGCGACTTCAGCCACACCCAGTTCCCTCCTCACCGCTCTCAGCATACCTGTAGATCTACCCAGTATAGTACCCCGGACTCAAACCTTGAATGCCTCCCACAGGATAGCATAGGTGCTCACAGAACCCTTGTTCAACTCCAAAAACTCCGCGATTTCAGTATGTAATGCCTCACAGATATTGGGGTCCCTAAGGATTGCAGAGGGCATCCTCCACCTTTTAGCTGGAGGTGGGGAGTCACCCAGGCTGATGACCAGTGTTATCGGTGAGTGGTCTGAGAGCGTGCGGGGGTGTATTGCACAGTCATTGATCTCAGCGGAGAGGGACGAACTAATAAGCCAATAATCTATACGGGAGTGGGAGTCGGTCGTGAACAGATGAGTAGAAAGTGAATTTCTTCTCAAGTGGGTATAACGTGCGCCATGCGTCAATTATGTTGGTCTGTTCCATCATCTGTTTAACGACAAGAGCCGCTTTGGACAGGGCCCTGGGGGACGTAGATGAGCGGTCCAAGGAGTGATCGAGGATCATATTGAAATCCCCGCCCCATATTATTTGCGCCTCTATCGATGTGGAGATCATGTCAAGGATTGCGTGATAAAATAGCGGGTCATCAATATTAGGACCATATGTATTAATGAACAGGATTTGCCGTCCCGCCACCTCCCCCCATACTAACACGTATCTACCCAGAGGGTCTATCTTACTAGCAAGATACCTGAAGCACAGCTTGGAGTGTATAAGCGTCAGGACTCCACTGGATTGTGTTGAATATTCTGTGAAGTACCTATGAGGGCCCCACCGTGGAAGAAATTTATTGTTGATATTCCCCATCGCATGTGTCTCCTGTATCAGAAGGATATGGGGATCATGGCGTGTAATGTATGCAGCAATTTTCCTTGCCTTGACTGGGTTGTTGAGACCCCGAATGTTCCAAGAAAGTAGTCGAATGTTCAACCCACCCTTAGCCTGCGCGATAGCTGCCTAGCAAAGGGGGCATTTGCCAAGCATGGCACCACTGTCTCAAGTTTTGGAAGTGTCGCTGAAGAACAGTCCCCTGGTTTTAACTTTATAACATCCCCAACCATGTCTGGCAGAGCACCAGGACAAACTCTTACCCGCTTCCCCTCCAACCCCCACCCGCATCATCAACCCCAACCCGATGATGTATCCCATCAACCATAACTTGGGAAGTCTCATGGGGGTGTGAGCTGTACTCACGTGACCGAACACCTTGTGGGGGGGCTCACGGCCCTACAACAATATATGGTGGTCAGGGCCACCTCGCTGTCGACGGGTTATCAAATTTATGGTAAGGCAGTGTAGAGCAAGTCCCCTCAGCCAGCACGGTCCTCCTGTTCCGGCACCCGCCGGGGCGGCAGGTTATGGTTAGCTTCCCGGTTCCCCGGGGGAAGGGGGATTGAGGCCTCGACATACAACATGGCCTCCGCATGATTGTCGAAAAAGTGTGCGCGGCCTCCGTGTTGGATGCGCATTTTAGCCGGGAAGACAAGCGCATATGGGATCTGGCGTAGTCTCAGCTGTCTCTTGACCGGTTCGTAGGATCTTCTCAGTTTCTGCGCATTGGTCGAAAAGTCCGGATATATGTGTATCCTGTTTTCTTCGTAATACAGTGATCCTTTTTCTATGGAAAGCCTCAAGATGGTGTCTCTATCTCTGTAATTCAGAAGTCGGGCAATGATCGTGCGGGGCGGCGCTCCTGGCTTAAGAGGGGAGGCCAGGGTGCGATGGGCCCGCTCCACGAGGAAATGTTCGGAGAAAGCATCGGGGCCCAAGAGGGATTTCAGGAGGTTTTCCACATGGCGCTCCGACCAGGCGGATATTGTTTCTCCTGGAGCGAGATTCCAAGTCCTCGCACTTGTTCAGGGTTTTCTGCAGGTCTCCCATTAGCTTGGCAATATCACGGCTATGTTGTGCTATCGAGTCCACATTAACTCCAATCCTGTTCTCCGCCTCCGTAGTGCGAGCACTTTCCTTATCAACCCTAACCTTCAAAGAGCTGATCGTGGCCCCTATGTCGTCCAGTTTGTTGTTCACCGCCAGGAATCCACTTTGGACCATCGTTAGTAGTTTGTCCACTCTCACATCCATTGGAGACTCCAGCTGGGTGCCCGAGGGCTCAGCGGGCGTCTCCGCAGGCCCATGCGGCTGGGAGCTGGCAAAGGAGTCCATCGGACCCATTTTCTTGGAGCACATACTTTTTTCCTCGCTGCGGCCCATGTGTCAACTCTGTTGGGTTGCGTTGCATCTGCCCACGCTCTGGCGCCCAGTGATAGGTAGTGGTTGGCGATCGTTGGCACTTAGGAGTGTGGCGCACACCGCTTATGAGTATATAAGAGAAAGGCACCAGGGCACCCACTTTATGATGTTATCGGCAGGCCCCAGCGAGTGAACGCAGCCAGCCCGCCGCCGTCGACAAGGACCGACCCGGCGGTAAGTCAAGGATCAATCCGCGGGGCAGTAGCGGCACAGGGAACGGGATGACAATCCCGTCGAAAAGAGCAATGTTCCGTCCGGGCCAGTCGTGCGGTGTACACCCAGGAGAAGGATCGAGGGCCAACAGGATATATCCACCGGCAACTCAGAAAGGCGCGGAGCGCGGCCCCTCCCCCTTCCGGCCATCGCGTGATTTCTCCTGGAGCCGTGGGCCGGATACGCCTCCGCCGCGTTCACGGTGTAAGTTTGCAGTCTGATTTCTCAGGATTGAGCCAGCGTTTCTACATGAAAATCGGTGGAGTGATGCTGCAGGCTCTCCACCGACGAATGCAGAAGTTTATTGGCGTGCAGGCGGCCCCAAACAGGATTAATTTATAGTAGGATATGTTACGGGGCGCAGCTCTCCCCTCAGGTGGCCATCTCCGTCGTGCGCAACAGAACCCCCCTCCGTTGATCATTTTTATGACGGTCCCTTTTTTATATAGAAGTTGTTGGACAGACTTTTATTTTGACTCCACCATGCAATTGTTGCTTGTGTTGAAATTGTGTCAGCTAACACCCCTTTGAAGAGAATGGCCTGCCCTTGGCCTGTGCTACCAAATATACAAAGAAGGTGACCTGTCAGGGTGTGCAGATTTTACCTTTATGATTGGGATCACAGCTGATTTATTAGTAGTGTGAGGCTGAGTAGGAACTTGAGCCCCTACTCATCTCTGTACTCCTGAAGAGTAAGTCATTTTGTCACAATCTGCTTCCACTAGCAAATCATGAATCTGCTCTCGGTTAACCCTAATTTATTTCTGTCTACAGATATTCAAAGAATTCCAGAAAAATGGAATACCACTTTGTCCACTTCATCATGCTCAGAGATGTATGCCTTATAATCATGTTTAGCCAACATAATGTGAATAGTTATTCCATGTGGGTTACTACTTCTTTCATAAGGTCGTCATCGGTTACCATCTTTTACAGCTCCTTAACTTGTTCCAGATAATGTATTTGTCTCACTGGATTCTTCCTGATATTACAGACAATGGTTTTTCAGGTACGTCTTATTTTTGGGACCTTCAAAACGTCAACTCTGTTTTTCCTGTGGACCATTGTCAGTCTGTAGTTATTTTGTTTTTGTCCACTACTGCTGTTTTTGGTTTTGGCATATTCGGTGGCACGCTTCTGCTATTTTATACCATAAGCGTCAATGTGGTTGAGATTTGGAGCATAGGAGAAACATCCATCTTGGTTTCTCTCTCCGTACTGTTACCTGACACCGGTTTGGTTAGCTGTACACCATCAACAGGCTTTCTTCCTGCTGCCTGCTTTTAACAGTTTGCCTTGTACAAGCTCTCCTCTTGACAGGTTCTGTAGAGCTGCATCTGCAAGCACTTGGTGTTCTTTTAATACCAACTTTAATAAGCATCATTGTCTTTCGTTTGAATAGCATGGATTGCTCAATGGGAGAAGGTTGTGGTCTTGAGACCCAAGTGGGGAAGATCTACAAAATAGAAATTGAGGGACAATTTGGAGAGCACAACAAAATTAAGGAATTTTGGTACTGTAGGCCGGGAAGGACGCAAGCTATTCAGCGGATAGCTCAAAGCTTTGGGTACCTGCTATGACGGCGCTCTGCAGCAACCTGATGTCAAACGTTGGGTAATGTGTGGATTAAAACAGTGGATTAAGTTTTAAAATGTGTTAAGGGCCACAGCGCTACTCACAGTCGTTTAAACATTAGCCAAATGCGATTCAGTTGATTGTAACATGGTTTAGCAATGCAACTATCTAGTAGCGACTACTGTATTGTAATGGAGCCGGAGACGGATGAGCAGGGTAACCACCTCAGGGCAGTGGTGCTTGGAAGTGGGTGGATAGGTGCAGCATGTCTTCTGCGCAAAGCAGAAGCAGTGATACACATCTCTGGATATATTACAGTAATGAAAGATTTAAATACTTAGCAGAAGTAACACGTCCATTACTGCCGACATCCACTCTAAATTGCTCATACCAAGTGTCCCTAAAGATGTGAGTTCCCTATGAAGGAAATAGCATTCCTTCTGGAAGGGTCGGCTGCCTGGCTCATCAGTTACGTTCCTGCTCTGCTACGAGCCTCCTTATTTGCACTCAGAATTTGCTCTTGGGAGGCACTTAAACTGCTCTTCGGTATGCATCCTTGACCCCAAAAAAAGCGGAAAAGCGTGCTTTTCTGAAGTGTAAACACGTAGGTCTGCTCCTTGAAAACCTAAATAACTACAGGTTGGCACTGGCCAGGGCTGTGAACTACAGTGATGGTAAAGCCATGGTTGTGCTTCACAGGCTCAAGTTTATTCCACAAGTCTGTTTCTTTGATATCTTATCTTTTATTATTGGGCTGGTTCAGACACAAGTGTAAAATGGAGAGGGCTAATGGCCCCTTTCCCTGACAAGTCACAGCTCACTGGGAAAGGGCCAATAGCATTCCAAAGCCCCTCATTCTGTGCATTCTCCACAGTAAATGCCCGAATCACATAAGCCTGAAACAGTGTGGTGCATGCACACGTGCACGCACACGTGCACATTTTATTCAGAAGATGCTAGCATGAAACAATTATGTGATGTGAAGAGAAATGCGACAATACACAGGTTGTCTTGTGCAGGTAAGAAATAGTCAAGCATCAGGGTGTTGTCATGCATTTATAGACTCCTTGATTTTGTGAATAATCGGTGTTTCAAGTGGATGTTGAAAACAAGGAAAAGAGGTGTTTTATAAAAATGGGAACAAACATGGCTACAACTTTAAACGGAGAGTGACACCACGGGAGCGCAGGAAGCTGCGTGTCTATGGGGAATGCAATATAAGACTACATGGTAAGGGGAGGTATTTGTAAAATAAGATACGCAGTTATACTATTAATGCTTTAACCGTCATCCCTGCAGAGCCAGCGTGTCGCATCCCTGGGTGGGGACAAGCAGCATTGGCAAGTGTAAAAAGTGGAGAAAGGTTTTAGGATGCCATGGTTAGAAAACGAGTGTAGTAACCCGAATCAGATGATCTGGCAAGCAAGTATAAGTATTATCGTTATAGAGAGACGAAAATATAGCGTGTCAGGAAATTATCACCAAATATGTCACAATTGCCTTCATAGACTGGGCCACAGTCCCAAAAGAGGATGCTATTGGCCAGTCACGTTTTCGCAGTGAAGGCAGCAGATGCCTATATAGTAGTAATCATAGTTTTTGTGTCAGCTAGGGGTTTTTTACCCTGAGCCAGGGGTGTTGCTAGGTCTGGAAAAGATCGGGGGCTACGCTAATGTCAGGACTGTCAGGACTTGGGGCTGGCTAGCCTTTTGGTTGTAGCCCCTGAGCTTCTATCCAGGCCTACAACCAAAAGCCCAGGGGCTATAGCCTCCTCTGCCCCCCCACCCTCTAGCAACACCTGTGTCCTGAGCCTGAACCACACAGGTTCAGTTAGCGTGGCAGGGTGTGAACTGCTGTTCTAATGCTATTGTGAAAACTATTTGGGGATACTGACTTTATAGTGCCAACAGCAAGGAGCGCATGGAAGTAAGGGTGGGAACACTAGAAAAGGCTCTGGATACATTGATTTTTCTGCCATTTCTTGCACTGTTTGAGAGCAAGGGTGTGATTTGTATTTATTAAGTTGATGGTCAGTGAACGCAAGTGCTCTCAGAAAAGTCTTGCAATAGCAACTGTATGGAGGACTTAGGCATTCCCCGTAGAATGGGTGCACAATACCACACAGTGAAGAACAAGGAGGGTCATCATGTGGAATGAGGGAAGGCAATGTATATCTGTACTGGTTCACTGGCGGGAGGAAGCAAGTGTGGGCTGTCAATGCTAAACTTTATTCCATGTAGTAGCTTGCAATGGGTGGTTTGGTGCAGGTTCTCCCATTGTTTAAATTCCTGTATTTTGGTAATTGATGAAACTTGCACAACGTCACTTGTAAAGCTCTGTGTGTAAGAATATTTTATTTCAGTGGTTGTTTTTATTAGCCATTTCACAGTGTGGTCATTTTGCAGAAGGGGTAGAAAGAGGGGTGGGCTCCTGCAAGGTAAAGCAATGGGAAAGCAAAGAGTAATACGTTCCTTAAAGCATCCAGGCAAAAAATGGAAAGAGGATATCATAGAATTGTAGGTAGAGCACTGCTCAGTCACACAGAAGTACATATAGGCTGCAAGCAATGCCTTCTATGTATTCGTACTTTTATGTGCACGTTGGGAACCTGCCCCACTTCCACTTTACTCCTTTTTATTACTTATTACTTTTACTTGTACTTTGCACTCCTGCTTTATTCTGTTTTCACTTATCCACACCCCTTTCAATCCGACGTACCGTTCTACTCCTTTTTTCAATTTTACTGCAGACTTCTCAATCCAGCTTTACTCCTTTTCTACCTTAAGACTCCTTCATACTTTACTCAATCCAATGTATGTCTTCTTTCCTCCTTTTTTCACTTTAACTTTGTACGTCTTACTCCAGCTTTACTCCTTTTCCAACTTCTCACTCCTGTAATCTCTTACTTCTTTACTCCTTTTAACACTTTTATTTTGTGTTTCTTACTCCTGGTTCATTCTGTTTTCACTTTCCCACACATACTCAAACCAATTTATGTCTTCAGTGCAGCAAAGATTTTTATAAAGCAGGGGGACTGCGGCAGAACCAACATCAATTTCATTCGTCCTCCCTTGCTCTATCCTTCTCATTCTCTTGCACAACTGCACCCCTTCTTGCATCCTCCCTTGCCACTTTGAATCCCCCCTTCTACCCTGGTGCCCATAAATGCAAAATGCAAAGTACAACATTAAACACCAACAGGCCGATTCATGGAATAATTAGCGCGGCGCAAGTGGGCAAAAACGTGCGAATCGCAGTGGAATAGCGAAAATCGCAGTGCAAGTGCGAAAATCGCACGAAAAGCAGCGCACGTCGATTCATGGAAGGCCGTGCGCGAGAAAACCAGCGGATGTGCGATAAAAAAGTGCGCGGCGCACGTTGGCGCACAGGCCATCTAACAGCGTGCGCCAGGTCACAGCGAAAATCGCACAGGCCACAGCGAAATTCGCACATAGCGCGGCGCACGCAATAAAAGTAGGCGGAACACGGGCGTAACACTCGGAATGGGGAACAACTTGCCAAAACGTGGGCGTCACGGGGGAAGTACAGGGCACAAGTGCGCGGAACGCACACACGCTCGCCTACAACACGTATTCATGGAATAGAATAGGGGAAAAAAGCGCACGCTCAAACCAGCGCACAGGCACAAACACGACCGCCACAAGAAAGGAGGCGGTAGCGTCTCTGCGGCTGTAAGAAATGTGCGCCAAAAGGTGCGCCAACAAATAGCACCTATATACTGCCATGATGAATGTCCCATACTGTGGCCCTCCAGGAAAAAAGACGTGCAAAGGGGTACCCACAAACACGGACACCCGCTGACAAAAAATACGTGTGCATGTATACCGGGGTGCGCGGGAAGTGTCACACGCGATTTGCAGGGTACGTGCATCACAGGGGTTCGCGTGAAGTTATTCACGCGATCGGGCCTGGGGGAGCGGGCTACGTGTATTACAGGGGTTCGCGTGAAGTTCCTCACGCGATCGGGCCTGGGGGAGCGTGCTACGTGTATTTCAGGGGTTCGCGTGAAGTTTCACACGCGAATAGCCTGGGCGCGTGAATTTGAGGGGTGCGCGGGAAGTTCCTCACGCGATCGGGCCTGGGGGAGCGGGCTACGTGTATTACAGGGGTTCGCGGGAAGTTCCACACGCGAATAGCCTGGGCGCGTGAATTTGAGGGGTGCGCGGGAAGTTCCACACGCGAATAGCCTGGGCGCGTGTATTTCAGGGGTGCGCGGGAAGTTCCACACGCGAATAGCCTGGGCGCGTGTATTTCAGGGGTTCGCGGGAAGTTCCACACGCGAATAGCCAGGGCGCGTGAATTTGAGGGGTGCGCGGGAAGTTCCACACGCGAATAGCCTGGGCGCGTGTATTTCAGGGGTTCGCGGGAAGTTCCTCACGCGATCGGGCCTGGGGGAGCGTGCTACGTGTATTTCAGGGGTTCGCGTGAAGTTTCACACGCGAATAGCCTGGGCGCGTGAATTTGAGGGGTGCGCGGGAAGTTCCTCACGCGATCGGGCCTGGGGGAGCGGGCTACGTGTATTACAGGGGTTCGCGGGAAGTTCCACACGCGAATAGCCTGGGCGCGTGAATTTGAGGGGTGCGCGGGAAGTTCCTCACGCGATCGGGCCTGGGGGAGCGGGCTACGTGTATTACAGGGGTTCGCGGGAAGTTCCACACGCGAATAGCCTGGGCGCGTGAATTTGAGGGGTGCGCGGGAAGTTCCACACGCGAATAGCCTGGGCGCGTGTATTTCAGGGGTGCGCGGGAAGTCCCACACGCGAATAGCCTGGGCGCGTGTATTTCAGGGGTTCGCGGGAAGTTCCACACGCGAATAGCCTGGGCGCGTGAATTTGAGGGGTGCGCGGGAAGTTCCACACGCGAATAGCCTGGCCGCGTGTATTTCAGGGGTTCGCGTGAAGTTCCTCACGCGATCGGGCCTGGGGGAGCGTGCTACGTGTATTTCAGGGGTTCGCGTGAAGTTTCACACGCGAATAGCCTGGGCGCGTGAATTTGAGGGGTGCGCGGGAAGTTCCTCACGCGATCGGGCCTGGGGGAGCGGGCTACGTGTATTACAGGGGTTCGCGGGAAGTTCCACACGCGAATAGCCTGGGCGCGTGAATTTGAGGGGTGCGCGGGAAGTTCCACACGCGAATAGCCTGGGCGCGTGTATTTCAGGGGTGCGCGGGAAGTTCCACACGCGAATAGCCTGGGCGCGTGTATTTCAGAGGTGCGCGGGAAGTTCCACACGCGAATAGCCTGGGCGCGTGTATTTCAGGGGTGCGCGGGAAGTTCCACACGCGAATAGCCTGGGCGCGTGTATTTCAGGGGTGCGCGGGAAGTTCCACACGCGAATAGCCTGGGCGCGTGTATTTCAGGGGTGCGCGGGAAGTTCCACACGCGAATAGCCTGGGCGCTTGTATTTCAGGGGTTCGCGGGAAGTTCCACACGCGAATAGCCTGGGCGCGTGTATTTCAGGGGTGCGCGGGAAGTTCCACACGCGAATAGCCTGGGCGCGTGTATTTCAGGGGTGCGCGGGAAGTTTTACACGCGAATAGCCTGGGCGCGTGTATTTCAGGGGTGCGCGGGAAGTTTTACACGCGAATAGCCTGGGCGCGTGTATTTCAGGGGTGCGCGGGAAGTTTTACACGCGATTTCTGCACGGTACGTGTATTTCAGGGGTGCCGGGGAGTCCCACATATGATTTGACAGTGTGGGTCCTCCCAGGTGTACCCTGTACACCCTCCACGGCCCCTGCAGGCAGCCCACACCACAGGGGACTACCCTGCATCCCTGGTCATGTCCCGCAGGCAGCCCACCCAACATGGGCATGCCCCCCAGCAAAGGCACATGTCTCCTTGAACTAATGAACACCAACACATGTCCCCTTGCACCCCCACCCCCCAGCACTGTGGGGCACATGCCAGCAGTCCCCCACCCATGTCCAACTCATGTCCCCCACCACCCCCACCCCCCAGCACTGTGGGGCACCTGCCAGTAGGCCCCCACCCATGTCCAACTCATGTCTCCCACCACCCCCACCCCCCAGCCACCAGGGTCACCCTCCACCAGGGCCCCACTCATGTCTCCCACCACCCCCACCCCCCAGCACTGTGGGGCACCTGCCAGCAGGCCCCCACCCATGTCCAACTCATGTCTCCCACCACCCCCACCCCCCAGCACTGTGGGGCACCTGCCAGCAGTCCCCCACCCATGTCCAACTCATGTCCCCCACCACCCCCACCCCCCAGCACTGTGGGGCACCTGCCAGTAGGCCCCCACCCATGTCCAACTCATGTCTCCCACCACCCCCACCCCCCAGCCACCAGGGTCACCCTCCACCAGGGCCCCACTCATGTCTCCCACCACCCCCACCCCCCAGCACTGTGGGGCACCTGCCAGCAGGCCCCCACCCATGTCCAACTCATGTCTCCCACCACCCCCACCCCCAGCACTGTGGGGCACCTGCCAGCAGTCCCCCACCCATGTCCAACTCATGTCCCCCACCACCCCCACCCCCCAGCACTGTGGGGCACCTGCCAGTAGGCCCCCACCCATGTCCAACTCATGTCTCCCACCACCCCCACCCCCCAGCCACCAGGGTCACCCTCCACCAGGGCCCCACTCATGTCACCCACCACCCCCACACCCCAGCAGTGCAGGGTCACCCTCCACCAGGGCCCCACTCATGTCTCCCACCACCCCCACACCCCAGCAGTGCAGGGTCACCCTCCACCAGGCCCCCACTCATGTCTACCACCACCCCCACCCCCCAGCCACCAGGGTCACCCTCCACCAGGGCCCCACTCATGTCTCCCACCACCCCCACCCCCCAGCACTGTGGGGCACCTGCCAGCAGGCCCCCACCCATGTCCAACTCATGTCTCCCACCACCCCCACCCCCCAGCACTGTGGGGCACCTGCCAGCAGGCCCCCACCCATGTCCAATCCATGCCCCCCTGCACCTGGGTCCCAACATTCCCCAATCATGTCCGTAATGCCCATCCTCCCCTGCCAAAAGGCCCAACCAACTATCACACCCACCCACATATCAAAGGCAATTACATGTTACACCCCCAATGTAAATAATGCAATTTAACACATGTCTGTCACACACAATAGCTGCAAGTGAATGACAAAACACCCAACATGACATGCCTGAAAGCAATGAGATGATACGACACATTGAAGATTAAAAAAATAATATGTATTGAACAGCAAATAAGAAAAAACACAAAGCAAATCAAACAAAACAAGATGAATGTCCAAGAAAAAATTATGAAAAATTAAAATAAGCCAATTAAGAAGATCATCCTGGGTCCATGAGCCCTACCAAATTAAACCTAACTGACTACTAACTAAAAAGGGAACTATATACAAAAAAGTGGTGCATTGTCCAATCGCAACCAAAAAAAAATCAAAAAAACAAAGGAAACCTAACCCTAACTATACAACTATATACAAAGGCAGCGGGCTATTCGGACGGCTCACTGGTTGTTGTCATGGGCCAGGGCATCATCGAACTCCTGGTCAATGGCTTGGAGGCGGGCATGTTCCCTGGCCCCGAGGTCCCGCAGGGATAACGCAGTGTCAAGCTCAAACTCCCTGCGAAGACCCTCGAGGCACTCAGCCCGCCTCAGCGCCCTCCGCATGGAGTCCTCCGCCCTGACCATCGTGAGCCGTTCCTCCTCTGCCCGCTGCCGCTCCGCACCTATCCGCTGGCACAACCTCTCCCACACGGAAGCCACTCCCATTCCAGGGTTCTCCTGCCCTCCGGCCGATGCCTGCACCCCTGATGTTGATGGCCCCGAGCCATGATGCCTCCCACGTTGAGCCTGCCGCTGCCTCCGACGCAACTGCCTGTGCCAGCACGACGGCATCCAGGCTGATGGAAACCACCGACGCCGTCGTGCACGTGCCCTGCCCGATGATGCCGTCACATCCTCCATCTGCTGGGGTCCAGTTGCTCTGGTGTCCACCCCTGCTGGATCTCTGACTCCCGACTGTGGCAGGGATGGGATCCCCACCGAGCTGGCTGCATTGGTCGGGGCAGGTCCACAGGGGGCCCTGGTGGCATCTGGGCTGGAAGACGGCAAGGAGAACGACTGGTGGATAGCCTGCACAGAGGAGGAGAGGGCCGCCACATTGGCCAACACATGCAGGAAACCCCCGAACATGGCCGATCCCAATTGGGCCACGTCGGCACGGTGCACTTCGTGATGACGTGCGTGCTCCTCCCGGGAAGCACGCACGGCATCACGAATCACAGCCGTGCGCAACGCGACCCCAATCAGGACCTTCTCCGCACGGCCAGGGGTTCCCACGTCCGCAGGTGGAGGGGAGTCAGGTGACATGGACATCCCCTCTACCTGCAGACAGGCCTGGGACGGGGCATCCCTGCTGGTGCATGGTGGTGCACTCACAGGGTCAGGGACAGCGACATGCACAGGCCCCTCCACGGTGACCTGTGCTGCCTCCTGCCCCTGGCCCTGGACTGCACCACTTGCACCAGCAGGGATGCCCCCACCAGGCCCCATGTGTGCCCCAGTGGCGGCCTCCTCCTCCTCTGTGCAAACCACCAACCTGGATGGCTCCTCACCGTCTCCCACCGTAGCAGGCCCCTGTGGGGGCTCACCCACCCCTTCCGCTGCAGCCGTGGGGGCATCCCCGCCGCCTTGCTCCACAGCGCCGTCTCCGCCCTCTTCTTCACTAGCCGCTGCGTAGAGGGAGACAAAGAACACAAGCATCAGGGCACTGTACAATGGTCCCCTAGACAGGAAGCAATAGCAGATGAGCACCACTGTCAAAGTACACTTCCATCATGTCCCTCCACAACACATGGGTCAGTCCAGGCAAAACACACACAGTAACAGGCATGGTGCATGCCATGGACATTTCCATGCATGTCCAATGGACTCTTGAAACATTCAATGATATGTAACTCACATGCATCATGCCTCATGCCCATCACATGCACACACTTCACCTCAGTCACATCCATCTGGCCCCAAACACACCAAACACAGCGGATACAAGGGTAATTTTGCTGCTTTACTGAATCTCTGCATTGTCACACACATGTGTCATGCATCCATGGCATGCACAAGTCACAGACACGCAGGTCAGGCACACAGACATGGCTACCATATATGTACCTGGCATCAGCACCCATCCCTCACCCCCACCCATGTTCAGGTACAGAGACTGGCATGCTCTCATGTTCATAATCTGATTAGGGCTCCCCATGCGGCATTTCAACACATGCAACAACCATGTGCATCACACATCACTGGTCGCACATGCATTACCATGATGTCCCTGCACACATACATGCATACATGGCCTATGGCACACATACAGGTAAGTATCATAGAACCAGCACACCGCAACATGCCCTGTCTCACACAGTAATGCATGGACACTTACCGCTCAACTCCAGACGGGCCTCCCTCTCAAGGATCTGGGCGTGGAGCGCTGGGCGTACGCGTTCCAGGACCCTCATCTGGATGGTACTCATGCGGCCCCGGCCCCCCTCCACGAGGCGCCGGGCCTTCTCAAGGGTCCTGGACCTCAAGTCCTCCCAGCGCTTCTTGATCTTCAGGACGTCGCGGGTTGCCACCCCCTCCGCGTTGATGGCAACCACACAGTCGGCCCAGATCCTCTGCCGTCCTTCCTTGCTGGCGCGGGACGATCCAAAGAGGGCATCATACTGCCCCAGGACATGCTCCACCAGGACACCAACTTCGGTGACAGTGAAGCTGGTGCCCCTCTGCCCCTCTGGCCTGGGGTTGCCACTGGTGCCAGATGTGGAAGTGCCCGACATGGCAACCCCAGAGGCAGGTGTGGGTGGGCAACTGGGTCCTGGGGCTGGGCTGTGGAGCGATGTAATACCAGTCGGGAGTCTTCAGTTCCAGCAGGGGTGGACACAGCAACTGGACCCCTGCAGATGGCTGATGTGCAGGCACCAAATGGCAGGGCACGGTGGCAGCAGGCAGGCAGGCAGGCAGGCAGGCAGCAGCAGATGGCACGTGGGAGGCTGCTCGGGGCACTGGGGGGCAGTAACTCGGCCTTCTGGGCAGGAGCGTGGGCTTCCGTGTGTTTTCGCGTGGCCAGCTTGATACGGAGTGATTTGGCACGTGAAAATCCTGCACGTCAGCGTGAAATCCGAGGAAAGGCCCTTAGCGCGTAAGCGCGTCAGCACGCATACGCGATTCTATTGGACCAGAGTCCCTCAGCGCGTAAGCGCGTCTGTGACGTGACCCGCACGGGTGTTCCCCACTCAGCACGTGATGACGGGGCACACGTGGAGATACTGCACGTCAGAGTGTCATCGCGTGTAATTGGACAAAAGTGCGCGTACACGCGATTGGCCTATGTACGTGTATTTAATGGGTGCGCGGCCACTTACACACGCAAGTACGTCAGCGAACCTGTATCACGTGGTGCGTGTGAATTTCCGCACGCGATTGGACTGGGAACTGGATTCCAGGGGTGCGCGGGTCACACGCTGTATCCCGTGGTGCGTGTGAATTTCCACACGCTATTGGACTGGGAACTGGATTCCAGGGCTGCGCGGGTCACACGCTGTATCCCGTGGTGCGTGTGAATTTCCACACGCTATTGGACTGGGAACTGGATTCCAGGGCTGCGCGGGTCACACGCTGTATCCCGTGGTGCGTGTGAATTTCCACACGCTATTGGACTGGGAACTGGATTCCAGGGCTGCGCGGGTCACACGCTGTATCCCGTGGTGCGTGTGAATTTCCACACGCTATTGGACTGGGAACTGGATTCCAGGGCTGCGCGGGTCACACGCTGTATCCCGTGGTGCGTGTGAATTTCCACACGCTATTGGACTGGGAACTGGATTCCAGGGGTGCGCGGGTCACACGCTCGCCTAGAACACGCGCTAAGCATAAATTGCGGACTTTAACAATAACAAGCTCAGACGCCAGGATGAACATACCGTTCCTAGCAGCAGTGGCAGTGGGCTACCAAAGGAGGAGGAGGAGGATAGTCAGGGCCAGAATATTCACACCCAGAACCAGCCTTTTCGGGATGCCTGATGACCAGGTGTATGGGAGGTAGAGGTTTCCACCACACATCATACTGGACCTGGTGAGTGAGTGGGAGGATGACCTCACATCACCCACCCTGTGCTCCCAAGCACTCAGCCCCCTGGAGAAGGTCCTCAATGTACTGCACTTCTTATCCACTGGATCATTTCAGCGGACAAGTGCCATAGTGGGTGGGGTGTCACAGGCCACCCAGTCACGCTGCCTACACCAGGTCTTGAACATCATGACTGCACGCCCATCAGTCCGCAGGCACATATACCTGCCCAGAACACCTGCAGAAAGCCATGCTGCCGCCCTGGATTTTTACGCAGTGGCACGATTCCCCAAAGTGCTAGGTGCCATCGACTGCACCCATGTGGCTCTACGTCCCCCCAGGGCATCTGAGCACATCTATAGGAACCGCAAGCACTGGCATTCCATCAACGTGCAGGTAGCATGTAATGCCAAGGGAATCATCACCTCAGTATATGCCAACTATCCCGGCTCCACCCACGACAGCTTCATTTACCGAATGTCCACCCTAAGCCGGGACCTAGAAGCTGGGCGGCATGGCGATACATGGCTGCTTGGTGAGTATGTATGCCACTGCACATGCATGCATGTTGGATACTGAGCAAGGTCACAACCTCACCAATGATACCAATCCCCACCTCCACAGGGGACAGTGCCTACCCTCTCAGCCCCCACATGATGACGCCAATTCGGAACCCCACCACGCCACCCCAGGTAAGATTTAACACAGCCCACATTACAACCAGGGGCATAGTGGAGCGCACATTCGGAGTGCTGAAGTCACGCTTTCGCTCCCTTGACCGTTCTGGCGGGCAGCTGTTATACGCTCCCCCAGTAGTGTGCAGGATCATAGTGGCAGCATGTGTCCTGCACAACGTTGCAACACGCCGGGGCCTGGCCGTGGACATGGTGGTGGCCCCACATCCCCAACCACATGCACAGCCGCTGCGCATGGGAGGGGAAAGGGCACGGGGGGAGGCAGCCCGTACACAGCTAGTGGCTAATTACTTCACATAGAAATCACACCCCTGTGGAGTGCACACTGCCCTGGCACATTCCATCTGACAATCAATGATGACTCAACCTGACACTGATCCTGAATGTGTGGAGAATGAACCGGGAATTCCATGTCAGCCTGAGATTGTTCACCTGGAAGTGTCACAATGTGTGCATCCCTACCCACACAGACACCACCAATGCAGTTTTGTGAAGTTACACATTGAAGCAGCTAAAATGAATACCCACTTGCAAAATGCAACAAGAGGACAGTGCCATGTCAGCCAACCCAACCCCAGCACTGCCACACGACACACCGTGCCTTGTCATGCTAATTGCAGGTAAACAAAGTAATCCCCACAACATGACATCACTCTCACTATGTACAGTGGCACTATTAGAAACCTGCAACACCTGAAATGCTCACAGCAATGCCGGACCAACAACATACTTGAGCACGTAGTACCATTAACATGACATCAAAAATGTTACATATTAGTAGTCTCACCACCTGGAAATGCCTGCACTCCCACCACTACCAACTGTGCAGTGTTGGCGCCATGTAGAGTTGTAGGTGCACTGCTGCCAACATGGTCCCCATCGCCAGACTAGAGGTCCTTGTGTGGACTTGAGGAAGGGACCTGCAAATTGGGAGGTAGACACAGAAGAAGAGTTACACATCAATGCAACATGCAGTGTACAACACAACAGCAATATGCACTATGAATGTATACACAGTATTGACTACAGACTGGCCACACAGCTCATGGGAGTCCAACGTCACTGTGTAATTCACTGTCACTTGGGCACACCCTTTGCAAGCCCATGGAAACGGGAAGCAGGAGGGGTGTGTGTGACTCAAACCCAAGCATCTGAACCAAATACATTACAAGCCTGCATGTGCCCAGCCACAATGCAGCGTATGCCCACAGGAACCACGGAAGCCAACAGATCGGAGCCAACAGATCGGAGCCAACAGATCGGAGCCAACAGATCGGAGCCAACAGATCGGAGCCAACAGATCGTCCCAAAAAAATTGGGAATAAAAGAAATCAAAATGAAAATAAAAATAAGAAACAATCAAAAATGGCCATTGATGGGCCCGGGGGGGTTGGGGAGGCCACCCAGGAGGTCCGAGGACAGGATGCACACCAGAACCCACCTGCGTGGATCCTGGGAAGATAAAACACCTCCATGGGCTCATGGCCCACACGGCTACCCTATTGTGGGAGTGTCACTGCTGTCGCTATTATCACCCTGTGCAGCTGCATCCGGAGGTGGTTGCACTATGGGAGGCAGCCCACGCAAGGCCCTAGTCTGCTCCTCCATGGCTGCAAGCATGCGGGTGTGGTAGGTCTGGTTCTGGAGGATGAGTGTGCGGAGGTCCCCATGCAACAACTCACGGGATGCCCGGACCTCCGCCCTCGTTGCCTGCATCTCAGCTGAGAGCGTACGGGTGAGACGCTCCAGCTGCTGTTCTGTCCTTTGGTGTGTTGAAGCCTCAAGCTCAACAAGAGTCGTCCTGAGGTGTAGGAGCTCCTGCCTCAGGGCTTCCCTGTGGCCCTGGGACTCAATGGAGATGGCCTCCTGCAGAGTCGCCAGTGCCGCCCGCCTGTCCCTGTTGGACCCCAACATGTCCTCCCTGTGTGACTGGCAGATGGAGTCGGTTGCCTGCTCTAGTCGCTCCATCAGCCTTTCTGGGGGGACAATGGAAGTGGCCACCCTATCCATGGCCTGAGCCATCATCTCGGATGATGCAGCCTGTTGGGTAGCCATACCGTAAATGGATTGCTCCCATGCGGTATTGCCGGGTGGCGTACGGCCACCACGTCGGCGGGCACCACACCTGTCTGGGGCAAGGCGAACTGCGCCTTGCTGTGCCGGCACTGCCTGAGGCTGCAGGACTGCATTCCCCCTCTGATCTGCTGGCCCAGGAACAGGATCAGATGTCGCGGAGTGTGACCCTGCAATCGTAACCACCGAAGGCGTAGCTGCCAACACTGACATCCCCATGGAGGGTACTGACCCTGGTGCAGGTGGGTGAGACAGAACAGAATCCCTCCCTGGAACACTCACCAGCGACGGCACGTAGGTCTCATCCGAATCAACACCTGAGTACAGCTCGGGGGAGGTGCAGCCAGAGACACCCCTTGAGAGCACGACCTGCAGCACTTGTGGGTTCTCCCCCACCACCACACCACGTCCCTCACTGGTGGTTGGTCGGCCCTGGGACACCTCCTGGGTCTGCACCATCTCCACAACCCCAGCAGTATCAGGTGCGTCTTCCCCTGCAAAGACATGAAAACAAAGTAATGGAAACAGGCATTAGCACCATGGCACACATTGAGGGCTGAGAAGCAAGAGAACCAGTACTTGATTGACACATGTCCCACATGACTAAAACCCTCCCATGCATGCACCCTCACTGCGTATGAAGTGCAGGCAAATGGCACACACTGATGACACCAAGATGGAAGATGAACACATTTTCTGCATGCTGCCTGGCAGTGGCATCACACATTGGCCTGTGATTGGCAGGTGAAACACACATGCCATCACACAGATGGCATGTACCATTGCTATTGAGTGAAGATGGAGAGGAGGGCACCACCTATTCATTCAGTCCAGTTCCCGCATGTAATAGCTTTTCTGATTCTAACAGGTCAGATTTTTCACCAGGAGCTGCCAGTCTGAAATGGTCAAATAGCACAGGGACATGTGTGTACAAATGATATCCAGGTAACAAAGTCACTCCACTTTACCATACCCATGTCAGACATGTGACTAGTGGACAGCGACATGCCTAGTGAAAGTGGTGGAATGCAAACAAACTGACTGAATGAACAGTGAAAAATAAGCAAATATGTTGTGTCAAGGTGACACTTCAAGGGCAACTGGCGTGCAGTTGTGCTAGATGTCTACTGTTGGCAGAAGGGATACTGCTATGGCCAAATGCAGCTGCGCAGGAAGTATTGCATGAAGCACATGGCTGAACCATACGACTGAGGCGCACACACTCTCACCTGGCACCCAAACAGAAGCCCTCACACACACACCATGCACATGTATGACACACACATGCATGTGCACTCACCGGACAATGCCTCGTAATCAGCCAGATCTCCCACGCCTTAGATCTGTTCCTCCGTGACGTAGGTCCCAGCGACTGACTCATGTGGAGTGAGTTCCATGTCTACTACTGGAGACCCACCTCCAGTCACTAGAGTTGCGGCATGACTTGAGGCCAGCTTACTCTTTGCCCTGCGCTTTAGGTCATTCCAGCGCTTATAGCAATCATTGGCTGTGCGCCTCACGATTCCAAGGGCACTTACGATGTCCGCAACGGTCTGCCAGTGTGCCTGGCGTTGTGCAGGTGTGGTCTTGGATCCTGCAACAATGACCATCTCGTTGTCATGTCCGGACACATACTCGACAAGTGCATTCAGTTCGTCATCCGTGAAGCTGGGCTTCCTGGACGGGCCGGACTGTGTAGCCGTGTCTGGGGCATCAGCCTGTGCCGGACGAGCACTCTTCCTCTTCCGCTTGGAAGGTGGTGGTGATCCTGAGTGTCCTGCGCCGCTCTGGACACTAGGGGCAGGAGCCCTGGTGGACTCTGTATCAGGAGTGTGGGATTGCACACTCAGCATGGGAGTTGGTGCAGGCATTGGCTCTAGTGTGATGGTGTCAGGGGGAATGTCAGCAGCATGGACTAGGACCGACACTGTCCTGGCTGGGTGTGTGAGGGCTGGGGTGGATGGAGCCGCAGCTGCCCCTGCAGCCACTCCGCCCTGCCTCCTTGGTGCAGCAGATGACCTTGCTGCCCCAGATCCACGTGGCATGATGGCATCAACGTGCACCAGCGCACGTGTCGTAGCCCTGCTGACCTGGAAGTCAGCCATGGAGTCAGCCAGGTCTGGTGCCACAATGGGCTGGTCCAACAAGGGCTGAGCATGGATGGTGTCAGCCACTTCAGCCTCAACGGGAGGGGGGGAGGGGGGGGAGGGGGGGGGTGATGGGTGCCCTTGACTGGTCCTCCACACATGGGGGGACAGGCTCACCCTGCAAGTTACGACCACGTCCCCTACCGGATCCACCACGGCCACCACTTGTGGCTCTTCCACCTTTGCCACCCTTACGGAATCCTCGCCTCCCAGCCATGGCACTGATATTAATGTGCGTATGGGAGTGGCTGTAGACAATTGTCCTGGGCAATTGGGGGTCAAAGGGGTTGGGTACCAGATGGTAATTGTACCCTAGTGCTCTAGCACGGCTGATTGTAACCCCTGGGGAAAGATGACGGGTCACGCAACGCACAGGAGGCCCAAAAAAGGGAGATGACGTGCACGCAACCCCTCCTAGACCACGTGTGCAGAAAGAAAAACCTGCACTACGCTGTGGCACCCAGTAACACAAGAATGAACGTATGCGTGTCACACGCAGCCTAGAATGACCTCTGAAGGGGTAGGCTACACACGGGGCAAGCACAGAAGTTGGATACGTGCGTGACTCACCGTCTGCCAGGTAAAAGAGCGTGAAGAATGAGCGTGTTTGGCTGGCTAAACCCCCGCCAAAAGAAGATGTGTACGCTGTCTGAGAAGACAGGACAACAGTAGAAGGGGACACTGTTTGAGGGAACAGGCCCAGGTAAACCAGTAAAAGAGAAAAAAGAGAAAAAGCTGTCAGAGGTAACAGGGAATACGAACTGGAAACGCCGTGAAGTAAATCGCGTGTGAAACGACAAGAAGTACAGATTTCACCCACTCGCTCTCCACGAAAAGCACGTACAAGGAAATGGTGTTCTACATGTACCTTATGTACAGGCCCACACGTACAGCGTCACTTACGCGGCGTGTACGTTCACCAATCACACGCTTTGTCACTCCTGCGTGTAGATCCATTTTCACCAATCACACGCTTTGTCACTTCTGCGTGTAGATCCATTTTCACCATTCACACGCTTTGCCACTTCTGCGTGTAGATCCATTTTCACCAATCACACGCTTTGTCACTTCTACGTGTACATCCATTTTCACCAATCACACGCTTTGACACTGGGACGTGTCACGCAACAATTTCCTGCACGTGCAGGTGACTATAGGCGCGCATATGCTGTTGACGGGTTTACGCGCTAAGGGCCTTTGCTGACGTGTGGGATTTCACTACCTATCAGGCTGTCCACGCGTTCACACACGAGAGACCACGCTCCTGGCCAGGAGGCCAAATTACTGCCCCCCAGAGCCCTGAGCACGCTCCCACCTGCCATCTGCTGCTGCCTGACTGCCTGCTGGCCACGTGCCCCACAGTGCTGGTGGGTGGGGGTGTTGGGAGACATGGGTGGGGGCCTGGTGGAGGGTGCCCCTGCACTGGTGGGGGTGGTGGGAGACATGGGTGGGGGCTTGGTGGAGAGTGCCCCTGGTGGCGGGGGGGTGGGGGTGGTGGGAGACATGGGTGGGGGCCTGGTGGAGGCTGCCCCTGGTGGCGGGAGGGTGGGGGTGGTGGGAGACATGAGTGGGGGCCTGGTGGAGGCTGCCCCTGCACTGCTGGGGGGTGGGGGTGCAGGGGGACATGAGCAGGTGTGCAGGGTAGTCCCCTGTTTTGTAGGCTGCCTGCAGGGGCCGTGGAGGGTGTACAGGGAACACCTGTGAGGACCCACCCAGCCTAATCGCGTGTGATGATTCCCACGCACCCCTGTAATACACGTACCCTGGCCAATCGCGTGTTAAACTTCCCGCGTACCCCTGTAATACACGTACCCTGGCTAATCGCGTGTTAAACTTCCCGCGTACCCCTGTAATACACGTACCCTGCCTAATCGCGTGTTAAACTTCCCGCGTACCCCTGTAATACACGTACCCTGGGCAATCGCGTGTTAAACTTCCCGCGTACCCCTGTAATACACGTACCCTGGCTAATCGCGTGTATAACTTCACGCGTACCCCTGTAATACACGTACCCTGGCCAATCGCGTGTTAAACTTCCCGCGTACCCCTGTAATACACGTACCCTGGCTAATCGCGTGTTAAACTTCCCGCGTACCCCTGTAATACACGTACCCTGCCTAATCGCGTGTTAAACTTCCCGCGTACCCCTGTAATACACGTACCCTGGGCAATCGCGTGTTAAACTTCCCGCGTACCCCTGTAATACACGTACCCTGGCTAATCGCGTGTATAACTTCACGCGTACCCCTGTAATACACGTACCCTGGCCAATCGCGTGTTAAACTTCCTGCGTACCCCTGTAATACACGTACCCTGGCCAATCGCGTGTTAAACTTCCCGCGTACCCCTGTAATACACGTACCCTGGCTAATCGCGTGTATAACTTCACGCGTACCCCTGTAATACACGTACCCTGGCCAATCGCGTGTTAAACTTCCCGCGTACCCCTGTAATACACGTACCCTGGCCATTCGCGTGTTAAACTTCCCGCGTACCCCTGTAATACACGTACCCTGGCTAATCGCGTGTATAACTTCACGCGTACCCCTGTAATACACGTACCCTGGCCAATCGCGTGTTAAACTTCCCGCGTACCCCTGTAATACACGTACCCTGGCCAATCGCGTGTTAAACTTCCCGCGTACCCCTGTAATACACGTACCCTGGCTAATCGCGTGTTAAACTTCCCGCGTACCCCTGTAATACACTTACCCTGGCTAATCGCGTGTTAAACTTCCCGCGTACCCCTGTAATACACGTACCCTGGCTAATCGCGTGTATGACTTCACGTGTACCCCTGATATGCACGTTACCCGCTTTGCGTTCCTTGTTTGGCAGCCCTGTAAACTGGTCCAGGGTTAGCGCAGCCCTTTGCGATGATTTAGGGATTTTGATGGCTTTTCCTTGCGCGAGGGCGTTCTTGGGGGCGTTACTGGCGCTGCTGCAGGGTCGCTGCGATACTCTGCGCCACGGCTGGTTTGGGAGCATGAAATCCATGAATACGCTGTGCGCGGAAATCAGTTTTAGCGCACGTGCCTGGCGCAGTCAATCGCACGCGGACACTCTGCGCCAGCCGCTTGCGACACTTTTCAGCGAAATTCTATGAATTACCCTCCAAATCTATTGACTTTGCCAGTGCGTGTTATATGTTGCATCTGTAATCGAGCTAACCTGTAGCCTCCAAGTGGCTATTGGTGCCTGTCTTTTTTCCAGCTGAATCTATTTGGCAAACGGTTCTGGGTGGATAACACTCTAGCTACCTGTTCAGTTAATAGGGCCCCACTTACTTTGTGTAAATGCAACATCTATCCGGTTAAATGATGTGCAGGCAGCCAAATAAAAGGAATAACCCTGATCGCCAGACAAAGATGATGCTACATTTTAATGAGATCATACTCTGATACAACTAGTAACAACAAGGTTTTAGAAGCTGTGCTAATGCTCTTGCAAGTCCCCTAGGAGCGTGTAGTTCCCTCAGCCAGGTGCAATTAAAATCACCCACCTACAATGTCGAATGAACCAGGTATTGCTTCAAAGTATTCACCTCTAGGCTCCGGGGTAATGGTAAAGAAATATGAAGATAGGTGACTGGGTGGCCTAAGAATGTTGGCATGGTATCTGATATTCTTTCATCTCATGGTTACCAGTTCAAGATTGGGCAGCGTCAATATCGACCAAAAGAGCATTGCATCCAGTGAATCTTTGTCCTTCTGTCTAAAATAAGTGTGGAAGTATCAGGACAGTTCCCAGTGTGCAGGTTCTGTACATAAATGCATGCACACATCACAGAAATATACCACAACTGTGGGTCCTCTTCAAATCAGGGACGTAAATTGCGTTCAAAGACCACAGATGTTGCTCCTTTTGTATGGTTATGCACATGTACTGTATGTGAATGCATGCCTATTTGATTGGCAATTAATATTGTTAGGAATCTATATCCCGATGGAAATGCCTGATGTCGCTCTTTGGAATTACGTTATTTAGAGAGAAGGGGATTACCAGAGGTAAAATTTTCAGGTTCCAAGGTAGTAACAAGACAGAAAAGATGCTTGCTCCCTCAATTCTCCACATCCACATGGCACACTATTTCTTGTGCACCAAAAGTCAATTATGTATGAATCACTCCTCGACACCTTAAAAGATTAAACTTCGTTAATTTCAAATTTTAAAGAAAAAAATGGAAAAATTTGAAACCGTGAATTTGTTTCTTCAGAGTCAACTTTTACGTGAAGCGGATCAAACCACTCATTGGCAAGAAAGGTTAAGTGATTTAGCAGCGCAACATCACTGTCAAAATGATACTTTAACAGAAGGCTTATTTGAGGCTGTCAAATGGATGTGACGTTCAACAGCTGAGTCGCTCCAGAAAGTGACAATTCCATTGGTTCACAACATAATACCTGCTGATTCTAGAGATGTGCTGGAATCCAATCATCAACAGCATGCTTCCCGACACAGTATGAAGCATGTGAAGTCAAAAGCCACATACAATAGTATTATACAAACAACACATTTAGACGAGATGGCTGAAGGAAGTGTTCCAAAAGATGTCTCAAACTCGACTAAGACTCAAACTGCCTCTGTACTTTTGCAAAGTAACTTTGAAAGCCATCCTTTGACTGAGAACGATCTAATATTTGAATCTCCTGACCTGTTTAATCGGCCAATACAACAGAATCACTGTAAAAACACGAATAACAACTTGGGCAGTTTGCTGGTGTCTTTTGGGATTTTTGAAGGTGCTGCAAAATCAATTACTCTAATTCCGATGCTCAATCCTAAAACGACAGTAAAGAAAAAAAAAATACACAGACGCAATTGTCAATTAAAGAAACTCCAGCCCCAAAAAGAGTCCTAGGTGCAACGAAACAAAGCAAATGTATCCGAAATATGGGCCCCTTGACCAAAACTGGGTTGTTTAGTAGAAATGGGACACCGACCTCCTTGAACCCCACAGTTATCGAAACAGAGGATCTTACGTCGCCTCTACGACGTCATCTAACAGTACCTTCAAATAAACGACGTAGAATTGTCACTGAAGTTGAGGGATCTATAACAGAGTCAGCCGGGTCTGTTACTGACCTCTGTAACCTATCAACCTATTCTGATGATCAACCGGGAGCTTTCTGCGGGTCGCAAACAGGCGACTAATTGCGCCCCAAAAGAAAATCAAAATCAACTAAAAAACATAAAACAGGTTGAGCAGAGTAACAATCAAATGGGAAGAAAGAGTGGTTCGTCTGTTTGCAAATTGTCAGTGATATCAAGACTGAACCCAAAACAAACCAGTGTTCAGAAAAATAATTCAACTCACTACACTTCCTGTGTTCATCAGTTTGGACGGTCCGGGTCTATAAACTGTAAACTGCGGTTACAGAACCTCCTCATGGAGGACGGGGACATACATTTCAACCGCCGAAATGTGATGAAACTCTTCAGTTGCATTCCTTCACTTCGAACTATTACGTCGGATGATATTAAAATAGTCGAGTACGCGACTGAGAAATGTAAGTTCTACTTCATATTGAATCTGAATCAGTTTGTAAAACAATCCTGAAGGCTGCGGAAGAATTACTTGTATTTGGCTTTGATCTAACTCTTGAACCGTCTATTACCTGTTTAAGTGTGGGAAACTCGAGACTGAGGTCTGAGTCCCTTGACTCACAATCTGATAGACGTATTGAGATACGTAATGCCATGAAAGTTCCTGCCAATTCTCGTAAAACTGATATCAATTCTCAAAGGAACTTCTCTTATCCACACAACAACCTGAAGACTACAGCGAATCGTAACTAGCCACGACAAGCCGTATGTGATCAATCTTGTGAATTTTTACCGTGGAATACCAGAGAATTCACTCATTTATTCAACAGTTTTGACGTTTCACTGGAAAAAGTCTTTGTAATATGTCTTCAGGAAACATGTTTAAGTGAGGCTCCATCAAGGGATGGTTACGTCACTTTAATGAATCCAGCTATTAAAAGTGTATATGGGCCACCATCTTCAGGCCTATTGATATTAATAAAAATCAATCCCTGGTGGTCAATTGTGAACTCTCACTGTCCAAATCACTTCGTTCAAGCTGTCCTTATGCGGACCGGTGATCAAAATATATCCACAAGGAAACATCGGTTAATCATAAATGGATATTGGAATCCTGAAAAAATTAGCACAAGGGCTTTTCTAAATTCCATCATATGCTATATAGATGAGGCTATAACATTGTATTTGAATATCTCTATTATATGCTGTGGTGACTTAAACTGTACCTGGTTCAAAATCGACCGCTCATCAGAGCTCTTTATTCCTCTACCGAGTGAAGAAGTAAATGTAAGAGGTCAGATGTGGAGTTTGGCTTTGCAAAATCGAAACTGTAAAATGGTCAATGGTAATGTGAAAAGCGATCAACCACCTTGTGCAACTTAGGCAAATTCAAAATCAAGATCAATCATTGACTATTTTTGGGTATCTCAAACCTTCTTTGCTCAAGACTTGAAGTTCGCGCTACGAAAGATGATAAACAGCGACCATGATCTGTTGTGTTTCTCTTGTACGTTGGAATGGTCAGAATACGCAAAGATCTACGCTTTCCCCGTTATCAGTGAATGCTGGGGGTAACCGACTCCGGATGAACGACTCTCGAACTCACACTTTAAATCAACAACTCTTCAAACAGAATGCAGGTCTGTCGGTTGACTACGCACCGCTTCTGGCAAACTTCATCACTGTCAAGGTATCTGACAGGGTGATGGGCATCTCCCACAGACATCTTTCATCCTCATTGGTGACAACTGCAGAGGTTGATGCGTCGAGATATAAGAGCACTGAAAAAGTTATCTCTCACAAGACATATAGGAACTGGGTAAAATCTCAAAAAATGATTATCGAACAGGACAAAGCTGAATTAATCACAAAACAACTAGTCTCAAAGAATTCACGTGAAATCTGGGCAATCTTGAACGCAGGAAACTCACGTCATTCATCTTCTCTGTTAAATGAAATCGAAGCAGCTAAATGGGAGACTCACTTTGTGAACACTTTCAGTATTCCCCCGAGCGAATCATTGACTGACCTACATCATAATTTGACTGCATGGGATCTGCAAATCTCCTTAGATGACATCAATACTGCAATACGTGCACTGAAAAATGTGCACGCTGCCGGTCCGAACATGATATCAAATATGATGTTAAAACAAAACGAAAACCGATGGCCAGTCTTCATAGAAGCCTTGTTTTCCTCATTGTCTTCCTTAAGGACGGTTCCTGAGTCCTGGCGCAAAGCTATCGCTCTGCCCATATATAAGAAAGGCAATCGGGCTGATCCTAACAACTATCGCCCGATTGCCTTGTTGGACACAATAGGAAAAATGTTTGCCTCTTTTTTATGACTACAACTTGTCCAGTGGTCCAGGCGTGAAGAGATCTATGACGTCCGCCAAACTGGATTCACTAAAGGAGTTGAAGTAGAAGTCAACTTATTGATACTAAACATACTGAAATCCGAATCCTTAAGGGCAAAAAGAAAAACACCTGGCATTCATCGATCTTCGAGGCGCGTTTGACAGTGTTAATCATAGCAAACTTTGGCAGAAGATGTCAAAATGGAGCTGCCCGCAAAATCTGCTGCAACCGATCAAGGCGTTAGATTCTAGTACCACTATTCGGATTTGCTTAAACAATCAGGCTGATCTATCGAAGGAAATACCAACTGAAAAGGGGGTGAAACAAGGATGCCCATTGGCTGCCAAACTTTTCAAACTGTTTATCTCCAACCTCCCGATACATCTGGAATCTGTCCGATGCTTTCCACCAAAGATCAATAATACGGAAATTCGCTGCATAACCTATGCCGATGACCTAGTTCTAGTAGATCTCACGCAGATTGGTCTTCAACGACTCTTAACCAACCTGCATGAGTATCTTATTAAGAACGACCTTGTATTAAATACGGAAAAGACCAAGATTCTGACCATTGGGGCAGGTGGACCCAAAAAAGCAAAATGCCTTCATGTGGAAAATTAATGGTATATCACTGGGTTTGGTGAATTCCATTCGAACCCTTGGAATAACATTCAATACTTCTGTAAATGAACATCATTGAAAGCTTGATCTTGTGAACCGAATGACTCAATTCAGTATCCAAGCACTAAAAATAAACAAGTTATATAGAAAATGTTCACTTGAACCAGTCCTAATCTTCTATGTACAAAAGGTTCTTCCATCACTTTTGGGTCCGAATCGGGTTGGAACATAGATGCCCATTTCTGGCAGAAGCTCGAAGGTCTATTTTGGCATCGGGTACTGAATTTACCTTCATACATCTCGATGACCTCCCTTCTTTATGAGCTTTCATTAAACTCAGTGCATAACTGTGTCATGTGGAAATCTCTGATGGTGTTATGCAAGATGAAGTTGAATCCACTGACTCCGTCATATCAAATTTTTTAACATACCCCGGGTTGTGGGCGACCGGGTCTCCTAGAAGAATGGCAGCAGTTACTAAAAGCATTCTTAGACTACGCTGATCTGAATCTAGCTGATCTACTTAGTCAATCTCAATGTGTCAAAAAGAAGTTTGACTCGTGGTGTTGGATTTAGAACTATGAGTTGTTGCAAACGATGCTAACGTTTCTGAAATCCGGCATTGGAGAACATAAACTTAATGTCCAATGTCGATATCTGGTAACCTGTTCATCACGACACCACCGTGACCAATTCGTGAGGTTGCGATTGAACGCATTGAACACTAGGGAAATGCAATCTCTTCGACATACCAACGAAGTAAACGGCAATCTTTGTCGTTTTTGCAAACTTCAAATTGAAACTACAGAACATTTAGTCACTGGATGTTCCGCGTTAATCCCACGACGGTTGTGCCATTTAGGGGACTTCTTACCTGTCAAACTTGACACTCAGAACTGGTGATCCTATGCTGTTGCTGGGCATAACATCAGGTTGACTTGTGCCATTGTGGATTTTTTAGATTCCCTACATTTAAATGAGAAATAAAAAAAAGAAATACAAAAAAAAGTCAATTATCATTCCCCAAAGGCTAGTGGTGAGGGCACTTTTTGAGACCTTGTATAACCATACAATTATCCATAAATGATTATGGGAGTATTCATACAAATGCATTATCCAATTTACGGTGACCAAGAATTGCATGAACACCACCATTTGAAATGTGCCGAGCAGATCACTTTCACTGAGCAGTCTTGAATGTTTTCAGAAGTGCATGTGAAAATCTGTGATAATTCAAATCTATAAATTGCTGCACAAAAGCTTTGGAAGGGGTCATGTTGACCACTGCTGAAATCAAGAATTGCCTGCCAAAGTTGATATGATGCATTAGTTCACTAGCCTGACTGAATGTGTTTGTAAATACTCAGTGTAACAGCAATTGCATATGGCCAGCATAGAGTCAGTCAGTCATGACGTTTGTGTGCTGTCCTCCTCCACAGCCAATGCAAAATTGAGCTCCGGCTCAGTAGACTCCTGACTGTTGCGATGGATGACCGGTGTTGCGAAATATATCCACCCCATGCACAGACTCGTGATTTCATTCCAGAATAAATTCTCCCCCAGAGACTTTATTCTGAAATAGAATTTCCAGGGAGAGGAATACTCTCGTGCCCCCTATGAAATAAATTAATAAATTCTCCCAGAGAGACTTGATTTCAGATTAAAGTCTCCCAGGGGAGTCTTTGTGACGGGGGAGGGTTTATTTCGTGACACCGGCTCTGCAATCTTATGCAACAAAGTCAGCAGTCCTTTGATCTGCAGAGCTCCGCTATGAGCCTGGGCACAGACACATATGACAGGGTGCCTGAAGGATGTACAAGTAGATAGTTGTGCTTCTGCGCAGCTGCATGCAAATCCATGAATTTGGATTCCTGATTTCTTTACACCAGGGAGTGGATTGGTGCTTAGATGTACACGTCAAACAAGATTATAATAGAAGTGCACTCACATTATACCTTGTTAGTCAGACACTGGCTACACTTCTGGGTTTGCCTTTTTTTCTCATATTCCATGAAGGAACGCACCTTATATTAGACCAACACGAGTAATATATTAATGGTACACGTGTAGACTGATATATGCACATCTGAGAGGTAAGAGGACCTTCTCTCCTTCTGATATTTCATTTTAAATGTAATTATTCTATTTATATGCACACCTGAGTTGCATATCTAGTAGTCAATGTATTTAATACATATGTTCGTGGTGTTTAATTGTCTATAACATTTCATACAAGAGTATACAACACTTTTGATTAAAAAAATGACATTCCTGACTTTATGACTTTCGAGTCTTTATGACTTTTTGGGATTCGAGTCAGACATTCTGGTGAGTCACAAAAGACACCATAAAACAAACACAACTATAATAATCATTTAAATGGAATATGTATATTGCATAGTTATTGCAAACACAATTAAATTCAAGATATATTTAAAAAAACAGATTAAACAAGTATTTCTTCAGATATGAACATGGATTTAGACCTGTAGAAATATATTAGGAGGTGAACTGTGAACCATTTTGTGCACAGTTTATCTGGGATGTCTATTCACCTAAATGCCACAGGTAGTGGAGGTGACATCACAAACCTAATGACATTTCATGGACTAAATACATCATGTGAAATAACATCACTTAGCATTCAACACTGATGACATCACCTGAAGTGACTGATGGGTGTAAAACATGTACCTGACTGATTTGCATACGGCTGGACCCCTTTTGCAATGGCACAGATGGGCTAAAAAACGGTGGTGTGGAAGGTTGCCCAGAGCAACGCCAGTGATTTAGATTCATTCAAAACCTTCCACCCATCACTTACTGGGTGTACAAATTGTACATAATCTTACATTTCATAAAATACCAAACTTGTACGAAAGCAGACATAACACTTTTGAGACCACCCACGTCTTAACTAGGGTGCTGCCCAGATGTGCCATGGAATGGGCCACATTATGGCAGGTGTAGACTCAGTAGAACCTACCGGGGCACTGCAATGTATATGCCACTATAGCATCATGTGGCCATTTACTGCCATCTTCTACCATTTATAAGTGCACATGGCAGTTCTAGCATATTGAAATCTTTTTCTTTATTCAAATCATTAGCCTTACATTCCCAGGTGCTGCCATATATAAGGGAGAGCCTCACATGTCTGATTACTGCCAAAATGTGTGACGTGCAGCCCCAAATGCTCCAGTGATGCCATTCAATACCTTTATGCATGGCACAAGGTACCTTATGTTATGTTATGTTATTTTGCACTTATATAGCGCCTTATATACACCATTGGTATGGTCTGAAGGCGCTGGTAGGTTGAACGCCCTTGGGAACCGAAGTTCAGATCAGTAGAGAGAGTAGGGAGAGTCAAAAGGTGCGTGTGAGCACCGGGTATGTGTGCAGCTCGTGCGGTACTCGTGTAATAGCTGCTTCGTATCGGTAGGTGTGGTGGTTGAGGGATCAGGAGAATGTGTTCGTTCTGGCAGGATTTATCCGGAACGGATGTGGCTGCGTTAGGCCTGAGGAAAACGCCTGGCTGGGGGTGTGAGACCAGCAGTGTTTACATAGAATGATGTGGAGTAAGCGGTGGATGTTATCACAGAGGCTATTTGGCACACTTCTACGTGTAACACTCACAGAGGCTATTGGGTACACATCTAAATGCAATTTTCATGGAGCGTCTACTGGGCACACTTCTAAATTCGATTTTCCAGAGAGGCTATTGGGCAAACTTCTAAATGCAACTTTCCAGAGTGTCTATTGGATACACTTCTATAATTAACTTTCACAGATGCTATTGGTAGCGCTTCTAAATGCAACTTTCACAGCATGGTTATTGGACATACTTCTAAATGCAGCTTTCACAGAGGATATTGGGCCCATATCTAAATTCAATTTCCACAGAGAGGCTATTGGGCACACTTCTAAATGTAACTCTCACAGAGGCTATTGGGTACACTTCTAAATTCCATTTACCAGAGAGGCTATTGGGCACATTTCTAAATGCAGCTTTCACAGAGGATAATGGGCCCATATCTAAATTCAATTTCCACAGAGAGGCTACTGGGCGCACTATTAAAATCAATTTTCCAGCGAGGCTATTGGGAACTCTTCTAAATTCAGTTTACCAGAGCGGCTGTTGGGCACACTTCTAAATGTAACTCTCACAGAGGCTATTGGGTATACTTCTAAATTTCACAGAGGGGGTATTGGGCACACTTCTAAATGCAATTTCACAGAGAGGCTATTGGGCGCACTTCTAAATGCAACTTTCACAGAGGATGTTGGGTACACTTCTAAAATTCCACTTACTATAGAGGCTATTGGGCACATTTCTAAATGCAGCTTTCACAGAGGATAATGGGCCCATATCTAAATTCAATTTCCACAGAGAGGCTACTGGGCGCACTATTAAAATCAATATGTGCAGCCTCACATGAAATTGATTCCAATTGAGTTAGCCTCAGATGACCTATAAACACTACAACGTTCCTTATATGCATGGTGTTTTTTATTTTGGTTGGGATGATGATGTATGTAAATATGTTCTATGTACAGTGTTTCAGCATAAGCGCTATGTAAATAGCAAATCATTATCATTAGATTCTTTTTAGGCAGGGAGGATAGCTCAGGGGCAACACGTTTGTCTTGAAAGCAAGACAACGCATAGCAACACAGGTTCGAATCCCGGGCTCACGCTTAGAAACCTGTCCCAGTATTAAGCAAAAGAACAAGTTTTATTATGTGCAGCCTCAGATGCCGCAGAAATGACAATGAATGCCTCATACACATGTTATGTCCCTAGATGTAAGGTGCAGCCCCATGTCCAGTTGCCGCAATCATGTGCCAAATGCAGCCTCCAATGCCAATGAAACGCCTCTTTCTCCAGCATTGGATCTTTCATGGATTCACATGCTTTGAATATTCCCCGTCGTCAGGCTGGGAATCCCCGGTACATTATATAGACCCTTTCCCGTAGGAAAACTTTTTCGACGCTTATGCGTCCTATCCACCTCGTTTTGTATCATGCGTGCCCGTGCCGTCAGGACGTCATGATATAAATACAGGCCCCGCCCCCGCGCTCCCTCAGATTTCAACCGTCTTTCAAAGCAGTGGGATCTTCGTGTTACTACTAGTGATAACTAGATTGTTTTTTTGTCTGTTTCGCGTAAGCGAAGTTCAAATCTGGAGAATTATGTCTGGAAAGGCGTTATTTCGCCCATGTGCAACCTGTGGCCTCAAAAAGGTTTATGAAGGAGACGGCCACATGGACTGTATCTACTGTCTCCACCCGCACCACACGGCGGATACATGTGAGATATGCCAGGGTTTCTCCCAAAAAACCCTTAAGGACCGTAAAAGAAGGCTGGTCGACTGGCTTAATGACGGAGCGGGTGCCTACCCGGCTTCGGAAGTTGGCTCCACGGCCTCCAGGAGCAAGTCGGAGCCTCCATCGAAGAAGGTGCGGCCAGCAGAAATTCGCCCTGAGGACAAGCATAAGGGGAAACATGCTGGATCCTCCTCATCTCATAAAAAGCCCTCCTCCTCCTCATCATCTAAGACGGAGAGGCTGGCGCTGTCTAAATCCTCCTCAGGGGACCGTCCCAGGTCTTCCGTGAGTCGAGAAGCTTCAGCCGGGAAGTCGGCATCAAAATCGACAACGAAGTCTAAAGGCTCGACGACGACGACTTCCTCGTCGACCTCGGTGTCATTGACGATGCCTATTACCGTTCAAGCAGCAGCGGTTGGGATTCCTTCGTCGACGGAAACTCAGTCTATGGCTTGGCTGCCTGAGGTCTATGACCCGATCCCCCCTGAGGTCTTACTGCAGCCAGACACGGCCTGCTCGGCGGAAGGGGAAGGTGACATGGTTCTGCAGCCATTGGATTTAGGCTTACGGCCTTCCACGTCGACGACGACGGCGACGAGTGCGAGCGGGGGTATGGTACCTATATCATCCACGTTGCTGAACCCCCAGACAGTTTTGTCTCTGGATGTGCTTAATACTCTTCAGAAGCTACTACAGCGGCTGGATACCCAGTTCCCTCAACCTGGGACGTCATCGTCACTTCTGTCTGTACCTTCCGTCGACGAGCAAACTTGTACGGCTCGCTCGTCGACGAATCACCCATCGGCTCCCCAGGCGGTAAAAGATCGTCCTCGAGCTCAGGAGGAGGGTGAGTTGTCGGAGTCCGACTCTATACATGATGACTCTGGGTCAGACATCTCCCTGTCACCGTCGAGGGACCCGACATGGAATTCGGATGTAGAATTGGAGTCTACGAGGAGCCAGACACAGCCATCTCCCCCTGATGATGTGGGAGCCTTCCATGCAATGATGGGGAAAGCGTGTTCCGAATTCGGCTTGATTCCTGAGGAGCAGAGGAAAGACTGTTTCCTTTTTGACCATATGGGTCAAAGGAGAAAATCGGTATTTGCCATCCCAATCCTTGACCACGTGTGGCAAGAAGGTCTCAAAACGATGCGCCATCCGTTCTCGGAACCAGCCATAAAGGGACGGATCGAGAAAAAGTTTAAAGCTCCGGAGTCCACTCCAAAATGTCTAACATCACAGCCTTTGTCTGACTCGGTGGTGTCGGCGGCAGCAGCTAGGAAGGCCAGGGTCCAGCAAAAATGTTCAACGCCACCGGAAAGCGAGGCTAGGAGGCAGGACGCATTTGGAAAGAAGGTGCTCTCGGTCGGAGCGACGACAGTAAGAGCAGCCAATTCCTTAGCGATCGTGTCACGATATGATAGGGAAATGTGGCACAAATTAGCCCCTATCCTAGAACACCTGCCAGACGAACACCGAAAAGCAGCTATGTTACTGGTGCGGGACGGCGAGGAGGCCTCGAACCACGCTATTAATATCGCAGTGGACCTAGCAGAGTCTGGTTTCAAACAAATCAACCATGGAGTAGTGCTTCGTCGACAAGCGTGGCTCAAATGTACTACTTTCCGTCCTGAAGTACAGTACAAAGTCCTGGACATGCCATGCGAAGGGGAGCACCTGTTTGGCGAAAAGGTTGATGAAGCGCTGAAAGGGATGAAAGAAGACACGGATACTGCTAGGTCCCTCGGCGCCCTTCAAACGGGTAGAAATTTTCGCTCTTTTCGCCCTTTCAGAGGTGCTTCTGGAAACTCCCGCTTTGGAGCCTCGAGGGACCGTGGATTTAACAGGCCCTCGTACTCTTCACAAGGGTTCAGACGAGCGTCCCAGTCGGCACGTGGAAGCAGGGACTATCAAGCCTCCAGGCGGCGAGGCTCAGGTCCGTCGTCAACGAAGAACAAGCAAACCAGCAACCAATGACGGCCTTCGGAACGTCCTGGGGGGTCGAGTCTCTCATCACTTCGACCGATGGAAATGCATCACCAAAGATCGATGGGTCCTAGACACGATTCGCATGGGTCATGCGCTGCAATTCAAAGACAAGCCTCCGCGTCTTCCTCCTTTATTCTCGACACAGCCCCACCTCCAAATCCTACGACAAGAGGCGGAGCTTATGTTGCGAAAAGGGGCGGTAGAGAGAGTTCCTGTGGCACAGGAAGGCCAAGGAGTTTATTCCAGGTTCTTTGTTGTCAAAAAGCCAAACGGCAAATGGAGGCCCATTCTCGACCTGAGGGTACTCAACAAGTGGCTAAAGAGCCAAAAATTCAAAATGCTAAAACTCCAAGAGGTTATCAGATCGGTGCAACCCATGGACTATCTCTCTTCACTAGACCTTCAGGATGCTTATTTTCACATCCCAATACGCCCACGACACAGGAGATATTTAAGATTCGTCGTCGGGAGAAAGCATTTTCAGTTCAAGGTCCTCCCGTTCGGGCTCAAGTCCTCCCCCAGGACGTTCACCAAGTGCTTGGCCCCTATAGCGGCCCATTTAAGGAAGGATGGTCATCATGTCTATCCATATCTAGACGACTGGCTAATCAGAGGGTCATCCAAGGAACAAACACGAGACAGTCTACGAGCCACAATGTCCATCTTACAGGAACTGGGCTTCGCAATAAACTTCAACAAGTCCTCAGTAGAGCCTTCGAGGACCTTGGTCTTTCTAGGAGCGGAGTTTCATACGCACACAAGCCTGGTGAAACCATCCAGCGAAAGAATTCAGAAACTTCAAAACAAGGCGTCGGAATGGAGCGGCGGTACCAGAGTCTCTGTGCGCAAGTACATGTCCCTGCTAGGGACCATGTCGTCCTGCATTCCGTTAATAAACAACTGCCGTCTGTTTATGAGGCCTTGCCAGGAATTTCTAGCGGACCGTTGGGCACAGAGCAGAGGTCGCTGGTCCGACAGACTGGTCGTCGACGAACAACTAGTTCAAGCACTCGGCTGGTGGAAAGTGTCTACTCACCTAACGAGAGGGATGCCTCTACTGGAACCAGAGTTCCAAAAGACGGTGGTGACGGATGCATCGCTGAGCGGATGGGGAGCTCATCTGGATATGTTACAGGTACAAGGCCAGTGGTCTTTGCAGGAGTCCTCCCTGCATATCAACCTGCTAGAACTGAGAGCAGTGCGATGGGCTCTGAAGTCTTTTCTTCCGCAACTGAGGGACTCGGTGGTGCGTGTCATGACGGACAACACCACTACGATGTTCTACTTGAGGAAACAAGGAGGGACACGTTCCAGGTCCCTATCGACAGAGGCACAGAAAATCTGGCATTGGGCCCTTCAACACAACATACAAATCTTAGCATTTCACCTACCAGGAGTGAAAAACGTGGAAGCCGATGCCCTCAGCAGAGAAATGAACGAAGTTCACGAATGGGTGCTGAACGACCAACAACTTCAACAAGTATTCAAGGAATGGGGACACCCTTCCATAGACCTGTTTGCAACGAAGAACAACAAGAAATGCCATCAGTACGCAAGCAGATGGCCTCAGCAGGGCTCACTGGGGGATGCGTTCTCATTCCCATGGACGAACAAATTCCTGTACGCATTTCCTCCTTTTCCCCTTGTCAGGAGGACGTTGCAATGGATCCTCAGGTACCCATGTCGGGTAATTCTGGTGGCCCCATACTGGGCCAGACAAGTGTGGTTTTCAGACCTACTACACTTAGCGGCGGCGGAACCGATGAGATTCCAGAAGACCCCCGACCTTCTGTCTCGACAGGAGGGTGTCGTTTGGCATCACGACCCGGACAGCCTCAAGTTGACGGCCTGGCTCCTGACTTCGCCGAATTTGGTCGGCTAACGATTCCGGAGGACTGTCGACGTATCCTGCAAGCGGCAAGAGCACCTTCCACAAACGCCTCATACGCGTACAAATGGAAAAGGTTCTGTCAATGGTGTGAGGATCAACCAGGTTTGGCCCCGCAATCGATTAGGCCGGAACAGCTCCTTCCATACTTGCTGTTATTAGCTCAAATGGGCCTGTCGGTGTCGTCAATAAAAGTACACCTAGCAGCCATTTCCAGGTTTACTCGTCGACGGCACTCGGCACCATTGTTCAGCGACCGCCTGATTAAGCACTTCCTTAAAGGCCTCTTTCGGAGTTTCCCTCCAGAGAAGAAATTTCCACCGGAGTGGAGCCTCAATCTGATCTTAACGTCTCTTATGAAACCTCCGTTTGAGCCAATGTCATCATCGTCTCTGAAGTTTCTGTCGTGGAAATTGGCCTTCCTGGTGGCCATCACTTCAGCCCGACGTATCTCAGAAGTTCAGGCTCTAATGGTGGACCCACCATACTTACGATTTTTCAAGACCAAGGTAGTCCTAGCCACTAACCCACAGTTCATACCAAAAGCTCCTTCGGTGTTTCATAAACACTCTTCTATCGTGTTGCCTACGTTTTTTCCGGAGCCATGCTCGGGAGCGGAGCGCATGCTACACACATTGGATGTAAAAAGGGCTCTCAAGTTTTATCTTCATCGTACGCAACCGTTCAGAGAAACGAGACAGCTGTTTGTGGCCTATGGGTTGGGTGCTAGAGGAAAAGCCATTTCAAAGCAAGGACTTTCAAGATGGGTGTCATCTACCATCTCGTACTGCCATTCCAAGGCAGGGAAGCCTCTTCTACGACGGCCAAGAGCTCATTCAACTAGAGCAGCGGCATCGTCGACGGCACTGTGGGCCGGAGTCCCTCTAGGGGACATCTGCATGGCGGCTACCTGGGCGACTACACACACCTTTACCCGCCATTACTGCCTGTCGCAGCAACATGCCGAAGACACCCGGATGGGACAGGCGGTGCTTCGACACCTATTCCAGTAAGGTAAGCCCCGGCTGCGGGGTGGCATCCTGTGGAATTTATGACTGTATGTGGTCCGTTTTTTCCCTATGTAAACTATTACTGATGTATACATAATCTTAGGGAACGGCCTTTTGCGAAGAATGTATAGGGGTTTGCATGCACACCTCCTCTTGGGGGTAGTACTGCTATGTAATCTATTCAAAGCATGTGAATCCATGAAAGATCCAATGCTGGAGAAGGGAATAGTTTCTTACCTGTAACTCCATTTCTCCAGCATTGGTATCTTTCATGGATTCACATGCGCCCACCTGCCTCCCCTGATCATGCAAACCGGTTCCCCCACTACTTTGGGGGCCGAAATCTGAGGGAGCGCGGGGGCGGGGCCTGTATTTATATCATGACGTCCTGACGGCACGGGCACGCATGATACAAAACGAGGTGGATAGGACGCATAAGCGTCGAAAAAGTTTTCCTACGGGAAAGGGTCTATATAATGTACCGGGGATTCCCAGCCTGACGACGGGGAATATTCAAAGCATGTGAATCCATGAAAGATACCAATGCTGGAGAAATGGAGTTACAGGTAAGAAACTATTCCCTTACCACGAGGGCTCTGCAGCCTCTGGCTAATCAGATGTTTTGCCCTATCTCTCCCATGCTCCCTTAAATGTGATTACACTGTATAAGGAAGATGGGTGTAGTCCAACATATCAGGAGAGGCAAAGGTGTCAGGCCACTGAAATAGCTTATGTGAAGGCTCATATGTCAATTTGCTGCCATCAGATGCCAAGCATGACCTCACATGCCCCAGAAATGGTTTTTTAGTAGCGTGATGTAAGAAGGGGCAGGCAGCATGGCACAGAAGATAAACAGGAGGTGCAGAGTGGAGGGAGACCACAGGGAGACGGATTATATGGGGGGAAAACGAAAAGATGTCAAATTGACCGATGCAGTGGGGGAGGAGTGAATTTATGAGAAGGAGAGTAGGGGAGAGTAGTGGGAAGAGACAGATAAGAGGGAGGAAGCAAACGTGTACAGAACAAGAACGAGACCCAGAGAAAAAGAGAGAGAGAGAGAGAAGCAAAAGAGGCTTGTGAGAGGGGCTGTAGAGAAAACATGAGGGACGGGAGTGCCCACATTCCTTCCAAGTAACCTCTTGAGTAACTTACATTTCCTGCTTTAGTTCAATTCCTTGACCCCCTCAACAAACAAGCACAAACCTCACAGAGATATTTTGATTCAACCACAAGACCTATTTTCTCCCAGCCTGCAACAATAACATTACATATGCAAATTATCTTTATTTCAACGAAATATATGAAAGTGAAGACCTACCCTACACATTCATTCAAGCCATGAGTGTAAACGAGAAGCACAGACATGGCCTCCTCGCTCAAACCAGTGCCAAAGTCCCCTTTTGGAGCTGGGGAGAGGTGGCCTGAGGGGGGCACCAGCATTTTAAATCATTCAAAATTAATGGCAGCGGGTGAATATTTTCAAAGGAGGGCAATTCATATTCTGCTGAATTAGCATGAGTGACACAAATAATAGGAGGAAGTGGTGAATTTAACACTATAATTTGAGAGAAAAATTAGGTACAAATTAATCATTTACAATTACTTCTGTAGGATAACTCATGGAAACAAGCAAACAGATGCCTAGTCTCCAATAGTACACTGGAATCTTTGAAAACTCTGTCATGATGCTGTGCCAACTTCTTCCGGCGTTCCAATTCGGTGCCCAAACCTCAGCAAGCACACACATTACATTACTCTTTTCCCAACTTGTCTTATTTGTACGATGAAAGGGCTTTAATCTCACACTGTCAAATATTTTGAATAAACTGATACAGTCAACCTTCTTGAAATGTTGCACATTATGGCAATGTTGTTTAATTCATTTGTGCCTCTTCTTCAGAGCCCATCTTGGATTGGCAAATCTACTAATCCCCCACAGTCAAATGTATTTAACATTTATGTCACCATGCATCTCTGTACATTTACATAACCCCTAACCATACAATGCAAGATTACGCTGAAGATTGGAGCGCAGTGACATTCTCTGCTGCAGCTGTATACTGCTCACACAACCCACCCGTGTGCTACCTACTACCATTTTCACCAAGAAGGTACATCCTGTGGCACTTGCTCTGTGCCCTTACACACATTCACTTAGTCTCACACACAGTGCTGTCACGAGGGACCGGGAGGGACAAATCGTCAAAGGCCTCGCACTACAAAATAGGAGTCACAGAGGGCCCGATTTCGATCCCCTTGTCAGCATTGTATGTAATCCTAGACCGCTTCATGCAATCTTTCATGGGGAAGCAGGATTGCATGCAACACCAGCAGAGTGCACGCTTTAGCACGCACATTACAGGGGGCCTTGCTGTCACCGTCAGGCTGATGTCCACTTGGCCATTAACACATCTTCTCACCATCCAGCAGCGACATGGCAGGGTGCAGGCTGGAAATTGAAGGAGCATGACTGAAGTTCCCATTGTGTCCCTTTCTCGGCTCTGATCGGCACACAGAGATCACCTGCCTGCCACCTGCACTCTCTGCGGCTTGCTTGAATGACCTGGACAGCGTCCTTCCTGCATGATCTATATAAATACAATTTGTAGATTGGTGTCATCCTGATTTTTCTTCCAGCACATTCATAAAACAGTTTCATTCAGCCTTAGACAGGCCAATATAAAATAAGATTCATACCTATCTCATCAAAGCAAAGAAACACTTTTTCAAGCAACACTAATTTAAGATCGATGACATTATTCTCAGCCTCTGCTTGGATTTATTGATGCTAACCTTTAGCCATTTATAATCCATTACTTATGTAGGGCTGTCACTAAAGGAATTTACATAAAACACTTATGTAAAATGTTTATTAGCCGGTATACAAAATTAATACTCATTTGCTAACCCTGTGACCTGCAGCTCATGCATAGATCCCAGCAGTGAGCACCTAACCCACTGAGCTATTTTACCAGCTATTTCTCTTGAAATGTGCATACCGAACAGGGTTCGAAAGAAGGATTTGAGTAGCAGGAACCAAAAGCAGCTCTTGGCTATTCGGCATCACCCTATAAGCAGGAGCTATCTCTGGGAACAGCAGCTATTATATAGCGTGCCGCAAATTGAGCTCCCACATTAGTTGCAAACTATAACTTTCTTATCAATTATATATGACACATTATGCTTTAAATGACTTCTGGATGGACCCCAATGCTCATTGGTGCGCATTCTTAAATTCACAGTGCGATGGCCTGTGGAGCCAAATGTAGATCTTTGTAGCTTTTGGTGTCAAGCCAACCAGGCCCTTCTGGGCTATAACCAGGGGCTAAATAGCTCCCAGCAATTATGAACCATGCTACAGCATTTCCTTTTGATTTAACACTTATTATTACAGTGCTTAGAAGCAAGAGGAATAGGTCATGGTCTCCTAGTAAACGTGATAATAGTAGTGCTATATTTTGTTTTTAAAAGGACTGTAGGGGACGGGAGAGGGTGATGGGTAGATATCCTAATAAATGTTTCTTGTTAACTGCACAACTGATTAAACACCCTTCTGTGTTGCAACTGGATAGCTCACCGAGTTAAAAGCTGAAGTCTGACATGTTCTAACCTGCACTTCATATTTCAGCAGGGCTAAATCATCCCTTCATCCTTCCGCGGCTGTTAATTAATTACTATTACATTACATTTGATAGTAATAGCACCTATTTCACACGACCTAAAAGCTTGAGGAATCAAAGGTCCGACATGAAGTGCTATACATACAAATATTGTATAATACCAACCTTTCTTCCCAGATATAGGATAAATCTAAACCACAGTTACATCAAAACGTGGAGTATTTTTGCACAACATGATAGGCCCTAGAAACATAAATCAATCAAGCTGACTCTAAATAAGAAGCTATTGTCCTGATATGATAGGTTATTTATAATGCGCTTTACACCCAGAGGTTTCTACGCGCGGACCTGGGTATCGAGCTGGTGTTGCTCCACGTTGTCTTGCTTGCAAGGCGAGCACGTTGCCCCTGAGCTATCCTCCTGATCTTTATTGACAAACACTACTCTTCAGCTACACTTTTGCGAATAAAGCATATTAGAGAAAGACAAAACTTTACAGGGTGATTTCCAAAATTAAAGAGGGCTTTAAGAATCCATGTTTTACATTTTCACACTGCCTCTGCAATCGTTGGTTGCATGGGAGCCCCCAAATGACGTGCATGCAGTTTATGATCATTTGGGGAGCAAGGTGCTCTTGCTTTCTCTCGATGATTAAGTGTCATTTATGAGAGTAGGCTACTGAGTTCAGGCTGCATTGTATTAAAATTTGATATAATATTAATAGACTGTTCTAACTAAATTTACGTAGCCCTTTGGGGAGCAGAACCTTACCCATGGTTTAGGCACATTAGAGAATGGTTTGGGACTTGCAGAGCTGTGGTATTCCCCTGATTACATAAACACATCTGATGCACCCAGCATTTGCAAGGCTTTTTGGTATCATCAGGCAAAAGGGCTATGCTACTAAACACACTACTAATACGTTGGCAGAATACATACTTCAAGCAAGAAAGAAGATTTGGGAAGTATCTGGAGGATAGGAATCGCTCCAATATGTGTATGATGTTTTGTGTGGATCTCCTCCCTTTGAAAACATTAGTTGGGAGTTGGATAGGATTAGATCCCGGGAACACTGTGTGTACCTGTGACAATAGGCCAATGGAGGCGCAAATTCACTTCTTCTTTCTTTGCCTCTTTTACTCCTTTCGTTATAGCATATGGCTCAAGTGCCTTCTGGAGAAAGCCAGAGTTTGGAGAGGTCTGAGACGGGCTGCTATGGGCTAAGGAAGAGAGCTCCCTGGTGGTTTCTTTCACTTTTGCATCCTAATTGGCTGCAGCATGGAAGTTTAGGAGCAAATTAGGTTTGGGAATTTTGCCTAGGGTTGGGGGAAACCAATCGAGAGTACTAGCCATTTCTTGATTGTTGTTTGAAAGGCTAGCTGGTTAATTGTACTACAAGTGTGGCTGTATGAGGACTAGTGGGATTGCAAGTGTTGGTTTATGAATACTCCTCCCCTTTTTAGCAGAGATACGCATAATGCTTAGGGACGTATTGTTTATCATTGTATTTTTCATTTTGTACAGAGTTTTTGTGTTTTTATTTATATTGTGTGCACAATTATCTGTTATTTAATCAATAGAATTCAACTAGGTGTCTGTAAAATTCACATTCTTGTGTATTTTAGGGTGCTATTTTATGTTTTAAGATTGTCTATATTATATTCAGTGAATCATGTTGCAATGTTTCTGTGTCTGTAGCTTTAGTTTTTACCATTTTGATAATTTATTATATGTTAATTTTTAAATGACGGAAAACCAATACAATGTTTTCATACATGCACTCAATTGTAAACTTGTCCAAATCAGAAAGTTATCCACTGTTAAAATGTGGTACAGTCTACAGATTCATTGCGTGCAGTATCTCTAGCAGATGGTTCAGAGAAAGCAGAAGAATGCCAATGCTGGTCCCTATTTGCTGCCATGTTGTATGAAGCCAATATCCTGGATGATCCCAGTTGTCCTGTAAAGTATTTTAAAAGCACTATGTAGATCAAAGGTAATATTACCACTGAACCATAAAAAATATCATAAAATGTCAGTGTTCATACAAATATATCGACAAAATGTATCCTATGGAAATGCAGCAATAAAAATAATTAAGTAATTAATCCGTAGAGTAAGAAAATAATGAGTTCCAAGCCAACACCCAGAAGACAATCTTTGGTTTCAAACAAAAGCAGAGAAGCATAACTTCAATCAGGAAAGAGCTGACGATGTGGTCCAAATGGTGATACTCATGATAGTGAAGAACATTGCGTCAGAGTTTTACTCTTTCTGAGCTTAGTTGTTTCAAGCCTCAGATTACAGGTATTTCTAGGAGCTCCATAAATGGGCAATTTCTATGGCAAGATCAAAAGAACATAAATACTTTAAGCTATTTTGGTGTTTATTTATAGTGATTGCTGTCACTACTCTTGCAAGTGCAACCGGGAACTGGCAGCAAAAAGCACATAAAGTAAAATTGTTAGCAGTCATAATGGACGTTTTTTGATGCACATGCATGAAGGTCTGGCGTTGCTTGCTCCCATATGAATTGGTCATTATTGATGCGAGAAATGTGACTGTAAATGAGACTGTATAGTCTTAATCTGCCCATCAATCACAAGATGTATTAATGCATCATGCCATGATGGACTGCTCTAGACAATCTAAAACAAATCTGGGTTCCTATTAAAAAAGACCAACAGGAATCCTGATGTCCCAACTCAAATGCACCATTCTTGCTTAAAATACTGGATGAAGTGGCCTCCATGTAATTACAGACCTTTTTAGAATCTAGGCATATAATGGGGCACCGTCAATTTGGATTCCGTCCACAAAGGGGCACAGAACAGGCTCTAATAAATGTTAAAGTCTCTCTTCTTCGAATCATGGACCAGGGATCTGCAGGCCTACTGATGTTATTAGATTTATCAGCGGTATTCGACACCCTAGGCCACTCCATTCCTTTACAGAGGTTTTCAAACCTCACAGGTGCCTCAAAAAAAGCACCATCTCTTGGCTGGCTCCTTTCTCAGCAACTTCTGTTGCATCTCAGATAAAAGTGGATAATATACCCTCTGACCCAATTACAATGGAGTTTGGTGTCACAAAAGGAGCCTGTATTTCTCCAATTTAATTTAAGTTTTACCTTAAACTGCTTCATGACATTCTATCGGAATTAGGTGTTGAATTCCAAAATTATGCTGATGACACTCAGATCATTATGAAACTGGAAGGAGACCCCCAATCTAATCCTACTAAAATAGAATACATTGAAAACATTGAAACATGGAAATTTGAAATTTGAAAAATTTGAAAATTGTCTGAGCCTAAATAAAGTAAAAACAGAAATGGTGATTGTTAACACACCTAAAATCTATATCAAAATATTGGAATGCGAGCCAGAATTCAGTTTAGGCGAACACAAGATTAAACCTGCAAAAGCTGTAAAAATCCCTGGAGTCCTCTTTGGTTCTGAGCACTCATATCTACACAGGATTCTCATATCCTCCGATCAACCAACCAATTTTCATCTTATGCTGTCAAGGCAGATGAGATCTTTGTGGGAGGAAAATTAGATTATTGCAATGTGATTTTGGCAGGAGCTAAGGAATCATCTATACCTTCTTTACAGTTACTTAAAAATATTGCAGCTCAGATAGTCATGATCCTCCCTAAACATGCCCACATTTCTCGAGCTCTCAAAACTCTTCACTGGGTTTCTATAAAATCTACAATATCTTTTAAATTGCTTACCATTGCCCACAAAGCTCTATGTGGAAATGCCCCCATTTATCTATTCAGCATACGGCCGGTGGCTACGTTGCACTGGGGTCTGGATTTATACCATGTCCCCCTGTTTCGTTAGCGACGATCCTAAATTGACGTTGCGCCGATCCATTTTTAGACTAATCAGCACTCCAATGCTGAAACACGCTGTCGTATCCAGCCGATTTGGAAGTGCGGATTGGACCCGCAATGGATCACTGAATCCATCTTTTCGGACTATATGGACGTCCAGACCTTTCCACTTCCACACCGTTAATTCAACTCAATACCAGTCCATAGGATACTCCTGATATAAAGTTACTCCGTCCTGATGAAGGCCAACCCAACAGCAGCTACACCATTCCAGCTCTATTAGGCCGAAACACAGTCGTGTTGATGATATGACTTTATGTCTCGGTGTTCTACTTACGTACTGTTCAGATTAGTGCAAAAAGCACTCTGTACTGTTAACATACATTTGTTTCTCATGTCAATCCTGATAGGATCTCAGAGAATGTATTTGTTTTAAATCACAATCCAAAGTACTTTCTTTGGGTAAGCACCAATTGTATCATGTATAGATATTGTATGTAATTTGTTGAGTTTCCTGTGACAGCCTGTGAATTGAAAATCAATGCTTTTTGTATATTAAATTTGCTAAATAGCAATCATTGTCACTATGTGGTAATCGACAATAGGAGTGAGTGTTTTGGGTTCTATGTCCTAGCTCATTTGTTTTTTGAACATTCACTCACCTGGGTAGAGCAGGGCCGTAACCAGGAGACCTCTATATTATAATAGCCATTTATCCAAAATGATATACATCTAGTCACCCATAGCGATCTTCCTATAAGTGTTCCATGTTTGCCTCTCGTGTATGCAAATCCAGAGGAAATGGAAGATCAAGTACAGTCCAAGCAATTACACTATGGAACCACATACTATGTGATCTGCAGAAAATTGGAAATCGCTTAAAAAAGAATCTTTTTGAGAGTTCACTGCCTTTCGTGCACATAAGGATGCACGCGTATATACTGCAAGTTGTAGCACGTCAGATGACCCTCTTAGCCCACTATAGGAGGATTATGGTATGAAATGTTGTTGTTTTTCACACATTATTAACAATGAGGCTAATTAGGTGTGAGAGAGCAGGTGTTTGTAAGGTTGTCATGAGTCGTCGTAGAAATAGTTGTTTGCTATATTTCTTACCTTCCTTTTAACATAGATATTTTAATGCCAGTATTTGCTTTTTCAATAACAATGACCCCGCTTTACAATGTGGTGGGAGGAGACAGTCGCATCATGATTTAGGCCACGTTACCTGTATAGCAATCGGAAACAGCTGCCTTATTAGAAGTTGGGAAGAGCTGGCATGAAAGTGATGTTAGCAATGGCACTGCCCTCTGCATCTGTCACTGTCTTCAATTACAGGAGATTCCAAGTATTCTACATTATGGCTGAAGCAGGGATTGAGTTGACCGTGACTGAACAAAACATGAATATCAAATGGTAATATTTTAATTGGCTTTATGTTCACCTCTCTTGCTAAAAAAATAGCAATCATTAGTGTAACAGCAATCTTTAGCCTCCTTACTTTAGTAGACCCCATAAGACCCCATCAGACCACAAGGTGCATCCTTCTCTACCTTAAATTAGTTATAAAAATGTAGCGCATAATTATGTAGTGTTTTTTTACAGCCCCGATTAAATGATTGTTTCACTGATAGTATAATGTTAGTACCATCCTGGTATATCGCTGCTCCCTTGCTTAGTGGTTTGCTTTTCATGTCCCCACCATTTAAGTCCCAGGCCACTGGCATTTGCCTTTTACCCATAGTGTCCTACAGTGACAGGCACCTCAGACACTGGCACTGCTGCCAGCATGCGTCCCTCTGTGTGAGACAGGCTCCCCAATGGGATCATGAGTGTGACTGATGGCCTACAATACTCTTGAAATAATAGAGGTAAGAGGCAAGAAGAGCAGCTACCATCCTATTCAGAGCCTGGCATTGGCAAGGCGCCCCCCTCAGCACGAATCAAGATGTTGCGAGGGTCGGGGGGTCTAAAATAGGGACAGTTGTAGGGATATAGGAGGGCATTTGGCTTACCTGGAGCACTGTTGTGCTCAGATAGGGAGGAGGGACAGTTGCATGAATTGATATGATGCAGCATTTATAACGCGCCTGTACACAAGTGTTTCTAGGCGTGACACAACAAGGAGGGGGAGACAAAGGGAGGACAAAACAACAATCTTACTAGGCCATGTGTCATTCAGATCACGCACGTGGGGGAAAGAGGGAAGGGTAGAAGTGCCTGGGGTGGAGGGGAAGGGAGAAGTGCAGGTAAGTGCCGAGGGCTAATCTGGGACAATGTCACTGCTCTAGTATGGAAGTGCGGGGGTGGGTAGGTATGCCCACTAAGTGCAATATTATAGCTCATTTGGGGGCAGGATCATGTTCATATTGGCTACTGGAATGCCATGCTCACTTGGAGGCAATATCATACCTATGGCTGCAGTTTTGTCCGTTGTCTTTGCTCTCATGGATGCATTTCATTATTTGTGTCAAGTTAATTCATTGCTTATGAACGGGAAGTTATATAGGCCTTGGAACAGCTCAATGCCAAATTCTGTGCACTGCTCAGTGTGATATGACATACTCAGGCAGGCTCTGGTGTGCTCGACCCTCCAGTACATTAATGGTGTCTGAAATGGGCGTTACTAGCAGATGATTTCCGAAGAGATTAAACTAGCCTAGAATCGAGGCTTTCATCTGCTATGTAATTTACACCATTCTAACCACCTCACACAGTGGGGATAATAATTGGGATGGCCCACCATCGATCAGTAGATCACATTTAGTTTGGCCTCTTTTGTAGAATGACAATGGCATGCATTGCCCATTATATATATCTCTTCCCGTAGTTTACCTTATTGCGCATCAGATCACAGGGTTCAGAAAATACAGACAATCTGATTCCCATAATGCCGAAAAGAAGGCTTATGGGGGAGAGTGCATTTAGTATTCCTCCCTTCCAACATCAGTTGTTTTAATTCTTACAACTGCGTTTTTCTATTTAGGGTTAGAGATCTACTACTCTCCTTTTCCTGAACCTTGTCTGAAGCTTCTGACTTGCCAGACTGTACCGGATGTCCTTATGCATTTATTATTTTTGTGATTATGCTGGTTGTTATATGGGCAGGAATCGAAATTGAACGGAGTGGGGAGCTATTTAGCTACTGCTTGTAGCCTAAAAGAGCCTAGTTAGCGTGATACAAACGGATACCAGGAGCTACTTTTGGCTCCTACGGCCATCTGATGCCGAACCAAACACACCTATGCAAAGCATAAGGGGTCATAAATAATGGACACAATTATATGTTAGCATCTTATGTGGAAGTTAGATTTGCGTAACACTATCTATAGCTCCTGGTCATTGGCTAATGCTGGATGCCCAGGAGCTGGTTGTTGTCTAGTACTCTTTTTATATTCAACAAAATTAAAAAAGCAATGCTAGATGCGCCAGTTCCCAAATGAGAATTGGTTTGCACAGATAATTTACTTTGCAGGTGCACCGAGGTCTGAAGGAAATTGTGTTGCCTAGGAATTCACCAAATGGATGCAATGGCATTGTATTTGATGCTTTTTATATTTAAATCATCATTTACAATTTGGGAAGTAAGATGCACTTTTTTTTAAAACGTACAACATCACTTGAATTAAGTGTCATTATGGGTCTGTTGATAATTAGTTTCCACAGGATTGTAAACAACACTTATTTGCTATCAAAATGCACTTAAAATTAGAAGGTTTATTTCTTGTCATTCAAAATGTATGTTATTTGGCATATGTCGAGATAAACTATATTTTCTTTATAGACAAATTCATGACAAATGTGAAGAACTCCATGCCAATCGAGGGGTGAGATGATGTGAATTGTGAGAATTTCATGTGGATTGGCATTTCATTGCTGTCACAAGGTCCATTTCTTCTATATGAGAATTATATGTTGATCCTGGGAGGGTGATGTGATATGCTGGGGGACCAATTTCCAGAAGGAATGGAAGGCTCTTTTTGATGACCCAAGTACAACTTAATTCTGTTAATGGAGATATTTTATGCTGTTGAAACAACATTTCTGCAGTGATATAATGAAATGTGGGGTACATTCCTACTTCTCATGGGACATTTTAAGAACAATTTGTGGGCCCCTATTCCTCTATTTGACTACACTGTTTACGCTGTTAATCTGAAATTGGTTTTACTTGAGTGTGTCCTATTTTTACATCCAGGTTGGTGGAAGTATTATTAAAATGCACCAGTAGGTAGGTAGGGTAGTGGTTATTTGGGTGAAGAATCCCCACGTCTTCTTTTTCAATTGGTTTACTTAACTGCATTCTGTTTTGACAAAAGCCAGACCCATATCGATATCAACATTCTAAAGCATCAACATTTCTTTGGACAGAACTCCGACCTAATACATGAATATGTATTTTGTGTTTGCTTTAAACGTTTGTATTGTGGGCAACACAGATGTTATACATTCTTTTCTGTTCAATTCCTACGTTTAGCCTTTTTCTTCCAACATGAGCAACATTCAATTAAACGATAATGGAATGCCATCCATGTTTCAAGGCCAATAGCAGAACCTGATGGCTAAACCCAACCTATGTTCCTTTATTAGTCCAGCAAAAAAGGAGGTATGCCCTTCCTATTCTGCCACTTGTTATTCCTAGGTTGAGCAACCAGCATGGTATTTGTATCTTGGCGCATAAGAACCAATGGAATAACATCACACACAAATCAGATGGGAGTCTTTGCAATGGAGAAACACATTAAGCTTTCATAGTCCTTCCAAACTCAAGATGATCTTCTGTAGTTCTGACTTAGCAAGGAAGATAGTTCCAGAGTAGGGTTGCTTGTACTGAGAAGGTACTCCTACTTACACTTGATTAGTGGAATCAGATAAATGAGCCCACTGGCAAATGGAGATTTCTGATGGTTTTTGCGGAGTTCTTGATGGATAATACACAAGTCTAGTGGGAGCGATGTGCCGACTCAGAATGTCAGCAATCCCTACTATGGTCTTTTTTGATCGCTGAGACAAGGAGTCCTGTAGTGAGCAAGACCCAGCTGCAGCCTTTTGATACTCCCCATTCATGAGCGCGTCAGAGGCCGGGTCTTCAGGATAATGATGCGAAGTGCATAGATAGCACATAAGTAATATCACGGGTGACCAATGTACACGCCAATGCTCCTTTATTACATATGTACCCCAACTAGAACAATATTTCCCTCTGTGTGAGCTGGTCTCCAACCATGGTGACCCTACGCTGATTTTCACTAGTGTACGCTCCCTTCTTCTTCACTTCCTGTGCATTCGCGTAACAGGAAATAGTGTCAAGTGTCCACATTGGAGGACTTTGTATTTCCGGGTAATAGTGTTCCTTATCACATCATGACAAGAAGGAATCAATCTGGTCAGCGGACGCTAGTAGGCATGAGAAATGGTGGCAAAGATGATTCCAGTAAAACAAGGACAGAAAGTGAATCCAGGCTGTCATTCCGCAAGATAGCCACAGGTTGTTTCTGTATTGTGAAGTAAGTTGTAATCCAATGTAAGGGAACATCTTGAATACCAATCTGTTTTGACATGCTCAGGATGGCAGGCTGGTTGAGAGTGTTGAAAATCGATGATAATTGTTGCAAATTCAGGACACATACATCCCCATTGTCTACCTTATTCCTTAGGTCACCCAGAATAGGCCCTACAGCCGAGCTCCGTTCCACAAATAGCTGGAAACTAGAAATGCATTGTGTGGGGAATGTTGCTGGAGTCCGTAACATTACATTTAACACAGCATTGTACTATTCGCCTGAATTCTAGTGGAAAGGTTTTTGATTATAAAACAATCATGTTTGTGAGGCTCAGGCATATGCTAAATTCCACAAAGTTTGGAAAACATAAGCACGTTTTGTTAAAGATGAATAAATGCTGGATGACTACACACTGAGGAGATTTGCCTGAGATGAATTCCAAGATTATTCAACGTTTTGAAGTTTCAAGAGCATGTGCTTTATGCCACATAATGCAGCAATGCATTGGATATATCGTTGCTGGTCTCGCCAGAATAAATCCCACTTCTGGTCATTCGACTCAACCTTCCACCTCCACACCACGCCCCCGCTCACCCTCCCCTTCTCCCGTTTCCGATGTAGGCAATGTCTACTACCTCCACACCCTACCTTTAACCCCCACCTCGCGAGTGCATCAGCTATGCACATTACTGTGCTGCTTCCCAGCAAGATTTGCACTATATACATCCCATACATATATGCAGGTATGCATACATGCAACCATTCTGTGGATACTGTGCTGCGTCACTTTGTGGAATGTCTTAAGGAGCTCACTTGTATAGAGTTTTGCCCTGCATTTGATTCAGCACATGTTTACATTCCATAGCCACTGTCCTCCAAGTTTATCATCAACAAACTCTTGCTTTCTCTCTTCTTGCCTTTTAGTCACAGGAAGCAGATTGATCGTGCCTTGGTGATTGAGTTTCTGTACCATCTAGTACCATCTAGTCAAATTCAGCAGCTGCTCGAAGATAAACTTTGCAGGGCTGGGTACCCGTGCAGTGGACCACATTGCTTTTGTAGATATATTTTGTTTCTTTGAGCGTTGTAGAGTAGTGTTAACATGATATTGGCAAACAATGGAGCTGTCTGGCACCATTTGCTAGCTGCTCTGGATAGTCACTGTGAAAGTGCACGGACGGCTTTAATCATATTTCTTCCAAAATAACAAGATCCCTCACCAGTTCTGTTAGTAGCAAGATGGCAATAGCAGGAAAACTTTGAAACAGATACACAGATTCAATTTCTTTCCATTTACACTAATCGATTTGTCTGTGCCATCTGCCATGATGATGTGGGCAAGAAAGCTAAGTGGGTTGCTTACCTACCATAGACATCTGCCTAAAAGCTGCAGTCACGCGGTCAAATGTCTCAAAGATAACTCATCCTTTTATCCTTTTAAGCTCAATAAAAATTAACAATATTTTAGCTCCAGGGGATAGCGTAGTTTGTTGTCCGTGCTTTCTCTAAATGTTGAACGTTCGCTTCATAATATAAATTGGGACATGAGCTGGCATTGACAAAATTGAAAAATGCCATATGGCTGTCTTGATTTTAAAATTTCCCTCGAAACGCTGTGGAGCTCATTTTGGAAGTCCCCATAGCATGAAAGCCTTCATTCACTCTACAAGGAATGTTCATTGTTTTTGAAGGCTGGAGGGCGGCAGCGCAACGTGAGTTACGTTTCTGCCTCCCGTGTGCCCTCCACCTTAAAAAAACAACTTGGTTTCACACCAGCATAAGATTTTCATGCTGGCGTGAAACCAACTATTTCCTATGGAACCCACTTGCTTTTTACACCAGGCTTCAAGCATGCCAGGCAGCATTGACTTCTTTGGCACTGTGGAGTGCAAATGTGAAAGACAAAAGGTGGTGTGACACGCTTGTATGCCACATTTTGCCCTTTACATTTGCACCCCGCAGTGCAAATGATGAAAATTTGGCGGTGGGGACCTGGCTATGCCTGAGTGTAAACCTACCACGCCCCTGCTGCCGAATTACGACTAGGAGCAAAACGGCTTCCTCTGTGTTATAACAAAAAAAGAACTTACACTTGTGGAGTGACTAATAAAGTCTTAAATTAAGAAATATTGAATACATTTTAGATGCTTATTGTGATATTCCAGGGTGTGGACTTCCATGCATTTAATAGCTGGCTTGTAATGGTTTGCCCTAAGTGGGTTGCCTCTACTCTTATAGATCTGCAATAGAGCTGCGAACAGAGTATTTCATCAGGGACGTCATCTCACCAAAATGCCAGGGGTAGCGGAAGTGACATCACATGACCCTTGACCTCTGATAACATCACAGGAAGTGATGTCATTTGACCCCACCCTGAAGTGATGTTACGGAAAGCGATGGAACACAACCTTTCACCCCTTGACAAAACAGGAGGTGGCATCACATTGCACTGTTCCTAAGTACACTACGAAAAATATGGTTACGATATCACTAATGTAATATGCATTTCATACAAGAATGGATCACCATACGTATCGTCAATATCAGGGTGTATAGGCCCATATTACCAAATTACTGTGAATGCAAGCAGACATCCAAGGCGAAATGATAATGAAGTGTTATTATATAGCACTTACTCTTAAGCGCTTTCAGGGTAATTCATAGAATCCAGCGCACAAGTAGCGCACGCGGCTGGCGCACAGCGTGCGCCTGCGATAGTCTGCGCCAGGCACGTGCGCTAAAACTGATTTCCGCGCACAGCGTATTCATGGATTTCATGCTCCCAAACCAGCCGTGGCGCAGAGAATCGCAGCGAGCCTGCAGCAGCGCCAGTAACGCCCCCAAGAACGCCCTCGCGCAAGGAAAAGCCATCAAAATCGCTAAATCATCGCTAAGGGCTGCGCTAACCCTGGACCACTTCACAGGGCAAGCAAACAAGGAAAGCAAAGTGGGCAATCTTCAAATCAGGAGTACGCGGGAAGTTCTACACGCGACTAGGCAGGGAACGTGAATTACAGGGGTACGCGGGAATTATCACACGCGAACAGCCAGGGAACGCGTATTACAGGGGTACGCGTGAAGTAGAACACGCGATAGGCCAGGGAACGTGTATTACAGGGGTACGCGTGAAGTAGAACACGCGATAGGCCAGGGAACGTGTATTACAGGGGTATGCGGGAATCATCACACGCGAACAGCCAGGGTGCGTGTATTACATGGGTAGCGGGAAGTTCAACACGCGATTGGCCAGGTTACGTGTATTACAGGGGTACGCGTGAAGTAGAACACGCGATAGGCCAGGGAACGTGTATTACAGGGGTACGCGGGAATTATCACACGCGAACAGCCAGGGTGCGTGTATTACAGGGGTAGCGGGAAGTTCAACACGCGATTGGCCAGGGAACGTGTATTACAGGGGTACGCGTGAAGTAGAACACGCGATAGGCCAGGGAACGTGTATCACAGGGGTACGCGGGAATTATCACACGCGAACAGCCAGGGTGCGTGTATTACAGGGGTAGCGGGAAGTTCAACACGCGATTGGCCAGGGTACGTGTATCACAGGGGTGCGTGGGAATTATCACACGCGAATAGGCTGGGTGGGCCCTCACAGGTGTACCCTGTACACCCTCCACGGCCCCTGCAGGCAGCCCACAAAACAGGGGACTACCCTGCACACCTGATCATGTCCCCCTGCACCCCCATCCACCAGGGGCACCCTCCACCAGGCCCCCACCCATGTCTCCCACCACCCCCACCCCCCAGCAGTGCAGGGGCACCTGCCATCAGGCCCCCACCCATGTCTCCCACCACCCCCACCCCCCATCCACCAGGGGCACCCTCCACCAGGCCCCCACCCATGTCTCCCACCACCCCCACCCACCAGCACTGTGGGGCACGTGGCCAGCAGGCAGTCAGGCAGCAGCAGATGGCAGGTGGGAGCGTGCTCAGGGCTCTGGGGGACTGTAATTTGGCCTCCTGGCCAGGAGCGTGGTCTTTCGTGTTTGAACGCGTGGACAGCCTGATAGGGAGTGATTTTGCACGTGAAAACCCCACACTCAGCGAATCGCGCGAAAACCCGTCACCAGCATATGTGCGTCTATAGTTACCTGCACGTGCAGTGTCAAAGCGTGTGATTGGTGAAAATGGATCTACACGCAGGAGTGACAAAGCGTGTGATTGGTGAAAATGGATCTACACGCAGGAGTGACAAAGCGTGTGATTGGTGAAAAGTGAGCTACACGCAGGAGTGTCAAAGCGTGTGATTGGTGAAAAAGGATCCACACGCAGAAGTGACAAAGCGTGTGATTGGTGAACATGGGCCAAGCACGTACACGCCGTAAGTGACGCTGTACGTGTGGGCCTGTATATAAGGTAGTGTAGAACACCATTTCCTTGTACGTGCTTTTCGTGGAGAGCGAGTGGGTGAATTCTGTACTTCTTGTCGTTTCACACGCGATTTACTTCACGGCGTTTCCAGTTCGTACTCCCTGTTACCTCTGACAGCTTTTTCTCTTTTTCCTCTTGTACTGGTTTACCTGGGCCTGTTCCCTCAAACAGTGTCCCCTTCTACTGTTGTCCTGTCTCCTCAGACAGCGTACACATCTTCTTTTGGCGGGGGTGTTGCCAACCAAACGCGCTCATTTTTCACGCTCTTTTACCTGGCAGACGGTGAGTCACGCACGTATCTAACTTCTGTGCTTGCCCCGTGTGTAGCCTACCCCTTCAGAGGTCATTCTAGGCTGCGTGTGACACGCATACGTTCATTGTGTTACTGGATGCCACAGCGTAGTGCAGGGTTTTCCATCAGCACACGTGGTCTAGGAGGGGTATTGTGCACGTTCCTTAACTTTTCTGGGGTGCCTGTGCGTTGCGTGACCCGTCATCTTTCCCCAGGGGTGTCATATAGCCTTGCCACTGCACTAGGGTACGAATACCATCTGGTACCCAACCCCTTTGACACCCAATTGCCCAGGACAATTGTGCACACCGACTCCCATACGCACAATAACATCAGTGCCATGGTTGGGAGGCGTGCAAGCCGTAAGGGTGGCAAAGGTGGCCGAGCCACACGTGGTGGCCGTGGAGGATCCACTAGGGGACGTGGTTGTGACTTGCAGGGTGCCCCTGTCCCCCCCAGTCTGGAGGACCAGTCAGGGACACCCATGCCCCCCCCCCCAGTTGAGGGTCATGTGGCTGATACCAACCCTGATCAGCCCTTGTCGGACCAGCCCATTGTGGCAGCAGACCTGTCCGAGGGTGATCCCATCGCTGACATCCAGGTCAGCAGGTCCACTGCACGTGCACCGGTGCACATTGGTGTCATCAGGGCACGCGCATCTATGCCAGATAGGTCATCTGCTGGCCCCCGTAGCCAGGGTGTGGCTCCATCCACCCCACCTCTCATACACCCTGCCAAGACTGTGTCGGTCCTAGTTCATGCACCTCAGATCAGGCCTGACCCCATCCCACTACCCCCAATGCCTGCACCTACTCCCATGCTGAGTGTGCAATCCCACACACCCAGTACTGAGTCCACCACGGCTCCTGCCCCTAGTGTCCACAGCGGCGTAGGACACTCTGGATCCCCACCCCCTTCCAAGCGCAAGAGGAAGAGTGCACGTCCGGCACAGGCTGATTCCCCAGGCACGGCTGCACAGTCCGGCCCATCAAGGAAGCCAAGCTTCACAGACGCCGAACTGAATGCACTTGTTCAGTATGTGTCAGATCATGATAGGGAAATGGTCATCGTTGCAGGGTCCAAGACCACACATGCCAGACGCCAGGCACACTGGCAGACCATTGCTGACAGAATAAGTGCCCTTGGAGTAGTGAGGCGCACAGCTAGTGATTGCCAGAAGCGCTGGAATGACCTTAAGCGCAGGGCAAAGGATAAGCTGGCCTCAAGTCATGCCGCAACCTTGGTGACTGGAGGTGGGTCCCCAGCACAGGAAATAGAACTCACACCACACGAGTCCGTAGCTGGATCCTACGTCACCGAGGGACAACTCCAAGGTGTGGGAGATCTCCCTGATTACGAGGCATCATCCGGTGAGTGCACATGCATGTGTGTATTATCCATGTGCATGGTGTGTGTGTGAAGCATTCATGTTGGGTGCCTGTCAAGGGGGTGTGTGGCAGAGTAGATAGTGGCACCCATGTGCCTCATCCAGTATGTTCAGTGCAACACCATCTGCCCACAGCACTATCCCAACTGGCAACAGTGCACATATGGCCCTACACCATGGAAGTTGCCCTTGAATTGTCATTTTGTCACTACATTGTTGCTCATACTCCCCTGTCTATTCATCTGATGTCTTACATACCATTCCTATACTTTCCCCCAGCCAATCAAGTTTCATCTTCACATGCCTGACATGCAATGATACCACATGCTAATGCGTCCTCTGTATATAAATGCCAACCAACATGCTGTCATACTGTGGATGTTGCCTTGACATCCACCTCCTACCTGTGTGCTTTGGTACCGTCTGGTTTCGAGCCCCATTCCCTCACACTCCATGCTGCTCTTCATGGTCTATCTTCCCTGACTTCTACAGTTCAGACCATCGTGCCCTACTCACGACACCTGCTTGCTAACAGTCAAATGAGGGCACCCTGCCCTCCAATGCGACCCACCCTATTGCTGACAAGTGCATCTGAGCCTACTCAAAGCCAACTCTCACTGACATCTGCTCATACATGCCTTTGCCTGTCCCATAGACCCTTCACATGGTCCCTGTCCTCGCTCCTCTTCCACCATCAATGGTGGGACCCGTTAGGGTGTACTCCTGGCCTCCTTCCAATCCTCAGAGGCCACAATTGATGTGCATGGTAATGGGAGCATCTCAGTCCAAGACCCTTAGGCCAACCTCATTCTCCTTGAGAAATGCTAGCCACATCTCATCAACTTCCTTTCCTCTCCTGCTGTCCCCCCTCCTCTCTCCTCATCAATCCTGCACTGCCTCCCTGCACCCTCCCATGATCCTTCTCCGCCTCCCACTCCAACTCCTACACATGCTGCACCTCTGATCTCTAGCACTCCCCGTAAGTCCTCCAAGGCTGTCAACCTCCTCCACAATTACACTCCTTTCACTGCGGCTGCATCAGGCATTCCTCCGATATCTGTCACTTACATGAGGTTATGCACCTTGACATCCTTGGTCTCATGGAAACATGTCTGACGGCCAGCTCTGTCTGCATCCTTCACACACTCCTACCTGATGTTCAGGAGACCCTCTCCTTGGCCCGCCACTACTGTGCAGGGGGGGTGTGCCCTTGGCTTCCCTGAGGGTATTCCTGCCACTGTCACTCCTACTTAGACCTACTCCACTCTGGAATGGCTTGTGTGACGTCTCTCTCTACCACACCTTGACATTCACAAACTGTGCGTACTGTGTCTGGGAAAACTGGTCAAATGTACTACTTCCTTTCTGAGCGTCCTCTCCTCCTCACTCATGTCCCCAGACACAGAAATCCTCTTCCTTGTTGCTGTACGCATCCACCTGCATGCTTGTTGACCCCCCCACGTGACCTTTCTGTGACCTCAGCAACTCCCTCTCACCCTCTAGACTCCCGTCTGTCCCTACTCATTCTGCAGGGCACACTCTTGATGCTCTGATCTCATCTGACTTTCCCCTCTCCGTCCATCTCTGCACTCCTCTCTCCTGGAGTGATCACATTCTCCTCTCCTCCCAGCTCACCCTCACCACCCCACAGGCAAAGCCACCCTCACCACTGTCACACACCTTCTTGGTATTCCAACCCATGAAGTGTGTGTCAGTCGAGGCTCATGCTGCCAAAATCTCCCCCCCATCCAGCTCCCCCTTAGGCTCACTCCCATCCTGACAGGGCCCACTCCATGCTCCACTCTATGTCAGGTACACTGGATGTCTTTGCCACGGTCATGACCACCTGTCTGAAGCCCCATGCCAATGCAGAGTCCTGGCATGACTCGGATCTTGTGAACCCAGACCACAGGTGCCGGGTGGCAGAGAGGGAATGTCCTGCATCATGCTCATCCTCTGGCAAACTGGCCTGCCACATGCTCCAAAGGCAATAGCGCCTCACCCTTTTCACCAAGATGAGATCCCCAATCCAAGGGCACATATCTGCGGCATGTGACAACTCTGCAGGACACATAGAAATCTGCAAGGACCTTGCCGAGCCAGATGCAGTGTGTACCTCCCCTGTCCCCTCCGAGCCCACAGCACTGCATGATTGTCTCTGTACCCCTATAGGCCACCCCCCCCAGCACTTGTCTGCGCCTAACACCATCTGCCCTTGACGTTAAGTCCTACTTACCTTGTACAGCACTTCCAGCCGCCACTTCCCCTTGCACTTCATTGTGCCACCCACCCCTGCACTTGCGTGACATGAATGACACCAGCACCAGTAGGATTGTTGACTGGCATCCCCTACTGCCCCACCACCCCTCAGTGCTCCGCTGTACCTTCATACATTTCTGGACTGGTGCTTCACGAATGCTATATGATTCCTTTACAGGTGATGGGGAGGTGGAATCTCATTGTTTACTGCATTTTGTTGATGTAGACAAGGCACTGTGCATCGTGGCCAATTTGGACTAGCAGATCCATGTACAACATGTCAACTTATTGATGTGATGATGCAATGTCAGGACCAGAGTGGTAGAAATCCAAAAAAGTTGCCCTCCTCTCCCTCTTCACTTGGTGGCTATGTCACATGCCATGTGTGTGATGGCATGTGCCTTTGACATGGCAATCACCGGCCAATGTGTGATGGCAGTGCTAGGCAGCATGGTGAGCAGGCGTTGCTCTCCAATCTGTACATTGTATGCCCTGAGCCTCCCCTACAGACCCAGTGATGGTGAATGCATAGGAGGTCTCCCAGTCATGTGGGACATGTGTCGTAGAACTACTGCCTCTGTTGTTCATCAGCCCTTGTTGCATGCCATGGTGCTAATGCCTGTTTCCATTTTTCTCTTTCATGTCTTTGCAGGGGACGAAGCACTTGTTGATGCTGGGGATGTGGTGGTTGAGCCGTCCCAGGAGGGCAACCCGGGCCGACCTTCCACAAGTGAGGGACGTGGTGTGTTTGTGGGTGAAAACCCACAAGTGCTGCAGGTCGTGCTGTCGAGGGGTGTCTCTGGGGGTTCCTCCCCCGAGCAGTATTCAGGTGTAGACTCGGAGGATGACACCTATGTGCAGTCGCAGGTGAGTGTTCTTGGGAGAGAATCTCCTCTGTCCGACCCACCTGCAGCCGGGCCATTGCCCTCAATGGGGATGTCAGTGTCGGCAGCTCAGCCTCCGGTGGTTACGGATGCAGGGCCACACCACACAATCTCTGATCCTGTTCCTGGGGCTGCAGATCAGAGAGGGAATGCAGTCCTGCAGCCTGAGGCCTTGCCGGCACAGCAAGGCGCAGTCCGCCTTGCCCCAGGCAGGTGTGGTGCCCGTCAACGTGGTGGCCGTATGCCACCTGGCAATACCGCTTGGGAGCAATCCATCTACGGTATGGCCAACCAACAGGCAGCATCATCCGAGATGATTGCACAGGCCATGGATAGGGTGGCCACTTCCATTGTCCCCCCAGAAAGGCTGATGGAGCGACTGGAGCAGGCTACAGAGTCCATCTGCCAGGCACACAGGGAGGATATGTTGGCGTCCAACAAGGACAGGCGGGCGGCACTGGCGACTCTGCGGGAATCACTTTCCATGGAGTCCCAGCGCCACAGGGAAGGCCTGAGGGAAGAATTCCATCACCTCAGGTCGACCCTGTTAGAGCTTGAGGCTTCATCCCATAGAAGGACAGAGGAGCAGCTGGAGCGTCTGACACGGACGCTCTCGGCCGAGATGCAGGCAACTCGTGCGGAGGTCAGGTCATCCCGGGAGTTACTGCATGGGGACCTCCGCATGATTATAACCCAGAACCAGAACTACCAGACCCGCCTGCTTGCAGCCATGGAGGAGCAAACTCGTGCTTTGCGTGGGCTGCCTCCCATTGTCACACCATCTTCTGAGGCAGCTCCCCCACCTCCTGAGTCAGCTGCAGGGTCTGGCCAGAGCGATAGCGACTCATCTCCCACAACAGAGTAGCCGTGTGGGCCACGAGCCTATGGGGTGTTTTAGTTTCCCATGATCCACACAGGTGGATTGTGGCGTGCATCCTGTCCTCGGATCTCATAGGTGGCCCCCCCCCCCCCGCCGGCCCTTTCATGGCCATTTTTTCTCAATTTTCTTTTTTCTTTTCCAAGAGTGTTGCCTTGTGTGGGTACCTGGGCATACACTGTATTGTGGCTGGGCACATGCATGCTTGTCCTGAGTTTGGTTTAGATGCTTGGGTAGCAGACATCCACACCCCTCCTGCTTCCGTTTCCATGGGCTTGCAAAGGGTGTGCCCAAGTGACAGCAAATTACACGGTGACATTGGACTCCCATGAGCTGTTGGCCAGTCCATAGTCAATACTGTGTAGACATTCATAGTGTACATTGTTGTTGCACCTAACTATGCATGATGGTTTGATATGTGCCTCTACTTACATATGTTGCTCATGTTTTGCAGGTATTTCACACAGTTCTTCACACGGGCATACTCTCTGGAGTCAGACTACATGTCGGTAGATGTGCACTGACACTTTTGCGTGGCGCCATCACTGTACATCTGGACGGTGAGGACATACCAGCAGAATCAGGTAATGAGACTACCATTGATTACATGCATTGTGTCTTGTTTGGGTGGGCTTCAGGGTGGGTTGGTGTGTAATTTGATTGAAATTACTCTTACACAGGTGTGTAGTAGTGGCTCCAGCGCGGTTGGCTGTTCAAGTGCGGCTATGTTCCATTTGGGGCACTGCTATTTGTGACACCGGTGTCATGTTGTGATGGCCAGTTTGTTTGCTCTCACATACCATGACATGGTGTCCTCAGTGGCGGGACTGTGAAGGGAATGGGTGACATGGCAATGTTGTCATGTAGTGAATCGCCTGTGGCAATGCATATTTGATTGATGGAGTTGTGTCTTCTCGTTGTGATGCATTGCTGGTGTATGTGTAGGTAGGGGTGCACACATAGTGACACTTCCATGTTAACAATCTCAGGCTGATGTGTATCTGACAGTTTATTGTCAAGTAATTTTGTGACATTGTCAGGTAGTGTCATCATTGATTGTCAGATGGTATGTGCCAGAGCAGTGTGCACTAGCCAGCACTGTGATTCCTAGGTGAAGAAGTTGGCCACCAGTTGCGTACGGGCTGCCACCCCCCGTGCCCTTTCCCCTCCCATGCGCAGCGGGCGTGCATGTGGTTGTGGATGTGGGGGCACCACCATGTCCACGGGCAGGCCCCGGCGTGTTGCAACGTTGTGCAGGACACATGCTGCCACTATGATCCTGCACACTATTCGGGGAGCATATAACAGCTGCCCGCCAGAACGGTCAAGGGAGCGAAAGCGTGACTTCAGCACTCCGAATGTGCGCTCCACTATGCCCCGTGTTGCAATGTGGGCTGTGTTGTACCTTACCTCGGGTGGCGTGGTGGGGTTCCGGATTGGGGTCATCATGTGGGGGCTGATAGGGTAGGCACTGTCCCCTGCGGAGGTGGTGATGGGTATCATTAGTGGTGTTGTGTCATGACCCAGTATCTGACATGCATGCATGTGCAGTGGCATTCATGCTCACCAAGCAGCCATGTATCTCCATGCTGGCCAGCCTCCAGGTCCCGGCATAGTGTAGATATTCTGTAGATGAAGCTGTCGTGGGTGGACCCGGGATAGTTGGCATATACTGATGTGATTATTCCCTTGGCATTGCATACAACTTGCACGTTGATGGAATGCCAGTGCTTGCGGTTTCTATAGATGTGCTCTGTTGCCCTGGGTGGACGTAGAGCCACATGTGTGCAGTCAATTGCACCAAGCACTTTGGGGAATTGAGCCACACCATAGAATTCCTGGTTGCACGTCCGCCTTTCTGCATGAGTCCTGGGGAGATATATGTGCCTGCGGACTGATGGCCGTGCAGTGATGATGTTCAAGACCTGGTGTAGGCAGCGTGACTGCGTGGCCTGTGACACACCACCCACTATGGCACTTGTCCGCTGAAAGGATCCAGTGGCCAAGAAGTGCAGTACATTCAGGACCTTCTGCAGGGGGCTGAGTGCTTGGGAGCACAAGGTGGGTGATGTGAGGTCATCCTCCCACTCACTGACCAGGTCCAGTATGATGTGTGCTGGAAACCTGTACCTCCCATACACCTGGTCATCAGGCATCCCGAATAGGCTGGTTCTGGGTGTGAATATTCTGGCCCTGACTCTCCTCCTCCTCCTCCTTTGGTAGCCCACTGCCACTGCTGCTAGGAACGGTATGTTCATCCTGGCATCTGGCTTGTTTATTGATAAGTGCGCAAATTAATGCCTTGCGCGTGTTCTAGGCGAGCGTGTGACCCTCGCACCCCTGGAATCTAGTTCCCACTCCAATAGCGTGTGGAAATTCCCACGCAGCAGGCATACAGGTGCGCTGACGTACTTGCGTGTGTAAGTGCCCGCGCACCCCTGTAATACACGTACATAGGCCAATGGCGTGTACGCGCACTTTTGGCCAATTACACGCGATGTAATACACGTACATTGGCCAATCGCGTGTACGCGCACTTTTGGCCAATTACACGCGATGTAATACACGTACATTGGCCAATCGCGTGTACGCGCACTTTTGGCCAATTACACGCGATGTAATACACGTACATTGGCCAATCGCGTGTACGCGCACTTTTGGCCAATTACACGCGATGTAATACACGTACATTGGCCAATCGCGTGTACGCGCACTTTTGGCCAATTACACGCGATGACACTCTGACGTGCAGTATTTCCACGTGTGCTCCGTCATCACGTGCTGAGTGGGGAACGCCCGTGCGGATCACGTCAGACGCGCTTACGCGGTGAGGGACTCTGGTCCAATAGAATCGCGTATGCGTGCTGATGCACTTACGCGCTAAGGCCCTTTCCTCGGATTTCACGCTGACGTGCAGGAATTTCACGTGCCAAATCACTCCGTATCAAGCTGGCCACCCGAAAACACACGGAACACCACGCTCCTGCCCAGAAGGCCGAGTTACTGCCCCCCCAGTGCCCTGAGCAGCCTCCCACGTGCTATCTGCTGCTGCCTGCCTGCCTGCCTGCTGCCACCGTGCCCTGCCATTTGGTGCCTGCACATCAGCCATCTGCAGGGGTCCAGTTGCTGTGTCCACCCCTGCTGGAACTGAAGACTCCCAACTGTGGCAGGGATGGGATCCCCACCGAGCTGGCTGCATTGGTCGGGGCAGGTCCACAGGGGGCCATGGTGGCATCTGGGCCGCGTGGAGCAGGTCCTGATTGGGGTCGCGATGCGCACGGCTGTGATTCGTGATGACGTGCGTGCTTCCCGGGAGGAGCACGCACGTCATCACGAAGTGCACCGTGCCGACGTGGCCCAATTGGGATCGGCCATGTTCGGGGGGTTCCTGCATGTGTTGGCCAATCTGACGGCCCTCTCCTCCTCTGTGCAGGCTATCCAACGGTCGTTCTCCTTGCCGTCTTCCGGCCCAGATGCCACCATGGCCCCCTGTGGACCTGCCCCGACCAATGCAGCCAGCTCGGTGGGGATCCCATCCCTGCCACAGTTGGGAGTCGGAGGTCCAGCAGGGGTGGACGACACTGCAAGTGGACCCCAGCAGATGGAAGATGTGCCGGCATCATCGGGCAGGGCACGTGCACGACGGCGTCGGTGGTTACCATCAGCCTGGATGCCGTCGTGCTGGCAGAGGCAGTGGCGTCGGAGGCAGCAGCGGGCTCGACGTGGGAGGCATCATGGCTCAGGGCCATCAAGATCAGAGGGGCAGGCATCGGCCGGAGGGCAGGGCAACCCTGGCATGGCGGTGTGTTCCGTGTGGGAGGAGTTTGGCCAGCGGATAGGTGCGGAGCGGCAGCGGGCGGAAGAGTAGCGGCTCGCCATGGCCAGGGCGGAGATCTCCATGCATCGGGCATTGAGGCGGGCTGAGTGCCTCGAGGAGGCTCGCAGGGATTTTGGTGAGCACATGGGGTTGTCCCTGCGAGACCTCCAGGACATTGACATGGAGTTCGAGGATGCCCTGGCCAGCATCACCAAGTGAGCCGCAGGACTAGCCCGCTGCCTTTGTATATAGTTTTTTAGTTAGTTAGTGCTAGGTTTCCTTTATTTATTTTTATTATTTTGGACCGCTCGGACAATGGCCACTTTTTTGTACATATTTATTTTATTAGTTAGTATTAGGTTTCATTTGTGCTGTTGGGCTCATGGACCCTGGAACATTCCTGTATATATTGTTATATTTTGGGAGATACATTTTTTAATTTTTTTATTGTTTACACCATGACGTAATGGTTTTTCTTTGATTTCCTACTACATGGTTTTGCTTTGGACAAATTATATTGATTTTTTAATCCTTTGTTTTTTGGTTTATCATTTTTGTTCTCGGACATGGACCTTTTATTTACTTTGCCACATAGTTGTATGTTTTATTGGTTTACTTGATTTGTGTTTTTAATACATTTTTATATTATCTTACACTTGTGTTATTTTCTCTTTGGTTTCTTACATGTCATGATATGGGTTTTGACATTCACTTGCACCCATTGTGTATGTGTGTGTGACGGACATGTGTTCTTTTGCATACTTGCCTTTGGGGTTGTGTCATGTGATTGAATTCACTATGTGGGTGCATGCAATCCTTGCCTGGGTGTTTGTGCTGGGTATGCTGGCCATTACTGCCATGATTGTGTATCGTCAGGACCTGGGGCCAGGGGGACATGGGTGGGGGCCTGCTGGCAGGTTCCCCACAGTGCTGGGGGTGGGGGTGGTGGGAGACATGGGTTGGACATGGGTGGGGGCCTGCTGGCAGGTTCCCCACAGTGCTGGGGGTGGGGGTGGTGGGAGACATGGGTTGGACATGGGTGGGGGCCTGCTGGCAGGTTCCCCACAGTAATGGGGGTGGTGGGAGACATGGGTGGGGGCCTGGTGGAGGGTGTCCCTGGTGGATGGGGGGTGGGGGTGGTGGGAGACATGGGTTGGACATGGGTGGAGGCCTGCTGGCAGGTTCCCCACAGTGCTGGGGGTGGTGGGAGACATGGGTGGGGGCCTGGTGGAGGGTGTCCCTGGTGGATGGGGGGTGGGGGTGGTGGGAGACATGGGTTGGACATGGGTGGGGGCCTGCTGGCAGGTTCCCCACAGTGCTGGGGGTGGGGGTGGTGGGAGACATGGGTTGGACATGGGTGGGGGCCTGCTGGCAGGTTCCCCACAGTGCTGGGGGTGGTGGGAGACATGGGTGGGGGCCTGGTGGAGGGTGTCCCTGGTGGATGGGGGGTGGGGGTGGTGGGAGACATGGGTTGGACATGGGTGGGGGCCTGCTGGCAGGTTCCCCACAGTGCTGGGGGTGGTGGGAGACATGGGTGGGGGCCTGGTGGAGGGTGTCCCTGGTGGATGGGGGGTGGGGGTGGTGGGAGACATGGGTGGGGGCCTGGTGGAGGGTGTCCCTGGTGGATGGGGGGTGGGGGTGGTGGGGGACATGAGCAGGTGTGCAGGGTAGTTCCCTGTGGTGTGTGCTGCCTGCAGGGGCCGTGGAGGGTGTACAGGTAATGCCTGGGAGCACACAGCCATATCGCGTGTGGAACTTCCCGCGCACACCTGAAATCCACGTACCCGGCCATATCGCGTGTGGAACTTCCCGCGCACCCCTGAAATCCACGTACCCGGCCATATCGCGTGTGGGACTTCCCGCGCACCCCTGAAATCCACGACGTACCCGGCCATATCGCGTGTGGTACTTCCCGCGCACCCCTGAAATCCACGTACCCTGACTAATCGCGTGTGGAACTTCCCGCGCACCCCTGCAATCCACGTACCCGGCCATATCGCGTGTGGAACTTCCCGCGCACCCCTGAAATCCACGTACACGGCCATATCGCGTGTGGTACTTCCCGCGCACCCCTGAAATCCACGTACCCTGCCATATCGCGTGTGGAACTTCCCGCGCACCCCTGCAATCCACGTACCCGGCCATATCGCGTGTGGAACTTCCCGCGCACCCCTGCAATCCACGTACCCGGCCATATCGCGTGTGGAACTTCCCGCGCACCCCTGAAATCCACGTACCCGGCCATATCGCGTGTGGGACTTCCCGCGCACCCCTGAAATCCACGTACCCTGACTAATCGTGTGTGGAACTTCCCGCGCACCCCTGAAATCCACGTACCCGGCCATATCGCGTGTGGAACTTCCCGCGCACCCCTGCAATCCACGTACCCTGACTAATCGCGTGTGGAACTTCCCGCGCACCCCTGAAATCCACGTACCCGGCCATATCGCGTGTGCAACTTCCCGCGCACCCCTGCAATCCACGTGCCCTGACGAATCGCGTGTGGAACTTCCCGCGCACCCCTGCAATCCACGTACCCTGACTGATCGCGTGTGGAACTTCCCGCGCACCCCTGCAATCCACGTACCCGGCCATATCGCGTGTGGAACTTCCCGCGCACCCCTGAAATCCACGTACCCGGCCATATCGCGTGTGGAACTTCCCGCGCACCCCTGCAATCCACGTACCCTGACTAATCGCGTGTGGAACTTCCCGCGCACCCCTGTAATCCACGTACCCGGCCATATCGCGTGTGCAACTTCCCGCGCACCCCGGTATGCACGCACACGTTTATTTTTTCTCTCAGCGCGTGTCTGTGTTTGTGGGTACCCCTTTGTACGTCATTTGTCCTGGAGGGCCACAGTATTGGACATTGATCATGTCTGTATATAGGTGCTATTTGTTGGCGCACCTTTTAGCGCACATTTCTTGCAGGCGCAGAGACGCTACCGCCTGCTTTCTTGTGGCGGTCGTGTTTGTGCCTGTTTGTGCCTGTGCGCTGCTTTGAGCGTGCGCTTTTTTGCCCTATTCTATTCCATGAATACGTGTTGTATGCGAGCGTGTGGGCGTTCCGCGCACTTGCCTCCTATACTTTCCCCGTGCCGCCCACATTCTTCCCCATTCCGAGTGTTGTGCCCCATTTTATTCCCCATTCCGAGTGTCCCGCCCTGTGTTCCGCCTACTTTAGAGCTGTGCGCTGCGCTCGGAGTGATAGCGCAGTGGCCGTGGCGCACGACGTTGGTTGACCTGTGCGCCGGCCTGCGCCGCGCGCTTTTTCAGCGCACGTCCTCTGCTTTTCTTGCGCACGGACTTCCATGAATCGACGTGCGCTGGTTTCCCTGCGCTTTTCGCTAATTTTCGGCGCAGCGCACGTATTGGCCCCTCTGCGCCGGGATTTTCGGCGCACATTTATTCCATGAATCGGCCTGTTTATGTATAACAAGCATGCATAAAAAATCGCCCAACCTGTGCTGATACTCATTTATCGACCACAGAAGGAATAAACCCTGAGTTTGCCATGCCGGGATTCGAACCTGCAACTTTCAGATCACACACATCGCAGAAGCGAGTGCTCAACCCACTGAGCTATCTTACTGGCTATAGCTATTTTACCAGCTATAGTAAAATGAGCAATTACATGTCTGAATGTTCTCAAGGTCAGAAAGCAAATTACACTCTGTAGTGGATCACATTAAACTGGTAACTGAGATTTAACAGCAGGCTAGTTCATCTGCAGGTCTGGTGCAAAGTTGGCCACATGTCAAGCCTGCGTGGATCTACTTTTCATGCTTCAGAGGTTGGCAAAATAGGTAAAGCAGCACACTCACACGACATCCCGCACTCTGGGCACTCGTTACCTCATACATGTAAACAAACATCCTGAACAGCATGCCATGGAGCTGGGAAAGAGAGACATATTACACCAAAGCATTAATTGTGGCACAATGAAATAAAGGGCCACTTGGTGTGCTATGGTTAAACATTTCTACACTGTACACACACTTTTAGGTACAAGGATTTTGTCAAGTGACCGAGGACAACGAGATGGAATGTCTTGGGATGACCATAACAGAGACAAAGGCAGAAAAAACATGCCATATCTGCAACTTGCGAAAAGGAAAAATACATAGGGCCTCATTACACGGAAGGTGGTAGCCATGGCGCTATTAGCACCATGGCTACCCCCTTACCGCCGTCGGAGGCCGGGTTCCCGGAATAGGGACTTACCGGCCTACTCCGACCTTTGCGGGTCGGTAAACCCCCATTCCGGGAACCCTTCCCCATTCCCATTTGAGCCCCCATAGGGCTCAATGGGAATGGGGAAGGAGCAAATAACGGTACTGCAATTTGCGGTACCGTTATTTGCACTGAGGTCCCTCAGCAGGTCCTGTCCTTAACGTGTGGTCTGACCACACATTAAGGACGGGACCCGCTGAGGGACCTCGTAGTAGGGCGGTGGGGATTACCGGCACCGGTGCCCTTAACGGTGCCGGTAATCCCCTAACGCCTTCCGTGTAATGAGGCCCATAGTCTGAAATTAATGTATATTTTACTCTAAAATGCTTTTTGGAAGTTTTAGTCTGCATTGTGAATTTGAGGTGTGGCGACCCCAAAATGACATCCCTGTATTTCATAGAACCTGGGTGGATGTTTCTTTCAGTAATGTGTAGGCCGAAAAGAAGATCAGCAAACCTTACAAAATGTAGTAGTTTGGATGGACATTTTGTGAAATAGGTGAAAGAGTAGGTGAAGTCTGCAATAACGTGGGTCGCATGAGAAGCAGGTAAGTTCAACAAGGTTTATTGTCCAAGCCAGTACTAACTTCCGTAGTACAAACGCAGGGATGGCAGGGTCAACAAGACAGGTTACACAGGAGGAACACCGGGATTGCCCCACACCCAGTAATGGCCACTCTCACTCTGGTCTCCCAACCGCCACTCTCAGAACACTCAGAGCACCCACAATCCACATAGGCTAGATCACAGCACTAGTTGCATCATAGCTTACCAGCTACATTACTACAAAGTCCTCAATGATTCAAAGTGCTATAGCTAAGCAGGCACAGGACCCACAGCCAGTTAATATCAATCAGAGATGAGCTACATTGGTAGCATTGACTTGGTCAAGCCTTAAACTATGCACATTTATGGGGGGATGTACAAAACTACATACGCTATTCAAAACAGTTAGGAGATCAAGAATGTAGTGTCCAAAGGTAAATCCTTTGCTGAAATTCCTATAGGGTTTAATGCTGTAAAATATCTGATTAAATACAATGCTGTCCAATAATTAATGATATGATATTATATGATAGTTTATTTATATAGCGCCTATACACAATGTGTTTCAAAGCGCTTCAAGGCAAGGGAGGGAACAAGGGAAAATATGACATTCTTACAGGCCATGACCAGTAAGGATGTGCAATTAACTATCGTACTCGGCCTGACGACATTTCAGATAGTGCAAGAGCTAAGACATAGATAAGGAAGGGAGGGGGAGAGTGGGAAGGAAATGGAAACAGACAAGCGACTACCGTACTAGGCCTGACAACATTTCTGGTAGAGCCGGAGGAAAACAAAAGGTGAGGGAGAGGGGTGCAGAAAGGGAGGGGAGGAACAAAACAAGCGACTATCGTACTAGGCCTGACAACGTTTCAGATAGTGCTGGAGGGAGGGGGGAACAGTAAGTAGATGGGGGAGCAACAGACGAGGTTGCTATCATACTAGGTCCAGGGACAATTCTGATAGAGTAAGTGCATAGAAGAAAGTAAGGGGAGGAGACAGGAAAAGGGAGAGGGGAGTGGAGGAGAGAACAGAGAGTAAGCTGTCAAAAAGAGTAGAGGAGCAAGAGGGGAGAGCGAATACAATTGCAGAAGTCAGTAGTAACACATAATGTTGCAAGCCAGTATATAAGATGAAGATGGAAAAGCATGATTCAGGGCCACCATGAGTACAAGATGCAAAGGAAGTCCAGCATGATAGTTGAGAAAGGGGGATGCACTGTGAATCAATGAAGTCCATACAAGTAAAATCCAGCATTGGCCACAAGACGGTGATGGTGAAACCAGAATGTATCAGGACAGACTCCTGTGTGCGGGAAGCGGTGGGGCACAAGGGAACAACACGGGGGGACCAGAGAGGGTGGTGATGGCCTGTGGGGACAGAGGGTGTAGACACATGTTGGTGCATGCTTACCTGCTGTCTTAGCAGGGGGTCGGACCCTGGATCCTCCTGGTCCCAACAGGTCCACACAGGAATTGCCCTTCACTTTGGATGCCCGGGCGAGAGACGCCCTTGATCTAAGAGTTAAGAGCAGGAAGGAAGAGGCAGGGCTAAGAAGATGTGTGGTGCTTAGGCCAGGTGACCTAGATCCACTTACACCTGCTACCCAGCTGCAAGGCACCAGGTGGGTGGGGCTTGCTAAGTGGTGAAAAAGAGCGGCAACCAGGAAGGCACCAGGTGGGCGGGCTTAGGGCAGGTGACCAAGATCAACTTACAGCTGTTCCCCAGCTGCAAAGGAAAAGAGGCTGGAGGGCTACGTAAGCAGGGAAAAGAGCGTCAAGCAGGAAGGCACCAGGTGGGCGGGGCGTGCTAAGCGGTGAAAAAGAGCGGCAACCAGGAAGGCACCAGGTGGGCGGGGCTGAATGTGAATTCAGAGTGGTTTTACATTGAAATATGTGAAACAGACTAAACAGATATTCAGAAAAATATGCTATGTTGTAAGCTGCAATCAAAGGAAAATGTAAAGTAAACTGTGCTTCTGTATTTGTAATGTCATGTGAAAGGGAACATGTAGGCTTATAGAGCTTCCAGTTTAGTATTCTATGAGGAACCAATATAATGTTTATTACAAATCACAGGGTTTGAAATTGAGGGGAGCTAGGAGCTATTTAGCTCCTGCTTATAGCATAGTAGAGCCTGGTTAGCTTGAAATCAACAGCTACCAGGCACTACTTTTGGCTCTTAGGGCCAGCTGGTGCCTTCCAAACATGTAAATGTAATATTAACTATTGAGTATTTGAGAATGTTAATTAAAAAAAATTAGAACCCACCTAATACACATTTTAAAACAATGGTTCATAAAAAATGGACACAAAGTTAAAGGACTATCTCAGGTAGCTCCTGGTTCCCCTGCGGTGGTTCTTTCCTACCGGGTGATGCCTGACACCCCACCGCTGGTTTTAAGCTCCTGCTCATTGAATCTCAATTTCGAACCGTGAAATCATCTAATTGATTGAGTTACATTTGTTGGTAGTCCTACACTTTTTTAGATTGCCATTGTAGTACAAATGACACAAAGAAAGCATTTTCCTTTTACATATAACATCGACATTGTCAACTTCGTTCAAAATCAATTCCAAAATCATGGATTTCTTGCTCATATGTTTTGTTGGGCTTATTTCGTGATCCACCATGCTAAGAGATTGATGAATGTATTCCCAAGCAGGAATTGTGACTTCAAATAAGCAGATGTCTCTATAGACCCTCACCTCTGACCTGGCTGATTAATAAGGCCTCTGAAGAATGTGTGTCTATTCCAATAAACATGAACGCAAAAATTAGGTACCTGATCTCCTATCAGGACCCATAGACCATACACAAAAATGACTCTGAGATCATTTATAATGAACTAATCCTTCCCCTGCGTGCAATCAATATCGAGACAACTCTCTCAAGAATCAATTCCAAAATCACCATTGTCCCCTGAGCACCTCAATTATTTTTTAAAACCCTTTATGCAAAAAAATGCATTAAAATGGTCTTAAAAGCAACAGAATATATTTCATTCCATGGGATAGAGCAATGTAACATCATTATGCATGGATTTATAATTGTGGTGTTTCTCAGCCTAGCCACAAGGCTAAATGTGGTTTAATCCCTTAATCAAAATTATTTCTGTCAGTGTTCATATAACATTAATTTATAGTGTGTTGACATGCATTTCGGTTGTCTAGGGACTTATTGTCGACTGGCTCTGGTTATTGAGGACCTTAATCTGGGCAATACACATTTCTGCAACAATAAATGTCTTCCCACCTGTGCATAGTGCATCTTGTTTTTGGTTGGGCACTCATTCTTACCAGTGGTGTTTTGGTAAAGTAATGTACAAGAAAACGTCTAGGTGTGGATAGAAGTGTTCATGGTTCATTGCCCATTGGGCAGAGCCAGGATTAGAGAGTTTGTAGCCATAATGCCAGTTCAACATGGACATACTTGCAAAGATTTTGCTCACAATTCATTTTTCCTTGCCAGCAAAGTTCTTCTGTGAGTTCAGATTGAGCAGTCACTTATGCATGGGGTGCCAATGACATTGTGGTGTGTCATGGTAAGCTCTGTGTAGGACTCTGGTCCTGCCCTTGTTATTCTTATGGAGATACATTGCCACAGTTTGACTTGATTGAACATGTCTTTTTTCTGCTTCCACAAAATGGCCAGGATAATATCCCTTCCTCTATCTGTCTCAGGAAGCACCATGTGGGTCACAAGACCTCCCTTCACCTGATCCCCTCCTAACACCCAATTGTCAAATTTCAAAGTACAGAACTGGAGTTACTTAGTTGCAGCAACCGTTGGGGGATCTTTTACCTCTCTTGCTTTCCTGATGAGAAACTAAGACACATGGCCTCAAGGAGAAGTGGAAAATGCCTAACATAGAAATATGATTTGGAGCTGCAAAATCTTCGCACTCACTTGACTGTAGGGGTTGTCGTATACCGTAGCTGACAGTCACTGCTCTCCAAGGCAGTATTTCACATTGTTCCTGACAAGCTCGCCAGGTGGAAAGTTCATTTCGAGCTGGAATTCTTCATAAATCTTGCAAAGGCATTTTGGTCAAGATAATTGGTGCATGGGGGCAAACGTATAGCAGGGCGATTCAAAGTTTGAGGGACACTAGTGGCACGTTTATGTAAATGTCTGAGCTACACATTGGCATGTTCCTTAGTTTCCCCACTAAAGCAAAAAATCAGGAACTCCCTAGAATTGACTAAGTGCAATTATTTTTTAAGGAGCATTTGACCTTTAAAATGCAAACATGAGCCAACTCTGCTCTAATGGAAATAAAATTCAGTCTTGCTTCTAAAATAAATGAACACATTTTATCTAGAGACTTAAGAAAAATCACAAGATCTGGAATCTAACCGTAACCCGAAAACATATTTCAGAGGCAATTTTATAGCCCACAAATCTTGCTTTCAAGATCTGTCAGCCTCGCTCAATGTTAACACTAAACACATAGGCCAAGCCCATGCTTCTTTTCACAGTGTAATCGGGAAAAGTGTTTTCGCGCCTTGAAACACTTGTGTATAGGCGCGTTACAAATGCCATATCATATCCTCCAACAATAATTCCAAGCACAATATTTTGTGACATCACACCCTCAAATTATCCACTTTACGAGAAGAAACCTCCTATCAAGTACCCTCTGCGCGAGGCTGTACGTGAACACGTGTTTACTTTTGTTTAATGGTCTTTTGGTTTGCTTTGCAAGTCTTTTCAGAAAGACATGAACATAAAATAAAGCTGCAACAAATAAAACTTAGTCTGAGCTTTCATCATTCAGATCTGATATCAGTCGGTGTCCGGTTAAAGGTGAGAATACAAAAGGTTCGAATTTAATAGGGCCGAGTACATTTGCTCGAAAACAAAAGGTTCACATTTTTTTTTTAATTATATTTTTTGGGGGTTTTCGTTTTGGTACAAAAAAAGTGGTTTTTACCACAAAAATGGGGTTGGGGTCCCCCTCAAAAAAAATAAATATCGAACCTTTTGTTTTCGAGCAAATGTACTCGAACCTATTGTATTTCTAACCTTTTGATTCAAACTTTTAACCTATAACCATATCAGTCCACATGATACTACTCTCTCTAACTCTCTCTCCCTCTTAGAGATGGATGCCCCCAGGGGACTGCATCATTTGGTAGTGGAACATCCGCACCTGCTCCCACTCTAGGCTTGAGAGAATTCAAGAGAAGAGCAGTCAAGGCTTTGCCTTGGAGGCTCTCCCATCATGTATGTCTAGTATTGATCCTTTTATAGGAACTTTCCTTCCTATGTACATAACAAACCCCTACTCATGACCACCCCACTAAGCCTATGTGTGTAATATCATCCCGCCTCCACCCTTTAGTCAGTGCATTAGTGCCCACTCCAGATTCCGTGGGCCGGCTCCTCTTGCCCTCAGGTCATGCATCGTCATGCCTCCCTCCAGAAACCCATTTTTATGGGATCACCCAGATGCACGTGATATAAATATCTCTCGTAGAAGTCCAGTTAACTTTCACAACTTCACCAGTGAGATCTATTTGTTAAAACTCCCGTGGTTCTTTAGGCAACAAGATCCACCTTTTAATGGAGAATCTCACCTTTCTAATCTGTCCCTTGAAATTGCTGTAACTCCTCTCAGGCTTGAAGCAGCAACTGGCCACGTGTTTGTTGTGCCCCTTTCAAGCAACTAAGCAATAAGATCCACTCAAGGAGTAATATCGGTTTTGTAAGTTCACCATCGCTGCCTAGAGAAAGGTAATTTCTCAGTGCTTTCTATTTAGTAAATCACTAATACAGCAAGTATCACATTAGTATGGCTGCCCATGGCTTTAACACATACATTGCAAAAGTCCATCACTTCCTCATTTATTGTTCAGGGAGGCTTCAAAATACGTAAGTACACACATACACACACACACACAATGCCCCGCCCCCACATCCCTATGGTTTCCTTAATCATCAACAGGGACATATATCGCTGTAGCAGTACCACTGCACACTGAGGTATCCTGCAACCATTAATATAAGGGATTTGCAGGTTAGAGATAGATATCTGCTGCAGGCTCATTAACTACTGAGCTACTTATAGCTTGCAGGTCCCATGCTTGAATAATGTTAAGATATCTCACTCAGTTAAATGCTGAAGCGATATGTCTGTATCATGCAGGGTACGTATTTATATCTCAGCCAGCTGGAATTCATTGCATAGATCTGTGTTACAGTGATAGGTCCAAATCGTACAAAATACATCAGTGGTTTAATGCATCCACTGCAGAGATCTATGTACAACCTGAAAATCACAGACATCAATTCTGCAAAGGCTCTCTCAGAATGCCATCTTTCCAAGACTGATAAAGTGAGTATCATTTGGATGTGTAAAGTTAACACCTATTAACTCAAATACTGGCAGTTTGGAACCGAGAAAATCATTTGGTAACTAGGGCATCTGGGCAACGAATGCTGGTATAGCTGTGGGTGCTTATGGCTTCCAAGATTTCATCATTCCCTCGGTATGCCGACAGCTTCCCCCCGTGTCTGCACTTATCTAATTCCATGAGTGGGCACCCTCCCAAGCCACTTTAACCTCGTCCATCATAATCATTCACATGTTCCTCTCTCCTGTTGTTTCCAAAAACAAAAGAAGGACTTAGCAGTCGCAGCAACAGAGCATCAGTTGCCCGGAGGCCATATTGTAAGTTTTTCTTAAACGGAGTTGACCCTCTTTTCTCTTGTTTACACATGGTTGTGAAGGGAAAAAAAGATAACATTTTGGCATGCTGTCTCGTGGTCTTGGGATGATATTAACACCAGTTTGCCTGTACAATACAGATCTGTCCTTTGCCCTCTTAATGTTCCCTAGCCTTCAAATTGGGCTTGTAAGTGATTCTTCTTGGAACATAACTACCCATATTGTCAGCTGTAAGAAGTCTAATGCTTAATTATATATTGTGGGACATTTTATTTTCTAGCATCTAACATCTGCATTCTGATTCTAAAATGTTTGGGCTGATAGACAAAAAATCCAGTTGTAAAAAGCTTGTATAGAACACTGCCCATGGGCAAACATGTTCCACCCCGGGGTACATTCAGGAGGAAAAAGAAGTTCACTGTAGCCTAGGAATGTGAGTCAAGCCATCAAAACCAAATTGAGTAATCCAGCCACACACCATTTTAACCTTAGCTCTTGTTTATCAAATGATTAATGACTTGGAAGCTCTTCAATACATGGGGCACTGCGTTTGACATTTGTTTTGTAGCTTAATATTGAAACACTCATGCCCACAATTCAACACATGGTTCACAAAAACAACCATATGATGCACTACCTTAATAACCAGACCAGGTGTACTGCTTCGAGGGTTCTGCTAGCTACATCTCCTTGTCCCTACATTATTCATGCATGCTTTTAGGGTGAGGACATGCACACAATTGGCCCAATCTCACATGAGAAGAGGACGAATAATGAAGGACATATTCCACAGGGAAGGATTGTAGCTTCTGATACTCCCTCCTTAATGATTTTTGCAAATTTGGTAAGTTTATGTTCTGACCGAGTAGACTTGCAAGGTTGTCCAACTCCTAGCCCTGAGGGTCGGAATCCTGACGGGGTTTCAGGATATCCCTCATTAAAATTCATCAGGAAAAATGTGCATATGTTTAGAATCATTGTATGCAAATTTATCTCATGAAAATTAATGAGGAGTATCGCGAAAACCTGGCATTGATCCGGCCCTTGAGGCCTGGAGTTGGACAAATTATCTGAGCACTTTTCATTCCCAGCAGGAAAAACAAAAAGAGAAGCTTTCTAAAAAAAGGAATGTTTTGTATAGTTTTCCTGAATAGTAGCAGACTTGTGATGCAGTGAACATCATCAGGTAAGGAATGCTTTGTTCTTTTCCCATAGTGCTTGTGTAGTGATGGGCTAAGTGCAGAAATTTGTGACACCAATTACAATAGAAAGCCCAAGAACGTATTCTTGCAAAACCTCCAGGTGACAGCCATCTAAGGTAAATTTAAAACTCCAGCACCCTGTCCCCATTATCATCACCATTGTTTTACCATCATTTATTTTCGAATCCTTTGTGGCTCAGTGCCACAGGAGAGCTGCCTGATTACTCTGTAGACCTGTTGGAGTTCTTTCCGGGAGATCCATGTCATCAGCTTGGATGAGGAGAGGGATTGGAAACAAATTAGGGGGGAAAAGATTTGTCCTGTCCAGACTATTCCAGCAAATCCACCATGTAAACATTAAAAAGTAGACGTGCTAAAACTCGTCCCTGCATCAACTCACTGTCCATGGGATTTTTCTTTTTTTTAAAATTGTGTACTAGTCATATTTTTTACTTTTCACAATCACATCATCTTAAATTATAAAATTAATTAGAAGAAAATACATTATATTATTTCACACCACAATAATTCATAAGATATTCAAATTCAAATAAAACAATTAACCATACCTACTGTCTCCTTCTCTACAGTACCTACATCTTCTAAAACTTTAATTCAAAGTGAAACACATTTAACAGCTTCAAAAGCTCCAGTGATAAGAAGACCTATGACCCCGCAGATAGTTTTAGCCAGATCTCTTCTGTGTTAAGCCAGTTGATGTTATGTACAAATTGAGCAACGTATCTACGTCTCAAAGCCTCCATAAATTGACATGAAATCAATAGATGAAGTAGATCTGGTGGGAATCCTTCTCCACAGAGATTACAATTTCCCTCCTGCAGATCTAATTTTAGACTAATTCTTTCTAAATGGTGCTAATACAATTTTGTTGAAACCTTAAAAGTTCAGGTCTCCATTTGGGGCTCGGATACCTTCTCATATGTGGTAGGGCATAGTCTCTTGCTTAATCCCTAATAACAAAGTTTTTAAAAGACTTCATTTCAGAGAAGGAGGCACTTGTTAAAATCCAATCAGACCTTAGCAATGAAAGTTTAACCTTATCTGAATTATCAATCAAGGATATTTCTGTTTCATGAAATGTTGCCAAGATGTCTTCAGCGTCCTGTTTAAAAAATGTGTAAGTATTCTCTAGAATCATCAAATCTCTTATATCATCATTAAGAGAATTCTTCCCAGGCAAAATCACAGCTCTATATAGAGATAGTATTTTCCAATTCAGGTAGGCATGTAAGGAATGTAAGCCCAGTTCATACCTTAGTCGGGCAATCAGTAAAGACAGGGGAAGAACTAAAACCGTCTTCCATATCCTGCCCTCCATACGGGCCCAATCTAACTTGCGTACATAGCTATTTATTTCCATACCCTAAAGGATGCTAGGAATTACTTTCCCCTTATAGAATTTAATGAGAGGAAGCAAAGAGAACTGGCAATATGTTGTTTACTATTTTTTAACCTGGCTTGTAAATTGGGATATTTTACTCTCCATTTCGATCTCCAGATCTTTTAGTGAAAGTGCAGCTTTGAGGTGGAAACCCAGGTATTTAACCTTTTTTTAACACTGGAAGTGTTTGCTTACCCATTTTCCAAATGAATTGTGGCTTTTTCCGCTGTGAATGACCAAAAATCAGTATATTTGACTTTGTTGGATTTACTTCTAAATCATTTTCATTGCCATACTTCTCAATGGCTGTAATCAGGCGTTCAAGGCCTATGGGAGTATAGCCATCATCTGCATAGGCCAGATAATTAATTTAGCTTATTCCAATTCTGGAATTAGACAGAGCATGTGAAGAGATAAATTGTGCAAGGTCAGCAAGATATAAATTAAAGCGGCGGGGAGCTAATATGCATACCTGCATCACACCGCTATCTGTAGGAATTGGAGAGGAGAGATGACATCCATGCATAGTGGTTTGAGATGTATTATTATAGTCAAAAGTCCCTCTGCAATGGCCATTTGTTTTAGCTTTTGCCATAGTTTGTCTCTATTGACCATATCAAAAGCTTTTGATAGATCAATTAGAGATGTATAAATGAGTTTGTTTTTAGCATTGATTACACTCAATATCAACCCATTTAGCATTGTCGACTGAACTTTACAAAATCCAATTTGCGACTTTAACAGTATCGCTTTGGAGTCCACCCATTTCTGTTACTTTTTTAAGATAATATCAGGGAATATTTTACTCTCCGACTCTAACAGTCAACAGTTGATCTGCCCTATCGCCCTTTTTATAAATGTGAATGACGATTGCGCGCCTCTAAGATTCAGTGCATTGTTGAGTATTCACTATGTTCTTAAACAATTAAAACAGAATTTTTGACCAATTTGTAACATCATTCTTCAGGATCATATTTGTTAGCCCATTAGGGCCTGCTACTCTCGATCGGGAAGCACCCATAATTAGTCCTTCAATTGTGTCCTTGTCAATATGGAGTTTCCATCTTAACATCTTAACCGCCGTCAAAGTGCCTTTCACTGATTCTTTAAATGTTTTGCTATAATGATTTAACCAATCCTCCTCTGTCACTGTGTTTGCCTGAAGAGCCCCTTGAGTCACAGTCTGGTCATTTACTATTGCCCAAAAATGTCTCGCATTGGACGGCAGCACTGCTTCTAGCATCCACTGACCGTCTTCTACAGTCCGCACAAATCCATACTTCCACGACCACTTGCGATATGCATTGCAGAGTTCCTTCTTTTTTTGAAAGAGGGAGCATTTGGACCCACCTTCATACTTAAGTACACGTAACTCCCTGTTAAGGGCTTTCTTTTTCAAGTATGTATCCTCATCAAACTTTTGTGCATGTTTAATCGATCTAACATCGGCCTAGTCTTCGGGGGCTCTATCTCCCATAAGAACTCCACAAAACTGCCTGGTGACAGTAAACTGCGCACATCTAATTGTCATAAAAATGCTGCCTTGCGTGAAAAGTGGAAACTGCCCTGGCTCTTATTACAGCAGCGATCATCCCATAGGCTACTACAGTCCCCCGAAACCTTAGCTCGCCATACATCTCATCCCATTGTACGTTCTCACATATGTTCTATATTGGGACACAGCGCCTTCAGGAAATGACCCGCTACATTCTCCTAACTATAAAGAACTGCCTTGAGTACATTTCCGGTGCTTCACAGTTTCTTCGAGTTCCGTTGTGCTGCCCTTTAGTGCTTTCTGTCCGTTCTCTCAAACTTTTTGAAATTTTGACCTTCCGGACTATTCTTCGACCTTGCTGCTTATTATGCTTTGGATTTGCTTGCCTGTAGGAACTTCCGGATCATGACCACTTGGACCGTTCTTCGACTTTGCTGCTGGATTTCGTTTTGGATGTGTTTGCCTGCATTTCTTCTACCCTTGTTTCCCTGATAGATGAAACAGACTTCTGTTTCTCTGGACCCTGGATATTGTACTTTGCACCACTATTTTCCTGGATTGTACTTGCCTTTTCTTTACTTTTTCTTGGATGTTACCAGTCCCTTAGGCAACCCTTGTGCCGTTCGGGACAGCCCCCACGCAAGGTTTGCCCTAGTTTTTGCTTGAGGACTTGGCTAGTCCTCCTTTGGGTGTTCCAGTCTCTCCTGTACTTTCAAGATCCATGCTGGAACTCATTCAGGTACATTATAACACTTTGGGGATACTGGAGTTATATATGTTTAGTGTGTGCTAATTGTGTCCTTTGTATCCTTACAGCTCCTTTAAGAAGGTGCTACACACCTTCTCTGGCCTTTTGCTCAATCATTCCTTTGAGACTTATAATTAAGGTCTCAATGGGGCTATTGGGTTAACTGATCTGCATCAACTCACCTGAGAACCCTCCATAGGGTTGGTAAGCTTACACTACTTCATTCTCACCCTGAATAATCTACTTCAGTTTTATGTTCAACTAGCAGACTTCCTTTTTAAATCTGGCCACTCGATTCCCCTTCACATTTTTTGATACATTTGAGGTATATAGATTTTTTGATTTCAAAGCACCCAGCAAAAAAGTCGCTCTGAAAGAGCAATGGTCACTGGTGCTAAAACCTTCTAGACTGATGCTCTCGCAACAGTGAAAGAGCTCAGGCAAGACCGCAAAATAATCAATGATTGATCTTGCATTTACATTCCTCCATGTTGCTGCAGGCTTTAGATCCCCCACTGTGTTCCCATTAATAATTTGGAGATTCTACTCCTCCCAAAAAATATTCCACCCCTCCCTGTCGGATCTTCCTATGGATGTTCTGTTTGTTAACTTGGAAATGGGTGTACAGTGGGCATTCAAATCACCAGCAAGCAGCAATAAATCATTGGTAAAGCTAATGCTGACCTCCATAAGTATAGATGCCAAATCTTCTAAAAATACTAGCAAATTCCTTCATGCCGGATTCCAATGCACATTAATCAGAACCAGCCCTCTCATTGTTTCCGCCCTCTTGAGGACACTGCGTCTGGCTAGGATACCTAGAAGATCAGAACTAATACACTTCACACTAAATCCTGAAGTATTCCAAATCACTTTTGATTAAACCCCCTGAGAGTCTCCATACATTAGGAGATGTGGCTAATTGTTCTAACATTCTGAAACCATCTGTTGCTATTTTTTCAATAAGCCACGTCTCTTGAAAAAGAATCAGATTGTGATCATGGAAGATTCATTTACTTGTAGCAACATCTCTAAAGAAGGAAGGGCCACGTGTATTCCAGCTAATGAGTTTAACACGATCCTCAAATAAAGTAACCCTAGCACCCGCTGAACTTCTAAAGAACTTCTGTCAAAATCTCAGGTAACAGAGCACGCTTTTTATTTTTGACCTTCTCTTCTGCTGCTCTAGTGATATTACGATGCTTCTCTCTGCTTTTATCATGGGTTTTTACTTGGGTATTCATCTCCTTATGAATATTAGAGCCACTATTCTCTCTGTTACAATAAGTTTCACTCTTCTCCACTTTCGGTAGATATTCCAATACTTCTAAACCCAATTTTCCCAAATTATTTGCAGACATTAACAAAGCATGTGTTCCCATGTTAGATATCAAGATCACTTCAGCGGTCTGTGTCACTTTTCCATATGGAAAGTATATTTGATCAATATCCCCAGTAGAAAAGAGATACAGATCTGGCACCTTACGACTAAAGGATAGAATGGTACTTATATTTAATGCTATGGCCTCTTCATTTAAATTCATCTGTCTCAGCCAGATTCTCGGTGTTGCAAATTGTTTTGTTAAAACATACTTTTAGTCAGTTGTACTTAGTATCTGTCCATTCCCTGATGCAGATCTCACTTTCCCTTTACCAGGGAAGTTATTTTTTTCATTAACAGAGTACATTTGTGTTTCCTCATTCCTCTGATCCTTGCGCCTTTCTTCATTCAGACACTTCTTGGGTTGTTTGTAAATCACCTGAACCTGCTGAACGACATCATTGATGGTAACGGAGTCTTTTCCTTAGTTACTATATTCTTATTAGCCAAGCTAGTTGACTTGATTCCTCGACAAAAGATTGGTGCCAATCGTAATGGCTTAACAAGTGGATTTTCATTATCTGTTGTCTAAGAGCCAGTAATGAGATTTATCGACCATTCAAGCTTTTTTATTTAAGCACAATTGTTCACTTAGGGCTGACTCTTTGCTCATATCTCCTTGTAGACCAAATGCAATTATTTCAGTTTTTACTTTTGATTTACTAGTTTGCTTCTCTGCCGAAATTCTTTCCAATGCATTAAAAAAATTCCTCGTTTCAGACTTTTTTTGCTTAGCAAATCTTTGCTTTTTTCCTTTGCACTCCATTTTCTGTGATATTTGCTTAGTACTTGTAATTTCCTCTGTCGGACTCTTTTCCTATTTTTCTTTCTTTCCCTTTTGATTTCCTGTTTAGACATCTCAGTCGCATGTACACTGTGAATTCCTTCAACTAGATCACTGCCTGTGGAGCAAACTTCAACTAACGTTACTCTGAGAACAAATTACAGGTGACTCAGGCTTTCCTCCTTGCTGAGTCTGTCTTTCTGAATCCTTTGCTATTTGGGCCAATCTTATGAATTCTGCAAGTACTGACATTCAGAGCGCAGTGTCATCCAAAAAGACATGTACATATCCATCCTCAATTTGAAACACTGGTGGTTTTTCGTCCTTTTTTTTTCTTTTGCTTTTTCTTTTGTTTTTGGTAATAAAAATTAATTGACACCTTACACATTTTTTTTTATCAATTAACATCTCTAAACACTTTCCAAATCCAATGTTAAGAAAAAAAAATCTAGTATTTGCATAAAACAGAATACAGGCAAACAAATCATACAATCACTACAAATTAAAACATCACCACATAATATAAACAGACATTACATTACAATCTGCAACAATTTTTCACATAATTCATCACTATACAATTTAAAACAACAATTCAGAAAAAGTTGTGAGGTCGGTTTCGTTGCAATTCCAATGTCATTTCAATTTCTAACACCACTTTACTAAATTCTTCCGTAAGGGTGTCACATGACCACTAGGAAAATGCCCAATTCAAATGTGGTAATCATAACTAGCTAAATCGCAGTATGTGTCATAAACATATCAAGGTACTCAATACCTTAAGAATCCTACCAAGGCCCAGCCATGATAAACCGAGATTATTTCAACTTCATGATAAAATTCACCCTGATACCAACCACAGTAGGGGCACTTACAGATGTTATTAAACACCTACTTCACATATAGGTCCTTTTGCAACATACAAGATATTGTTTAAAACTGAAAGATCATCCTCAATCATGTTTACACGTCTCACAGTTGCCAACATTATTGGGATACACTGGTCTGCAATTAAGTCCGAATTACGGGCCCATGAATTCCTATAGAACCTAGTTTTGGCTCTCCCCAGAGTGACAATCAAGTCCTGCTGTGACATATTCAAGTTACTCAAAATTTCAGACATGCTCATTTTAAATCTTGAGATCGATTCTGGCTGATCTGCTTGAAGCATTACCCTGAAGTCCTCATAAAGAGAATTTGGCGGTGGCAAAAGCATTTTGCAGTATGTGTTAACCATACGCCATTTATGTTTATCCGCCAGGGAATGTAGACCCAATTCATGTAACAAGATGGCATTAGGCAAGTACCCAGGGAGACCCAAAACTTTTTTCCAAATTTTTCCCTGCAGTGTATTCAAGATAGGACCCATATTCAACAGACAGACATCGAGACTATACAGTAGGATAGACTCTACTTTCATAGTGTAGAAGTATAGCAAAGGCATGAGAGAGTACCTACAGTACCTGGAGAAAATTATTTTCATCTGGGCAGACAGATGATTCAGCTTGACGGTCAATATACTTTGCCACTTTGCGAGAGACATACCGTTTGATACGTGGTAACCCAAGTAAGTAATCACTTCCATGATGACTATAGGTTTGAGATTTACAAAATACTTGAACTTTATCGGTTTCTTCTTCTTTGAAAAGGCTATAATATGGGATTTAGCCGAATTGATGGTCAAATTATTAAGCATACAGTAATCTTGAAAGATGTTTAATTTATTCTGTAGCCCAAAGGGTACCTTGTCAAACAGGATGACATCATCAGCAAATGCCAACTAATTCAAGCACAATTTGCCCAGAGTAACCAGGAAAACGTTTTCTCCCTCCCATATTTTCTCAATGTCTGCCAGATAAAGATTGAAGAGTACCGCGGCAAAATTGCAGCGCTGCTTCACTCCAATTTCCGTCGGAATGCTGTCAGATAGTAGGCCCTCCGAGTTAATACGCACCCTATACAATGTATTTTGGTGGAGTGCAGCAATTATTGCTACCAGCTTAGATGGAATACCATAAGACAGCATCTTCCGCCAAAGGCAGGTACGCAAGACGCTGTCAAATGCAGCCGATAAGTCTAAAGATGCCATATAGACTGTTCCATTAGCCTGATTCCGAGATGCTGACAATAGATGGGCAAGAATCGATGCGTTAACCTGCGTGCCCATATCTCTCTGGAAGCACACCTGTGCTTTGGAAAGTATTCCGACAGTGGGAACATACTTCTCCAATTCCCACAAAACTAGACGTGCAAACATTTTAGCCGCGGTATCTATCAGGGCAGTTGGCCTGAAGTTTACCGGGTCGTTAAGAGCACCCTTTTTGTGGATGGGAATCACAATTGCCATAAACCAGGAAGCAGGTATGTTACCCGTTCGATATATTAGCTGATAGCGAGGCAATAGATATCTGGCCCAGAAATGGGGATCATCCTTGTAAACACATGGCGGCAGTCAATCAGGACCTGCCGCTTTAAAAAACTTTAGTTGTGCAATTGCCCAAATTATGTTCCCATGGACACACAATCGGGATCTTCAAATGTAGATTCTGTCAATCCAGCCTTCTATGTGCTTCTGGCAGCTCATATTTTTCTGTGAAGAAATGCTGCCATACATGACCACATATGGTCGCAGTCATGCACCACAGTTCCCTAGTGTTATAGGTCAAAGGATCGATTCAAAAGGATCGAATGGTCAAAGGATCGATTCAAAAGGACCGAAAACAAAAGGATCGAACATTATTTATTTTATTTTTTACATTTTGTTTTTGGGCCCCCCCCCAACCCCTGTTTTTGTGGTAAAAACCACTTTTTTTACCTAAACGAAAACCAAAAATATATATATAATTTAAAAAAAAAATCGATCCTTTTGTTTTCGGCCCTATTGCGTCGACCCTATTGCATTCGATCCTTTTGTTGTCGACCCTTTGACCGGACACCGTTCCCTAGTATTTCTCTTACATAGATGTTCAAGCATCTGTTGGTTTTCAAGGGTATGAGCTGCGTGACGCAGCAGTTTCACTTTGGACTTAAAGCATGCCACAATGGAGTTTTTTTGTATTTTATAGGCCGATGAGTTTATAATAAGGCGTCGTGCCAACCGAAGCTCTCTATTTTTGAGTGTTTTTAATATCTCAACCTCTGCCAGATATTTATATACAGCATTTGGTTGCTTGGTTCCAAGGCGATCTTTAGATAAACTCACAAGGTGCGTGTGAATCATCATCAAATTCAATTAATTAATTTTCTCCACATTAACAACAGATGGACAGTCGGCATTTGACACCAACAGGTCTCTATTTACAAGGAACACCATTTTACGACAAATGCTAGGATGCCATCTGACAGACAAAGTATGCCTATCACTTTCCAACAGTGTCGCAGACACCGAAGTTTCATACGGATCAACCCCAATATGAAGATTCGTATGGAGCATTCGGTGGTCACTCACACCCACATCCAAAATCACGATTGGGTCAAGCAGTCCTGAACATGTCCCTGATGCGAGCATGTAGTCGATTAAGGACAAGAATTTTCCACACTGCCAAGAGGCCTTAATACTGTGAGGCGCAAGTGAAATCGGGTAAATACCCCACGATTCAAAAAACTCGACCCACAATTTTCCTCTACTAGAAGCCTGTTGGGCATATAGATTGGAATGATAGGCCGGGGGATTAGTACCCTCTATTCCCAAACAGGAATTCAAGTCTCCACCAATTAAGAGTTTATGCTTGGGGAAGTGCAATGAAACCTTCTCCAGGATTTGAGTTAGTTCCAATAGGACCAAATCCATTGGAACGACACTGGGATTCCAGTAAATGGACAACAAAAACAGGGCATGTAACTTGCTACCGATGGTGTACATTTCCACTAGTATACAAGTATCCGACTTGTCCACTAGTCTTGAGGACACCTTCAAGCTATTTTTAATAAGAATGGCGATGCCACCAGATGGGCGCCCACAAAGGTGACGCCGTGCATGAACATTAAATGCGATGTAACCATCCAACACAATGTCATGCATCGCCATTGTTTCCTGCAACAGTAAAATATCAGGTCTAAGATGAAACACGACCTGTTCATGCCAAGCCTTAAGTTTTCTCACGCCGCAGAAATTCCAAGATGCAACGGCGATCCCTGACAGTTATAAGTTCGAGGATTCAGGTTTCATAGAGGCTGCCACTTTAATCAGGGGCTCCAACTTAGCATCTGCGTCAATGCAACCAATTGTTGTGTGAGTTCATTGGCGTGAGACTCACATCCATCCGGTGGCAAGCCTGCGGCCGGTTCTTTAGGTGTCGGCGGGATATAGTCTAGAAATGCCCATGCACTCTCCATATCTGAAAATAAGCGAGGGGAGAGCCCCAATAACTCAAAGCCATGCAAGAAGTCCAGAATCAATTTGGTTATTATCTGTGATTGGACTCTACATAGCACCCTGTGGTTATTGTGTGGTGCTAGTTTTACCCAATCCAGGTCCTTAGACGCCAGATTTCTTAAAGAGGGAATCTGGAAAAATGAATTCATCAAAAAGGACCTGTTGATCCTGGCTAAACCATTTATCTCCGGACTGCATACCCATCCCAGTATCTGTTTCATGTCCTTTGGGATCTCTGAAAGGGACAACATATCTTGGGGGCGTTCTACAACAGGAGCCCTCCCGGTTATTTCATCCTCAGGTGTAGTATGAGCCACCTTGGCCAAAGGAGCAGGTAATTCCAAAGCCGTTGGTTCTTTCCCCTCATAAACTGCCTTATCCTGTATCTTTGTCTTTACCTGGTCTTGCAAAGTTTGTATTTCCACCCAAATGTGTTCACTGTGGTCCTTAAAATATCTGAGATCCGCTTTCAGCTCTGTTATCTCACACACTTGTTCTCAGCTGATAATTGTAAGCTCTTCCAAAGGCTAATTTATTAGCAAGTTTATTGCCCCGTTTAGACCCACCAAAGATGACTCGTAGCCACCTATTTCCTCCGTTAATTCTAGCAGGATTCCCAAGTGTGTAGGCACTTCACATTTCAATGACTCAAAGACATTCACCAAAGAATTGGGAACAAAGCTTAAGGCAGTCAGCATAGAATCAGAAGGCCTTAGCAAGTCAATTATTTGGGTGTTCTGTAAGGGGGATTAATTTCTCTCTTATGTTGGTACTGCCATTTTGTGGTACAAAATCCGAGGCTGTTGGAGAGACCGGGCTGTGCTTAATTTGCAAGCACTCCTTCACTTGGGCTGCTGTTCTACCAGGGCTATCCCCTGACTCTACCATTATCAGTTGTGTATTACAAATATTCATTTCTGCTCCCCGTTTTTGCTGAGGAGGAGAGGATGGTGAATGAAAGTTTGACCATAGCGTTTAGGCTCCGTGATCTACATTTGTTAGATGCCAGGTCTGTTATCGACCTTTTCATTGAGGAGGTAGATAATGTATATTCCATTTTTTTTGTTGAAAATAATGCCCATCAAACATGCATCAATTGAAGACTTTATTCTGGGCATTCAATCTTCAATTTCTAAAAATCTTTGCTCTTCTGCCTCGGGGGCATTTGTAGGTGAAAAGCCTAAGGCTTGTACTCCCTCTGCTTCTGGTGCTCTCAAATCGTCCCTAACGATTGAGCTTCTCTGATTATACATACTGAGTATTCTCTCCTTTTGCCCCACTTATCTTTCCCCTTATCCTTTCTCCAGACCGCCGAATAAGCGGGGTAGATCGGGTTGTCACTCATAGTCAGTGCCAATCCGGAGTGCAATGTAATCAGAAGTGTTCTAGCATTCCAGCAGTTAACAGGGTGATTGATATGATATGATAGTTTATTTATATAATGCCTATACACAATGTGTTTCAAAGCGCTTCAAGGCAAGGGAGTGAACAAGGGAAAGTACAATGACATTCTTACAGGCCATGAACAGTAAGGATGTTGAATTAACTATCGTACTCGGCCTGATGACATTTCAGATAGTGCAAGAGCTAAGACATAGATTAGGAAGGGAGGGGGGAGTGGGAAGGAAATGAAAACAGACAGGGGACTACCGTACTAGGCCTGATGACATTTCTGGTACAGCCGGTGAAAACAAAAGGTGAGGAAGAGGGGTGCAGAAAGGGAGGGGAGGAACAAAACAAGCGACTATTGTACTAGACCTGAGGACATTTCAGATAGTGCTTGGTGGGGGTTGGGGGGCAGTTAAAGGGAGGGTGAGGAGACAGACAAGGTTGCTATCATACTAGGTTCAGGGACAATTTTGATAGAGTAAGTGCATAGAAGAAAGTAAGGGGAGGAGATAGGAAAAGGGAGAAAGGGAGAGGAGGAGAGAACAGAGAGTAAGAAGTCAAAAAGAGTGGAGAAGCAAGAGGGGAGAGCAAATGCAATTGGAGAAGTCAGTAGTAACACATAATGTTGCAAGCCTGAATACAAGATGAAGATGGGAACAGCATGATTCCGGGCCACCATGAGAAAGGGTGACGCACCGTGAATCAATGAAGGCCGTAAAAGTGAAATCCAGCATTGGCCACAAGACGGTGATGGTGAAACCAGAATGTATCAGGACAGACTCCTGCCGAAGTAGGCTGGAGGGGGGAGAGGGAGCAGGGTATAATAATCAAGCAAAAACAGGCAACACCTGTGTGCGAGAAGGGGGGGCACAAGGGAACATCACGGGGGGACCAAAGGGGAGAGGATGGCCTGTGGGGACAGAAGGAGTAAACAGAGGGAGTGACACAGGATCCTCCTGGTCCAAACAGAAATTGCCCTTTTCTTCATCTGCCCTTCGCTTTGGACACTGCGGGCGAGAGATGCCCTTGATCTAAGTGTTAAGAGCAGGAAGGAAGAGGCAGGGCTAAGAAGGTGGGTGGTGCTTAAGCCAGGTGACCAAGATCCACTTGCACCTGCTCCCCATCTGCAAAGGAAAAGGGGCTGGAGGGCCCCTTAAGTAGGGAAAAAGAGCGGCAACCAGTAAGGCACCAGGTTGGCGGGGCTTGCTAAGTGGGGAAACAAAGTGGCAACCAGGAAGGCACCAGGTTGGCGGGGATTAGGCCAGGTGACCAAGATCCACTTGCACCTGCTCCCCATCTGCAAAGGAAAAGAGGCTGGAGGGCTCCTTAAGTAGGGAAAAAGAGCGGCAACCAGGAAGGCAACAGGTGGGCGGAGCTTGCTAAGTGGGGAAAAATAACGGCAACCAGGAAGGCACCAGGTTGGTGGGGCTTGCTAAGTGGGGAAAAAAGCCGCAACCAGGAAGGCACCAGGTGGGCAGGGCTTGCTAAGTCGGGAAAAGGAGCCGAAACCAGGAATGCACCAGGTGGCCCTTGCTTTGGCCAGGTGACCTAGATCCACTTGCACCTGCACCCCATCTGCAAAGGAAAAGAGGCTGGAGGGCTCATTAAGTAGGGAAAAAGAGCGGCAACCAGGACGGCACCAGGTTGGCTTAGCTTGCTAAGTGTGAAAAAAGAGCGGCAACTAGGAAGGCACTAGGTGGGCGGGGCTTTGCCAGGAGAATAGATCCACTTGCACCTACTCCCCACCGGCAAAGGAAAAGAGGCTGGAGGGCTCCTTAAGTAGGGAAAAAGAGCAGCAACCAGGAAGGCACCAGATGGGCAGGGCTTGCTAAGTGGGGAAAAAGAGCAGCAATTAGCCCTCAAAAGTCACGCACTGCGAACGCTGAAAACTCCTGTATAGTCGAACGCTTTCAGTGTTTTCAGGCTCTCTATCGCTCTGGCAGTCAATATCACCAAGCACCTTAGAGTTCGTATTGAATAGGTATTGAATGGGAAAAAGGACTCACCCTGGTTCCGAAGTTTCCGTCAACCTCCGCTTTTACTGTAGCTGGAGGAATTACAGCATAGATTCTGTTTTCAAGTGATTCCACTTTAAGTCATACAACCAGAGTGTCGGCAACCACTGGAGTACAAAGCACAGAGCACGGTCAACACAGCCAAAGCACTCGTCACACTCTGCTCCGTTCCGCTGGAAGCCGGGATAAAATAAGGCAGGCTCCTCCTCCACACAGTGAGCACTGAAAAAAGACTCTGACACATGGGTCAGCACACGAGTCTACAACACGGGCCAACACACTCGCAGCACTCCACTAACCACCGCTGGAAGCCAGGATAAAATAAGACAGGGTCGTCCTCCTCACAGTGAGCACTGAAAAAAGACTCTGGCTATGGGTCAGCACAAGAGTCTACAACACGGCCAACATACTTGCTGCAATCTGCTACCCTGGAAGCTGGGGTAAAATAAGGCAGGGTCCTCCACCACGCAGTCAGAACTGAAAAAAGAGTCACACACATGGGTCAACACAAGAGTCTACAACTCTTTTGTTTAACAAAACTTTCCTTCATTAGCAAAATTGAGATAGCCTATGTGTCTGACGGCTCATCTAGTTTTCTGCTTTTTGGTGTGTGTTGGATGTTTGATCTGGTATGTTTTTAAAATGTCGATTACACATTAGGAAAAATAGCAATATGCATGCCGTCGATACCTGACTTGATCTGTGATGTCACTTGCAACACTTCACAGTACAACTGGCATGCTTGATTGCCGTAGTGGCCCACTTGCCCTATTTGTACATTATCCACTTGACCCGTGATGCCACTTTCTGCCCTATGATTTCATTTGCTACAGATCACGTAACAGCTGGTAGCAGCATGAATAGGGTAGTGGCCCTTTCTTTTCCCCTTTAGAGATCTTCCTAGTGTGTGGACAAACTGATACAACACTCATCGACATGAGGCTGTCACCACTGGCTCAGCCGCCTTCTGGCAGTTATGCTCTGACCCCCAGACACCATGGAAAATTCATTAAAAACAGGTGATGCATAGAATGAACAGTTTGGCCAAGAGGCTTTTGATTGCCAAACTTCCTTAGCATAGCAAAAAGCTAAACTTGGCCAAGTCATCCATTACAGTTGCAAAGCCTAGGCATTATTCATTTCAATTTCCCCAGTGTCATCCTCCATAACACATAGCATGGGAGTTCCATATACCGCCCACAAACCACCTCTTCCAATAACAAGCCTGCACTATTGAAAGGGTGGTCATGTTATCATTTGTAAAAACTCTTTGAAATTGTAGGATTCAAGAGCATTACATTAATATTAGCTTCTCTGAGCAAGCAGTCTTTTAGCTTTAAAAATATATATCCATTCCACCACAACTTTGGTGGCCAATCTTGGGAAATAGGAATATTTGAAGGCCTGGTACAGACTTGAGTAGCATGCATTTTCTTTCTCAGTGCAGAATTGGTGACTTGCAGTGCACTTGATCAAAGGATCCCCACCTGCAGCTCTACAGATAAGGAGTGTATGGGTCACTTTTACTCCCTAGAAAAAAGGGAAATACGCCCAGAAAATTCAAATAGGGAGTACAAAAAACTCCCAACAAAAAATGGGAAACTGACAAGTAGAGCCCCTACCCCCCGCTTACACCCACAGCTTCATGGATTTGTTTGGACCAGTACTATACGTAGTACCACAGGAAGAAACTACTATTATTACTGCCTGATTGGAAGAATTAAACATGTATATTTTAATGTGCATCAATAACTAGGTGCAAAGAAATTATTATTATAATAACATTTGCGTTTTCCAGATAAACCTATTTTTACTCGCTTATAAAATACTCCCATTGGGAAATGGATTAACATTTTTACTTTCTAAAAAATTATTGTATTTCCAACTTTAAAAAAATAGCGAGTAAAATACTCAAAATCGTATCTGGAGCACTGTCCTCCTGACCTCCTGCACCAATCTCATCCCAAAGAGTCCAACAAAAAGTCTAATTGTTACAACATAACTTCAAACTCTATTCTTTCTCCTTCCTAAGTCTCTAGGAGATAGGTATCCTAGTAGGAAGTTGAAGGCTCATGCATTGATTATGCTATCTTCCCTGATACCGTACACTTACTTTTTCATAGTTAGTACTTTTTTGGCAATGTTTGAACTTTAGATGCTGTTTGCCTCTTCATTAAGTTGGGCATGAACACCCTAGTAGGTACAGCAGAGGTTCTGACACTGAGTGCTTATTAGGGATCCCTGTCGCTTGTTGATTGATTACAGAGCCACGGTCCATACATCTATAATTTTGTTTTGGTTTACCCTGACGTCGCAGGAAGCTTTTCACTCTGCTAAAGCATAGCAGAAAGGACCTTGCGCTTAAATGCATTGGATGATTCCCTCCTCATTTGGAGGCACTGTACGTTTCCTTGCACTCAAGGCCTCCAGTCTACATTTATGGGGACATTTATGGGGAGGTGCTGGCCCTGGTTAATTATAAAAATACAAAATATCATCCCACTAAATAAGATTGTGTAAACTCTTCAGATGATCAGAGCAAGCAACTTTCTACGTCCCTTTTTGAATCAAAGTTGGAACTAGCCAATGATGGTCAACAATATTTTTATAATTAACCAGAACATAATTTACAATTGAACATTACCAGGAAACAGGGAATTATTGCCTTGAAAAAGACCGGATGGTCGGAACACGTGTCAGCAATATGTGGAAATATGATTTTTAAGTGTGCTTTGACATTGAATAGTACAGATTATACACATTAGTAATGGATCTAATGATTTTAGATTTATTGAATTATAAAAGTTGACATAATCGATTTATAGTTGGGGTGCACACGCACAAACATCTTTTGATTGATGTATTAATAATAGTTTATTTAGAAAGAAATACATAAAACACATAAAAACATACTTTACATTTTCACACAAGTAATCAGAGAAAACCCATAAAACAAACAAAAATGCGTTTTAACATATAATCATGGCACCTGAGTAAAGGATTATTTTAAAATGGGATGATATATTTGGTGTAAGGGATATGCCTTCCTCAAGAACATAGCAGTGGTATGGGTCACAGCTTCACAATTGGCAGTCTTGCAAAGATCAAGTGCTTTCTGCAACAATCATATGCTCAATGATTGCAACATTGATTTTGCCCAAACTTGCAAGCAAAAGGCAGAAACACGAGGAGAGTTCTAAGTAATCCCAAAGGTAAGAACACATTACACACCTCTCCACTGTTCCCACTTGCCAGCAGGCTGTAAAAGCAGCGAAAGGCAGAGTTTCCACCCTCAATGTAATGTACAGGATCCTCCATTCCAAGATGACTTTTCCTATCAAAATAACCATAAGCCAAACTGTCAGCACAGATACAGGATAGATTAGTATTTAGTGGCCAGTCCATGTACACTTTCAGGATCTCTCCCTTGGTTTGGAGCCTGATATTTTTGATTTGCCCAGATGTTATTCAAATATAAACTTAGGACTCATCTAGGTCTAAACCTAGGATCTATATCAGATCCAAAACAATGAGCAGGACCCTTCTAGTTGGAGAACCTCTTATTAGGCTATCCTGCTCTTGATTCGGTTCAGAGAAGTCTGTATTTTAGCCGAGTAAACAATAAGATGAAGATGAGATGTCCCAGACCTGGTATTCCAACAAAAGCTACAGTTAACCCAATTTTATACTCCTTACATCCATCTTAATATGGGAAAGACAAAGCTAAGAGGTGGAAAGGGCATCTGCCATCTGCCAAGATAGAGTACTCAGGATCTGTGGCCCTTCATTAAAGGTTATGGATATGGCAGCCCACTATTTGGAGAATACAACTGACTTTTAGGAGCATACTAAGCAAGCCCTTTGCTTTGTATGAGATGCCAACGATTCTCTGATACATGATAGATGCAGACATATCTTGCTGAAGACAAGCCACAACCTTAGGGGAGACTCAAAGGGATTATGATTGGGGCTAATACTCGTATGGAGATGAGCTTTTCAAAGATTTATCTATGGGGCTATATGGAAATCTTCACATCCCTAGATATCTCATAAGCGTCAATCAGAAAGATTTCTTATCCTCTGGGTTTTTCCTGGGTCTGCTGTAGCTGTTATTTGGCATCTTCAGTTCTTGCATAAAGGTACACTCCAATTCATCCTCCAGCTCAGGCAGACTCGCCTTCACTTTTCAGCGAGGCCAGAAGGGCTGTTGCAGAGGTTCCAGCAGAGTACTACATGCTTCATTCCAGGGTAAGTCTTTTTGTTATGAATTCTTCAAACATTCCATTTGGCATATTGTGGCACCATGTATTTTGCACTCAGATTACACAATGTCTGTGGGTACTAATGACAGTGTGATATGTATTATAGCAACTTTACATTCTCTCCTTCTGGGACCGTGAAAATACTGCCTCTAATGTTTTCGGCAGAAGGGCAATCCCATGTGTACCACAAGATTCTAGGATAATTGAAAAAGGGGGTTATAAAAATGTCTTTTTTTGCAACGAGCATGGCTGTTGAGCTGCATATTTTTAGTCACCAAAAAGGAATATGGTTTCCCGCCCAGTGATCAATCTGAGGGACCTCAGTGGGTTTGTAGTTTACTGGCCTTTCAAGATTGAGTCCATATTTTCTATTGGCCTGTCATCAGCTCCCTGATGCCTTCAGAACACTATTTCATCAATAGTGTCCTTATTGTGAGCAAGAGAAGTCAGTTTATAGACAGTATCTTATTGATGGCTGTGGACCTTCAGGAGGTTCAGGCCCATCAACAGGAGACAATTCACGTGTTTCAATTATTATATTTCATCTTGAACTGTGAGAAATCAAAATTAAACCATTCTCTGTAAATTGTGATTCTGGGATTTGTAATCAATTCAACATTTGAATGTTGAAACATGAGCTATGGAGAACTCTAAGATTTCCAGGGATTTAAGATTTCCAGGGATTTCCCTCAGGGGCAAAGCAAGCATCATAATTCTCCTATAATACTTAATCCATGAAACTTTGCAAACCTCTTCAATGTCCGAAAATAAAATATCTATGAAAGAAGTAAAGTTGTCCATATTGTGCTCCCCCCTCTCTCAGAAAGAGAGGAATAATTTAGTGAGGTCTAGAATGTCAGAGACATACATGTTTGGTTCTGTGACATAACTACTGTTAGAATAAGGTGCCAGCCTTCTAAAATGGGTTGCCAGACATGGAGTCCCCACAGGAATCTATAAAACCTAGCAACTGTTTAGAGATTCTTTCAGGTTTGTTTGTGTTGCATTGCTTTATCCATTTTACATTGAACAGACAACATCTGGGCACTCAAGTACAGCACTGATTGAACCAAATCACATTTCCTATCGGATCTGGAAATAACCTTTGATAATTCTGTCCTTTTATTCAAATAAAAGTGAATGCAGATTACTCCAAGGGTTTCACAAACTGGTGGACTGAATTTCCCACCAATGGACGGATCATCTTTGTAGCAGGATGTTCATGCTTCCTTGAAACCTATAGGTTCCTTGTCTTATATATCTACTTGAATCCAACCTCAAAACGAAGCTTCCCTGATTTTACAGACCCAGATGTCACAGACAATGGACACCTTTCTGTAACCTTGTCATCTAGGCACACACTTTGCCTATCTGCTGTTTGCTCCAATCCTGGGTATTCTGCTCTAAATTTAACAGCAAGGGTCTCACTAAGTATTTGTGACCCCTTTGTGGCATCTCAGGTTGCCTTGCAAACTCCGAAACTGAGCCTAGCAATATCAGTGCTGCACCTTATACCTCCTAGTTAAAACTATAACACCTTACCAGTAATCCAGGATCAGATAAACTGGATCTATTATTATTAGTCCTTTAAGCAAAACTGGGTGCCTGATTCTGAGCTACTTGTCAAATAAGAGAAGTGGCCTTACGTGATGGAGTGACAATTTTCTTATCTGCTCCTTATTTTGTACCTATATAAATACAGGCCCCAAATTTGAAAACAAATGTGGTTCTATCACTCAATTACACTTTCCTTAAATATAGCTCAGAATCATGCCCAGAGTATGCTAATTTACAAAGTCCATGCTTCACTGGTGTAAGTTCAAAACAACTTAGTTATCGTCATTTAATGTAATACAGGGCCCCTCCATCTTCACTTTGTCTCCTTGCTCCTTTCAACAGCTACTCGCTCTTCCCCTCGATCTCCAACACAACATGCTCATTCTACCTTAGTTCAAGTAAACACCACACATATCCCGCTTACCACTGAGTCACAAAATCTGATATTTGTTTGGGCGCCTTCTTATACTAGTTGACACTCTACTCCAAGGTTGTCAAACTCTGGTTCTCGAGGGCCAGAATCCTTACAGGTTATTAGGAGGACTTTGCTGTGGAAGACATACACTCGTTTGACTTTTAGAAAAATACCACTGGAACTTTGTATTTTCACCTAACTACATCTGTTTGTACAATGTGATAGTTTATGCTGCATTAGAGCACGTTTCTTGAAATCGTTTAATAATTTGTATGATCCTAGTGACCTATCGTTAAGAGAAATGTTATGGCAGGCGATGATATAAATGTGATATTTTCCATGGTCAAGTTCAACTGGAAGTTGATAGAGATTTTAAATAGTTTATCACAAGGTGTATATATGTAATGATGTGTTTTAAATTGTTTTACCTTTTGTAATTTATTCTATTGAGTTTTATGATATGATACTATGCACTGCTTTGAGGCTCATATGTTGTCTATGTATGTTATATATGTTGTATATACAAAGCCGTAAAGCTGCGAGTATATTAAATACAAAAATAAAAAGTTATTAGGATATGCCTCATTAATATTCATGAGGCATACATTTAGAATCATGATATGCAAATGCATCTCATGAATATTAATTAGTGGTATCTTTTAAATCCAACATGCTTCTAGCCCTGAAGGCCTGAAGATAACCCTGCTCCACGCTTTCACATGCCACACTGTCATCCTTCATATTCTGGCCCTCTTCCTTGTTCCCCTTTCCTTTCCTCACACACACACTCTATCCCAGTTCCATAATCTCCAATCTGTTGTACGGACTGCCCTATGTATGACTTGTGTCACTTCATGCCGTACTGGCCACTTCAGTGGACCACGACACACACCTGCCAGCAGTTTTATCCACTCCCAATCGCCCACTCTTATGACCAATTCTATTGGTTTTTTCTTTGTATCATAGATCAGTATATTTTTCCTTTGTGTCTCTCTATTGTTAGGCGTGCATCGTCCCCAATCTACATCAGACTACCTTTCTCACTCCAACCATGGCAGACAAAGCTTTGGGTTGGGCTTCCTTCTCATCTCATCTCAAAAGGAGATAAACCAGTGGAACTCTGAGTTGTAAACATTATGCTGTGACTCTTTCCTTAATCACACCTTTCCAATCTTGTCCATTATACCATGACCACCTAATGCTGTAATTTATGACCATGTTAAAATGTTCAACAATGCCATTGGTCTGTGGATGATATATTGAAGTATGTTTATGCACAGTTCCATTCTCCAACAGATTTTTTAGATGTCTTCATATCTGAACTGTACCAAATTGTCTGCCATAAGGACTGAGATAACCTTCACTCCTGCAAATCTCCTCCAAGAACTCTATCATGCCCCTGGTGGTGATAATCTTTGTAATTGTAACCTCTATCCATTTCGTCAACACATCAATAAGTAAAATGCAAAAGTAGGCAAACCACTTGCTATACACTGGACTAACCAGATCCATTGCTACTTTTTTCCAAGGCAATAATGGTACCAACATCTCCGTCATGGCAGTTGCCCTGACCGTCCTGCCATTTTGAACTGGCTTTGCATGGAACACAGTTCCACACCAACCTCTCAATTTGCAAATCACACGTAGGTAATCCATTCTTACCCACTGTTTGGTTTTTGTGATTCCCTGATGACCTTCATGTGCCACATTGTTTATTTTTATTCTGACACTCAAAAGTGGTGGAATCAACCTGTGACCTCTAATTAGCATATCATCATTCACTTGTAATTCATCACAAAGCAGTCATAACTGTTCCCTCTAACATCTATTTTTTAACTTTCCCTGTGATAGCAATCTCCTCTCTCACTTTCAACAATTTCTCATCATCTCTCATCGCAACTTGCCATTCCTTCTCATCGCAACTTGCCATTCCTCCTTGGTTACCATTTCATGTGTAACAACATTCAATACACACTCTTCAATATCATTCTCTCCGTCTAGTTCTTGTGGATTGTTCACTGAAGACAAATATTCCTTTTTACTAGAAGATATTCAATGGAGAATGTATATCCTTATAGTGTGATAACCGGTTTATCGTGATAATTTCGAAAACAAACATTTCGAAAGTCAAAATATCGAGAAAAAAAAGCCGCATTTTTTTTAATTACGTTTTTTATTAGAAATGGGGGGTTCACCCTCAACCCCCCTTTTTAATTTTTTTTTTGTTTTACCCATTTTTTTTTATTCCCGGACCCCAAAATAAATATATAATAATTTTTTTTTTTTTCTTCGATATTATTGTTTCGACATTATTGTCTTTCGATTTTTTTTCTCGAAATTATGACTGACCACCGTGATAACCCATCCGTGAATTCTGGCAGATATATTCTCTAGACCGTTCTTCCCTAGGGTCTCCTTCAGAGACTTAGGGTCTGTATCTACCATGAATTTAGTTACCGATAGGGATGTCCTGCATTTCTCAAATGCCCATTTCATTGCAAATAGATCTTTCTCAATTGTCGAATGTTTTTTCTCTCTCCCTTGTGGTACACGTGAACCAAAGACTATTACATGCTCTGCTCCTTCCACCATTTGTTTCAACAGCATATCTAAACCTTGTTTGCTTGCATCTGTGGCCAGAATTGTGTCTGTCCCCAATTTAAAGTTATTTAACAAAGGTATGCCATTCATTGCTTCTTTGAGCATTTCAAATTCTTTCTTAGATTCCTCATTCCATTCAAATTTCATTTTATATTTGAGTAACAATCTCATGTTTATTGTTTTGTCTGCAAACTTGGCAATACATTTGGAATAGTATTCCAACATTCTTATAAATAAACATAATTGATCCTTATCCACCAGTTCATTCATTCCTAATATCATGTTTACTAAGTCACCCCTTGGTTCAATTCCATCCTTTGAAATGTTGGGTCCCAAATATTCAATACGTCCTTGGCTGAAATTACATGCATCTTTGCTAAGGGAAAGGTGTTTCACATGGAGTATTTTGAGAACTTCTTTGGCCGTTTATTCTTTGGAAGACAGATGCAGGTGCAACTAGACCAAAAGGCATGCCATTGAATTGAAAAAGACATAATGAAAGCTGTTACGATTCTTTGATTCTTGATGAAGTTTAATTTGATGCTATGCTGATTGTAGATCAAGCGTTGAAAAGACGTGGGCATCGGCAATTGTAGTTATTACCTCCGAAATATTCAACAGTGGGTGCTCGTAGAACCACATATAGTCTTACTTTCCCAGTCACCTTTGCCAATGTTGATACGCATTCAGAGGCTTCTCTGCTTGACAAAGTAACATTCTTCACTTTTTGCACAACAGGCATGTGGTTCTTCCTGGTGCACATGTGGTGTTGAGCCCAGCGTGTGAGATCTGGGCCAAAATCGCCTTGTGGATTCATTTCAAAGAGCTTTATTTCAACAATATGTCATAAAAGCAACACAAAACATGTAATACAATCCACAAAAGCACACTGGGCTGCTTCCATATAACATTAAAAATTCATATTTATATTGATATTAATATGTATTTCTATCGCGCTCGTACACCAGTGTTTCAGAGCGCGACAAGGCAAGGGAGGGGAAAAGGGAGAACAAAACAGCGATCTTACTAGGCCCAGTGACATTGAGAACGAGCAAGTGCATGGGAGAGGGAGAGGGGAAAAGTGCATGGAAGGGGGAGAAGTAGAAAGTGCGAAGCAGAGGAGAAACAGATAAATGACAATACATAAATAATAAAGGCAACAAACAGTGGTAGTGCAGCCAGCAATTTACAAGTGCTAGGTTTAAGGCAGCAGACAGGGTAGGTCTGATAAGTGCAGGAAGAAAAAGGGGGGGCTGTATGGGTATGGATACAGACCCCAGTGCAAGGGGTGGCCCGGGGGCAGTGGGGGAGGGTGGCAGGTTGGGCAGGTACCTGGGCCCGGAGGACAGAGGATGGCCAGGTGCACGGTGCCAAGAGAGAACAGATCAGTAGGGAAGAGGGGAAGCGAAGGCAGAAGAAAAGAGGAAGGTCTTGATGTGCTTCCGGAACTGGAGATGGTTCTCCTCAAGTTTTGGAGTGGCAGGGAGGATGTTCCAGAAGGAGGCCCCAGCCGAAGACAGAGATCTACCACCAGCTCGATTCTTTGAAAAACTACTGACCCTGTGGGAGTTGGAGGTAGAGGAGCAAAGAGCTCGAGAGGGGAGGTATTTGCGGAGGGATAGCTGAAGGTATTTTGGACCCAGGCCCCAGAAATCCTTGTGGACAATGCAGAGTGTTTTGAATTTAATCCTTTCATCCACCCGGAGCCAACGGAGAGATTTCAGAGCTGGAGAGATACGATCCCAGGGCTTTAGGCCCTGTTCTGGATTAGTTGCAGAGGGTGGAAATTAGAGGCAGGCAGATTTAGAAAGAGGCTGTTACAATAGTCCAAGCTAGAAAGAACCAGAGTTTAGGATACCATGAGCTTCTGGGGGAAGGAGAGGAAAGGCAGAGTACCTCTGAGGAGGTGCTGTAGGAAATTTGATTTTTAGAGACCTCAGAGATGTGGGCGGAGAAGGAAAGGGTGGAGTCAAAGATGACCCTGAGGTTCTTAGTCTCGCAGGTGGGGGTAAGAGGAGGGCCAAGGGAGGCCGTCCAGAGAGTGAGGGGGAAAGGATGGTGGAGGTGTGCCGATGAGGAGGATCTTACACACCTTATACAATAATTTCATGAAATACAATCCCCAAAAGCCACTCCCTCTCCCTAGCCCCAGGTGAGATAAATAAATACAATCCAAGAAAAGCAAGAAATGCAAGAAAATAATACAATCCATGGATAGCAGGTTTAAAATAAGAAAGCTTCATACTACAGTGTGAATTATTTACTTGAGCCCCTCAAGCTTCTTTATTCTCATCCTCCAAGCCTATTGGAGGGATTTGCATGGTGAGAAGACAGCAAAAGTGCTGGTATAATTTAAACAAGCAGCCATTGCCCCCCTTACATAAGAGACCTGAGATTCCTCTTCCTCAAGGATAGGGTCACAGGACACAGCAATAAGAAATGATACACGTGTTCATCCACATTTGCGCACAAGGGACACCTTGGGGAAACATCGATGCTCCACTTGTGCTTTAACACTGCAATCGAAAGGGTACCAAACCGAAATTTTACATGCAGTGCCCTCTCAGATTTAGGAGCTTATGCTGGGTGGAACATTGGCCAGGGGTCATTCTGTGGAATACAAGAAACAAAAGAAGACATCAGAAACTGGTTCATAGGATTTGGAGTCAACAGTCATGGAATAGCATTAACATTGGAACTCAGACTTCTGCAAAACTCTCGCCACAACGAAGCCAGCACCAGCAGGAGTGCATCGTTGGTCCAGTGAAGTAACTGGGCCAAGTTAGCTTCCTAGCAGCCTCCACCGCCCACCACAGGAGCCACAACCAACTCGGTAGGCAGTCGAGAGGAGGATATCATACCTAATCCCACGCAGCACAACCCCACATCTCCTGCATTGATCCCACAAGTGCCCTGAAAAAAGTCATTTGGTATTGGTCTGGGAGTGGTGTACCTCCACAGAATGTTCACAGTGCCCCCACAAGATCTGGAACACAGGTGAGCGTTACACATACCTTGACAGCTCTCAATTACTTCATTTGAAATTAAATTCATTTCTAACTTTTTTGGTGCAACCAACTTCGTAATGGTGATGCTCACTTATTCATGATGTAAGCCTTCCCTAGTGCTTCTCTTCCTTTGAATTTGTGCTGTGCTGAGACCATCCTACAATATCCATCTTGGCACCACCATATGACACTGCTCTAATATCCACTGCTTGGAGATCTTGTGTGCTAAACATTCTTTCAAAACTGCGCTTTAGTAGCAAAGTGTATTTAGCTCCAGAATCTATATTCATGCATACAGGCACTTCATTGATCGGTACTATGTTTTTATTAGGTCCTTCCAGATCCTCTTCATCCTCCAAAACTGCGAAAACAGCTTCCTTGTCCTCTTTACAAACCTCATTGATTACATTGATGCTTGGCATCCTACAGCATTCCAAAGATTGAAAACAATTAATGGTAGAACTCTCAAGATCTCCTTATATTGGCCTTTGTTTAATTTGAGTGGAAATATGTCATTGACATCATGACCTGAGTCCATATTTACATTAGCCAGTCTTCACTTTTAACTTGGGACTATGTTTCTAGTTTCTTAGGGTCATCTTTCTGGCTACTGTTACGCATTTTGCTGACCAGAGTTTTTTCGGAGTCGATATGAGCTGTGATGTTTCATTAAAGAGATTATTTTCAAAGCTAGCCTAATTTCTGATCCTAAAACAAGGAACAGAGTACTCTCAACATATAACCACATTTCTGGAATGTTTGAAGAGCATGTGAGAAAGATGTGCACCTGGTTGATTACATCACTAGCACTGGTTGTTTTGAATTCATCCTAATCTGAACAACATTTGCAGTGACTTGTGTGACATAGTAACAAGGCATTGCTGTGAGTATAACAGCTGAAGATTAAGGTGTGTTTTACTATTGTTCGAAAGGTGCACTGTCCAACATGAGGCATACAGGGTTGACCCTAATTCAGTATGCCAGATGTTGTAATACGCACGGGCTCGTGCATAGGCATCTTGTGGAATGTTGATCTACGCTCAGAATCAACATTCCGCAGCAGCCGTTGAGCGAGGGGAGCCGTAGCTAGAGGCTGCGGGGTTTCGCCAATAAAGAAACATAAATACAATTACCTGTGTCGATGTAATTGTGTCATTGGCGACGAGGACCGGGATTGTGGACGAGACCCTGTTCCACGCGTGTGCTAGCCTGCTGTCTGGCTCCCCATCGTCTGTGGCGCAGTCGGTGTGGACGGGGGCCGACTGGCGCTGGACCTTCTGGAGCTGCTGCTGCGGGCTTGAAGGCCGGGCGGGTGGTTGCCCGTGAGGTGTGGAGGTCGAGGAACTGTTCGGGCGGGGAGCCGTTGCCCCGGATCGGAGGCCGGTGAGCGCGCCTGCATTGGCTGTCCGCCGGCGGCTTGCCCCGCATTCGTTGTTTGCTGGTCCAGCCCCGGTGGAGGTTGAGGAGCTGCTCTAGCGCCCAGGCGGGGTGCGGCCGGGCTGCCGCCGGTTGCCTGGATCGGTGGGACTGGGCGGAGCGGGCGCTCACGCCGTCAGGTGCGGAGGACGAGGAACTGTTGCTGCCGGTTGGCCGGGGGCAGCTTGTGTGGTGCCCCGGATCGGAGGCCGGTGTGCGAGCGCACCTGCAGTCCGCCGGCAGCTGGCCCTGTATTCGCTGTCCGCCGGCAGCTGGTCCCGCCCCCGGGGGTGTTCCTGCGTTGGAGGCCCAGCGGGAGCACAGGCATTGGCGGGCACCAGCAGTTCTTCCGGCAGTGGGCGCCGCCCCGATAGTGTCCGCCGGCAGCTGGTCCCGCCCCCTGTGGCGTGCCTGAGTTGGTGGCCCGGCGGGAGCACAGGCACCAGTAGTTTTTCCGGCAGTGAGCTCCGCCCCGATAGTGTCTTCGTAGATAACGAGGAGGGGCTATGGTGACGTCTGCGTGCTCAGAGCTTCCTGCGGTCGCTCCAGGGAAGCAGGAGGGGCTGCAGGAGCAGGCGCAGTGTGCTTTATGAAGCAGCTGTCGGTGGGGTTGGTGGATTGGTGAGAAAAAAAAAAAATAATAATAAATAAACAGGAGGAGAACACCATCAGCTACGTGGCCTGGGGGGCTGGTAAGGTTGGGACATCCTACATCGTTGGATATATCTTTGGTTGTGACTCACCCTGTGCCAGGATTTTGGTTGTACTGCATATGCGTGGGGGTGCACGCTCACAAGGCCACAAGGGAAGACATCCGGGTGCCGTCATCTTGGTTGATGTGGTGCCTACTGACTCAAAGTGTCTCTGATTATAAGGGCAATTAAAAGTGTGTATAAGTTATTTTGGGTGGGCACAAGTTTTTGGCCAGTAAAGTTGACCATGTGGCATACAGCAGCTAGGCCTCCACCAGCATTTCTGCCTAACCCAGGAGAGCCAGTGGTGCCTTGGGAGCAGTGGGTAGATGCCTTTAAAGTATATTTGCGGGCTGCTGGTGGGGCAAAGTTTAACGATGATGAAAAGGAGGCTGCTTTGCTTAATTGTATTGGTACGGAGGGCTTGAGAGTTTTTCGTCACCTGCCTGGAGAGAATGTAATGATTCAAGGGGGAGGTGAAGGGGAAATGGTTGTAAGTGCCTATGAGACAGCTTTGAAGAAATTGCAAGTACGTTTTGGAAAAAGAGTAAATGTGGTTTTAGAGCGGTATAAGTTCTTTTCTAGGGCACAAGGTTCCACGGAAAGTATAGATTCATATGTTACTGCCTTACGTGCGCTCATGGCTACATGTGGGTTCCCGGGTAATGGTGAGGAACATATAAGGGATCAGATAATGATGAAAACGTCAAATCAAAAAATCAGAGAGAGATTGTGGATTGAGAGCGATCCGTCACTGGATAAGGTTTTGGAGATTGCTAGAGCAATTGAAGCCTCTAAGGCGAGTGTACAAATTGTTACCGAAAGGGATGGAAATAGGGAGACGGTGCATGCGGTGGTGTCAAAGTGCAAGAAGGCTCTGGACAAAGGGGTTGCACAAGGGAATAGAGCACCTAAAAGTAAAGAAGTGTGCAAAAATTGTGGTTGGGCAAGTCATACAGTGGATTCGAAATTCTGTCCGGCTAGCAATGTAGAGTGCAGGAAATGTAAAAGGATGGGCCATTTTGCACGAATGTGTAAAGGGCAGGTGGTCGCAAATGTAACTACAGAAGAGTTGACTATGGGCCTGGAGGGAGCTTCAGGTGGGGGTCCTAAACAGACTGTCATATTACATGTGGAAGGTGGTGGGCGGAAGGGTCCATGGGTGTCAGTATTTGTGGACCAGCACCCGGTGGATATGTTGGTGGATTCTGGGTCACCTTATACACTCGTGTCTCCGGAAGTGTATCAAGAGGTTTTGGGTAAGCCAATCTCTACTTTGTTGGCTCCAGATATCAGACCGTATGCATATGGGCAAAGTTCCATTGAGCTACTGGGTTATGATTGGTCAAATTTTTCATTCAAAGGAAGGCAAACTTTAGGTAAATTGTATGTGGCTAAAAAAGGGACAAGTGTGTTGGGTTGGGACGAGCAGGCTGCACTAAAAATACAAATTCATCCAGGTGAAAAAGAACCGGTTCTCAGTGTCAGGGAGAGAAGGGAAGAGAAGGATGTAAGAGTTACTCCTACAGTGCTTATGAGTGAGTTTCCGGAAGTATTTTCCGACATCCTGGGAAAGCTTAAGGGCTTTACGCATCGCATTGTGTTGAAGAAGGGTGCAGTGCCTAGAGTTCATAAGGTGAGGGGGGTGCCAGTTTCAGTGAGGGAGGCATTTAAGGCGGAATTGTCTAAGTTGCAGGCGGCAGGAATAATAGAACCCATTGAGGCTTCGGAGTGGTTGTTTCCTGTGGTTTTAGTGAAGAAGGGTGATGGCAGCATCAGAATGTGTGTGGATCTCCGGGAGTTGAATGCCAGCATATGGGTGGATCGGCATCCTTTGCCAAATATTAATGAGTTGCTCTTGACGTTGGGTGAGGCTAATTATTTTTCGACTTTTGATTTGTCAACGGCGTATCACCAAATTGACTTACATGTTGAGTCGAGACCTCTTACTTCATTTGTGACTCCATTCGGGGCGTTCAGATTTTGTCGTATGCCGTTTGGTTTGGCTTCGGCCTCGGCAGTATTTCAGAGGCTAATGCATCAGTTGTTTGAAGGGGTGGTGGGTGTCAGCTATTTTCAAGATGACATTTTGGTTTGGAGCAGCAGCAAGGAGCAACATGATGAAAGGGTAAGGAAGGTCATGCAAATTCTTAAAGAGAGTGGTCTAACAGTAAAATTAACAAAGTGTCAGGTGGGGGTGGAGGAGGTCACATATCTGGGACACACTTTGAGTTCACGAGGTGTAAGTCCAAAAAGGGAGTTGGTACAAGTGTTGAGGGATACGCCAGCTCCGGTTAATAAGGATCAGCTAAGGGCTTTCCTGGGTCTTGCAGAGTATTATGTTAAATTTGTATCAAATTACACGGAAAAAACTGTGGCCATGAGAGCTCTTATGAGGAAGTGCGTAAGATTTGTATGGTCTGCGGAGTGTGCGGCAGAATTTGAGCTGGTTAAGAGGGAGGTGGAGAAGGCTCCATGTCTGAAATCATTTGACCCAAAAAATAGAACTGCGTTGACGGTGGATGCAAGTGAGGTGGGCCTAGGGGCAGTGCTGGAGCAATGCATCAATGGGGAATGGGTCCCGGTGGCTTTTGCTTCGAGGACCTTGAGAGATGTGGAAACCAGGTACTCGGTAATAGAGAAAGAGACTTTGGCAGTGTTGTGGGCTTCAAAACATTTCAGGACATTTGTGTGGGGTATACCTTATGTAGTCAGAACGGACCATAAACCGTTGGTACAGGTATTTTCTTCCAAGGGAGTCATGGCAGTATCCCCGAGGATTGCGAGGTGGTCTGTACAGTTACAAGATTACATTTTTTCTTTGCAGTATGTTCCGGGGAAATTGAATGTTGTCGCGGATTGTTTGTCCCGGTTGCCAGTTGTAGAGCAGGATAGTGAGGGGGAAGTAGGGAAGGAGGATGATGTGCAGGAGTGTCAGGTTGCTTTGGTCACTTCGGCTGTGGAGAAGTCGGTGTGGGATCAGGAATCTGAGGGTGACATTGAGTTAAAGTGGATTAAGGAAGGTTTGGTGAAGGGGTGGCACACTGTGAAGGAGAGGCCGGAAGGGAAAGGTTATGGTCAGGTTCTCCAGGAATTAGCAGAGGGTCCTTGGGGTGTCTCGAGGGGTAGTAGATTGATACCCCTGATAAGTTTGAGGGGGAGAATGGTGGAATTGGCACATGAAGGTCATTTGGGCCGATCATTGACTAAAAGGAGATTGAGAGAGGAGTATTGGTGGCCGTCAATGGACAGGGATGTGGAACAGGTGGTGAAAGAGTGTCAAGCGTGTTCTGTCAGTGATAAGAGTAAGGTACTGCATCCACAACCGGTGCATCCTGTTGAGGTTCCAGAGCAGGTATGGTCGAAATTGGCTTTGGACATTATGGGTCCATTCGACTGTTTAGAGCCTGAGTCCAGGTACATGTTGGTGTTGGTGGACTATACGTCCAGGTGGATTGAGGTGGCGGCGTGTTCAGATATTACGACCAGTACTGTAATTGATTTTCTGAGAAGAGTGTTTGACCGTGAGGGTTTACCGGCAAGTTTAGTTACGGATAATGGTGTGCAGTTCACTTCTAGTGCCATGAGAGAATTCTTGGAAAAGCATGCCATTTCGCATTATAGGACAGCTCTGTATAATCCGTCGGCAAATGGTCTGGTTGAAAGGGCCAATGGCACGATTAAGTCAGCCATACAATTGGCGTTGGCCAATGGTTGGAATTGGCAAGAAGTTGTGACACAATATTTGGCTGCATATAGGAGGACTCCGGCCGTGCTTACGGGAAGATCTCCATTTGAACTAATGAGGGGCAGGAAGGCAGGTACAAGGTTGAGGACATTGGCTATGGGGGGTGGTGGCCCATGCGAGATGGATTTGCAAGCAATACATCGTAGCATTTTAGAGCGCCAGCAGACTATGGAATCCTCACAAAGGAGTAGGAAGGAGTTGAATGTAAAGCTTGGGGATCAGGTGTACATAAAGAATCCTAGATTAGTTCATAAAGGGTACAGCACTTTTATGCCCTCGAGGAAGGTTGTTAAAGTGGGAAAAGGATATGTGCATTTGGAGGATGGCTCTGTTTGGAGTAAGAGGCGTGTGGCGGTGGATGGATGTGGACGTGTGGATAAGGATGGGGTGGAGTGGGAGGAGGAAACACAGGAAACAGCGATGGATTATAATCCTGTGGTGTCTCAATCCATTGGGAGTGAACAGCAAGAGGGGGTACCAATCCTAGGTCCTGTTGATCCACAGGTAAATGTGGAAGTTCAGAATGCTATGTCTCAGGAACCTGATCCAGTTCAAAATAGGGATCGTGTGGGTAGGAGCTGTGGGCGTCCCATAAGATTTAGGGATTATGTTTGTTAAGAGTGGAGTACATTGAATATTATCTATGCTACTTGGATGGTTATATTTGTTAAAGTAAGTGGCATTTATGACATGTCATGTGATGTTGTTTCATTTTCCATTGTTAAGAAAATTTGTAAATATTTTTATCCAAGGGAAGAGGATATGTTGTAATACGCACGGGCTCGTGCATAGGCATCTTGTGGAATGTTGATCTACGTTCAGAATCAACATTCCGCAGCAGCCGTTGAGCGAGGGGAGCCGTAGCTAGAGGCTGCGGGGTTTCGCCAATAAAGAAACATAAATACAATTACCTGTGTCGATGTAATTGTGTCACCAGACAACTTTGTTTTTGAGGAATGTGACATTTGAGCTGCTGCTGAATTTATGTATTGCTGAGGAGGTGCAAATAGAGTTGCTGAGGCACTTGTGTTGTTTTTCAGTTTATGAAACATTGTAAGATCAAGATTAGGGAGTGGCTTTGTTAGATTACTTCTTAAATTAAAATAATTGTATTGTTTGTACTTTGTGTTACAGCAGTTTTTTTTGCATAACTCATACGGTAGCATATCACTTTTTTTCATAGCTCCCTTTGTGAATAAAGATCTTGAATCAAGCTTCTAGTGACAAAACATTCAGTGGATGAAAGCATCACTTTTTTTTCCAGAGACTAGGGGACAGAAGCAAGTTTTTGTTAGTTTTAATAAGTTCCACAGATTCTTAAAAGTCCACTTTGTATGCAGTACTCGCTTCAATAAAGTTAGTTTAGAGGTTAATCTGTTTGCAAAATCACCATATAATGGATGTTTTTCACTTATTGCATACTTCTCAATGACTACCAAGCTTGGAATTTATGCGGATTGAGTATCTGACCAATGTCATGTGTTCAATAGCATGAATGCCAAATGATATTAATTTAGATAAGTAAGACTAACATACCCACTGCAGACTGGGATATTGAGTTTGTGTAGAAAATGCCAAAGTTTGTTTTTATATGTACATGTCTTCATTGACAACACATTCTTGTTCAAGGTCTTAGACAGCATGGGAAACAGAGATTGGAAGAAAGGTATGCAATCTTTGCTGGTGAAATACCTTTTGTTTTGTTCATGCTCAATCAAACAGTGTGATTTAGGTGAAGCCTGCATTCAAAGTCAGGTATTTCCTCACGTTAGTTCTGACTTGTTCAGATATTTGCACCATGTTGGATTTTGCCCAGTTTACCGCTTGGAGCTTGTGAATTTCTGAAAGATGTTAATCTGGTCAAAATGTTTTACATTTATGCACAAGGATCAGTAATGTTGAGAAGTGTGTTGTCTGCAAAAAGTAGACACTTGCATTCAGATATATCAAGATATATTCCTCTTGTCATATCTGAGAATGTAATTGGGATCGCCAAAGGCTTCAGTGCAAGATCCATTACCAATGCTAACAGGGGACATCCTTGTTTAGTGCCTTTGCAAATATCAAACACATTGAAAGAGTAGATCATTTGTGTTCACTCTGGCCATGGGTCCAAGGTGCAAAGCATTAATTTTGCAGAAGGGGGACTGTAACACCAGTCTACATAGTCAAACACTTTCTCCACATTATGGTTTAGCAGAAGATGGCATTCCTGCTTATTTCCGATGATACCACCTGCCTAACGTTGTTGGATCATCTTTGATTTTTCGCGAAGCCCATGTGATCCTTTTTCACAGTTCTTTGATGACCAGATTTTGTTAGTATGGGCAGTTTTTGATTATGATGTTAGCATCTATATGATATGAGAGATTAGTTTACCAGTTGGAACTGTCAGCATCTTCTTTTTTCGCATTTAGAAAATAGCATCATATCAGAGACCTTCATACCTCCTCTGTGGTGTTTTGTGGTATTTGCTTCGTCGTAAACATTTAGAAGCATGGAGGATGTACTTAATTAGAGCGATTTATAAGTATTTGATCCAAAACCATGTAGATCAGAGGATTTACCTGGGTGAGGGGGACTTGAAATTAATTTGGAGGCATGTTTCAATTTGACATGTGAGTCACCTATTGCTGTTTTCATTTAATTTTAGAAACAATAATGTTCTGGAAAACGTCTGTGGATATTCTTTGTTCACCTTAAGTGCAGCATACTAAAAAAAAGAACAATTAGAATGAATTATGTAGTAATCCTTAAAAATACATATAATTGCTCCCAGAGTTTTTCATTGCATCTATCACCCTGCTTGATTTTAGTGTATGTGAGTAGTTTGCATGCTAGTCATTTTTCAATCTCCTTACCTGGTTCTCAGTACTGCTCTTATGTTCTTCATGAGGTGAACCATACTTATTTGTCATAGATTTTGTTGATCTTGTATTTCATTTACTCAAAATGTTTGCATGGAAAATGGGAATACCGTTTCTGTTTTTACTCATATTCCACTATGTTCAGCCGATTACCAGTATTGCTTAACTTCTACTTGTTTCTGCTTCTCCCTCCCAGAGACTCTGCTATATTTCAGTAGCAAGGAATTGTATTTCTAACTAGGATTCTCTAACTAGGTGTGCAATCTGGTCAAAAACAACTTAAAAGCAAGATTCCAGCAAATATCCAGGTATCTATACAGCCTAAAGAATTCAAGAAACTCGCTAAAGGATGATATGTTGTCTTCTATCTGTCCACATATAGGCCTTACCATCAGTTTAGAACCATACATGTTCTGTGCATGTATCTCACGTTGGAGTAGAACCAGGTTTTGGACTAGAACTACATATCACCAACTGCAATTCTATGTCAAGACCGGAGGCTCCCATTATCCCTGATGCAGAGGGTCTTGAATCCTCGATATGAAATTCCCTTATCTGAAGAGGAGTGAGAAAGATCAGCGTCGTAGACGTTTTTGTTATGATCTTCTTCTTCTGAGCCCTGTCCGTGTCCCTCCGGGCTTGAGGGTCTAGTTCCCCTGGTTTCCTCCTCGGGGTAAGAGGGTAGATGGGAAGGGGTTACCTTCCTATTCATGAAGGCTTGTTTCAGCCTTGAGAAGGCGTCCGTTATGGCAGCTGTGGCATTAGGTGGCTGGCTCGGAGGGGTCGTAGAGCTTTTTCTCTTGCGAGCCGGTATACATCCCCCTTCTGTAAAGTGCTTCCTGTTCTGTGTTCTCTTCCTCCCAGGAGGGGAGGTCCCTCTGAAATGCTCCTGCATAGTATCTAGACGATTTTGTATGGGAATGAGCATATCCGTTACAGCTTTCTTAACACTGGTCTCCACAGAGGATCCCAGAACCTTCTGAAAACTATTAGCCATTGCCACTTCATCTATGTAACAGTGATCTCCCTCAGCCTGAGACCAAGCCTGATCTGATTGAGCCGAGTACTGTTCTGCCATTATAAAATAAATGCACCTTACTCACTTTTTTTTGTTTTTTTTTTTCTTTTCTTTTCTGGGCTTCCGAACGCCTTGTCTCACTACCCAGTAATGTTATTTCAGTTCAGCTTTGTAATTGTTCTTAAATGCTGAATAGAGAATTTCTTTGCTATATGCGCGGTGAAAAATCACCGAGAAGAAACGGTCTCTCTTGTCTGAGGAAAGATTCCGGCGCTCGAGCTGCAAGAACCGTTATATTATAACGGGCATGCGCACTCGAGCGCCGGAATGTAGAGGAAAGGACCCGGAGAGCAGGAGCTCCCCTGGCGGCCTGCATGCGGTGCAGCGTGGTCCGACTAGGCCGCGCCAGATTCCAATACCTCAGAAGCGCAACGACGTTGCGGCGAAGCCGGCGCGAGCCGTCGGCGAATCCGCTGGACGAGCGGAATAAATAACTGATCAGTTGTGACCCTGTGAAGCGGTCTCCGAGGTCAGAGGACTGACGTCAGAGCCCAACATCAAAGTACAAATTATATATATATAAATATTTTTTTTAAATGAATATTGAAAGTAAAATTCGTATAAGTCCATAACTATGCAGTAAACATATTATGACATTTTGTAACGTTATCTTTTAAATTATAAAATCATGATGTAAGCAGTGCTAAACATGAAGTACTTATCTCTTGCTGTGAGCAGCAAAGAAAGAGGAAGTGTCATCATGTTTAGGACTGTTTATGCAGGGGATCTGAACTACTATTGGTGGACTAGGTCACTTGTTGATGGCCTCAAGATGAAGTGGAGCCAAGCTCCCTGGGAAATGTAGTTTCTTCAGAGACTCTTACCTTTTATGTTAATATATTACTGTTACATTGCTATGTTTATTATATATATTTGGTGCACCTGTTTTCTGCACATTACTCATGGCACACTCACTTTTGGTGCACAAATATCTTGCTGCTGAGCTCTTTTCTTTATTGTCGAATAAAAGAAAGAGAAGCATAATGCTCGCCTCCGAGTCTTTAATAGAATTAAGACTTTCTAGTAAGTTATTATGGAAAATCTTTATTACATTGGATTCTAGAATGGTACTCAGAGCCACAAGTTGCGTCTAATTTGGAAAAGATTGGATAGCTAGAGATTGAAGTACATTGGAAACTTTGATATTTGTCAAGACCTAGTGACCATCACTGTCTTCAAACTATGTGAATTACCTGCGCCTGCAGCATTGTATGAATGAAAATACACACTCCTCTGGATGTGAAGTGAGTTTCCTGAATCAGGGCTATGCCGACGTTTTCATTCTTAAGAAAAAACAATGTGGGTCATGTTCATTGTGGAGCAGTGTAAAAATCATGCATAAAATGCATGCGTAAATCAATAGTATGCCTTATTTTTACCATACAAATGTGCAAGCATTGACACCAAGGGCCAGATTGAAGAAATGTGTGCACCGGTACAAGTGCAAAGGTGTACGGTATTAGCACTAGGGCAAAGGTTGCCCTATTTCAAAAAATTGCACTGGTGCAAAAAAGATAAATGTTCATTGTCTTTTGCACCAGACACCAGGGCAAATATGAAATAGTATTAGCACTAGGGCAAACTTTGCCCCGGTTCAAAAATGCATAGAATCATTATTTTTTTGGACTAGGGTAATTTTTGCCTTGATGCTTATACCTTGGCAAACTGCACTTTACACTGTGCCATGGTTTCCTAATATGGCCCAGTTTTTTAAGAAATAGGGCAAATTTTGCCTTAGTGCTAATACCGTGTTAACTTTGCACTTGCAGTGGTGCAAAGGTTCTGTAATCTGGCCCCAGCATGACATTTTGATGTTGGCGTAAATCCTGTGGATTCCATAGCAAACCATTGTAAATCCTCCTTAGTCCTCACTTTTAGTCCTTGTCCTCCTTCACCCTGGTTCTTTTCTTTTGTCTTCCTCCATCATGCTAATCCCTCTGCTTCATTCTAGTTCTTTGTCATTACCCATCTCCTTAGTCCTAGTCCTTCTGTGTTTTAGTCCTTTAACTTAATACAAACCCTACTTCCTAGTCCTTCTACATCATCCTAGGCATGTGTCATTGTCTTTTCCTTTGTCCTAGACCTTCTCCATAATCCTTTTACGTCTCTCTGGACCTTCTCTTTTACCCTACAACTTTATTCCAGGCCTTTATCCTAGTCCTTCTTCTTTCACCTAGTTCTTTTTATTTTCATTATCTTTTTACAAGACCGCTTAAATTCCAATATCTTAGTCTTTAGTTCTAGTCCTTTGTTCTACTCCTTCTTCCTAGTCCTTCTTGTTGTGTTTCTCTTTCATCTTTGTCCTTCTTGGCCCTAGTCCCTTTCCTTCATCCTTGTCCTCCTCCTTCTTTTTAAAACTTCATCCCTGTCATTTTTCCCAGTTTTTCTACATCATCCTAGTACTTCGCCTTTGTCCTAGTCCGTCTCCTTCATGCGAGCTGTAACGCTTACCTGGACTTCTCGGGAACGTAATGCCTTCTCAGCCTGTGGACCTGTTACTTGGGCACTTTTAAGATTCCTTTTCTGTATAAACCACAATAACAACAATAAAACTGCTATAATACCTGATTTCTGCGAAGTTACTGTATAACTGTGCTTTTGATAATCCCTCCCTTCTCACCTGTGTTTCTGCTTTGTGGATCTCTCCATCCTGTTATTCTACAGGGGCGCGTTGGAATGAAGACACTTTAACCTGGAAGGCTGAGCTGTTCAATAGACTCTTGCCTTTACAATGTCTTTGCTTTTCCAGAATCTTGTCTTATGTAAGTCTCTGGAGAAAATACTATAGTCTTTTGGATTTGGAATAGTCCCTACGTTGGAGAGATCTCCCTTTCTAATATTTTTCCTTTTTCTTGCAGGTTCTCGGAATTCAGAGAATCTAATGGCTGCAGAATGACTGTGATGTTACTCGGAATGGAGAAACGTTCAACTAGCGTAACTTCGTTTATGAGGAGTAACTGCAGCCTTTAGGGAAGAGTGCAGTAATAACTGAGCGGTGAAAACTTGAAGAAACTTCAGGTACGTAAACTTATTTAAACTTCTTCTTTCTTATTTTCTATTACGTTTGTTTGTTAATTAAATACCTTATTTGTCTGCAGGTTTTTGGAAAGCTGAGGAAAAATACCTTCGGAAGATGCAGTGTTTCTGAGGAAACTTCTGAATGAAGGTACTGCGACTGCGAACAATGAATGCTGCTTGAAGATGCTGCGGCTGTGCGAGAACCTCTGGCAGAAGATGCTGCTGCTACGAACGAACACAGCTGACTGAAAAACTACTTCGAGAGATAACTTCGGTTCAGTAAGTCTTTCCTATAACTATGGAATTCTGTTGTTTTTTTCTGTGAAAACTAATGTCTCTGATTTTTCCTTTGACAGGTTCTGTGAGGAGAGACGCCGGTAGCTTTACCCGCTGTCAGCAGAGAAGAAGCGAAGCGAGCCCTCTGGCGGAGGCAGGGCTTAAGTAGCTCCCTCTGCAATAAATATAGAGCGTGCTGTAAGTTATCAATGGATATGGCGGCGGCCATGTTTAGTGTATGAGACCACTGTAAGCACTATGAGAGACTATGGGAGCATATGCTATGATTGGTACAAATGCCTTTTTGCCAGGCTTGTACCCACTTTTGACCTGCTGACTGATGTGATGTACCTTGCTTCTCCTGCATACCTGAATGGAAACTGTCTGACACAGACTCAAGCGCACGGACAAGCAAGGAAAAGTGCATTTCAGGTTGGGATTGAACCCTTGACTTTGTTCTCACGCTTTAAGAATATATACTAGTCAAGTCACAAGGATTGGCCCTGATTGGACGTCTTATCACATAGGGCAACGGTACATAAATACAAAATACCACTAAACAAAACCATTGAAATGGTCTTCACAAGAATAACTGTGTGTACTCCACTTATTTCCTTTCATGGCGCATGAATTGATATGAAGTAACACCCAAATCGAAACAATCCTCTGTAAGTGAAGTGGAGGAACAACAATTCTTCGCTTGGTTACTGTATCCATGCGACAAAACCTGTTTTCAGTCTGATATAATTCATTAGGGCGCTGAGGTCTACGCATTAGTATCCACATTGAAGGGTTCTTCAGAAACTTCTTAGTTTTTAGTCATCATACTCCTCCTTCACCCTAGACCTTCTTCTTTATCTTATTCCTTATGCTTCGCCCTAGTTCTTGACCTTCATCATAGTAGTTATTCTAAATTCTTCATCCCAGTGTTTTTCTTTTGTCAACATCATCCTGCTTCATCTGAGTCCTTTTTCTTAGCCCTTCCCCTTTACACTAGCCCTTCTCCTTTGTTTTAGTTTTTCTTCTTCATCCTAGACCTTAGACCTAGACTTTCTTCTTGTCTTAGTCATCCTTCTTTGCCATAGTCCTTCTCTGTCATCCTAGCCCTTCACCATTTTCTACCCCTTAATCATAGTCTGTCTCTTTCATTCGAGGTCTTTGTCCTAATCTTTTGACCTAATTTTTCTTTGTCATGGTCCATGTGTTCCTTAGTCCTTCAACTTTATCCGAGTCTATAATCCTTGTTCTTTGACCTAGTCCTTCTCCTTTGATCTATTCCTTCATCCTGGTCCTACATCCTAGTACTTCCTCTTTATAGTGGCCATTTTTTTTGTCCTAGTACCTAGAACCTAGTCCCAGTCCTCCTCAACTCATCCTTTACATTGGATTCATCCTTCTCCTTCATTATTGCCCTTGTTCTATTTCCTAGGAATTTGTTCATACCTTACTCGTGTATTCCTTTTCTTCCTTCAAGACTTTCAGCCTAGTCCATTGTAGTAGTTATTCTACTTCATCCTAGTCCCTCTCCTTCATCATAGTCCTAGTTCTGCATCATAGCCCTACCCTTTGTCCTTGTTGTTCCTCTTCATCATAGTCCTTCTCCTTAGTCCTTAGTTATATTACTTCTGTTACCTCAGCCTTCCCCTCCATCCTCGTCATTCACCCTAGTCCTTCACTTTCATCCCAGTTCTTAGTCCTAGTTATTTTCACCCCTTTCCTTCAAACTGGTCCTTCCCCCTCATTTTGGTTATTTATAATAGTCATTTATTCTAGTCTTAGTCCTCAATTGTAGTCCTTCTCCTTCATTCTAGGCCTTCTCCATATTTTAGTACGTCATCAAAGTCCTTATATCACATTCTTTCTCCTTAACCATAGCTCATTATCCTAGTCCTTTGAGTGCGTTATTTACCAAAGTCATTGTCCTTTATCAAGTCCCTGTCCTTTGTCCTAGTTTGTTTAATTCTTCTTGGTCCTAGTCTTTCCCTTCATCTAGTCATTTGTCCAAGTCCTTCTTCTTCGTCATAGTCATTTGTCCTAGTAGTCTTTTGTCATAGTCCTTCATCCCAATGCTTCATCCACGTCTTCCATTTCCTTCTTTTTCATCCAAGTCCTTAGTCCTACACCTTCAGCTTTATCCCAGTCCTTATTTGTAGCCTGCTTGTTTCTTCCTAGTGCTCTGTCCTACTCCTTCATTCTAGCCCTTCAAATTACCCCTATTCCTAGAGCTTGTAGTTTGTTAGACCTTGTTTCCATTGTCCTATCCCATCATTCTATTTCTAGTCCGTCTCTGAAGCGTAGTCTCCAGGCATTCACAATTACAGACTCCAAACCTGTATTTCATCATCTATGTTTACTTCTTTTCCACCTCCATATGTCACTCTTCTTTTCTCTATCCCCACCTCACTCTCTCTCTTTCTTGATTTCCCTTTTTCTCTCTTTCCTTTCTACTAGAATGGAAAGCAAAGACTGTGGCTGCATGGAGAGTTCACTGGACACTGAAAGCATACCATGTGATGTGATCTATGATAATTTTGTTCTGCTATGCTAACAAAGCTACCCCCTGAGCCTGCGTTTGCATCTGCCTGTGGTATTTTGACACTGTGCAGCTGGGGAGTCACTTGTAGGGTTTGAGGTGTGTGTGGAACCTAAGTTCTGTTATTAAGCACGAAATGTGCAGGCAAGTACGAATAAGCAACTTGAGTTGTGCTGGATATAGATGGTAAGGCATGAAAGCTGCTCAAAGGTTTCTCAAATAGAAATGGGCATGTGATCTTCATTTTGTCGGATGTCCCTACATCAGTTATACATTGCATGTTTACATGAATGTTGATACCCTGTTTGCATGGGCATGGCTGGTAAACTAGTGTTTAGTCTTGCGACAGCACAATATTTTCATCTTATTGCAAATGGCAGCTATAAAGCACTAAATGCCCTCCTGAACATGTTTTTTTTTCATGTATCGTGTATATCTCTATTCCATTCGGGAGTGGTATAGTTCTACTTTTTGGCCTTTTAGTAAACATATTGTTATGGATTACACCATTTTGTTGGACTTCGTTTAGGGCTCTGGGAAAGTGGGGCTTGAATGTTTGTGTTAACATTGTTGATGGTGTCAGGGAGGTTCCATGTGTTTAGACACAATAAATAACGACATACATTTTTAGTGACACATTATTTTTTAATTTGGGGGGTCTCCGCAAGCACCCCGATTCCCCCGCTTTACTAACCCCACCATAACGCCCCACCCTTTTTATCCCTTACCCCACCCCCCACATATAATTTTATTAAACATGTTGACATTTATTTCGTTATTCAGGTGTCACTGAAAATGTTTGTCGTTATTTATTTTTCATTATTAACACTATACCAAGTGAGATTGTGCCAGTGATCAAACGCATTTTATGGTAATTGTTAGCATGCTATGCAAGATGCAGGCTTTGTGCCGCAGCTGCAGTCTGCTGATGTGAAATGTTAGAAGTATTTAATCATCCAGGCAAGGCTAGCAGCTCACAAAAGTCACGTTTTGCTACATGTTCAGCTTGCATGTTCTTCGAGCTGGGCTGGTTCAATATGGGGCTGACACACATCCATTCATTCCGCCACATGAATAAACCACTGCAAAAATAAAAACGATTGGCTGTATCACTGTTTGTTTTTATATGTCTTGCGCCTGATGATCTCTTTTTAGCATGAAACACGTATTGGCTGCAAATACATTATTTTGATTAAAACAAAAATCCACGCAACAAACCAGATGATGCCCGTTGGAAAACAAATCGGGAATTATAAATAGACCATTTCAGTTCCCCAATACGATAGCAACCTGGCTCATATTTTTACTTGAGTTGATATAGCTCTTCAATAGTGCTAATATTTTGCAATTTCTTGCACAGTAGCCTGTGGTGCAAATCGCCCTGTTACCTTTACTGGCCACATAAAATGATCACGTTCAGTTTACCTTCTGAGATGAAACGAAGTATAAATTGTCAAATATCTTAAGTTAAACTAAACTGTCCTCATGGAACTGAACGTAAAATGTGTAACTCATTACTTTTAAATTGTAATGTATTTCTTGTTCGCGGAGAACAGCACCGACTAATGTGTGATCTATTAATTTATATCTTTAAGTTGAATAACCCTGTGCCGGTGCAGACAGTCAGACTAATCCATCCGAGGCAGCTCATAAAACTGGAACTGTGCCTTGGCCACTCTCTGAAGTTTCGATACAGCACAGTATGGGCAAGTCCGGGTGTTTAAGGGCCTTTCTGGGCTACGTGGCAGCATACGAGAGAGATTTCAGCAAAGCATTAGAGTTAATGACATTTTGATCAAGATATGTGTTCCATTTTTTACAGTGAACTGTGTGGGTTTGGTGTATGCTCCTGTGAGGAAGAGCCTGGTACAGTGAGTTTTACTTATGAGTTTAGCCCCCGGACGGGGTTAGGGGGTTTAAATGACCCCAAAGGCAGCTCTATCACTAGTTAAATCCAGACATCCAAGATACGCAGTGATCTGAATGTCTGCACCAGTTGTAAGATTAGGATCTGCATCAGGAAGAAAGATACGCGGTGGGAGGAGTCCTGCATCACTGTGTAAAATGAGCTAAGGATGAAAGTCTACATCATGCTGCAAGGTGAGCATGTGCCCTCATCTTGTCACACGAGCAAGGAAGTGAGAGTCTGCATCATGATATAAGACAAGCAATGAGCTGAGGGTCTGAATCGTGGTGTAAGATGAACAGTGAGTGGGTTCTTGCAGCACGGTGGAAATTGAGCATTGAGTGAGCATGTGCATCATGGTGCAACTAGAGCTGGTGAGCTAAAACGTGGTTATAGACCCCACCGATCCAAACCTACCCAGTGAACAGGTTATTTGGCCATGTTCATTCTCGGTAGAGGGGCTCTCAGATATTTTGTATATAGAGCTGGTGAAGGTGTGCATTTTAGCGTAAGATGGGCAGTGAGAGAGGGTCAAGATTGTGGTGTGTCAGTGAGGGAGGGTCTTCATCATAGTGTGAGAGGTGATGTTGTCAGTAACAATTTACGCTGGGCAGTGAATGTGGGCCTGCATAACTGTGCCAAATGAGCCGTGAGGTGAGATTCCTTGTGATGGTGCAAGGCAAACAATGAGCTAAGTTTCTGCATCACAGTTTAAGACAAGCAATGAGTGGAAGGTTTTGCATATTACTGATCTTTTCTGTTAGTTTAATTTTGCCATCTATGTTGCTGGGAGGAACGTCCGAAGTAGTGGCAGGCATGGAGGTGCACAAAGTAGTGTGCGGGTGGGCAGGGGCTGTCAATGGGCCATTTTCGCTAAGAGCAGCCCAAACTTTAGGGCTTGCCCTGCCTCCCCTTATCTTTAGTTTTTCGGCAAGTGAGAGACCACACAAGCTTTGAGGAGGCCAACTTCCCATATAATGATAATGGGTCGATTCTCCAAGGATACTCATACCAGCTCCCAGAGATACCAGCAAAGATGTGCGTTCATTATTCAGCTAAATCAAACACTCTTTTATCCCTAGTCATTGGAAACCGTTTTTCCCAAAAAGTAAACATGGCATGGCAAATAAGGTTAAACTATACATCAAAGAGACCAGGGGCGAGTTTAAAGACACAAAGGTTCTACCCGAAGCACACAAAGGACAATCAGAAAACCTAGGAACCAGAGTGTCTCTTCTAATCCTCTCCCTCTACCTAGGACTACTCAGCCTGTGTACTAAATACGTACTGAGTACTTTCAACAACCTTAGAATGGAAGATGTTAATAAATAAAAATTTTGTTAGATTCACAATAATTCAAACAGACATAATTATCATTAAAAAAACAGTGTACAATAATCTTAAAACATACATAGTGCCTTAATCTATCAATATAAGCAGTCATAAAACAATTCATACATTATAAAAGCCAAGCAAACAAAGTGTAAAATTATCTAACTTCAGTTACCACCTCCCAGTAGACTATCTATCACCTCATGTTGGTGAGTTCCTACCAAAAGTGCAAAGTGTGTCTAAAAAAGTGTGTATCAAAACTACAGTGCAAAACAGACGTGGGAAGACATAAACAATGGACCTACTTAAATCTAGGTAACCCTTAGTACTTACTAATAGTGCACAGTAAATTAATCTTTTCTCCACAAAAGGAAAAAACACTATTACTATTAACTGGTTTGCGGCACTATCATCAATCACAATGCTCAATGACCCAACATGTTTCGATCTTCGAAGGCTAGTTGCACAGTGTCCGAGAACTTCTTCAGGGGGCCAAGGTTACACGGAACCAATACACAAACAAACATGACTTCTTTAACATTCAATTAGGGTATGCGTGACACAACAATGTCCTTGGTCTGGGGGAGAAAGAAAAGAAAAAAAGCAGCAATTACAAATCTGAACTAAGTTTCAGGCTGCCTGCTAAGGCAATGAGATCTGCCTTCTACTCGCTTACTGTGCATGGAATAACGTAGTATTCTGAGCACGGACCGTTTGGACGTCCTTTAACTGGACTCCTCTCTAGGGAACAACACAAAATGAGTCGCAGTAAGAGTATGAACCAAAGCTCTGCTAAAAAACCATTGTACAAAACCGGTAGTCCGGTAACAACTCATATGTCCACATCAGGTTTTCCTAATCACTAGAGCAGAGAGCAATCTGCGCTTTTAAAATAAACGGTCTTATGTCTCTTGGCATCCGTCTCAAGTGCACCCCATATAAAGCGTGCACCAACTTATACCGCACCTTTCATTGTTTCTGCCTTCTGGGTAATACCAGCGTTGCTGTACTAAGTTGGAAGGAGATCAGTTGCTAGCTTTGTAGTTACAACGGGTGAAGGCATTTGGCAAAAAAGAGTTGCAAATAGGTATCTGTTAACAAAACAGGCCTCCCACTCTGTAAAAACAGCATATAATATCATCCGGAGTGGAACCGGTGCCTTCATGGCAATGCTTACTGTAGTCTTAGAAGACACTTTAAAATCACACCGTCCGTACTACGTGACTAGCTCCATCCAGAGGAATGAACAACCGTGGCGTTCTTTTATCCTCTGTCCTTACTGCGGCTCTCTATGCCGGGGGCTTGCTCGCTATGTGGCTGTCCGAACAATAAAAAAGAAGGGTTGGCGAAACATCACAAATGCAAGTCACGGTCTCCAGCAGTGTCCCTTGTCCCTCAATACTCTGTTCTTAGTATAGGCAGCAGCATGGCTTTTCGTAATCAAATATCCCAAAGCCTTCCTTGCATGTCAACTTCAGTACGTGCAATGGTCACATGACAAACAAGGTTACAACGTGTGTGCTGAGGCTGCAGTTAGATAGCGTGTAAGGAAACAATACCCCTGTGAGCCAGGTTTTAAAGCCCCATTCTTGCAGGATGCAGATATGATTTAAAATGGAGTCTCTCTAAATATGCCTGGCTAGTAAACTGTGTGTAAGGCCTTGCTCTCTTAACTCAGTATATTTCTCTAATTTTCATTTGAATTCATTTACAATTGCATTTCAATCTACATTATTTTTACCTACATTGCATAAAACTAGTAATAACACAAAATCAGGGAATGACAGGTTTTTTTTTTAATTATGTGCTGCAACCATAAAGTCCCTTTAATAACGTTTTTTCTCTGATTTCAAAATGTTTTATGAAAGCAATTTAACCATAGTACCCCTTTAACACATGTGTTTTACTATATACACAAACACACAGCATGCCTGAGGCCTGGACACTGAAGATTATGCATTTCCTCTTTGCGTCACCCTGCCCCTATAAACCAAACTCAAACAGCTCATGACACATTGTCCCTACCTTGTGACAGCACCCCACAGTGGCGACAATAAAGTGTATAGCCCATTGCAGAGACCTACATCAATGCTTCCTCCAGACATACTATCACTGCCACTGTATTTGCTGTTCCTTCCTCTGACTTATGGATTCCCCATAGGGTTTCTGTCCTCTCCCCTTTCTCTTCCTCACCCATTACAATGAAGAGAAAGAAAGAGGCGGTCCTACTAGGCCTTGTGAGCATTCTGAACGTGCAAGTGCAGAGAGAGAGAAGGGACGAGGGAGGAGGCAAGTGCATGGAGTTCCACGTTGGGAAGTGCTAGGGAGTAAATTGCAAGCAAGCAGCTATTAAGTGTCTGGCAAAGATCACTTAGTAAGAGTGGTCAACTGCCAATACAATAAGTGAAGGCCTGTGAGACAGCACAAGCCAGTGGGCGCCCAAAGGCAAGTTCTGGGAATGGGCGGAGGCTGAAGGCTATTGAGGGGGGAAGCCCAGGACACAGAACACATAAGGGCCCTGGTCACCAATCTCAGCGACTGTGGGGTTTAGCAAGCAAGGGAGACAAGGAAGGAGGAGGTGACAAGGAAAGTCTTGAGCTTCCGGAATTTGTGGAGATCCAGCTCAAGACAGAGCGGAATAGGGAAGAGGCTGTTCCAGAGGAGGGAACAAGCCAAGGAAAGAGATCGGCCACCAGATCACTGTTTAGAGAAGTGCATGACACACAGAGAGTTGGTGCTGGAAGAGCATTTAGATCTGGAGGGAGAGTATTTGGTGAGAGCCAGTTGTAGATAGTGTGGTCCCTGGCCCTAGACAGCCTTATCGATGATGCAGAGGGTTTTGAATTTGATCCTTGCAGCAACCGGGAGCCACTGTAGAGATTTTAGGGCTGGGGAGATGCGATCCCTGGGCTTGAGACCAAGGATAAGTTTTGCAGCCCTATTCTGGATAAGCTGGAGGGGACATAGAGAGGAATAGGGTAGATTAAGCAAGAGGCTGTTGCAGTAGTCCAGCCTAGAGAGTACCAGAGCTCTAGAGCCATTGAGCTTCTGTGGGAAATTGAGGAAAGGAAGGATTCCTTTGAGGAGATGGAGTTGAAAGTGGGCCTTCTTGCCAAGGTCCTGGATGTGACGGAGGGAGGAAAGAAAGGAGGCGAACATGACTCCAAGGATTCTGGCTTCAGATGAAGGAGAAGGGGGAGAGCCCATAGAGGTTGGCCAGAGTGAATGGAAGACAGATGGAGAAGCAGTCATAATGGGAAGGATCTCAGTCTTGCTGGCATTGACGCAGAGATCATAGGAGGCACACCAGGACTGGATGGCAGATAGGCAGTCAGGAATGATGGAGGAAGTTGGGCGAGGATCAGAGGGAAGTTTGAAGAAGAGTTGTGTGTCATCTGCATAACACTGGAAGGAATGGGAGAAAGTGGAAATTAGGTGTGCAAGCAGAGCAAGATAGATGTTAAAGAGCCATGGAGAAAGGTTGGAGCCCTGGGGAACATCACAGGTGGAGATAGAGGTGTGACAGGTGAAAGAGCCCAGGATAACCTGGGAGGGACGGTCAGTGAGGAAGGAGGTCAGCCAGTCCAGTGCCCGCTCAGAGATATCAAGGGTATCGTGGAGCCGTTTTATGAAAATGGATTGGTTGACCGTATGAAATGCAGAAGAGAGATAAAGTAGAATGAGAACAGCTGGAGAGTTAGAGTTAAGAGATGCGTGCAGTTCTTCATGGGTGTTCAGGAGAGGAGTTTCCATGCCTATGGATGCTCGAATCCAGATTGATGGTTGTGCAGGCAATGGACAAGCTCAGTATGCTGGGTCAGTTGGGGGAAGACCTGCTTCTCCAAGAGTTTCCCAAGGAAGGGAGTGAGAGAGATGGGGTGGTAGCTAACCCGACACGATGGGTCAGCAGAAGATTTTGTCAGGAGCGGGCGCACAAGAGAGTGCTTGAAGGAAGAGGGGAAAGACCCATTAGCAAGAGAGTGATTGCAGAAATCAGCAAGGGCAGGCTCAAGAGTACTAATATTGTCCTTAATAGTTCTCGAAGAACAGGGGGAGACCTGTTTGGAGGAGTTCTTCATAGAGCATACAACTCTAGTGACCTCATCAGATGCGAACGGAGAGAAGGAGGAGAGAAAGGCAGAGAAATGCAGAGGGTGGATGGGCGGCCATAGGTGGCAGGGGGATGGGGGAAGGGAGGGGGAAAAGGAAGAGATACTGCTCAGGATTCAAATCATAGAGAATCGCCTCATGTTCTGGCACGCTCTGAATCTTATATCATAACATAAAATGACAGGATGGCCTGCGTTTTTTAAGGTAAGTGTGTGGCCAATGCATTGCAGAGGGCCTGAGAGGGAAGAGGTGAGGTGGAGACTGCGGAAGGGTTGGCTAGTTCCTTGCAGATTATAAAGAGTTCTGCCGTGTTGTTGGATGCACCAGAGATGCAACCCTAGATGTGGACCCTTTTCTTGGAATGAATGGAGAGTCGGTATTGCCTTTGGAGAAGACGATAGACCAGTTTGTCGGAAGGGTGAGCCTGAGGTCTGCCACTTACTTTCCGCAGCTCTGCACTTGCGTTTCGGGGCTGCAAGTTCAGAATCGTACCAGGTACCATTAATGTCTATCACAATGGCACTGTCATGGCCCAGGGCTCTCAGCCCAACCTCCTCCTTCTTGAGAGACGTCTTCCATCTCTCTTCAACCCCCCTCTTTGCCACCTCTCCATCCCCCACCCAAGTGGTGGCACCCCACCCATGTGCCCCCCGCACATCATTTTAAGGGGGCTATTAGTTTCACTTAGCTACCCTCAACTCTCACTCTACTATCAAACATTCTGACATCTGTCTCCTCCTTGAAGACCTTGACGTCCTTGCTCTCACTGAGATGTGGCTTAAGGGCAGCTCTATCGTTGCTTTTGACACTTTTATCCCTGTGGGCTACAAGATCCTGTCCAATCCCAGGCCCTCTCGGCCTGGCGGTGTAGTGGCTCTAATCTTCCCTGGGTTCCTGCCTCCATCATCCCCACTCAAACCTACCCATCCTTTGAAAGCCTAGTCTAACGGCATTTGTCTTGCCTACCTTCTCTCTTACTCTTGCTTCCATCTACAGGCCACACGGACCAACCTCGTTCTTCCTCTAAGAATGGGCGGACCTGTCCTCCTCTCTTCTTTTCTCCACCCCCAAATGTATCTTCCTTGGGGACATCTACTGTACGCTTTTGCGACCTCTGCAACTCTCTTTCCCTCACTATCCTTCCCTCTGGCCAGACACACCTTGGATGCTCTCATCACAACAGACATCCCATTCTCCAACCCTGTTATTAACCCTCTCTCCCGGTCTGACCACTCCCTTCTCTCTTCCGACCTTGACCTCCCTGGTCCACTCAAGATGCCTCCGCCCGCACTGCCAGCCTCCTTCTCCGTCATTTGACCAATGAAGCGTGTGTCAGTCGCTGCTTTTCCCTCTTCTTTCATTCCTCCTCTGCCCCCTTCATTGGACTCTCCTTCTGAATCTGTTCTTGCTAACTTCCATCTCTCTATCTCTAACAACCTGGACATCCTTGCCCCTGTCATGAGGATCCGCATGAAGACCGTCTTCAAATGCAACTCTTGGTATGATTCCGACTTCGGCACCTTTAAAACGCAAGTGCATAGCTGCAGAGTGGAAGTGGCAGGCATGTAGGTCACCCTCTGACAAACTGTCCTGCCACCTACTCCAAAGCAATATCGTCTCACCATCTGCTCCAGGAAGAGGGCTCCTGTCCAAGCCCACATCATCTATGGAGCCACCATTAACACGGCTTAGCTCTTTAAAATCTGCAAGGAACTTGCCAATCCTACCGCAGTCTCCTCCTCTCATCCTCCCTCCCAGGCCCTCTGTACTGCACTGGCTGCCCACATCTCCTCCAATACTCTGGACATTATGTCCTCTCTTTCATTGGTTCCCATACCCAGACCCCCTTCTCTTGCCTTCTTGGCCCTCCAATGCCCCCCATACTTTCCTCCTCTCCCATTGCACCAGACATGATCTCTAGAGTTGTCTGCTCTATGAAAGTCTCCTCTAAACAGGTGCTCCGTTGCTCCTCCAGGACCATCAAGGACATCATCGCCTCTCTCACCCCAGCCTTGGCTGACCTCTGCAACCACGTTTTGCCACTGGCTCCTTCCTACAGCCCCGTAAGCACTCTCTTATGCACCCTCTCCTAAAAAAGCCATCTGCTGACCCTCCTTGCCCAGCTAACTATTGCCCTATCTCTAGCACTCCTTTTTTGGGCAAACTCATATAGAAGCTGGTCATACCCCAACTGACTCTCCACACCGAAATGGCTGACTGCCTCCATGACCACCAGTCCGGTTTCAGGGCATCCAGATGCACAGAAAGTGCTCTCCCGAATACCCGTGAAGACCTGCTCTCTAACTTGGACTCAAGCATTCCCTGTGTTCTGATCATCCTCGATCATTCTTCTGCCTTTGACACAGTCAATCACTCCATCCTCATAAACCGTCTCCATGATACTCTAGGCTTCACAGACAGGGCACTGGCGTGACTGACTTCCTTCCTTTCAAACAGACCCTTCCAAGTGCAAATGGGTCCTTTTCTCTCCACCACCCCACTCTCTACCCGTGGCCTCCCTCAGGGCTCTATCCTATCGCCATAGCTCTTCAACATCTAACTTGCCACTCTGGCCCACTTGATCTTCACCTTCTCCCCTCATTTCCAGTGTTTTGTAGACAACACACAGCTCTCCTTCAAGCCCTCTACCTTCTCCCCCTCCTCACTCATACCTCACTGCCTGACTACTATTCAGGCATGGTGCTCCGCCAATGAGCTCTGCCGTTATGCCTGTAAAACGGAGATCCTTCTCATTGGGACCCCTGCTCCTTGTTTCCCCCCACTCTCTGGCCAGACTCCTTTGTTGCCCTCCCCTTACGCACCAGTGAGGCAAAAAACCTTGAGATTCATCTTTGACTCGTCCCTTTCTTTCTCTTAACACATCACGGACCTTGTCAAGAAGTCCAACATTTAGTTCCACCTCCTGAGGGTCACTCTACCTTTCCTCACCTTCCCCCAGAAGCTCAACATCTCTGCAGCCCTGGTTCTCCCTCGGCTGGATTAATGCAATAGGCTCTTCCTCAATCTGCCTCTTTCCTCCCTTCGCCCCCTTGAACTAATCCAGACTAGGACTGCAAGATATATCCTTGACCTCAAGCCCAGGGACCGCATCTCTCCAGCCCTAAAATCTCTCCACTGGCTCCCGGGGACCACAAGGATCAAACTCAAGACCCTTTACATCATCCACAAGGCTGTCTGGGGCCTGGGACTTCGCTACATACAGCTTTCCCTCCCTAAACACCTCCCTGCCAGAGTCTTTCGGTCCTCTGGCTCTAACCCTCTGCAAGTCAAATGTTTCTCCAAGCAGAGAGTGTGAGGTAAATCCCTTTCCTCAGCTGGTTCCTCCCTCTGTAATGGCCTCCCTGTAACCCTCAGACTTGAGCCAGATCTTCTTAAGTTCTGGAACCTTCTCAAGACCTTCCTTTTCTCTTCTTCCTTCCCTCTCCATCTCCCGTGCTAACTGTAGTATCTTGGAGTGGCATAAATAATTAGGCAGGACGCAAGAGCCACTCCAGAGCCAGGTATGTATCAAAAGGTAAGCTTGCTTTATTGTTCCAGTTACAGGGAGGAAGGTAAGTAAGGAGAGCAGGTAACATGCTTCTACTTCCTCTGGCTGTCTCTCGCTCTCTCTCCCAACTGTCATCCCCTGGAACCTCAGTGAACACTAGGTTCCAGGCCCCTCACCACATTCCAGGCTTCACTTCACTCATATACACACACACACACACATAGAGCTCATCCCGCCAGGTGCTAGGCCACTACACTAAAGTTCCCTCTGCCACTGCCACCGGGGCCTGGTCCCTTCAGAGTCATACAGGGGCCAGACCAGCCCCTACCAGACCCCCAGCATCCCTTACCAGCACTTGCCCTCGGGCTCCCTTTCCCGGACTAGCCCAAAGTGGTTCCTCCTGTCCACCGCACTCCTCCTCCCTTTCCCCCGGCACTTGCCATTTTGCCCCCCCCAGCACTTGCCGGCCCCCTCACTTTGGGTACCCCATTCCTGCACTTCTCCCTTTACCCCTCCTGCACTTACCACGTCCTCATGCACTTGCACGGTAGGATTGTAATAAGGCCAATATAACCGTTTTGTTGTTCTACTTTTGTTGTACTTTCTTTCCCATGTTTCTCCCCCCAACCCATCTTGTCTTGTAGCGCCTGGAAACACTTGTGTATAGGTGCCATATAAATGTCCAATAAATAAATAAATGCACACATAGGGTTTTCAGTGACTAGGGCCACCCAGTGCTCACTATCCTCCTGACAGTTGTCCCTGTTCACTCTGACAGGGTCATGACCCTGACCCTGTCACACCCTTGCATAAACTAATAGTAAAACCAGTTCCGTGTGCATGTCTACACAGTACAAAATACACTAGTGACTCTTTTAGTTGTTTCAGGCTTGACATGGAGGTACCGTTGTTTGTTTCATTTTGTACATAACTCGTGTACTTGTATAAGTGCATTGTTATTGCTTCTAGTTAGGGCTTGCTAACTAAACTGATAGACACATTTGATGATCTCATTTGTATTTGAAATGTTCTCTGTACTTCAATGAACACTAATACATATTATGAAAAAAATAAAATAAAGAGTCAACAGACTTTTACAATATATTTAGGGGAACAGAAGCCATAAATGACAAGCATTGAAAATGCCACTAGCTTTGGCATTTGCATCAAATTTTATAATCATTTGTCATGCAATCGTCATTTGACATGCATTGCTGCCAGGTGTCCCGGCGCTGTACTATTTAGCTCTTATACTCATATGCTCAAATGATAGATATTGCTTTTATACATCACCTATTACCATCAAAGACTCAGATACTTGCAACAGTGCCAGGTTTTGCCATCAAACGTTCAGGTAGTCACATAATTTCCAGTGACTTCATTTTATTTTATTGTGTTTTAAAAGGAACACGTTGCAGAAGAGCTTTGCAGGACCCCACAGCAAAGGGAGAAGAGTGGTAAGGAAACCAATCTGCCACAGGCTCTGGAAACAATCAGATCAATAAACTGCAGGGGGGGCATGTAAAAGCTTAATCCAGTAGAAGTGTCAACAGTAAATCAAAGTACTTAGAACATGAACAGCGCTGAGTACAATACAAGTTGCAAACAACACTTCACAGGACCTTAAGACAGGCAAACAGCTTAATGCATTGAAGGTTATCACAGTGCAAAACAGATGAGACATGATGTGCAGGCTAATAATATAACTGAAAAAGGGGGGAGGAGTTGCAGGGTACTTATTACTGGCATGAGGACTGAGTCATATTGTGAGCTCAGTAGATGAGTCTTTAGTTTTTTACAGAAGTCAAGGTGGGTTTCTGATTCTTTGATGGACACACGCAAGCTGTTTCAAAGGCAAGAATCAGCTACTCCCAAGCTTGTGCCCTCTAGTGTCTTTTTCCTAAATGTAGCGGTGATTGACATCAAATGCTCACACCAATGAGATATTATGAAGCTAGGGTGGGGAAGTGGGGGAGTTGGAAAAAGGCCTGCACAGCTGCAATGCAACAATCTCTCCAAACAATCCAGGACTAGAAAAAGTGGATTTCAATCAGAATGTGTCTTTAAAAAAAAGAATAATAATAAATCAAGAAATTAAATGCGGTCCCCTAACTTTCAATCCTGGGGAAGTTAATGAAGGCAGCTTGTCTACAGAAAAGAAATCACACGCTCACTGCTATTGTCTTGCTGATGCTTTCATTCCAGTTCACACAAATATCCACACATAGAAAAACAAATAAGAATGACTACTCCACATAATAAAATAACATACTCTACTATGCAGACACACAGGTTGGCAATAGTTGTGTGATTTAAGAAGGGTAAAATAATTATTCAAATAAAGATTGAAACAAAACAATGAACTTGAGTTTCTCTGAAGCAATTGACAAGTTATTGGCATCAGTGAACAATATTTACTCTAACATGTGGGACTCTTATCCGTTGACTAAATGAAATGAAACATTGTAAACACTATCTTTGTAGTGTTCAAATGGTTGATTTTTGCATTTTATGTAAATACTTGTGTTCATGAACTTTGTTTCTTTTTGGAATATGGGGACAATAGCACCTTACTCTCTCACGGTTCTCAAGGAATCAGGTTAACCCCCACAACTCTCCACTTCAATGTGTACATAAAGGAATAGATTTCAATCACTTTATTGACTATGGCAGACACCAATCATAAAGGCTTTTCATTCCACAGATCAATTAGGGATGTCTGAGGCCACCAAAGATCCCATACTGGATAAAATACTTATTAAGGTGAACCTACCTTTTGGTTTTAATTTAAATTATGAATCACAAATCACATATGTGTTGCACTATACCCCCTGCGCCTTTCAGTGACATAGCTTTTAAGCAGGCTTCCCCCAAAATGCATTTAATGGCTATCAGGGATTTCATCAATTCTTGGGACATGTGTCTGAACATGCTGGGATCATTGTTCTCACTCTAGTTTGTCTTGCAAAGGCCCAGAACGGGTAGTAACATCAATTGGCTTCAGTAAGCACCACCAGGTAAGCTCTTCAGTCTGGCCCCCTGCTTCCAAAGTTCCTCTCACGTAATTTGGTTCTGTCTTGGGAAAGGCCTTTGCATTCAATACATCTGAAAGAAGTCTCTTAGAAGCAATTTCCTATCAGCTACTTCTAGTTGGAGTCCCAGTCTGTGTCACCCTTGTCCGACAAGCTCCCTTGCTTTTCTGATTTGACAAAACTATTTCTTCTTCCTATGTGCTTGTGTTTAAATACCCAGCAAACTCCACCCATACAGTGATTTTGGATGTTCCCTTCACTTACTCCCCCACCTCCTCACCGCTTTCATTGACCCATTACATTCTCTGTGTCAAAAGGCAATGTATTAGATATGTGCCCTCTCTTCAGGAATCAAACTGGACTGAAAAATGAATTTTATTTTCATTCCCTGTATATAGTCAGATTTGCAGGAATTTCGGAGTTCGGAGACATTGTTTGTGTTTGTTCACATAACTGCATGCATAACCGTTATTGTGGCGGTAGTACCCAATCCGGCAGGCCAGATCGGGTATTAAGGCCATTAGGACCCTGAGGTGCTAAAAAAAAGGATTTTCCTTCCTACAACGGGACATGCAGAGCCCCTCTTCCCTTTCCATGGTGGCTGTTCTGCTCAGAGAGGAAGGTGCGGTTGCGGCGGCGAGTTCCGCTGCAGTCGCAATAAGGTAAATTGGGGGTTAAAAATTAAAAAAGGGGGAACGGGGGAAGATGATGGCGGGGGAGCAGGCCTTCTGGTGGATTGGACCGTGGGCAGACACCGGCGGTTCAAGCCCATGTTCCAAACCACCTGATTGGCTGGCTCCCCCCACCCGTGGGCTAATGAACTATATGATAGTATGCATGCATTTGAAGACATCATTGTTATATGTATGTGATCAGTGTTTTACCATTGAATTTAAATTTGTATCTGTTTTATAATTCAGATCAAGGGTTCCCAGGTTAAATCCAAAGATATGTTTCCCTGGTAAATTCAAATGCATCACTTTTGAGTTTGTGTCATACATTCTAGATGACTTGCATTTGTGAGTGGGATGAATCAATACCAATAGAGGATCTGCTGTCTTTAAACAAAGGACAATTTACTGGACTGCTTTAATTGAACAGATACATTCTTAATGAGGCCTTTTTGTTCTGCAAAGGTCCGAGGTCAGGTCGTGTTTGAGGCATCTCGCTATTAAGAATGCATTTACTAATGCATTTACTAATGCTCTGGACACTGGACACTGGACACTGAAGCATGGAGTTTCTGATCAGTTTACAAATACAATTCCATGTAGTTGGACTGAATTCCCAATATAAAACTTGCACTTAGTGTATTTTTGAGAATTTATAAAACAAGCCTTTTGTCTTCATGTAAACACACATTTGTCATAAGCCTTTTCAATACCTCAATCAAAGAGAATGTGATGGGGACTGGAATTTCTGATTTCAAGAAAGGTGACACTTGCACAAGCATACAGTTTCAGGTGAACCAACGTTCACATCTTAGGTTCACAGAATGTAAAAGCTACAGGCTATGTATTTTGTTCCACGTAACGCAAGGGTGCTATTTACATACTTTTTACTCATTATACACTCTGACAATATGTGTGTTCTGCTAAAACAATATTATATGCCTCTTGTATGATATATAATAAGGTTCTGTGTATCATTTTCCTAGAAATACTAAATTTCAAGTTGCACTGTTTATTATATTCCTGTTGCACATGGCAACAAACATGAAAAAACACCTTTACATTCTTTTTTCATTGATTACAGCCTACAACATAGCATGCTTTTCTAAATATTCTATTTTGCCTGATTCACATTAATGACTTGGCTTGATGTTTCAATATAAAATGATTCTGTTTTTTCAGTATGTGATGGAGAACATTATATTTAACCAAATAAAATATTACAATACCATGCTCTCCTGCCTCTAAGCATGTATTTTTATAACCATTTGCAATGCCCCGCTTTGCATGAAGAAGGAGGCACAAAGTGCACAATGTTTGGGATGCAATCTCTAGTCCATGTGATCTTCTCAGCCTTGTACCATTTACATAACAACAGTTGGCATCTGGTTGACGCACCACCAATCATCCAAAGCTAAAAGGAAAAACAGGACGCTGCACAGACAGTGGGATGGCAAGCTCCAACTTTACATGGCACTTTGAATCACCTCACATACTCCGTTTGTCAAGAGATGTTGTTTAAAGTAAAAAGATTTACTTTCCACGCACATTTGATCCCTGGTCTCTCCACACAGATTGCGGTGAGAGTAAAACAGACTTAATGGAATGCATCCAATTATTTTAGACATGTGCCCACTGAGTTTTGTACCCAGACTACTATCTGCTTTCATAAAGGAGGCTGTGCATCTACCAAACCAGGGGTCTGAAACCTTTGCATGCTCCAAATGTTTTGGACTACAACTGCCACCAGCTCCAGTCAATTGTGAGGGAACATCGAAGACATAATCTACAACATATTGTGGGCTGCAGTTTGCAGACCCCTGCCTGAATGATCATGACACCCAGTCTGGAAAGAAAAGGACACACTTCTAGAGAAAGGCCATCTCTGTGCCACACAACCAGTGATTTGTCCTTGGGATTAATTATGCACCAGCTGATATAAATATCCTTCATTGGTATAAAATAGCAATTCTTCTTGAACACTGACATAAGTCAGCTTAGCTGATTAAGATGGGACCTTTCCTGACTCTAGGAGACCCCCTGTGAGGAACAGCTCACACCTTCTGCATATGCTAATCCATGACAGCCCCTCTCTACGCTGGAAAAGATAGCCCTTAAAATATGAATGCATAAAGCATGCCTGTTTTTGCCCTGGTCCCATCATTTAGCTGTGACAAAAGTACGGAAATGCTCGGAGACCCTCTAGCTAGCAAGGCGCCAGAGAGACAGCAAACTTGAGATTACACCCTTATTGGAAAGTCCCCATCATATTCTGCTTTGTGAGTGTGCATAAAAGAGTGGCGACTGTGCACAGGTGTGGGAATATAGGAAGGTAATATGAAGTGGTTGTGTGAGTGAAAGGAAAGTGTCTGAGTAGAAGGGGTGGAGTAGTACTGTGGAGAATGGGGTAGTAGTGTGAAGGAGGGAGTAATAGCATGGAGGAAGGAGTGGTAGTGTGTAGGAGATGGTAGAAGAGCAGTGGAGGGAGTAGTGACATCAAAGGGTGGAGGAAGGGCTTAGAAGGAGTGAGAGACATCAGAGCGACAGGATAGGACAATCCAAGGACTACAGAAGGTGGGAGGATTCGAGAGGAGTAGAGCACCAAGAGAGGGACATCAGGAGGTGAGGAGGGGGAGTATATGGGTGTGAGAGGAAGGATACTCAATCAAGTGGATTGTCTGAAAGGCACAATCCAATATCAATTTTTTTATAACTAGCAATAGGATAATGTAGCGTCAAGCTGTAAATACCTGAGAGAGGTTAGACCGATAAGGCCTTTTGTATTTAGATCTTCACTTTTAGTACAAGTCATAATCTAGACAGCAAGTGTACATTTTCTGGTTATACTAACCTGGGAGTAGGTACACCTGGGTTAGGAAGGATTGATGCTTTCTAGATGAGAGAGAGAGGGACAGCCCTAGGGCTCCAGAAGATCAAATGTAAACCCTTTTGCCATCTATGAGACTCAGAGTAATCTTTGAGCCATCTGTGACATGTGATGTCAGAAGTGGGATTGCTTAGGCCCCAAAATAGAGGCTGCCTATGCCAAGAGAATGGAAGAAAAATCTGAGGATAGAGAATCCCATGTGACTGCCAGCACAGAGTGCTTAGATCAAGAAATTTGGTAAATTGGAGAAGAGTCTGATATCCTAACACTCAATCCAGTGCCGGAAGAAGCTGAATATTCTTTGGAGCCTCCTGAATCAGAACCTAAAACGTTGAGTGCAGTAGATAGGAAGAATCCACCACACTGTCAGACAGCACACATGGAAGTCTGTTACATCAAATATGGGAAGCCAGAGAGAGAACCAAGCGCAAGTGGGGTATGAGAGTGCCCAGCTAGCCCTTCCTTCCAGCAGTGGAGGTGCCCTGCCAGCTCAGACAAGGAAGAAGAAGTAATAATATCTTCTGGCCCACAAGAGGACCTCAGTTTGTCAAGACCCAAGTAGCACTCACTGCAGTGAAGGATATGTGGATGGCCAGCTGTTCATCAGTCGACAACATCAAAAAACATTAACAGCAATGGCGTGCATGGTGACTGAAAGACGAGAGCAACCAACAGCCCCTCCAGCGATCCTACAAAGAAAGACTTGGCGCTGGTGAAGATCCTCTATCATTTTTATATATTTCAAGAGGGTTGCTGATCAGCCAGGTGCCACCAGGATCGGTGGGCTGGATACATTTCCCCTTTACTAACTAAAGGCACAACAAGTAATTCAAGCGCACAATTCTGATGGAAGAACTTCTTATGAAGAGCTGAAGAGGTGCATCCTGGAGAGTTTAGGACACGACAGGGAACATTAATGATACAGGCTTCACCAACTATGTCTGAGGCAAAGAGAAATGCCACAGCAACTCTCTTATCTTTACTATGACTTATGTAGCTAGTCAATAAAACCTATGAAGTAATAAAGGAACTACTGAAGCTGGAACAATTCATAGACACTCTATCACCATATCTACAAGATGTTATATGGCAGCTACATGAGCCCAATTAGAAGAGGCCATACAAACAGATAATGCCCACCAGAGAGGCATGCAATCCTGAAAAGCCAGTGGGGACCCATGAAACCAATTGACACAAGATCTGTAGTGTGACCGAGGGAAGAAAACCAAACCATGCAGGCCCTACCCTCCCAACTAACCCCAAGAGTAAACCTGCAATGCCTTCCACAATAGATTGTTGGAAAACTGGACATGCACCCTGGCCAGAATTTACATGACGTTATGCATGTTGGAAATCTGGGCATTTGGCCCGATTCTTCCCCAAAAAACCCAAAGAGGGGCCCATGGAAAATTGACTTATCCATTTTTGTCCATGTCCCCATCTAGAGACAGTAGATCAAGCAGGGTGGACCAAGGTGAGGCAGAACCAGTATATCTCGCTAATCTTTTTTAGGAGGACGGGGTCATGGACAGTGAGCACCAAGGGGGAGACATGCTACAGATTTCATCTCCTCATGGCTGTTCACAGTCTTTCAGCCAAGGCTCCACTACACTCTAGGAGTAAGAATACTGGAAGATATGGTCACCTTAGAGGAGTTCTAGCTGAGACAGCTTGACCCAAATTGTATGTGTCCTTTGGGACATAGATTTATATCCCCAAGCTAAATTCACACCTCAAATATTGAAAAGGGGACTATATGATGCCAATGTTTGTAAAGCCAGGGCACGTGAGAAGGGTCTACTGAGCAAAGATTTCTCCCTTTTCGACCTATTCCTCCAAGAGGTAAAAATATGACAAAACCCTTCAAAAGGGGGGGAAAAGTCAACCAGTGTGGTCAGGGAGAGGGTGGATTTAAAGAAAAGGGTGGAGGTGGATAACAAAGGCAGTGCCCTGACCTCGGCAAGAGAGAATGGGAACCCCTCTCAGCTATTGTGGGAGGCCAAGCAGGGATAAGTCCAAAGCCAGACCTACCCACAGGGGGGTGGTAGTATTTGGTCGGACCCTATTTCGTGTCCCTGCCCTATGTGCCAGTTTAATTATGTGCAGTACCAAATTGCATCACTGCATCGCTCAGAACCCAAATGCTGGCCAGATTTTTCCTTTTCTTTTCAGAACTGCCAAAATACCGAAAAAGATTTACCTGCCAGGGAGAAAATCATCAGCAACCCATGCAAAAGAATTTCTGAAATCTGCCAGACAGGCAGAGTCAACGGGCAGCGAACCAGAGGCTCTGTGCACCATCTTGGAGTCCTGCGCAAGGAGCATACATATACCACCGGATGGAAGCAAACATCAGAATGAGGAGCCAGAGCTGCTTTTCAGCTGCTGCTGATGTTTTGCACTGCTCGACAGCAACCGCCTTTCAGTTAGGACTCGTGCAGCCCCCCCCCAGACCACCAGGAACAAAAGACAAAATCCCACCAAATAAAGACTGGACTTACCCTAGAGGCGGACATGCAAGACCCCTCTGAACACGAAATTGAACATTGTGCACAAACCGCAATTGTTGTTCTGTGGTGGCCAAGCGTGGGAAAAGGCTTAATGCAGTATATGAAATCTTTGTTGTATGGAACATCTCCTGGGTAGGGATGCCAGAGCCAGATTGGCCAGGGATAGCAGGCCAACTATAGTATACGGAGAGGGCGAGGGGGTAAAAGAGACACCATCAAGCAGGAAGTTGTGGACTGTTTGGGTGAGGTCAGAGGGGGAGGAGGCAGTATACCTGGAGACTAGCACAAGGAGAAACCGTGGTGGAGATTGTTGAGGCGGTTGTTGGCGAAGGTTAAGCATTGATTAAGTGAGTGAAAGTGGTACGGCATTGTGATTGTGTATAAAAGAGTGATGAGTGTGCTTAGGAGAGGCAGTGTGGGAATGAATGTGAAGTGCTTGAGTGAGTGAAAGGAGAGTGTTTGATTAGAAGGGGGTGGAGTAGTAGTAGAATGGAGGAGGGAAGTGTGGCGGAGAGTAGTAGTGTGAAGGAGGGGGGAGTAGATTAGTGGAGGGAGTAGTAACATCAAAGGCTGGAGGCAAGACTTAGAAGGAATACATGACACCAGAGGACCAGGGGAGGAGAATGCAACAGCTAGTGATGGTGGGCAGAGTGAGGGGAGGAGAGTAGCAAACAGAGGGGAATATGAGGAAGAGGACCATGGACGATGAAATAAAAACGCTTGAACCGTCTCTGAGACTCATACTTTGATCCATCTGTGACACAGTGCTGTGACATCCATGGGAACTTGACAGCGTAAGCGTTTGCGGAAATGCCACTGGCCAGGGTCCTGCTACAGTGTAGAGATAAGTTCCAGATTTTCAAACCTTGTGCCCATCGACCATGTCATTTGCTTTTTTCATCAAACTGCAAATTGCAAGCACCTCCCTTTTGAAATCAATCTATGGTACTCTTGGATTGATCACTCTGCGGCAGATAAGCTGCCACTGGTTATCATTAGATTGCTTCTTTCCATGCATTATAGCCTGCTGTTTACTCCTGTATGCATAAGCCAAATTGATCTCAACACTGCACACTTTATGCATTTCCTGAATGTTTAAGGAGCCTCCATTGCATCCAGGTAAATCAATGAAATTCTCTCAAATGCACTTCTCAGCATCTGCAGAATAAGAGCAGCTTCTGGGACGTTTAATTAAGTCTCCTGTGTGATTTTCTACTGAGGAGTCAGATCACGTCCCAAAGAAGACCTCGGTTGCCATTCTGTAGCAGTGTACATTTCTCATTCCCTTCCTTCCATGTGTTCATGAAACTTGTGATAACCTTGAAAGTTGTATTAAAATTACCTTTCACCCGGTAAGAAAAAATATAATCTTAATGACAAATCTACTGCAATGTGTTTGGCTTGTCCCATTGTTTTCAGTAGCTTTTTTCAGCTTTTTTCAGTAGCTTTCCAAAATCTATTATAGGGTCGCGTGAGTTAAGGCGGGCGCCTAACTGCATTAAAGTAAAGTTGCATGAAGTTGAAAAGAGAGGTCCATCCTTGTTCTGTTCTTTTGGGCCTGCATACTCTGGTCTCCCCCTGCCCTCCCTCCCGAGTAATGTAAATGTAGATATCCTAACGTGAGCTGGCGTTCTTGTCCCTTTTCACCCCTTCTGGTGTCTTTGTGTGCCCCGGCCCCCAATTTGAAAATCTTCGTTGCCTCCACTCTGCTGTTTATAAAGGGGAAATAGGGTGACATCATATAACAAAAAGCAATGCCTGTGCCTATGTTCACTAAGTTATACATCTGTTTACTCTGGTGTATGGTACTAGACAACAGTTCATTTCTACCTAATGCCATTACAGCAAGTACACTTTTTAAATATTTTCTCCTGGGGTGCTTGCTGGGGTTAAGGGGTTGCAGTTCACATTATAGAGAATGCTAAATCCAGTGTGTACATGTTCAGGGATATTTCCCTTACTGCAGATTCTAGGAAGGACCATCCCTTGCCCAGAGCTCATTCTCTGTATGGAAGTCGAAGACAGTACTGAGGTGGGCAAATCACTTCTGCCACCTGTGAGCTCTCAGTACTTTTACCGAGCACCTCTATCCTTGCGAGTCGATAGTTTCACCTATAAAGCTACTTTAGTCTTAACCATGGCCTGTCAGGGTATTTCACCAGCCCATGTGGCAGGTTAGGGGCTCGCCTTAGCACGGCATCATGTACTGCAGGTCAAGCTTCCGGACAAGTCCTGGCCTCTTAACTAGGTTGAGGGAAATTATCGCCGGCAAAATGGAATGGCCGAAATTCGTCCAAACAATAAGAACACCATGACCAAAACAGCCTCTAAGGAACAACACTACACAACCTGACACCTTTCTCAACGAATGGCAAATCAAAATGAACACACGGACCAAAACACCCTTCAAGGAACAACACAACAAACCTTCAAAAAAAGGAACATCACCAAACAGGACTATCTTCCCCAGGCTAGCACATTCTTTTTTATTTGTTTTAGTCCTGAGCCACCACTGCCACCCCAGAGAATGCAGGACTCAAATCCACACCAAAGATAAAACCGGAAACAAATTGACAACAAAACGTAAACCACGCCAACAAAACATAGTCCATCAGATCTGTCGGAAGAATGCAACCCAGAGGCGTTGCTAGTGTGGGGGCTGAGGGGGCTATAGCCCCGGGTCTTTTGGTTGTAGCCCCGATAGAAGCTCAGGTGCTACAACCAAAATGCTAGCTAGCCCCGAGTCCCGCCAGTCCGGACGTGAGCTTAGCCCCTGATCTTTCCCAGACCTAGCAACACCCCTGATGCAACCTACTAACCACCTCACTTCTCAAACATCACACACCCTCACCAACCTTCAGACACAAAATTACAGCTAAAACAAATACCTCAGGGCATCACAACTTAGTCAAAACTCTACATCTCTGCAAGCAACTATTCAAATCCAAAAACAGTGCACAGACTCCTTACTCCGCCACGGTCTCCCATCTGGAAAAATTGATCTTTGGGGAAACACCATAAAACACCTAAAGAAATCTCCCACACAGATGCCAGTTGCTCCTGGTTCTACCAGCACCAACAGGTGAGCACCACCCCCGACCTATATTTTCCCTGCCAACCCCCTAACCACCACCCTCTTTTTTTCTTTCAGATCTAGGAGATTGCCTGAAAACCATGAACATGGCAGTGGCATGAAGTACACATCTTAATAACATAACATAGTATCTGTTGGGTACTTACTTGTCCTGTCAACCTTTTAGGGGAACCTTTGGAAAGATTGTGTCAATTCTGTCCCAGCATTACTTATCAAGCAATCGGGTCTTGTTATACCAGCCACCCTAAACATTGCTGTGCAATCACTTGTTCCAGTAGCTAGAGCTATTGAGTCTAGAAAAAGGATAGTTTGCTTCCATATTAATGATGATGTTGCTGGTATTTAAATCGATAAATTGCCAGAACAGGCGGTCTGTAACCAGGACTGACTTGAGTTCCGCATGAGTAGTCAGTCGTACAATGCATGCGTGTTATGGGGCCAGGAGATGTGTTGAAAGACACATGATTAAATATCACTTTAAACCTGTGTAAGGCCTGTAGGGCATGAACTTGTTTCACTCACTCACCCACTCTGGTAGTATTTGTAGTATTTAATGTAGGGGGAGCAGTACATCATGTTATCCCATCATTCGGTAGCACAAGGGATTCAACTCGCCTAGAGATTCTCTCCTTCTTCCACCTCCTCTCCACCAGATGGCCCAGCGGCATGATGCCCGCTGCCCAATTGCCCATTTTATGTTCCCCAGTTTTCAGTTGGAGCAAGTACTTGAATGCATTGTTCTCATCAAATTAATTGGTTAGTTTTTGTCTCGGTAGAACAGCTCAGGGACAACGTGCTCGCCTTGGAAGCAAGACGACACGGAGCAACACGGGTTACGATCCCCCGGTCTGCGCTTAGAAACCTCTGGGTATTAAGCGCATTATAAATAACATATCATATCATAATACACCTGTTTTAACTTTTCTCCAATTACAGGTGGGTGTTTTGGATTCATTTACATGGCTACTCTCTGTATCACCGAACATGGTGCTTTGCATGATATTTACCAATCTCCCCAGTTTTGGGCCCCTTTTGCCCGTTTTTTTTTTTCATTGCACTTGCACACCTCTGACTTGAGCCTCTTTGTGAATAAACCGCTACTATATTTTTCATACAAGGGTTGCACATGAGGTATTTCTGGGAGCCCTAATCACATCTGTCATTTTTGCAATTTTTTTGTCAATTGTGTGTTTGAATTACTGCCTTTCAAAATGATAAACCTATAGGATGTTTATTTTATTTATTTATTGCATTTGTATAGCGCACTACAGCCCAAAGGTATTGAGGCGCTTTTACATGAAGGTGTGCATAGTCAAGATTGCGGTTACAGACTGTACTTGCTTAGTTACAAAGAGGAAGTATACATGGTGAGGGTTACGTTACAGTATGTGGTTACTAGGTTACAAAGTGGAGGATCAGAGGTTCTCATTTACAATATGCAATGCCATTACTAGTACTCTAAACCATCTCGGGCAATAAGTCATGTTCTTTAAAGTGTAATTTTGTCCATTATTATAAAAGCAAGGCAGTCTGTATGGAATTGGGTTGGAAGCCTATTGCCTGTACCACTGGAGTGGTTTCATCCAAGAATCAGCACAGACATTTCTGATGTGGCAGACGAAGGTCTATTAGGATTAAGTCCATGGCAGCTTATGCTGAAGTTACTGCACGTGAGTGCTGGCAACAGCGTTGTACACTGCTGCAGGGTCCCACTGCAACATAAAATAGGCTTAGGCAAAAAGAAGTGGTGACTTTTGTATGTAAGAGAAATTACAAATAATATTAAATATAAAACATGTGTTAAATAGTCTTCCTCTTTTTCATTTCTATTAAAATTCATAGCAATGCTTCAGGTTACATAGATTGCAGGTCTGTATTTGCTCAGCTCCGGGGCAACGCGCTCGTCTTGAAGACTACGCTGTGCAGTATGGGTTTGATACCCGGTCCGAGCTTAGAGGCTAGTGGCGGCCAGCATGAAGCACAATATAACAAACAAATATATTATTTTTTATTTGTGAAGAAATGTGTCTCAACTAAGACTTGAGCGGGCACAGATGAACTTTGTAATATGACCACCACCTGAAGGATGAAACATGTAGATGAGTGGACATACAGAACATACCCAGCAACATGTGTCTTTTGATCTCTATATAGTAATTGTACAGTAATGTTTAATGAAACAAAATCAAAACATCTTTGCTTTTGGCCTTTCACACATTATTCACATGTATACACAGCATTGTATGAATACATGTTTCTTTTAATACATATACATATGGCTATTGTGCAGTATCAACAGTTGGTTTTGCTTTGTTGACACTATAAAGAGACCAAAGAATGCATTTTGAAAGTAAGATATATTTGCTGGTATTGTTATATACAGGGACCCAATTTGTCTCTTCTGGTTGTGGTCATCTCCTTTTGTTTTTCTGTTTGTACTATCACCACAGCAAGAGGCCCGGCCCAGTAGAGTCCACTCAGCTGTTCTCTGCAGCTGTTGGATCGTTCAGGATTAACTGCGCCTACCCTCTGTGTCTCCTTTATAATTGCCGGCAGATCACTGACTTTCGCCCATTATGGACGAGCTGCCACTCTCTGCAGTCTCAGCTTTCCTTTAGGTTATAGGGATTTTATAGTCAGGACTCAATCCAAATGCCAATGCACCATCCTCCGATGTATGCACTGCTTGCTGGCCCTGGGCTGAGGCAGCAGGGTGATGTCTCAGTGTACGCAGATTATACAGGCTCATGAGGAATTGAATAGAGAATTGTGTCAGAAGCGGCTGATTGAGATTGAGACCGCTGTTGCTCTGCCTTGTCCTTTCTCCTTTCAGTGCGGCTTGACACGCGAGTCTGCAGTTGCTGTAGGTCCGTTCCTCTAGTGTGGGGTTCGGCAGACGGCGAACGGCTTGCCAATAGCGGGAGGTCCCAGCTCGTATTGCTGCTCTTGCTGCCACTCTTGCTGCCGTCTGAAGGGTGTTCTGTGCTGAGCAAAGGCTTGCAGCAGCCAGCCGAAGGAAGACGGAGGAAGATGCAGGGAGTCCCTGTGATGGAAGAACCCAGGAACCGGAGGAGTTCCAAGCCACGAGGCCCCCCGACTCTGTGCCTTCCTTGGTGGAAGCACAAAAGGCCTCCACTGTTGTGAAAAATGCTGGTAAGCACAACGCTAAAGCAACTTTGCAAAACATGTCTTCTCCCTCACCCTCATCCCTTGATGATACTGAGCGAAACAATGACCAGGGACATTAACTCCCCCAACGGAGTCAAGACTCACCCAATCCGCCAATACTCTCAGCGCCAAAACAGGCACTGGGTAGTCACCAAGTAGCCCTGGCTCCCTTGTTGCGGGCTGAGATGGTGGAGTTGGTGGCTGGAGTGGAGAGGGACCATGGTGGTACGCTAGCTATGATCGATCAGGGTGAGAGTGGGAGGGGGGACCCTCAGGCTTGGACCCAGACTCTTTGGTACAGAGGGCCCACACACCACTAGTGGGAACCTCGCTGGGACTGTCATCAGGAAATAAATCCCCGGGAGCCCCCGGAATCAACAACAAATCCCTAGCAAGAGATTTTGGCTTTGAAAGACACCGTCTTCATACAGGCAGAACGATTGTGCGAGAGTTCCAAATGATCTCCTTTCGCCGTGTCCAGAACTTCTTCCACAAAGAAAGATTGTGTCAGTAACAACCGAAGTTTACAACCCACTATTCCCATACAATACTTCAATCGAGGACCTACCGATTTACCGGAGACATCAGAGTCCAATCCAACTCACCCATGTACTGACACTACAAACACTCCCCGGAGGGACCATTCACACTCACGGGCAGCTTCTTGAGTCCAGGAGGCAATACATCTCAATCAGAGGACCCCGTGGAGCCGGAGGTCCCTGTCTCCTCCCCAGTAAACCCCAGGATACCAAACCTGGGACCCGAGAAAGTATGGGAAGGCTCCCTTGACCTACTAGGACAAATTGCCTCAGCCTCTGAAACCCTGTCAAATACCATAAAAGTGGTAGAGGCCTCATCCTCTACACCACTAAGGCTAATCAAGAACAACAGAGGAGGAGGCCTGCTCTCGACTTCTAAGTTAACAACGTATTTTCACCTGAAACCTAAATTAACAACATATAAAAACATTCTGGAAACAACAGGTGAATTATCAGATGCTGAAATCCTGGAAGGAGCGGGGGATTTCCTGTCAGACTCGCAGAATAACAGAAAGGGTCTCCCTATTTCCAAAGGTGAGGTTGCATCAGTAAATTCCATACAAGCAAGAAATGGTTTGCGAGACAAAGACCCTGTAGCTGAAATCAGTTTGGGAGATAGATTAGGCTTAAAACCGGTGAATACAAATCCAGCATCTTCTGTGAACCAACACAAACTACAAGTAAGCCAAAATACAAATAGCCAACAAAATTTAAGTAGGGGATTAGACCAAACACCAGTCCCCTCAATCTGTGCGTTACATCACAAGGGAACAACACCCTTAACAACATTGGAAGCCTGGGCCCCGTGGAAGATCAGAGGCTGGACTCCAACCAAGAAGCCCTCGGAGAGCAGTCAAGAAACTTAGAGCAATCGGGGGCCCAAGTTACTAAGCGAATAAGAAACCCATCGTCATCTTCAGAATCTTCCCCAGAAACAGAAGCAAGAAGACGAAACGACAACCCAGAACATAAGTGACTTTCCAGCAGCCCCACAGAACAAAACCTGACTGGCTCACCATAATGTTATCAATAACCATTAGGATGGCTCTTTTTACCAAACTATATGAGTCGCTAAATGACACCTTAAAAGACCACACCACCATGCTGACAATGATTCATACCAAAAATTCTTTTTTTGGAAGGTTTTGTAACTGGTTTGGAACAGCGGAGCAAAAATGAAGTAGCCTCACCTAAACGTGAAATCCAGCAAACAATGCCAACTACTGATTGCATAGACGGTCCTCCACAGGGAAACTCTTTAGAGATAGTCCTGGCTTTCCCCCCAGTGGCTCAGAACCCAGGTGCGGACAAAGAGCGTAGAGACACCCTACAGGTAACACAGGTTTCTCCTCGGGAGGCGTTCTTCCCTGTACCACCCTTGGAAAAAGATCCGCCAGTGGCTAAAGCAGTAAGGGCACCAAATGACGAAGAATCATACGCGTTTGGTGGCGCAAATAAAGAATATGAGATTTTAGATTAAAAAAGGGAACAAAATAATGTCCCCCATCAGACCAGACTGAAACAACATCCTAAACAGCTTTCTCGTTTTCAAACATTGGGACATCAATCCCCGATTTCCCAACCCTTGCTGAAACCTCCAAAAACAACTACTCATGGTGCAGAGGGTGTAGGAGGCTACTCCACAATTTTAGCCACACGTTTAGTAGCGAGGGTTTCGGAAAACAAAGATTGCAACATGGCTGAAGTTTCAAGGAACGAAGACCCACTCAACCTAACGAGATGTGATCTCATGCAATTGTCAGTATATTCAGTGGAAGAAGATGGAACAGCTCAGAGCCCTTGCCCGCTTAGTGAGAATTACACCAATCTAAAGGAAGTCTCATCTCCTACAACTAGGGTAATCATTTTCCCTGAGTCAAACTCCCCTCTGTTTCTAACACTGGAGGAAAGAAGAAAGAAAACAGTACTGCTCCACCACCCAAATTCTGGAAGGAGTGGGAACGACATTCCAGATGAAGAACAAAGCTCGCTTGACAGGACCTATGAGAAAAGGGATATTGCTGGGAAACCTAAGGTAACATTTGCAAAGACCCTGGTTGAAAACCCTCAGTGGCCCAAGCGAGATACCTTAAGGAACTCAGGGGGCAAACCTGACTTTCTGCCTGGAGACCCCACAATCGTCCCCCACAAGGCCGGTTTATTTAACCGTGAGCAAGGGGGGGGCCTATTGACAGGCCTTCAGGCTATCAAACTGACCAAGACATGAGGTCCTCCTCTCAGTCAGTAAAATTGGAAAGAGTGATAGACCAGGATGTTCCTATAATAATGAACAGGAAATGTGTAGTGGACTTATTACGTTGTATTCCAAATCTACATCATGTCTCTTCAACTGATTTGAGGATTCTAGAATTTGTGGATGAAACAAGAAGGGATAGCGTTTATCACCACATCTCCTCACCAGTAGTTAGGAGCATGCTTCTGGAGGCAGCAGAAAGCTTCTTAATGCTGGGATTTGACATCACTGGAGTAACAGAGACCACAGAGGATCACTACAAGACTAAGCCTCACATCATCAGGCAACCTAGGAGGTCTACCATCTCAGTGGAAAGGTTCATCTCTGAGAAGAGCTATCTAGCTAGAGAAGGTCTATCGAGACGACAAGGGGAGAAATCCAAACAACATGATAATGAGATGGATCTGGAGTCGCCACCTAGCCGGCATCTCCTGAAAGGGCCAGTCCATCTTAGGCAAAATCAAAAGTGTAAGGTGGACTCTGCCGTAGAACGAACCAATGTTAACATTACAATCCAGGCGAATGACACTGCGCTCCAAATCGAGAGATATTGGCATCAGGGATTAACACAGCAACCACCCCTGATACTTACTCATGGGCATGGCGATCAAGCACGCTTGTCTCACAAAGAAACTTATAGCAGCCCATGGAGTCCCCCGGCAAACAGAAGTTGGCTTCGCGGAACACAAGAGGTTTCAAGCACCTTATAATAAAGAGCGATGTCAACCTAGTTGACTATGACCTCTTGTGTCTGCAAAAAACATGGTCAGGCAAAAAAACATGGCTGGATGGATTTGAGATATTCCTAAGCCCTGCAGCCAGGGGAGAAACAGGAAGACCATCCTCAGGCCTCTTGATATCAATAGAATCAGGGGGTGGCCTGAAGCACCCTGCCCAGGTCTTTGCAAATCTCTTTGCCCAAGTTACCATAGCAGAATGATCACCAGCAGCCAGTTTGTGTTCCTCCCAGACTCTTTCAAGACTGGCAATTAGAAACATCTACTGGAACCCCACAGCAATTACGCCGGCTGTCTTTTTGAGCTTGGTAGAATCACTACTAGATGATGCATACATTGACCAAGAGGCTTCTGGCATCATCATATGCAGAGACGTAAATGCAACTTGCCTTCCTGGACTGTGTGCTGGGGGAGAAGGTTCCTACAACACCCCCTCAGCGGACAGAGGCAAGTCATGGAACTCGTTAATGACTGACAGAGATATGCGTTGCCTAAATGGTGCAATAGCACAGGACATCCCCCTGCGGCCAACATGGGTTAACGAGGAGAGAAAGACAATCCTTCATTATATCTTCGTCTCTGGCTCATACATACCAGCTGTATTGGCATTTAGACAGTTCGTAGTGACAACGATCTCCTGGAAATGATATGGGAGGAAAAATCCAGGAGTTTAAGGCCATCATGCGCTCAACCAGTTGAGGTCACCAGCTGAGGGGCGAGGCTGAGAATGACCAAAAAGCAATTGTGCACATTACAAACAAGCTATTCGATCCATCTACAGAGAAGTAACCACTGCTCGGGAGCACAATAGTTGACTTTGCTCCCCTGCTGACATGTTTCTCCACCACCAGCCAAGGCCGAAAGAAAAGTCAAGTCCACTCAACCCATGCTTTCGACAGTACGGTTGTAGAACAAAGGAGGCTTTTGAGGCAAAAGCAACGTCAAGCGGTCCGAACACACAAGCCAGAAGATTGGCTTGAAGCAAAATCAGTGGAAAGGTCATATAAAAGATGTCTTTACCAGCAGGATTCTGAGGTAATGCTAAAAGTCGGATGTGGCAGAAGAGAAAGAGACTTTTGGACCTTGATAAACTCGTTGGCAGGAAATCCATCTGCCTCCCAAACAAACAATGTGTCTGAAGATGCTTGGATCATCCATTTCACCAAACTGTATGAAGAAAGAGGAAACTCGATCCTGGTTGCGCCTTTGGAGAAGAAATAACGCTGAGACATTAAATATGACCTTGAAACAATAAGACGAAAAATTCAAAGCTAACAAGCTCTAGAGCCCCAGGACCTGATGGTTTGAGTAACGCCACACTGAAGGAGCACCCAGAAGAATGGGCGATGTTCATTATGCTTTTGCACGACCGCATTTTGGAGATTCTGACAATTCTGGATTTGTGGAGGAAAGTGGTCATAGTCCCGATATTCAAGAAGGGTGAAAGGGAAGACCCTGGAAACTATCGCCTGATGACCCTTCTGGATGTGATTGGCAAGTTCTTTGGCTCCTTCCTTCTTTCCAGTCTATCTTACGGGCTGATACATTAAGGATGCTATGACCATCTCCAAACCAGATTCATAAGAGTGGCCGGTACTGGAGTCAACATCTTGATATTAAGTACCCCGACGGCAAGAGCTTGGGAAACAAACAGTAAGATGTACCTCGGCTTTGTGGGTCTAGTGCAGGCTTTCGACCAAGTAGAAATCGCCTCTGGGATAAATTGGCAAAGACCCCTTTAATGGCCCTTTATGAGAATACATCAATAATATCCAGACTGAACCAGACAGGCCTACTTTCATCCGAAATCCCGACATTCAGAGGCCTGAAGTAGGGGTGTACCCTGGCTCCGGAACTCTTCAACTTTTTTCTGGCAGTCATTGGCAACTCGCTAGTTAAGGCAAGAAGCTTCCCTCCATGTTTTGGAAGGATTCACCTAGCTAGGCTCCTCTATGCTGATGACTTCGGATTGATCAGACACCGGTGGGTCTACAACGGCAGTTAAATCAACTGAGAAGCTATGTTGCAGAGAACAATTTACAGATAAATACAGAGAAAACAAAGATTCTAGAGTTTGGAAAACCCAAGGCCAAGAACCAAACCAACTCCAACAAATGGTACTTTGGCCAAACAAGAATTGAACAGGTGACAACCTTCAAGTACCTAGGAATTTGGATTAATAACAGTCTTGTGGAGTCTCCAATTTCAGCATTCCTACATAGCAAAGCAAAAAACCTAACAGCCCAGGCGTGCAAAATAAACATTAAATATGGCCGTTTCACAATACAACCAGTGATGGATTTCTACCAAAAAAGGTTGTGCCAATCCTTACATATGGTACAGAGGCCGTTATGAAAACTCCAACCAACATTCGGATTTGACTGGAGGGCCTCTTTTTGAAAAAAGTGATGAGAGTGCCCAGCTCTTTACCCATGCGCATCCTGCGAAGAGAACTGGGAATATCTTCCCTCCATGTGACTGTAGAGTGGTAACAACTGGCTCTGTTCAGCAAATGTAGAGACACGGCAACCGTAAAATCTTCAAGATAATAGAGTGAGGAAATGGAGGGACAAAGAAAAACAAAGGGCAGTTCATGTATTGGTTTAATAAAGAGAGGTTGACTGACACCTTGGGCTCTGTGTTATGGATGGCCGTGATGCTAACCTACCGTCCTATAACTGGCGATGAAGATTCGTACGCCCGCACGCCCTCCAACATCAGCTGCAAGAGAATCTGCAGAGGAGTGAGGGGTGGACGGAGTTGTGCGGCACCCAGCGGAGCAGAAGGGCCAGCGTGTGCCAACACCATGAGGGATAGACAGAATAGTGGCACACCCCCTGGTGCAGAAGGCCGGGCATGCAACGGCGCTGAGAAGATGAAAGTGAAAGGAGACATCCGTCAGCACGCGGGAAGAAGGAGGACCTGGAGGAGGCTGGCCAAAACCACAAGGCCCGGCGCGCGACGGCGCTCGGAAGGTGAAAGTAAAAGGAAACACGCCTGCACATGGGAAGAGGGAGGACCTGGAGGAGGCAGGCAGACTTCACATCGCAGCGAATGAAGGTGAGGACAGTGGCTGGAACATAATTAACACTGCGAGGAGGGCGACACGTGCGCACCACAAGGACACTAGCAAGGACAGTTTGACTGGATAAAAGGAAGCAAAAGCCATCAAGAAAAGGGAACACCTGCAACAGTGACCTAACGCTAAGATTTTGCAACCAAAATATTATGCAAATGTGTTAAATCAATGGGGCTTTTCAGCTCAACAAGAATAGTTTCTGTGTAAATGGCGATGACAACTGCTGTACCTTCCAGGACCTTTGAAATTACTTCTGCCTCCTACAAACATATAATGAACTACTCAATACTGGGGCACACCAATTATAATGCTTGGGCTTAGTGCATCTAAATTGGGTATGATGAATGAACCCCATCTTAGACATAGAAAGATAGAAATGTTCCATACACTGAAGGCACTAAAGCAGAGGACCGATTTAACATTGCTTTGTTTAGTGTACCTACATGAATGCTTCGAATTGCGTTCCGTTTTCCTATATAAGGTCGTGTATGTGTAAATGGTGCAGCTTACATTTGGATGCACAAATTGCCTTTGTTATGTGTGCACACTTTGCCCAGATTTAACATTGTCCAAACTCACATTCTACTTTCCCTTTTGCAACCATCTAGTTGCAATTTGAGCAAGATAAGTTTACAATTGTTTGTATTTTGCATTTGTTTCACATTTAAATCTTAAGACTGTGACTCGCTTTCCCTCACTATCTTTCCCTCTGGCCCAACCCACTCTGCCGGACACACATTGAACGCTGTCATCTCAACAGACATCCCACTCTCCAACCCTCTTATGACCCATCTCTCCTGGTCTGACCACTCTCTCCTCTCCTCCCACCTTAATATCCCCTGTCCCCTGATGCCCCTGCCCGCACTGCCAGTCTCCTTCTGTCATTCGACCGATGAAGTGTGTCAGTTGCTGCTTTTGTCTCTTCCTTCATCCCTCTGCCTCCCCCTCTCTTGACTCCCAGTCTGACTCTGCTCTTGCCAACCTCCACCTCTCTATCGCTAACACCCTGGACATCCCTGTCATGAAGGTCCACATGAAGCCTGCCTCAAAATGCAACTCTTGGTAGGACACCGATCTGGCAGCTTTGAAATGCAAGTGCAAAACTGCTGAGTGGAAGTGGTAGGCATCTAGCTCATCCTCGGACAAACTGGCCTGCTGCCTACTCCAAGGGCAATATTGTCTCGCCATCTGCTCCAAGGAGAGGGCTCATGTCTAAGCCTGCATCTCTGGAGCCACCAATAACATGGCTGAACTCTTTCAAATCTGCAAGGAACTTGCCAATCCTACTGCAGTCTCCTCCTTTCCTCCCCCCTCCCAATCCCTCTGCACTGCACTGGCCATCCACTTCTCCTCCAAAACTGAGGACATCCTATCTTCTCTGTCATCTGCTTCCCTCCCAGACCCCCCCTTTCGCTTGCCTCCCTTGGCCTCCCTGCCCCCCATACTCTCTCCCTCCTCTCCCATTGCACCAGATGATATTACTAGAGTTGCCCTCTCTATGAAAGTCTTCTTATGAACAGATGTTCCTCTGCTCCTCCAAAACCATCAAGGACAACATCTCCTCTCTCACCCCAGCCTTGGCTGATCTTTGCAACCCCTCCTTTGCCACTGGCTCCTTCCCACAACCCCTTAAGCACTCTCGTATGCACCCTTTTCTAAAAAAGATGTCTGCTGACCCCTCTTGCCTTGCTAATTATCGCCCTATCACTATCACCCCTTTTTCTGGGCAAACTCATGGAGAAGCTGGTCATCCCCCAGCTGACCCTCCACACAGAATTATTTGGCTGCCTCCATTACCACCAGTCTGATTTTAGGGCATCCAGCGGCACGGAAACGGCTTGCCTTAACACGCGTGACAACCTGCTCTCTAACATGGACTCAAACTCATCCTCTGTTCTGATCCTCCTCGATCTTTCTTCTGCCTTTGACACAGTCAACCACTCCATCCTCATAAACTGTCTCCATGACTCCCTTGGCATCACAGACCGGGCGCTGGAGTGGCTAACCTCTTTCCTTTCAAACAGACGCTCCTAAGTACAAATTAGTCCTTTTCTCTCCTCCACCTCACTCTCTACCTTTGGCGTCCATCCGGCCCCTATCCTATTGCATGGTTCTTCAACATCTACCTGGTCCCGCTGGCCCAATTGATCTCCACCTTTGCCCCTCATTTCCAGTGTTATGCAGACGACACACAGCTCTTTCTCAAGCTGCCATCCTCTTCCGCCTGCTCCCCCTCTCTCATACCAGACTGCATGACTGCCACCCAGGCTTGGTGCTCTGCCAATGATGTCTGCCTTGATGCCAGTAATACGGAGATCCTTCTCATTGGGACACCTGCTCCTTACTCCCCCCCACTCTCTGGCCAGCTTCCTTGGGTCCCCCCCTTCACCCACATGTGAGGCTAAAAACCTGTGCATCATCTTTGACTCCTCTCTTTCTCCCCACATATCAAGGACCTTACCAAGAAGTCCAATTTTCAGCTCCATCTCCTCAGGCACATTCTACCTTTCCTCACCTTCCCCCAGAAGCTCAACCTCTCCAGAGCTCTGCTTCTTTCTGGGCTGGACTACTGCAGCAGCCTCTTCCTTAGACTGCCTCTTTCCTCCCTTCGCCCCTCCAACTATCCCTGAATAGGACTGCAAGACGTTTCCTTGGTCTCAAGCCCTGGGACTGCATCTCTTCCACCCTAAACTCTCTCCACTGGCTCGCGGTGACCGCAAGGATCAAATTCAAGACCCTATGCACCATCCATGAGGCTGTCTGGGGCCTGGGACCTCCCTAAATACTTCCCTGCAAGAGTCCTTCAGTCCTCTGGCTCCAACTCTGCAAGTCAAACACTTTTCTAAGCAGAGTAGAAGGTAGATGCCTCTCCTCGGCTGCTCCTCCCTCTGGAACAGCCTCCCTACCCCCTCAGACTTGAGCCGGCTCTTCTTAAGCTCCAGGAAACGTCTCAAGACTTTCCTTTTTCCCTCTTCCCCTTCCTTGCTAAATGTTCCCTCCGCTGCTGTGGATGGGGTTTGCTCCCTTCTGAGTCATACAGGGGTCCCCCCATCATCCCCTGCCAGCACTTGCCCTCAGGCTCCATCCCCCAGACTAGCACCAACCCTATCCACCATACTCACCCTCCCTTCCCCTCTCATTTCCTCTGGCACTTGCCATCTTGCCTCCCCAGCACTTGCTCCCCTCCCTTTGGGCAACCTACTCCTGCACTTTTCACTCTCCCCCCCGCACCTCCTGCACTTATCACCTTTGTCTTGGACTTGCACGCTAGGATTGTTGCAAGGCCAATATAACCTTTTTTTGCTTTGGTTTTTCCTATACTCCCCCCCCTCAATTTGTCTTGTGCGCCTGGAAACACTTGTATATAGGTGCCATACAAATGTCCAATAAATAAATAAATTAAGAGGCCAAACTTATTATTCGCATTGAAAGAAAGCTACTTCTGCTGCTCTCATCCTGCCTCTATCTCCCACTGTAGTGAGGAGGCAGAGCCTTTATTTTCGTGCCATGATGCCATGTGACACAGCCCATGCATACATGTATGCACAGCCTCATGGCTCAGGATGGGTTTGCGAGCGACAAAGGATATGGTGGCTTTTAAACATCCCATTCACTGTTCTAATGAAAAGAGCTGCATTATCACATTCCCTTCCTCGCTGACCAGTGTTGGCAAAGGTCTGGATTTAGTGCTTGAGGTCATGGTCTTCCAGATAGTATTCTATCATTAAACAATATGTCAGGTGCTGTCTCTTTTGTTGAATCCAAGATGTAATTAATGCTGGAGCTGCAGAAGAATAATTAATGGCTTGTTAAAGCGCTGTACACACATATTTACATACAATTATCACCCAACAGATGTTGGTACTCTGTTATCAAGCTCGGAAGGATGAAAGGCTGAGTTGGCCTTGGCAGAATTTGAACCTGTGATCTGCTGATCACAGTAGCAAGTTCTCACCCTATGGAGCTACCTTGATTCTTGGTATGGCTCAAAGGGGGTGTTTTATGGTACTTGCATAGTGTCATTGTTGGGTTTCTCTTATCACTGTCCATACTACTTTCCATGTGTGCTCGCTACATTTCCTTGGAAGTGCTGAGCTGAAGTTCCTGAGTCCACTGAGTCTTCAGCAATAACCATTGGTCCCTTCATGTGGGCCTCACTTGGTAGTTCTTGTTTTGCTGCAGCCCTCACTTGCCTGAGTGAATGGTGGTTTCATGGCATCCTGTTTGGAAGTGATCTGGGCATTGTTTCTTTTACCCTGACTGCTTCAGGTGCCTCATCTCATCCATGGAATTGCTGGTAATCCAGGAGTTTATACTTGTGGTCCTGGCTCTTTCTTGCGAGCTATCCATAAGGTCTTGCTCAGGGTTCTCATAAACTGTTTGCCACTCTGATTTTCTTGGGGCCAGGACATAATGATCCAATATTGCTTGACACCAAGCCTTTCCAAATGCATCTCCCATTATTTTCTATGGAATGGTGGTGTATGCACCTACTGTACCAACCTTTTTTTAAGGTCATCCTCATCTTTCTTGATTGCAGATTGGATATGGACGTTCTGCATCACTGGTAGCCGTGTACATATTACAGTACAGATATGAATTTCCTTGATCATTTGGTCTACTCTTGAGAATCCTTCCTGTGAAACTTTGGTCTTGACTATACCTTATCCTCAAGTGATACAAAGTATTGTGTCTCTGAGCAGCACATATCCCTTCAAACAGAAGGGCTCTTCACAAATGGCGGTCATGGCTTGACTTTCGGTATATGATCATGTAGCTTATGAAGCAAGGTCTTTCATTGTCCTTATTCTATTTTGCTCATGATAATTTGAATAACCTTTTCTGTCCTCCTGTTGACAGCCAAGGATCATGAGATGGGAATTACACCAGGCTGTCGGCACCTGAATGATACACCAGTTTAAAACTGTATCCTTTTCGCTAAAGCATCAGTTTTTCAAGTCTTGCTGATAGTCATGGCATCATCAAGAAAGGTAGTAACAAGTGGCTCTTGGTCCATGATGGCTTTGGAGGGATCTATACGATTTGGCCGTGGCAGAATTCTTCGTGGCCAAATTGACCGTGGTCAATTCTGCTGTAAAGACAATTTTGCCAATGCCAAATCCGGCAAAACTTTAACCCCCACAGCCACCAATACATCCCCCTACCAATCCCGTACTTAACTTTTTGAAGTCTGCTTTTCTTCTGACTCTGCAGCATCAGTTCCGTCCCTCCTATGTGGGGCAGAACTGACGCCGCAGGGTCCGCTTTCTTCTTTTTTACTTTTTTTCCCGTCCCCCGCCTCCAAATCTCTGGAAGCGGGGACACCCTTGCTACCCCCAAAGGCCATCACTACCAAACATGGGGGGCAGGGAACACCCCTGCAACTCCTGCTTCCCATGTTTGGTAGTGATTACCCAATTTGATCATATTGAATCGATCGAATGGTACTGGCCGAATTCGGCCATATCTACCATACAATCAATTAGAAATTATCAGATTGGGTAATACCCTCTGAAGTGCTAACCAAGGGTTACAGTTGATAGTGCATGATCTTGTGGTGCACTGTGATGGCTTCCCTTTCAGACTGAGAATATCACAGCTCCTTGGATGTGAGTGGATAGCTGATATATCTCATTACAAGTCTGACGTTGTCTGAGTCAGCAGAGACCGTGCCTAGGTGACAGATACTGGAATAAACCGTGATATGATCACCCTTAAATTCAAAAGCATGCTCTATTGTTGTTAGACATCAGTGCATATTTGTTGTTATGTAAATTCTTTTGATGATGGTAAGATAATTCCCACTTTGAGTTAGACTTGGTGATATTGTGTAGTTTTTTGTTAGCGTGGTAAACTGTGGTATGAATCAAAGTACTTGAGCATGGCTAGGAACTTCTACACTTCCTGCATTGATTGCAAAGGAGGAGCCACCTAGATGTGTTTCACCTTCTTGGATTCCGCCTTAATGTTCTCACAGCTGAACACCAAGCAATGGACTCCAGTCAGTCTCTATGGTTGGTCCGCCACTGAATCAACACCCTCAATCTTGGCAGGTGTTGAGCTTCTATCTGGGAGTACACCAAGACATGGTTGCTCAAATTGATTACTTCTGCTAACCTGACAAGGGCTCTACAAACTTATCCTGTAGTATGCATGCATCAGATGAAATGGCAAAGTTTAGTTGGTGGTGTCTTTGACAGCCATTGTCCATGGAGAACATTGTGATTGAGAGGGATTTAAATCTCAGTTTTAGCTGAGGATAGCTTAGCTTCAGCACCAACTACTGTGAGGTTGCTAATCCGTTTTTCGGAGGGGTATGATATCTCTCTCAACCATTCTTGCACTCACTCAATCTTCTCTCTCTCTCTCTCTCTCTGTCTCCTTCTCTCTCTTTCTCGTCGTTCTCTCTCTGTGCAGGTGGCTTGGTTTGTCCATGCAAATACAGCTCTGACCCAGATTGGATGCCCTTCTTTGTGATTCACACAATTGGGTACTCCCTGTTTTTTGGTATGGGGGGGTTAGGGGGGGGGGTCAACACTGTCAAATGGGAGACTTATGTGGCAAAAAAAGGAGGGGGGACAGGTCGACTACTTCTTTCTTTAGTCCCTGAGACCCAACAGATCAGAAAATGCCAATCTGGTTCAATCAAAGAGTTTTACAACCACTGTTTGTATAGCATACTCATTTATTTTAATACGTATTTAACCAAAGCAAAACAAAAAAAGGCCTCCAATACGAAGTCCTATATATTCATCTAAAAAGACTTATTTAAACCTGTGCGAAAACACTTTTCCATCAATTCTTTAGATTCTTGTTAGTGGCCCTTGCAGCTGAACAGCATGTCAGTTCTGAGTTTGGCTACAAAATCCCTGTTAAATGCCCGGTTCCCCTTGTGTTCGAGGCTGTGGCTGTGCTTACTGCTGCTGAAGGTAAAATGCTTGGCCGTGAAGTGGTGATCCAGGGTTGGTAGATTCAGTGCTTGGGACTTCTGCTGATGGGGCACCTTTACAGGCATTCCAGCGTGGGCGAAGGCCAACATCCATACACCGTTCTTGGGTTTGTTGGAGGCCCTTTCCGTGGCATAGATGCAGGAGCCCTCTACATCGTTAGATGACTCTTGCTCACTGGGACTCTACGCACTGTAATTGCAGAATCAGACTGCTCTCTGCATCAAATGTCTGACTGACCAGACTTTGGTGAAGTAGTTGAATTTTCTTCATCCCATGCATATTTTGCTATGTGAAGAGTATTCTGTCCACACGTGAGATGCAGCCACACAATGACTGCCTGACATAGTTGTTCATGCTGGGAGCTTGTTACTATAGTTGTACATTCTCTGTGTTGAATTGTTACCCTGGGGATGCCGCTTGTCAATGACCGGTGTGTCTTTGTGGAAAAACATGCCTGGGAATTATTCTGTGGCTGTCAGATGGGTGTCCATCAGCCATTACAGAGGACAGCTGATTGACAGACATTGGGTTAGTAAGCACTTCATTAATGACGCTCAAGACACAGCCACGGTCAGCTGTTGTTGCGGTAAAGGTTCCCAGAACATGCATGAGTGATTTCAGTTTTTTAGGCGTCAGACAACCTTTCGTTTGTTTGTGCTCCCTGAAAGCGGCAATGCATAGGCTGGCATTAGATATTGCAACTTGTAATAATTGTTAACAATTGTTATTCATTGTTGTAATTCAGCATCGCCATGCAGAATACCCATTGGTACTGCCCAATTATCTGGTTGTAGCAGTTTCATTTTGAACAAAAGAATCAGGGATAAGAGAAATATAACATGAAAAGATTCTTTATCCTAATTGCAATATACACCAACATTTGTAAAAGTCTCAGAAATACAAACATATCTAATTGTATTAAAATGAATAACATTAAAATGATTAACTCATAAATCCTAAACAGATTTTCTAAACATTATTCCACTATTTGCTTTGGACATGTGTCAAAACCTCCTGCTCATATATTTAAATGAATCAGTCAGTATTACAAGCATCTATATCTTCAACAAAACAAATTGACATATTCCAATGTATTGTGTATAAATACTGTGCAGTTAATTCAACAATCATTACCACATTGCATTCCGATTCTTTTCTACAGTTAATTGTATTGATACCACTTTCACGTGTGCCCACCTATCCCACTGTTTCATATAGTTTATTTTAAGTTGATATATGCATATAACCTCTTTTGGTGAATCTCCCACTGCTAACTCCTTCGTATGCCATATACTCAGCATTGTTGGAATTCTTGCAAGCATACCTGTAACTTTCCTAAAATGTCTTCTGGTGCAGTGCCAAGCAAATCAACTAAGTGCAAGAAAAAAGTCAATGGTTCAGTCTGTCCTTCAGTTCTTGCTCTTACATAAATAATGCGCATTGTCAGTGTACTGAATGTGGCTGATTCATCGATCAGTACACACACTATAGATTCATTCTGCCAGATATGGTGTTAGTGGCTGTCTGTGTAATGCTGTCTTGCTGTGACCCTGTGATGTCACATGGAATGTTACTGTGTGGATGGTGGAGTGTTTATCTGAAGGTTCCATACTGAGGCAGTTAGAGCTCCCCTGCCTGGGTGATGGGGCCAGTGCTGATATAGTCCATACTCTCATGTATTTATCCTTCATGTAACTGTGTCCTTAAGTTCCTGCAATAAACCTAAGAAGTAACACAAGAAAGTCTGGAAGTCACTTCATAACAATGGCGACGAGGAGTCTTTAAAGAAGAATCTGCGCACAAGAAGAAGCTGAAGTTTGAAGGAGCCTGCTGCGGGGGGTGCAGGAGAGAGGAGGACAAAGCAGAGATCAGCATTGCCCCCACATTACAAGTAAGACCCATCACCCAGGGCTAAAGGGGGGGGAGGAGGAAGAAAGCCCCATATCCTGAGGGATCAGCTGTCCACTAGCCAGAGGGAGAGGTGGATCAAGAGGGACTGGAGAAAGAAGAAGGGCCATTGAAGGAAGCTCTGGTGGAGCTGGGCTCTTAAGGGTCCCTTGAAGTGAGAAGCCGGTTGGAGAAGGAAGTCATAAGGCGGTTGGAGAAGATGGGGACTGCCATTTCACACGCTGCTCCTTAATTGAAGGGAAACTCCATGGGCTAACGAATACTGCAGTATAAAGGGAACTTTGCCAGTCATGTGGGGAACATGCCACTGTCATTCCATTTGCTTAAGTTTCCTAAATGAAAGAATCACAACAGACTTAATATAAGGAAGAGTGACATGTGGAAATGGAAGTTGTCTAAGAGGAGAAATGGCAGTGTGTTTACGTGGGGTAAATGCTCCTTTCAAGTGCGAGATGTCCCATGGCTGTGTCTCGCACAAAGGGGATAGTCGAGAAGTAAGGGCTCCTCACCGTGTGTATGGATGGCAGTTGGGACCACGGAGCTCTGTTAAGTGATCTGCCTGTTGAAGTAGTGATGACGTCACAGCTGGCTCAAAGGAGTTGGCGATGCTGTGGAACACCATCTGAATTCGTGAGAACAAAGGTGTCGTCAGAAGGTGCGCAGTCGCCAGCAGTCCGACGCTCAGATCCTCAGAATGGGTATGAGCGGTTGAGCTGTGAGTAAAGGACCTGTTCAGAAATGGATGGCGTGACGTGTCACGTGGCAGCGTTCAGTATGGATCGTAATCAATCAGTTCCGTGTGTATGGAAGACGCACAGGATTTCGTGGCGATTAATGGAGGCGATCAGAGTCAGTGTTTTCCGCGTGGGGGAGGACTCGCAGCATCGCAGGTGCGCGGCGTGGCGGCGGGTCTTGCTGTCGTATGGAGTGGACTAGCAGTATCTGGAGAAGGATCGGATGAACTTGTTGCGCACAACAGATCAAGCCGTTCTCTCTCTCCGGGGCGTCTGGTAGCAACCAACGGATGTGGTAGGATGACAAGTCTACTGTATTAAAAAAGTGTCTCTCCCAGCAAACTGTTTCTACGCGCAACAATGAATGGTTTGCATATGCAGCGAGGAAAACATGGCGAGTGATAAGATTGAAGCGTTGAAGATATGGAACTGGTTCTGAGTACCGTATAAGTAGAAATGTATCCTTTGAACAAATTCATTTAGATGTCATAGTGAAATGTGGTTTAGTATCGAACCTGCATGAGTTGTAGCTTTTATTTTTAGTGAATGCTGTGCCATATGGTGTGAGATAGTAGTTACAATTGGAGGATTTGCAGGTTAAGGGTGTTCAACCATGGACTCCTAGGAAGTTTATGCTATTTTAACATGCAGTTTGAAGTGCGCCGTGTTAAAACCTAAGTGTGTAGTGATTGATGTGTGCTGGCAGTGCTAACGAAAGAATGAGCTAGCATAACATTTTGAGGATTTTCAGGCATGTTAGTCGCTCTATAGCAACATGGACTTTTAGGTTAATGTGGTCATATTAAGGGTCATAAATTTGGCCATGGACTTGTAGGGAAAAGATGTTGAAACTTATGTTTGTTCTACATTGAGTTGCATTTTTCATATCTACAGTCACAACAATGCATTTAATACCTGTGTAATGCAAAGTGTTTTTGTGCCTGATTTAAGGTTGACTGTGTAAAGGATGCACAAAGAAGGGCATGAAGGTAATATGAGGCAGGTTGTCACCCAGAGGTAGCGCCTTTGGTGTGAGTGACGTTGTGGGAATAATGAGAGGTAGCGCCTCTGTTGTGTCTGTGTCACGATTGGTATTAACATGAGGTAGCGCCTCTGGTCTGAGTGACATTGTAGTAGTGCCTAGAGGTAGCGCCTCTGGTATATGGGTCACGAGTGAGAGAGGTTGCGCCTCTGGTGAGTGTGGCTCAAAAAGGGTATTTGAGGGAGGTAGCGCCTCCGGGTAAATGTGGCAAAACAAGTACTGAAGTGAGGTAGCACCTCTGTTGAGTTGTCAACAGGGTGTTTGATGGAGGTAGCGCCTCCGGTTCGTATGCGAAGAATTGTATTGAAGAGAGGTAGCGCCTCTGGTGAGCATGGACCCTAGTGTACGCAAGGGAGGTAGCGCCTCCAGCGTGTGGAACATTCTGTTGTGCGAGAGGTAACGCCTCTGCCATTTTGGGTTGGGGCTGGTAACATTGTAGATTAGTGTCGCGTTGGATTGTTACCTACGTAACACAGTGGATTAGTGTCGCGTTGGATGGTTACCTACGTAACATAGTAGATTAGTGTCGCGTTGGATTGTTACCAGAAATAATTAAAGGAGGTAGCGCCTTCGTTGTTTTTGATATTTTTCCTATATTTTGCTGTGCCAAAGACTGCGTTTTCTCCAGACAGTCTGTTTGGCATAGTACTCTTTTAATGCTGTCTTGGGTCATCAGTGGTCAAATGCATAGTACGCGGATGTGATCTGTGGTATTTGTTCGTTTCGACTAATCTGGTTACACCTGATAGGCTGCATCTAATTTGGAACTCTTTATTGTTTTGCCTCTGTGTGTGGGTGTGTTTGGTAAGGCAAGGAGATGTGTTGTGTAATGACCTTCTGTGTGTATGTCCGGTAAGGAAAGGAGATGTGTTGTGTAGTGACTTTCTGTGTGTGTGTGTCTGGTAAGGAAAGGAGATGTGTTATGTAGTGGCTGTCTGTGTAATGCTGTCTTGCTGTGACCCTGTGATGTCACATGGAATGTTACTGTGTGGATGGTGGAGTGTTTATCTGAAGGTTCCATACTGAGGCAGTTAGAGCTCCCCTGCCTGGGTGATGGGGCCAGTGCTGATATAGTCCATACTCTCATGTATTTATCCTTCATGTAACTGTGTCCTTAAGTTCCTGCAATAAACCTAAGAAGTAACACAAGAAAGTCTGGAAGTCACTTCATAACAGGATCAATCTTGCTATCATCGTTGCAGCAATGCGCCCAATGACTTCAGTGCATCATTGATGAATAAGAATGAAGAACTCTTCCCAAGTCGGCACCATTCAAGGTTTGCAGATCGGTACCCAATAACAGATCAGTAAATGGACCTTCATGTTTGCCTATAAAATAGGGTGTTCTGAAAATGCAAAAAGTGCCTTCCCAACTTTCAGGTGACAAGCAGTGTTTTTATGTTGAAATATATTTTCCCAATGAGCAGCAGCTGCTTGTTTTTTTAAAGCTGTCGGAGTTCATCAAACAATATCTCCTTTCCTATCTGTCTCTGTGTTAGGCAAAGTATGAGTGCAGTACCCTCTGGGAACACTACAAGCAACTATGACTACAGGTATAGGCAACCCAACCTTTAGTATAAGCTTGTACTACACAGTTTTGATAGCGTGTTGAGCAGCCAGGCTTATGTCAAGAGGGGAAATGTGAGCTGTAGAGGAGTTACACAAAGATTCACAGTTACAGGTATTCAAATAAACTCTCACACTCAAGGTTTCTTGCAATTTATTTATCAGTCAGTTATAAAGCCTTCTTCAGAAGGGAGCAATAGAATAGTAACACACAAATATCATTCAATACTGTACACTCTGAGTTTCTGAATCAGACAAGACACTTTTGGGATGACCCACAGACACAACCTACACCCACTTCAGTAACAAGAGTGCTGGGGACATTAATATCTTACTGTTGGCATTCAGAACACTTGGTAAAAAGTTTGGTAAAAGGCAAAAGTTATTAGAACACAAGAAATTCCAAATAGTCATAAGCAGGGCAAATACTTTTAGAGTCCACTAGAAGAGTAATTCAATTCAATAGGCTAAGCCAAACTCAATCGGCAAAAGTATTGGATAGGATAAAGCACTTCTTGTAAGTAATGGAAAAGTCTTTGCACAAGTTCGTTGGAGTCTTTGAAGAAAAGAAGAATCAATTGTAGGACCACAAGCTGATTAGACTTGTGAGTTGTGGAAGTTACAAGCACTTCTACAGTAAGAGGCAAGTTATCTTAGACTTGTTTTACAGTACCTTGGTAAAGAAGAAAAGATGGCAGCTGAAGACTTCTGTTCCTGTGCAGCTCTGCAGGTCTCACTGTTCCTGGGCCTCAGTTGTGAGGACAAGAGGGGGGACGTCGGGGGGCACTGTCAAAACTGGCAACCGGCAAACTTTACTTTCAGTGGCTGTTTCGCGCTTCAGCTCCTTCCGGTACAGCAAATAGCAATAAGAGCTATTCCTGGCTGCCAAGGTGGACTTTCTTCACTTCTGAGGTCCTGCACTCGACTGAGAGGGGTCAGCCTTGGTCACTCCTGCATCTTGGGAGTCTGGAGGATCTTCCAAAAGCTTTAGCCAGCTTACAAGCAACGCACACAATCTGGTGTCCCTCTCCCAGGCTCTACAGTTTCCTGCAGCAATTCTGAGGAAATTCAACCAGCTCCGAGATGGGTGTCCATGTGGCTTACTGGGGAGTTGATTGGTCCCACCAACTCAAAGGGAGAAGTCATCCTTGCAGGACTTCTCTGTCAATGCAAACTTGGCAAGTAGTCACCGCAGCAGGGCTTCACTGGGAAAACCAACGGTCCAGGAGTTGCCGCAGGCGTTCTCTTCAAGCTCTTCTTCGGTTCCTTCTTCCGGTGGTCGACTCTGCCTTCCAAGCCAAAAGACTCGCCTTTTATTCAGTTCTCTCATTCATTCCAGCCTATCTGTCACTCACCCAGCAGGGTGGCTGTCCTTGCCGGACAGTCAGCCAGCCAATCACCACAGAGTCCATTCAGGTCTCCTAGGAGACTAAGCACAGGGAGTTTCGGGCACATCCCTCACTTCCTGCCTACCCCAGACACACTGGAGCCAGAGGCAGGTTTCACTCCTGAAGCCCGCCAAATGCGAATGAACAGAGACCAAACCTGATTTGGCGCGCAGAGAAAAACTCGAGAAGGACCCTTCCACAAAGAAAGGGCGAAAAAAGAAGACCGGTGACCATTTTAACAAAGGAGGCCCAGCACCATTTTGAAAAACATGGCTCCCGTGATTTAACGTTACTGGAGCTGTGAACAGTTTGCGGTCATGCTAAATCATGGTAGTTCATACAAAAACCACTGCCACCAGCCATGTTGAGAGGAAAGGGTAACATATACATGCTACAAGAGTAACTAGATGCAGGGGGTACTAAGTAACCCCTCCAGCACTCTATTGTAAGATAGGGTATGCTGGGTCTAGAATTTTACAGGATTAAATGAAGTCAATTTCACTCCACGGCTTTGGGAAACAGTAGTTGATCCCAGAGAAGGTATTTAAATGTTGGGAAATCTGGAAGACTTCCTTGCGGCACTGCACTGAATGTGCTTTGTGACACAATTGTAAAAGATGATGCCTATTGTGTTGGTTAGACTCCAGAACCAAACAGAAAGAAACACAGAAAACACATTGAATTGAAAAGTTCAAAGTCCCAAAATTTTGCAAAAGAGCTGGAGGGCTCTAAGGTGGCAGGTTTTAGCACATTTCTGAGAATTCTCCCTAACACTCTGGCCGGCCTCTCTTGACCCTCTTCCTGCTCCCTCCTGTGAGGCTAAAAACCTCGGGGTCATTTTCGACTCCACACTCTCCTTCTCTCCTCACATCTCTGACGTCTCTAAGAAGTCACACTACCAGCTGCACCTCCTCAGAGGTATTCTTCCTTTCCTCTCCTTCCCCCAGAAGCTCACTGTCTCCAGAGCTCTGGTTCTGTCTAGGCTGGACTACTGCAACAACCTCTTTGTAAATCTACCTGCCTCTACTCTCCAACCTCTACAACTCATCTGAGTTTATGAGATATCTGTCTGGCAAACATTTGCATGAAAAAATAGGTATAGAATTATAAAATGCTTTTCCATTTGAAATGTTAAGAAAGCACATTTGTAAATTGTTCTTTAAACTAAAAAGATCAGTGTAGAATAACAGACATGTATAAAGTCTACTCACAATGAAGGACACAGATCGTGTTTGTGCCCTCACGCCCCCCAGTGTCTCTTGTCCTTACCTCTGCGATCTTTCGAGTGGATTAGCAATGATATGGAAAGGCCACAACACGTCTGCCTCAGACTGGTTCCTCCTGTCGTAGAGAATAGTCCTGCCTTCTCGGGTGTGGCTGTGCTTTAATAGGGGGTAGCCTGGTTATTTGGCATGATTCTTCATGTTTTATTGATAATGCCTTAATTACGCCATTGCGCTGCATTTGCCCCATCTTTCTCCCTGAGGCGCCAAACTCCCTTCATAAATGTTTGAATAAATGTAAAAACCTATTTGGTTGCAGACATTGTTGGGGGCTCTTGGAGCGCCTTTGCCTGCCAGTTCTGCCGGAGGATGTGTAACTGACAATGGCTTTTTCAGCCTTAAAAGCTGCATTTTCTTTTATGAGGGATTACAACCCTACGCGGGATGATGTTTCTCCTGGGGGAGAACTGAGGTCTGAAGAGGAAGATGTGAAGAAGGGTGAGAGTTCACTTCCCATTTCACTCATACCTCTTTGTGGACCTATACAGACTGATCCTGCATTGAGCACCTGGTTGCCCTAGGGTTACTATAGAAAATATCCGGAATGAGAGCATCCCCTCAAAGGGGAGAAGGGTTTTCCATCAAGCTGTTTTTCTTCAGTCTTAACTATTCAAAAAAGTGGTTTGTTTTACATTAGTACCCAGCAAGGGGGTTGGGGGGCAGTCTCCCAGCCAATAAGGAGGCTTGGAACTCGGTAATTACCAGATGGTAATCCCGCCGCCCTTAGCCTCCTCAGGGCTGGAGGCTACCATCTTCCCTGCTGGGGAACAAAGTATGTGCTCCCCTCCCTTCTACTCCCCCATCAGCAGATTTCCCTCCCTCCACCCCCACTTACCTTCTTTTGGATCCTTTTTGGGAGGGGACGTGCTGGGAACACTTGTCCCCAGCACATCCACTCCCGATCTGCGACACGTCGCCATGGAAAGGAAGAAGGGACTGCGTGTAGTCTCTTCTCTAGTTTTCATGGCAGCCATTTTTTTGTTAACTTTTTTTCCTATTTTTTTAATGGGAACTATGGAAAGTGAGAACGGAGTTTGTTTCCCTTTCCTTGGCGGGCAATTTATTTTTCATTTGCAAAACGTGCTGGATTTCCTTGATGACCTGTAGGAGCGCAGTAAAGGAGGGCTCGGATGGCAGGAGCGATTAGTGCTTGGATGGGTTGGGAAACACGTCTGACGATGATGAATTTTCATAAATATTCAAATATACTACCAGCTCAGGGGGTAGCATGTCTGGCTTAAGCAAGACAATGCATAGCTCAAACCCCAGAATTCATCCCATGCACAATGCACCTGCAGCATCCATGGAAAGTCAGTACTCAAAATCAACAAACTTGCCCTCTGACCATCGTCTAAGAATTGTGTGCCAGAGAGTGAAAAGTAAGAGAACAATGTCTCTCTTTTTTTTTAAAGCAGTGGACCATCATACCTTACAGTTTTCACCCACTTCAAACTCTGTTGATTACCATCTACATATAGGTGCTGTTGAGTAGCTAGGAAGTATAGGGTGTTTCTTTTAGGCATTGCTCTGGCCAACCATCCAGACAAGTGTGTTTCAGCTTGACATGCAGTTATAGAAGAGGAAAGACTTTATTTAATCAGGCTTCATCCCTATCCAAAAAGGGAGTCCAACTTGAACTGCTACATCCCTTCTGCATGAGACCACAAGCAACCCTAGACACGTTTCAGGCTCATTGACTAACATCAGTGAGGTGTATCTTGGGTCTGTAGGCACAGCAAGCTTGTGACCAAAGTCTGGGCATACCCATTACTCTCCGGGTGACTTGCGCAAAACAGTAAGTTGATGGCTGGAAGGTTTTTAACAAATCATAACCTTTGTCATCACTCTGGGCAGTCATCTAAACTACTGTTTTTCAGTTTGCCATGACATTACAGAAGGGGAGAAGCAGTACGTATTTTGTACTCTTTTATTCATAGCGCGCTTATGCCTAAGCTCTGTAAAATATATAACAGTACACTAGTTATGATACTATGTATGAACAAAGGGGAACGTTTTAGCAGAAAAACAGAGCAAGAAAGATTTCAGTCATGAGCAGAATAAAGGACGAGATGTAGAAGAACGAATGAGCGGAGTAAGGGAATTACAGTAATTTGGCACAAGAAGTACAAAGGAGCAAAAGCAGGATTAAGCACTGGGTGGCTATGCATGGCTAAGAGGAAGAAAGCTTGAGAACGCAAGAGGAAGAAAGCTTGAGAACGCAGAAGACAAGGAGGAAAGTAGAAAGAAAAGAGTACAGTTAAGTAACGAGGGAAAGTCCATAGAAACACTTGAAAACGATACAAAGAAAATGGAAGAGGAGATGAAATGCAAAGGAAAGCCAAGAGAGAGAAAGAGCGGAAGAAGAAATAGAGGACTGTGAAGGGAGGGAAAACAAGATGAAAATTGAGAAATGATAGATGAAACAAAGGGGGCAAGCTGGTAGGGAGGAAGGACAGTAAGCAGGAAGGAGCAAAAAAAGAGTTGAGAAAAAACGAATGCATTGATAAGAGTCAGTAGAAGAGAAAGAAAGTAGATGGCACATTTTGCGAATATTGAAAAGTTATAAGCAACAACTGCGAGAGCAATATGGGGAGAGAATGCTAGAGAAGAATCAAAAAGTATTCCAAGATTGTGAGCTCTGTCAGAGAAAGGCAGAAGAACAGGAGGGAACGAGAGGGAGCAAAGAAGGGAGAGGGGGGGGAACGGAAGAGGATATGAAAAAGAGAACTTCAGTTTTGGAAGGATTTACGTGAAGGAAATGAGAATTCATCCACTGTTGGATGTCAAGTAGACCAGCAGAAAGAGTGGAGTCGAGAGTGTCAGAAACGTTAGGGAAAGCCACAAAGATTTATGAGTCATCAGCATAGAAATGAAAGGAAAATCCAAATGTATTGATAGTAACCGAGAGGGGAGAAGAACAGAGGAAGAAGAGGAGAGGGCCAATGACAGATACTTGGGGAGAACCAACGCACAATGGGAAAGGAGAGCATCGAGAGCCAGCCCATGAAATGGAAAAAGTACAATCTAAAAGATAAGACGAAACACAAGAAAGGATTGTGAATAATGTATACAGGGTCAACAAACAACGTTATTAATAGCTCCTACCTTGCATCAGAGATCATGATACATATTTATGGATCTACATGAAGACGGTAGGTCTATAGGAAGCATTTTTATCACTGATTGTGAATGGTTTTGCAGTGTTAGGTATCATGCGCTTCAAAATAGTATACGTGATGGAGCGACAGGATTCTATGAAACTAACACAACCTTGCTGATATGTATGCAATTTTTCATAAACTAAAGGAGATTATATCTGTCCAGCTCTGTGGCTTTGCTAAATGTCTGGATTAGCTTTTGAAGATTACCTCCTCAGTGATTGTGTTTTGCATTGGTTCTCTCTAACAATCTAAGTTTAGAGATGGGGGCATTAAGGTCATGCTGGTCTATCTTTTCTGGATCTGTGGGGTCTGCTGCATATAGAGACTAGTAAGATGTTTGCAGTTTCCTAATTTTAGGCACATCACTATACACCTTATTCTAATCACTTGAAAACATGAGCCATGGCGCAGAATTTGCCCTTGCCACTATCCATTGTGTAGTTATAGTTGACTCTTAGCCACTGAGAAATGGTTTGCTTTGTTTATGTATAGAATTGAGGAGGCTAATGACTTTTAATATGTTTTCTATAGTTGGCTAGTAGCTTGTAACTTGAATTCTTGGCCGCTGAATGAGCAGTATTGTATCTGTAACTTCTCTGTTTTTTTGGCATAGCCGTAACATCTCTGCTTTTAATTAAGTGTGAGATTTTCAGATCTAGGGGAACATAATATAATTATTTGCCCTGTGGCTTGGGCTAGCCTTGTCATTCCTTCCTGAGATGCATGCATTATTTTTGCATTATTCTCTAGTGTTTTGGTCTTTGTTGTAGATTCCCCTTTGTGTATTATCTGACCCTTTACTTTTGTGCATCATTACCCTTATTCCCAAACATTAATGCCCTTTTGGTGCATCCGAGAGTGGATCCCTCCACTCTTATTGTGCTATTTGATAAAATAATATATCCATTTATTTTATTATATACATGAAAACCATGTCTTTTGACTTCCTGTTTCTGTGATCAACCTTCTTCAACTTCAATTTTTACCTTAGCCCACAGACACCAAAGTATAATACTGCATATGTATTTGCCCCATTTATAGTTCTTCTACTGCTGCACATACCGTGGGGTTGCATTCATAGTCAGTGGGCCTCATTACGAGCTTGCCAGTCCGGATACAACGGTACCAGTAAGCTTGCCGGTACCGTTGTATCTGGACCGGCAAACTCTGAGTTGTGCTCGTGGGTGCCTTTCATTCAACCAGGTCTGACCAGGTATAAACGGTGCCTGTGCATCCCCATTCCCATTGAGCCTTATGGGGTTCAAATGGGAATGGGGAAGAATTTTTTCCGGTTATCAGGAATGGGCAAATAACCGGTCCAGCAAGGCCGTAATGACCCAGTAAATGCCCATTTCTGGGCACTGGAAAAAAACGAATAGCGGTGACAGCCATGCCTGTTTTACAGGCACGGCTACCGCCAGCCTTGTAATGAGGTTCAGTGTGCTCTTAGTGAAAGAGAGTAAAAAAAGAAGCCTATCTCCTGGGTTAAATATTTCTCAATATTCGACCAGCTTCATGCTCCAAAACGGAGTGATGGTAAAAAGGAGGGCAGAAACCCTCACTTTAGTATTATCCATCACTATGCTTGATTGCAGTTGAACATTATCTCATTTTTAATGAAGACCCTAATTATCCGTAGCAACTCAAGGTAAAATTCTTTCTATATAATGTTCTTAGCATAGCGCCCTGATGCCTAAGGGTTTGTGCGCGCTATCCAAATGAAATAAAAAATTAAATAAATAAATGCATATCTCACTCAGGGCATTTTGTAACCCTCAGCTCACCTATGTCTCTCACCATAAACTGGATAACAAATCATTTCTAGTGAAGCTGAGGGACATATACCTTCATCTGAAAATAAGTTCAACTTTCCAGACACGTAATAAGAGCCTGGATGTGTATCATTGTCCTTCTGATCTGTACAAATCAAAAGTTCCTGTGCTTTTAAATACATTTCAGGGTATAGCCATTTTCAAATCCTTGCCATTATCTTTGAGCAAGGTTATTGCTGTGCCTCTTTTCAAGAACGTAAACAGAGGATACCCAATGTGTTATCGCCCAGTCAGGTTAGCATGGCCAAAAAATCATTGAAAGATTATTTTATTCCAGACTGGGTTGTCGGTGTTCTTTGAAATTCACTTTGCATCCCAGGGAGCACTTGGTTCTAATGAACAGGCTTTGAATTTCTATTTAAAGTCCACTGAAGATGTAAAAGTTTACAAAGTCCATTTTAATCTTGCCCTTACGTGACATTCTAATGCATTCAATTATGTGAACAGTATTTTATTATGATAGAGGTTGCAGGATAAGTGAATGCCCAGTATGCTTTTAAATATTTTATTATGCATGCATAAGAACCTGCAGGCTCTAGTGACATTTGGAGGGGAGGGTGAACTGACTTATTTTTTCCCTGCATTAAGGGGTGCAAGGCAGGCATGTGTTTCTGCACCCCTGTCATTCAACTTATAAATTAACTCACTGAGCGAGTGTTTGATGGGCGTATGTGATCGCCCAATTATGTCTTGGAGACATATTCATTTATTACTTGTTGTGTATTGCACTGTTTGGTATTTAACATATATGAATGGATTTGAGGGTCTACATATTAAAATGTGTTCTTATAAAGTAGCCCAACCTGACAGAAAACAGAAAATCCACTTATATCACGTAAATCTCTTGAAAGAGTGGAAGGAGAACCCATCAGCCGCCCATGCCAAAGTATTAGCCTGTCTGGTTCCCTCAGACATAGATAATTTTGACTTAATTCCTCCTGAGCTATCTATCCAACAACAACAAGATTTAAAAGATATAGTAGTCTCATTCCCCGATGTGTTCTCAGAAAAACCAGGAAGAGTGAAAGGTACATACCATTATATTAGAACTAGTATTGGTTGGGTGAGCTTACAATTGTCAATGCGCTGTAAAATAAAGAGATGAAAACATCTTGAAGTAGTTGTTTTGGATTCCTTTTAATTGAAAGTTTTAGAGTTGTAGCCTTTGTGGATGACACGTGTTTCGGCAGGATTTACATTGCCTTTTTCAAATCCAGGCCTGATTCAGTTTCTTGAATACCAGCATAATGCAAGAGAGAACGGCAATTCATAGGGTCAATCCAACCTGATGCTGCCTGGAATCAGGAAGTTAGCATTTCCTAATGACTCAAGGACTATGCCAATTTAAATTCCTTCCTTTTGGCCTACATAGTGTGCCAGTCACTTTCCAATGCCTCATGGACCAAATCCTAAAACCCTATTCCGATTTCTGTGGAGCTTATATTGATGATATCGTCATTTATAGTAACACCATCTCTTCCATCTTTATACCATCATGAAAGTCCTCAGAAACGCTGGCCTAACTGCTAATCCAGCTAAATGCAGATTGTCCCAGTCAGTCGTAAGATACCTTGGCTTCTTTGTGGGAAATGGGAGCGTACAGCCCCAACATGAAAAGGTGAAAGCTGTCTTGGCGACACCCACTCCAAAGACCAAAAGAGATTTTAGAGCCTTTCCCGGGTAATAGGTTATTACCGTAGTTTTATCCTCAACTTTTTGGACAAAACGGCCTGGCTGACAGATAAATTTAAGAATGCCGAACCACAGAAACTTTGTTTGAATGACAAGAATGAGTTATGTTATAACACCCTGAAACAGACTCTATGCCAGAACCCAATCCTAAAGGTAGCCGACTTCTCTAAAGAGTTTGTCTCACAGACGGATGCCTCCCTTACAAGGTTAGGAGCCGTCCTGTTCCAGGTTTGCGATGGATTAGAACACCCCATACTATTCACCAGTCGCAAGCTGTTCCTAGGTGAAAAAAGCGACTCCGTGTTGGAACTAGAGGTCCCGGCCATCAAGTGGGCCATTATTCATTTTAGGTACTAGTTACTGGGACGAATATTCACGCTCGTTACTGAGCACTCACCTCTACTTTGGATAAACCAATGCAAAGACTCCAACCCTCGGCTCATGCAATGATTTCTAGACCTACAACTCTATTGTTTCACTGTGGAACACAGAAAAGGAAAAGACCAGGGAAATATAGATTTTCTTTCCAGGTTCCCCAGTGAAACAAATGTGACTGACTACATTGCATGGAGGAAGGGTATGTGAGACCCCTGAAGGTGCCTCCCTAGCTAGTCCCCGGGGATCTGTCATTCAGATGGCCAGGACACAGCCATCGCTATTGGATCCAGTTCCTTGGGGTGGACCAGTGAGGGAGGATCACCTGGATGGGGTCCTTGAGGGGTGGAAATGGGACACTGACGGGTGAGACGCAATATCCCCCTTCTTCCAAAACATTTTCCCCATCCTACCACATAGGACATTCAGAAACACTTCCCCTGTCCCCTTCTTTCACACAAACACTTTTGCACACCACAAGAGACAACGGACTAACTATAGAGCTTTTTACCTGACATGTCCCGACACACGGGTCAGGCAGAGTCAGACAATTGACCAGAATCATGCACACCTGATGGCCCATTCTCTTCCCCACAGGGATAAAAGGTGAAGCACAAGAGCACAGGACGAGCAAAGCAGACCGCATGACAAGAGAGCTATCCAAGCACGGCAGTTCTAGAGGAGGAGAAAGGCGCTGAGTATCGAAGGGGCAACAAGGAGAGAAGCGACCTTGCCCTTTCCAACCCAGGCCTGCAGAGCCTCCACAGAAGGAAACATAAGACCGCAAACAATAGCCTGAGTGTGTTGCAGCAGATGTCAATGGTACACAGAGCATGCCTACGCTGATGAGCAGGACAAAGAGAGATGCCTGATACTGTGCTACGAGCCTTGACTCCAGATAGTGTGAAAAGCCAATTGGTTCATCACAGCCGGTGAGTCGAAGGGGAGCCGATAAAGAAACCGAACTGTGTTCAATGAAAGTCGCAAAGTAGCATATTGAGAAAATGTGAAATAACTAAATTATTAAGAGAATCCCAGCTGCAGAGGGGTCCGGCACCACGTGGGTGCTCACTTGAGAGACTCTGGTTGATCCCGTGTTGAATGAAACTACTGATACCAGATGGCCCCAGGGGAGCCGCGAAGGTCAGTGATCATACAGTTTTCTAGCAAAATCACTGTACAGTCGAAAGTCTTTGACCGACAAACCGTTGAAAACACAAGGGAAGTAAATCCTGTATCAGAAGAAAAGGAAATGTGAAATGGCAAGAGTGAACCCGGCGGAGGGATGCCAATAAAGGCAAAGTCTAAAGACCCAAGAAACAGTGTGTTGACAAAAGTGAACCCGGTAGAGGGATGTCCACAGTGAACTTTCAAAAGACATTAAGATTTGTGAGGGCTAAAAGAGAAATTGATTTGTGAAAAGCCATAGTTAAAGCCGACGAAAGGGAGGCTGATATTCGAGAGGGGTCTACGTCAGGAAGAGGGGGACCCAGGGGTGATGAATCCTCACAAGTCCAATCCGAAAGAACTTTTTGCTTGTTATTTGAACCTATCAGATCCTCGGAAGCAGGAGAGACAACCTCTGAAGATCCTGATATTGATAAGAACGGTTTGAGGGGTCTGCTCCCGGAAGTGGGGGACCCAGGGGTGAAACCCTCACACGACGTACATTTGGAACAGAACTTCTTTTGTTTGTTATTTTCAAAACCCATCAGGTCCTTGGGGGACAAGAGACTTTTTGTAGAAAAGAGACTTAACCACAGACCTGAACCTGAACTGTTGTCTCTTGCTGGGATAGCTCGAGAGTGTGCTGTGCTCCGGACTCCCGCCTTGTTCCATGCTCAAAACCTCGGGAAGGGGGACCCCCGGCTAACACATCCTGATTTATCATTTGTGAACACTTTTTCTTTCTTGTGATCCCCATCCCACACTCTTTTGTATTTAGTGTAAGGATTGGCAATAGGTTTTCATTAGTATAGGCCCTTTCATTTGACACAACGCCACTAGGACTGCCTTATTATTATTTGATGGTCGGAGCTTACTCCCATCTTAGATTTAGGTTCAGATTAGGCATATTTCCACCCTACTTATACATTTTAATAAACACCCTTGAACTTTGACCACTTGTGTCTGTCTATTCTTGATACCATGCTTTCCTTACACCAGGGAACAAAGAGAACCTTTTCCATCCAAACTCCTGACTGGCACCCATTTAGTAAAACGACTCTTCATTGGTTGATATGGCAAGATAACGTCTACCGCTGTCCTCCTAATGAGACCCAATATGTGCAAAAGCCGATGCACGATTCAAGAGTTGTCAGTTGCTATGCCAACCAAATATTCTTCTCTTCAATGCGTGATGGCTTTTTCTGTTCTTTTCTGTAACATTGTTTTGGCCCAAAAACCAATGAAGACTTTCTGCCATTGAAAATAGCAAAATGCAGTAATTTTTGTAAAAGTCACTATTTCAATTTGTACAGAGGTTTTCTATTGACATGTTACCACAGTGTCAAACGCATTATTCATCTAGTTTTCCTTTCCCTTGTCCATAATCTAATTCTGTTGTCAATTCTGGACACCTTACCTACATGAACTCTGTCTTATCTAAACCCTCATCCAAGAGAAAGACCCAAAAATACCTTACAAAAGGAACAGAGCCCTTCATTCCTGGATAATCCTGGCCATCATCCAATATAAACCTGACTTTCAAATCTGCTCCAGCTCACAAAGAGAAAACCTGCCTATGGCACACTCACCACACATCTTTTTTAAATACAATATGCAACCAATCCCATAAAAAGAATGCACCTGTCGGTGATTCAGTTCAAAGAGCCATATTTCCTTACCTCACTACAAAATATTTGGTGAGCAAACTTTTACTATTCTCAGGGCCTGAGCCCTGACTTCCATATGTGACGGCCTGCAATAGGAAAGCCTATGAAAATGAATGACAAACCAAACATTGATGACAGATTGCCCCAGTTGGCATTCTGAAAATGTCAGTGTCGAAGAAAAATTGATTTAGTGATAACAATATGTGCTTCTCTTTTGCTCAAAGCTAAGATTCAATTTCATTTTGCCAAAGGAGAAAGCATGAACTGAGCTTTGCAAACCAAAAAACCCAACTGTCTGCAAACGTTTCTGCTTCAGCAATGGGGCCCCTAGTGGGTTTGGGCCCAGGGCTTGGTATGGTTGGCATCTTAATGCAACCACCACAACCGCTTGTATCTGGGGCAGGTTTTATTTCACTTTGAAAATCCTGGATCGTATGTTGGACTGACATGCTTGTGTAATGTAGGGCACAATAACTATGTGTTAAATTGTTGGCGGATAGAGAGAGCTGTGTCTAATTTCTTGCTAACCCGCCACTTGGTGTACATACAGGAGTCTCAGAGTGACATATGTTGCTTTCACAATAACTGACTTGGAGGATCCACCAGTGCCAAAAGGAGCACATATGCAAGCTACAAAGCTTATGTGCAATAGTGAAATATAGGGAGAAGAATTGTACAACAGCATAAACATGAAAGGTTACGCCTTGCTTAGAATGCCTCAATGGTCAACGGTCAGGGGATTTTGATCTCTGTTAGAATGTAATTCATGGCTCAGGATTCTTCGCTGTGGGTGCAACTACTTCCCAAGTGCCAGGTATGCGTCACCCTTGGTTGCAGAATTCTGAACAACTGTCATGGTATTTGCCAGATGTCTGTGAAGTCTGTTCTGTGTGCAGCCAGTCTGTGCTTTGGGCAGGGATTTATAGCACCATGATATATATCTTGAACCTCACAGGGGTTGGCCAGCAGGGGAAGTTGGGCTGGGACGTAAAATAAGGCCAGGCACCAATGAGAAAATGGACCACAACTGCAAATGACAATTCAGCATTTTTCATGGCAAAACGTTTGACTACTACCAAATGTAGTATTTTTGGTGGAACATATTACAAATAGTACATTTGGCAAGTGCCATTGGGCAAAAAGGCCAGCTAAACAGGGCAGTAACTCATCACTGGTCCAATTTGGTCCCCAGAAAATGGCCCTCATTAGCATGTTGGGGCGGGCTTTTGGGCATTGCCTGGTTGCCCGGTTGCCAAATCTGGGGCTTTTTGTAGGCATTACAGATAATGGCTGTTCTGAGCTACCTGATCACCAGAAACAGTTTCACTTGTTGAGCCCCATAGTTATGAGGAAGTAAACTGGGGCAGACAAAAGTAATTGATAATGGAGTACTTACAGCCACAACCACTTTTTATTTATGCACCCTTAACATACAAAGGTTGAATGGAAAATGCTTCTGAGCTCCTTTCGAGGCTGAAACAAAGGTTGTTTATTTATCTTCCCCCCCCCTATTGGTGCATATTTGTGCAGCCTTATCATTTTGTAAAGACTTGGACAGTCTGTTTTCCACCCATTTTAATGAAGAAATGGCTACCCAAATGAAAACACTTCTATGAAAGCATAAAACAGAACTGCAGCTTTTGAGATCAATGTTTCTGGGAGAAATGTGCAAATGACTTGCAGGTGGTGATAGTTGCACATCTCTTTTATCTGACTTTTTCTTCACTTCAATTGCCGCTATCATTATGCGCTCAGGACAGGAACATCTTGCTTCTGGTTATTGATCTAGTCACTTGTATCAGTGCAATCAGCACAGCGTATCATTGATTTCATGAGTCAACACCATGACCACAGAGCGTCCTTGTCTGCTACGGGTGAAGACATCAGGTGTACTTTCTATTGCCACCATATTTTTATTTTCGTTCTCTCGTAATATTTTATACTTTGCTTCTTCCTGTCTCTTGATTTTCTCTCCTTGATTCTCTGAGGACAGATCTGACGGTCTGACTTCTTCTGTCTACAGCCCATTGCCCCGCCAGCCCTGCAGCAGTAGCAATTGCACACCTCTGTCTTTCCAGGTAGACTGTTTTAAAAGGCATATATTTATAAACGTACTTTCTGCATACTTTAGGGATGTGCATTTTCATAATACAAACATCTGAAGTGGTGGCACTGCATGCACAATGTAACTTTCATTGGCATGGGCAGCTTCATAGGTTTATTAAGGTCCCCACCACGAGGTGCCATCTTGCCATGCAGAATGTAGTTTGCGGGCTATTAAAATCAAATTAGAAAATCCAGATGATTTATTTACAGTTGTATTGTCTTGAATTATCCAATCTCTACAAAACCCAGAGAGTGGGGCCCCTGGCAACTGCATTAGTGTATGCGGTTGCAGATTGCTCTGCCTACTGAAAAGGTCTGTGGCAGGTCAGATGTCAATTATATGGGGTCAGGGTGGAGGTGCCTTCCATAGCTCGGCCGCTTTCACATCAAATATTCTTTTTCCGGATGGAATCGTGAAATAACCAGAAGATTGTTTTGCTGATGGCTTCAGTTAACCTTTATGTGCATATTGGTGGACTGATCTAACAAGTTGTACTGTATACCACACATCGTGATTGAAATTTGACAGGTATTGACAGGATGCCATCAGAGACCCCCAAGGTGAGTTGTAATGTCCAAATATCCAGGTTAGCTACCACATTCTGAATTTTCTGCAGATGTTGGATTAGTTCTGTTGGAAGTTCAAGATAAATTCATTCATTTTTAAGGTATTTGTATGGTGGAGTGATTTCATAGTACCGGAGCAGACAACAAACTGAACATATGCAACTTAAAGCAGCTAAAAGGAGTTATGCAGGATAGGTGGACCACAATCAATTTGAAGATTTTTTACACAAACTGAGTTCAGTAGGTAGTGAAGGCAGTATGTGTAACACAATATACTGGTGTATGCTGAAGACATTGGGCCTCATTACGAGAGTGGCAGAATGGGTAGTGGGTGCTGCAAAAGGATGCGGACCAGTTAACACCATTCCGCCACATTACGAGGTCCCCTCGCGGGACTCGCTCTGCACGTCTGAAACCAGACGTGCAGAGCGGGTCCCGTGAGGGGAAGAGGGAGCTAACAACGGCCCGTTGTCGGCCGTTGTTAGCCCCCTCCCCCATTCCCATTCAGCCCTATGGGGGCTGAAATAGGAACGGGGAAGGTCCGGGCCCGGGTTCCTGGAGGGAGGAATTACCGGGCCCTCCGAACTCGGAATGGCCCGGTAATTCCCCATTCTGGGAACCCGGAGCTGGACCCGATTTTGGCGCAGCCATGCCGCCAATAGCGGCATGGCTACCGCCAAAACCGTAATGAGGCCCATTGTCTGTGTTTAGGACATTCACAGACTCCCTTCTTAAGAGAACAGGTCATGGGTGGCAACATGGAGCCTGGAGTCCGTACAAGCACACATGCAATAGGGTGTGTGGGATAGGAGGGATGTTTCTAACTATGGTTTTCGAGAAGCTGTGAGAAAGCCAACAAACTTGTTGAGGATAGTTCCATGGCTCCCGATGTGAGTAGAGAGGGGAATGGCAAGGATAGAGTGGTCTATGGTGTGAAAGGACGCCAAAATGTCAAGTAGGACCTGAAGGTCCAGATATTTTAAGTCAGGCATGAATAGAGCATCATTCATCACTTGTATAGTGGTAGCATCGGTGCAGCACTGTGGCCTGAAGCGGATTTGTAGCCCCGAAGTAAAATATGTGTGTGAAGATGTTTTAGTATATTATGATGTATACTAATTGTTTTGACCAGAAAAGGGTACGTGTGTTATGATGTAATAGTTGCTTAGGCTGCAAGATCTGGTGGCTTTTGGGCTGAGGGCAACAAGCTGGACAGTTTCCAAGTCAGAGGACAGTATGGGCCTCATTACAAGGTTGGTGGTGGAGGAAAAAAGTGGAGGTAATTCAGTTACCTCCATTTCTTCTGCACCGCCAAATTACACGTTTTGAAGGAATTACCAACGGTAGAATTACCACCGGTGGAATTACTCAGTGGTAATTCTACCGATTATTGGTGGAAAAGTGGAGGATATACCTCCAGCATGATGTTGGAGGTAAATCCTCCTCTTTTCCTAAAAGAATTGGCAGAATTACTACTAGGTAATTCCACCAGTGGTAATTCTGCCAAAAATCCTCAATAGAGTCCTACAGACTCCAGAAATTGGGGATTTACTCCGCCTAATACCACTTGCATTCCTGTGGTAATTCCACGGGACCAAGTGGTGGTATCTGTAAATTAATTTGGTGTTATCTCGGAGGATTTACCTCAGAAATACCACAAAACACGTAATGAGGCCCATTAATATCCCTTGAAATAGGGAGGCATAAATATTGTGTCACAATGTTGAAAGGGTGATAGGTGGAGGTTGATGATGGAAGAATATTATTGTTAGAAGTTGCTGTTAAGTGAAGGGGAACAGCTAATGCATATACTTTAGGACCATTATAATCGGCTTGCTCACTAAGCAACTATGCTGCTGCTCAGGGCAGCTGACAAGATTCAAGGAAAACCAAGTATGATGGTTGGCCCAGAAGAAAGTCTCCCCTTGTGGTGTGTTTAAGCTATGCTATATGCAAGTGTTAGGGATCCGCATAAATATTTTCCTGCTAATAGGTGATACTACTAGGGACCTATGTATCATGTGCTTGTCTGGGTAAACTGGCTGGATAGGCATGCTGTGTCAAGAGAGAGGCCTCCTTTTGTTTTTGCTAGACAGTTACTCATCTGGTTCAAGGTGGAGAGGCTGCAGCAAAGGATTTTGTTGTCATAACCAATTGGGTGATCAAGACCGTCTCTGATTCCTCAAGACACTTGATTTAGGATATTCTATCTGATATATACTAGATTCTTGACACTTGGTTTGTCTTTCCAAAAATAGAGTACTTTTAGTTAATTTGAATCAAGCACTTCTTTAGTGTTCTAGGTACTTCATGTATCTATGTTGCATTACCTCTTGTCTTTCCCCTTTGTGTTTATTTCCATTTGCCAGATTTTTTCTGGACTGTGAATGCGCCTATAGGTAGAAGTAAACATGTTGAATTGTTGTGGCTACTGGGATGTTAATGTACTAAACAATCCCATAAAATGCAAAACGTGGTAATGAATCTGTATGAAAAAGAAGGCAGACATTGCTCTCCTATGACTTTTCGACCCAGTGGCGGGGCGTGAGAGGGTGGAAATGGCTGATAATGGCACATGGTAGGCCATTCCCCCGCCAGGCCCCGAAAGCCATTTGCATCCCAGAATAGCTTTCTATTTTTCCCTCTGGAATTTGACTGCCATAAGCGACGCCAATCTCTGAAAGATTTTTGTTTTTATTTTAAAAGAAGCCAAGATGGCCACCGCCATAGGGAGAAGGGTTTATGTTCCTTTTCTAATTCTATGGTGGCGGCCGGAGCGGGAGGTGCGCCAGAGTATAAAGCTGTGGTCCTGCAGGTAAGTGGGGAGGGAAAAGGTGGGGAAGAGGTTTGGGTGGGGAGTGGAGAGGCCACAGGGAGAGTCTCCCCAAATAAAATAAAATATTTCGGCACCCCGGCTGCGTATGTCAGAGATTCCACGCTCATGCATCAATTTTAAGTGATGACAGAGACATTGTATTTGTTGTCTTGCAAAAAACCTCTTAAACCTAATGGGACCGCTCTAACCCCACCCATCCTCCAGGCCCTTTATCTTCATAGGCCACTGTCACCTGACAGAATCGAAACATAAGAACATTCATTAATCAGCACAAGGCCTTCTGGCACACTTATCTCGGCTCTGAAAAAAAAAGAAAGGAACTCTTACATTTCTTTGCAGTCTCTTGTAAGTATATTTCCGGTTACTATGTAATTCGATGATTTCCAGTCTGTCAGTTCCCACTGAGGGGCATTGGACATCCTTGGCCATGACGATTTATGAGCAGTTCTATTGCCCATTCCAGTCTAAGTTGTCTTAGGCAATCTTGACCGGCACTTTTCATTGCAATTCACAGAGCACAGGCTTAAACAAGTCCATAGGGGAACAAGAGGTGGCAAAGTGAAAAGAATCAGTTAATATCTAAAAGGTCTGATGTAAAAGTGGCAAGGGAACTATTATCAGTTTCCCTGTTTACACATAAGAGCAACTGGGCCCTGGAAATCCCCTCCCCCAAGAACGGAAGACCCAGCCATACGACAAAGTTCACTGTCTTTATTAACAATTCAATGACGGGGATTGCAGCATGAACAATGCAACATTCTCCACGCGCTCTCGCTCTCCAGGCACATGTCATCCAGTTTTGTTAACCTGTGATGTCACAAAAATGAGGTTACCTCCATAAACCTTACAGGGGAAGGGATTGGTTAACAAGGATAACTACATATACATTCTATAATGGATTAGTATGATTATTGGACAAGCCATATATGGTGGCTCCTCCTGAGACCACCTCTATGTGTTGTGAATACAAAGTTACAGGTTAGCATAACGTGATTGGCGGGTGCAGCATAGTGTGAGCTCAGCGTGGAAGGTGATTAGGGATTGGACCGAAAGGGTCTTCTCAGCCTTGGAGCTTTAGACAGTTACCAGGCCAAGTGCAACTATTCAAGTTAGTGTGAACGACCCAAAGGTGATGCATGTTCCCAATACGTTATCATCTCAGATCTCTTAGGCCTTGAGACAGAACATTCTGCTTTGAACTTGTATTACTTTTGTATCCTCCTGTCTTCGGTTCAGTGGGAACAGCCACCTCAGTCTGGCTCGAATTAATAGGCTCTCTCTCGTAGGTTCAAATCACGTGTGTAGGGACCACGAAATGGAGCTCTCTTTCTTGCAGTTATAAGGATTTTCGGCTTGTGTTTCCTGCAGGTGTCCTATCTCTTGTGTTAACTTGAAACTTTCCTTCTCTCCATGTTCTTGGCAAGCTGTCCACTGTGTACGCTCTGGAAGCCTAGTCTGCATGCTTCAGCAGGATCAGCATGTCAGACTTTCTCTGTGTTCTTGAGTTTGTCCTGCTTTTCCCGTTCACTCCAATGTACCTATGCATTTTTATTTGCATTGTTGCTCATGCAGTTGCGGTTAAGCGTTGGCAAGCAGTTTGTATGGATTCTTATGCGTCATGTGGTTTCCGCATAGCAAAAGGTATACTTCTGAGTGTCAGTCCTCTAACTATGTGAGTCATAAGCATATCCTTCGTTTCTATCAGCAATAAAGCTAAATGTCTGCGTACCTTTGTGCAGGAATGTCTGTGTGCTTCATGTCTATCATATCTATGTCATGGCGTCAGTTGTGAGGTTGTTGGTGGTCTTCAAGTTTGTAGTCAGTCAACTTGTTCAATTGATGGAAACTGTAACTCTTCAATACTGTCATCCGGGTATGATCTCAACGGTTGTCTGAGTGAATAGTGCTTCTCACACCTGCGATACATCAATGATGGTGAGGAAGGGGCCAGAAGCGATGTACATCTCTTGTTTCTCTGTCGTCGGGCTGAGTGTGGGATGGGTGTAACGAGGGCCACGGTTGGGTCTCCCTTTTCACTGGTTAAACAAAAAACATACTAGCCAACCTTATTTCGTTCATGTATATTGTTCATCTGTAATTCATTTATCATTATTATTATCTTTTACTATATGTTCATGTAATTATTTACCTTGATTTTCCTCTTCAGTACTGCAGAAGATCCACCTAATTGAGTCTAAGGTGACTTAACTATGTGGGAAACATGTTCGATTTGCAGTGCAGTAGCATACATGAAAAATAAAGGAAGAAGGATCAACATCCCATTTTTTAAAAGGAATTTAAGGTCAAAACCATCTTGAAACTATGCAATACAGAATTATGGCATAAATAGAATTAGATGGGGACCCTCTGAAATTGGCAATGGTCTGTATGCTGATTGTTAGCCCTGAAAACACTCTTAAGCCCTCATTAAGGATTGGCATACTCTTAGTCTGCCGGTAAGGGCAGTGAACTACCGGCAGGCGTGACCTGCCGGTAGTTCAGGCCTCTACCAGCAGATAAATCACAGACGCACAGGCACTGTTGCTAATGGTGCCTGTACTTCAGTGTTCCCATTCCCATCGAGTCCTATGGGACACCACAGGAATGGGAACTAACCGCTCAGCCACTGCCTGTAATATCCCTGTATTGCTAGGATATCGGGTGGCGGAAACAGTAAGCTGAGGAACCTCGTAATGAGGGCCTTAGAGTCCAAAAGGAGGCTCTGGTGTCTTATAACTGTTTGACTATTGTTATAGGGTAAATGTAAGTGTGAGCCAGGCCGATCTTTCAGGCAACAGTAGCAATGCTCAGGATAGCAATGAGGGAAGTGTGTCTATCTGGGCTATTGAGGCTATTATGGAATCCAACTGCAAAAGACCACTCCGACTCAATGGCACATCACTCCTACTTTCATGAAGATCTTATTTGAATGGACATTGAGGTCAAATCGACTCTAGCTAAACAAATTGGATTTGAGACTATTCTGTTATCAGAGCACGCCCATGTAGAAATAGCACTGCAGATGGGAATCAGTCCTCCCACAGACTCTCAGTGGTGCCCTAATCTGTTACTCCTGCAGGACAAAGGCTTTGTTGCAAAGGTTCATACCGAGATGGTGTTGTATATGGAAGTGGCCCACTAGGCACTGTGAGAGCTCTTTAAGGCACCTTAAAAAATATGTTACTGGAAGGGAGAACTTGGAGGAAAGGCAGACCCCTGCGCTATGTGTGGTCTAGTTGATACACAGATCATATCCTGCTGCTGGGTACAGGGTTTGCTTGGGACAAGTTCACTAATTCCCAAAGGCTGCAGGTACGCGATTTGATAGGTAAATCCCGTTTGTATTGGCACTGGTCTGCTCAATAGAGCCGTCTTGCTCCTAAGTGGCTACTCATCCTCTATCATCACTCCATGACTTTCCAGCTTCCCTAACCTGGGACGACTTCACACCTCCAATGCTGCCTTGATAAATACTTTCTTCGAAACAGGTGTTGGGGTTTTTGACATGTAACCAGCATTATACGTGCTAAGCTAACTACTAGCTCTCATGTGCTCAATGAATCAAGACTCGGCAACAAAATCAAGGAGTAATGACTCCTTCTTTCGAACCAATCTTTACTAACAAGAAGTGAGTGACATCCAGTGCCAATACAAACAGGGTTTACCTATCAACTTCAAACATGCCCTTAAAGGCTTCTTCATAGAGGAGGCATACAAAAAAAGGTGAAAAATGAAGATATGTTGAAACTTGCAAAGAGCTAGGAAAAGGAAAATGGCCCCTCATTTCATCAAAGCATATACATGGAGCCAGCACATTATGAGCTCAACCAATACTACTCACACAAAAAGCAGATAGTGTACCCTTCTTAACAAACACAAAGAGACTCTTCTGCAGTGGTCTGATAAACATCTGGTGCCCGAACTTCAAAAGCTAAAAAAACAGAAATGTATTCATGCTATAAAAAACTAATCTTTTGCCACCTGATGGAAAACAAACAGATAAACAAAGCATTCCAGGAATTCTACAGGAAGTTGTGCAGTGCAACCCCGCCAGGGCAAAACCTCTTGCTATCTAGACTTATTGAGAATGCCTAAAAGTACACAGATGAGGAAGTCTTGAATAGCGAGATAACAGAAAAAGAGGTGAAGTCTGCCTTCAAGATGCCCAACCTGGGTAGTTCTCCAGGACAGGTGCACTGACTGCTTCTGCAAAGTACATGTTGGTGCACTAACACCTTTGCTGACTGAGGTTTTCCTCAGGGCTCTGACAACTGAATGTTTTCAACGTACAATGCAAGACATCCAAATCGTCATAAACCACAAACCTGATAAAGATCACCTAAATCGTTGGAGCTACAGGTCAACAGGACCACTAAACATGGACGCAGAGTTATTAACAAAAATCTGTGCAGATTGGGCATGTTAATGGACAATGCAATTCCCCCCAAACATAGGAGTTTTATTAGATGGAGAAATGGAAATGCACACACCAGACAGATGAGAGGCATTCTCCTTGACAGAAGGGACAGAGTGCAACATCATTTGATGGGCAGTCATACTTCTGACAGAGGTCATCAATGATGTCCAGTCATGCAGCCATGGAAAAGATACACTTAGGAAAGGTCCTCTGTAGAAATGTACAGGCACTTTATGGACACCACAACCTGGATCAATACAAATGGGCACTGCCAAGATGGTTTCTGCTATTGAAAGACCTTAAGCAAGGCTGTCCACTGCCACTCACTCTATTGCAAATTGCACTGAAACCTCTAGCAATTGCACACAAGTGGCAAATTATCAGAAGAGGTCATAAAGGAGACTGTGAACAAAATATTTTACTGATGATGATATACTACTGACTTTCTCTGGCTTATCTTTTCCATAGTTTACTGTGTTTGCTTGACCTTGCAAAGTGCTTTGGTGAAGTCCAAGTTAAGCATGGTGCCTGTGTCGTTGACGTTTACTAAAGGTGACTGTGCAGAATTCACAGTGAGGTGGGAACAAAATAAAACACCTGGGGATCATGTTCCTGAGAAAAAGCAACATATTTTGGTGTACAGCCTGGAAACACTGAAGGCTACCGTTGACGTGGACATAGTCAGATGGGTTAAACTGAACCTGAGCATGTGAGACTGAATAAATGCAATCATAATGAATATCCTCCCACGGACCCTCCTCCTTTTCAGTTCCCTTTGTATGCCAATGACGGCTGAGGTGCACGCCAAGATGGAGATCATGTTTAGAAGCATTGTCTAGCCAGGAGGGACTAGAGCCCTGCTATCTCTGGACAAGATTAAATTGCATCTGCAAAAATGAGACAGTACACTGCCACACCTGAATGAATATTATCAAGCCTTTACTTTGCCCAATTTGTGATATTGGTTAAAAAAAATCAGTCGAGAGGAAATGGGCTGCATGGTAATTGAAAGATGCTCGGGTGGTGGGTAGCACATTGCTTCAGATACTGCACAACCCATGAACCATTGCAGTGGGCAAGAGCGCCCTACAATCAAGTCTAAAAGAAGCTAGACAATTAACCATACATCATGCCATGCTCACCAAGCTACAAAATCCTCCACTCAAATAACCAGATCCGATTCAATTGTGGTCTGATTTATTAAATGGGAAGCTCAGCAAGCTAGGCCAACTGGTGGAAAGAAAGGATGTGATCTCCTTCCAGACTATCCAAGCTAGATATGATGTTTTAGAAAGTGAGAAGGGCATTGTACCCGTATGTCTTCAAGCTAACTGACAGTGGCAGGCCATTGATGCAGGTAATCTCTGTCAGTAGAGCATGACATAAAACAAAGGAGGACTGATTGAGGCACCTGAGAGGGATTCAGGTGTCAGGCATGTGCCTGGACATGATATGTAACCTAAAGAGAACAGTCATGAGTGTATGCTGGTCCCTCACATGACTGTACAAATACCGCCTGACAATTGCTGGTGATGCCAACAACCGAATGCTACCCTGACTTAGATGCCGTTAATTTGTTGAATGGCTATGTCCTGGTGGGAGAAAAAAGTCAAGAGGATCTCAGATATAATAGATTGGATAGCAGAATGTATAAATGCAATAATTTCCATGCCATGCGAGCCCTGCTGGGTTTATCTGTACATCATAGAATATGGGACAAAAAGAATAATAGCTGCAAAAATGTTGATCTATGTTGCAGCTGGAAAACAAACCACAAACCCATTTCTAAAGCCGGACAGGGGTCATGAAATGGGCATGACTAGAAAAAGTAGCTTGCACACCGGAAGAAAGAGAACATTGTGACAAGGCCAGCCCTGTGGCCTTGTCAGGACTTGAGGGTACCCCAGTGAGAAAACCAATGCCTGTTGCCTTCTACTATGCCCATGTGATTGGTCGCAGACATTGCTCACCTGCCTCAGCTCGCCGGCAGGAATGCTTGTCCGACTCTCTCTTTCGTTGGAGAAAGGACAGCCCAGCTAGCACATCAAGTACTGCTTTCAACAGAGAACAAGACAAAACCAAGCAGGCAGCAAAGACGCTACTTGGCAATGCGGCTCGCTGGGTTGCTTTCAGTGACTTCGGTGCGAGGTGCTGCCTGTAACAACAAAGACATCAGGACCTCAAGAAACCCAAAAGGGGATCCAAAACCCCAAACACTAACCTACTTTTAGATCTAGCCCGAGGTGAATTAGCAGTTTCCCGGGCTGCCATTGCGATCCGCAAGGAGAGAGTGAGCGGGGCTTAGCCCCTTTTTAAAAGCTACCTGTTGTACATAAACGTCCTGGGAGGGGTAGAGGGATATAGATTGGTTAAGGGCAGCAACCCAATCTGGGCAGAGGGAGGAACATTTGAACAAGAAACAGGATGGGGAAAGGTGTAGGTTGTTCTGATAAAGTCGTAAGTGCAGGTGGAGAAGGACCAAGAGACCAGCAAGAGAAAGAACGTGCATCGGTTTGTGGCAGAGGCGGTTGGAGAAATGCTGTTGAAAGTGTTACAACGGTTCTGCAGTTTGAGTTTTCATGTGTCTGTGGTGTCTGAGTAGAGAAGGTTAGTGGAAGGAGTGAATGTGAAGTGGTTGGTACAGAGTGGAAGTCGCGTGCTTGAGTAGTGGGTGAGTCATGGTAGTAGTTTCAGGAGCCTGGCAGTAGTGGGAAGAGAGTAGGGGTTTTAGTGGGAGAAGAGGAGTGCTAGTATTGGGAGGAGTGTAGTAGAGAAAGGATTAGTAGTAGTTTAGGAAACAAAAGCAGTAGTGTGGGAGGAGGTGTGGGAGGAGGCTAGTAGTAGTGTGAGGAGGAGTGTAGAAGGAAGAAGAGGGAGTAGTACAGTGTGGTGGAGGCAGTGGTGACATCAAAGTGTGGAGGCAAGAACTAGGAGAAGTGAAACATCTGAGAGATAAATAAATAATAATTCTTCCAAAAGAACATGAGTAATTTGTGGGAGAAGTAAAAGAGGGATGTGAGTGTGGAAATAGAGAGGGAGATGTAAAGGTAGCATAAGTGAACTGCAAGAGCAAGGCACATACCTAAATAGGGATACATATTTGAAGTTTGAAGCTACTAACCAGGCAATAAAACCCACTTGCCCCATCAATTCTCCCCATACGCACATTGCACAATTTCTCACTCACCAAGAGTCAATTCCCAGTGGTTAGTGGTGAGTTCAAATTGTGAGGCCTGCCTGAACCCTCTTAGAACACTAGAACACTTAGCTAGGGTTAGAGCAGGGAGAGATAGGAAGTCCCCGGGGAGTTAGTGTTCAGGGAAAACACCATTAGTATATGAACACTCTTTAGGCAGTAGGTGTTACCGATCGGTAGCACTAATCTGGGATATGGTTGCCTTGGCTAGGGAGTGAATCCTAAGAGAGACGAGAGGGAGAGGCATAGCACTAGGGCCCACAAACCATGAATAAAAGCACTTGGAACCTCTAACAGACTCCGATGATTCATGTGCCAGTGTGACAACAGACATTTGAAGCAAGTGAGAAATGTAGTAAATTAAATCAGAGATAGGCTAGCCAGGAGGTAAAGTACGGGATGGTTGGAATTGGCAAATTCACCAACATAAAAGAACACTAGAGAGCTCAGAGACGAAAAGTAGAGGTTCTTGTGCAACATTGCCTTTGGAGAGGGGCTATAATGATGATAACCTTAATATCTATCAAGGACCGATGGGGAAGAAATCCATGGTTACCCCACCACCGAAGAGCCATTCCATATTGACGAATTTTCCTTAGGAACATCGAGCGCTAAGGAACAGTGAGTGATTTGTTTTTGACTCAACCAGAAGGGGTAGCTCATCCATAATGCGTGACTGGACTCTGACCCACCATCCATTTTGAATAAGCCAAGCCAGTGGAGTGAATCCAAGCAGCTGAGGGAATGCTCCTGGGCTGGATTTGACTGTCAAAGGGAAACATAGCAGGTCCGAATTTGCGGTGAAGGGGGCGCACCTGCACCCCCCTGCACATTCGGAGGCCTGGGGCAGTGTGATGAATGCACTCCAGCTCCACTTTGCATTTGCAGACACCATGAAGCTCTCCCTGCCTCTTGTTCCGTGATGCGCATTAACTGGAGGACCTTCTTTGCAGGAGGCGTGAGACAGAGTTGTCTGAAGTCTGGACCAGGACTGCAGATATGATTTTTTTAAAACTATGCATTTGTGTATGTGTACATGCAAGAGTTTCTCTCTGTAAGCGAGCATGTGATTGAGATCCTATATGTTGTTTGGATAGGGGTAGCAGTCCTCTGATTTGGCAGGGGGCATGGATAACTCTCAATTGGGAGGGATAGAGACTCGGTGCCATGCCCGAGATCTCTGAGTGGGCACTTTACTATGCGGTGGGACAGGTTATGCCAAAGGGGTTGCTTGGCACTGCAGCACAGAGAAAGAGGACCGCGGAACATGAGCAGACCAGTCGTCAACACATAGTCACACATGTGAATGAATGCTAATCTGAGAAGTGTGTTCCGCAGCGGTAAGTGTCCCACACCCGTGCCAGTGAGAATGTGGTGAGAAACACGGGAAGCAGGTATGCGGCATCCACCCATTTCAAGGTAAAAACAAAATCTTCCAACTGATCAATTATCAGAATCCCACCTTCCTCTGACAAACGGTGATGTAGTCTGGTTGAGCGCTATACCATACAGGCTTGGGTGAAATCGATGGATCAGCGGTTCGAGCACTTGTGCAGTGTTTGGTGTTTCTATGGCCTATAAAGAGTTTGATAGGAGCGTCTATTGTTATGGTGCCAACAGTCAAGGTAATGGCACGCAACGTAAACATGGGGCCATCCTGCAAGTCCTAAATTAGAGTTTCCACAGCGCTGACTCAGGCCTTACTCCTGCAGCTCACGGCTGTTATTGCAGCACTTAAAATGTAGGGGAGGGGAATCCATAGTGAAGAAATCTATAAAAACCTGAGGTCTTTCAATATCGTTCTCATGATAATGTTATATGTACACCTTTTTCCTCGATGTGCTAGAATTGACTAGAGGGAATGCACAGTCTATTGAAGCCTCACTGTTGAATTGTTTGTCCAAACATGAGTTTTGCCGCAAGTTCCTGGCAGATATCTTGATAGGGGTATGCAGTGATGGGGCCAGTGTTATGCTAGGATGAAACTCTGGTGTGCTTGAGAGGTTAGCTGAAAAATATCTTTGCATTGAGAAAAGGCACTGTTTGTGCCACTGCAATGAGTTGAGTGTGTCTGACACTGTTCACACTGTCCATGGTCTGAAACATCTGACATTGCTTTTTGAAAGACGGTATGCAGTCTACCACTAATCGCCCCAAAAATCAACATGAACTTTCAGAATGTGCAAAGGATTTTGAAGCTCAAAATCTTAGGATTGACAAAATCTTTTCTATTAGGTGGATTGCTTCGAGCCAGAGGGCTATTAGAGCAAGCTAGTGTACTTCATGTGACTGCAAGCATCGTGCTACGTTCATTGGGCTCAATAAAAGCATGATATCTGAGGATTTCCTTCTTTATCTGGTACACGCAAGTATTTTAAAGCTGCTGTGCAAGATCCTCGGGCTGGCACCTAAATCAAACACGTTTCCCTCTTCTAGTGACATTGTGTCACATGGGCTTCATAGCTGGTCATTCACAAGAAGTTCCTATAAAGTATTCACGTTCCCATCCCACCTAATGCCAGTTTTTGAAAACCTCGACTTTTCCCCCTGGTCTTGGCCTGAAAAGGTTTTATAGATGGCATAAAAGTGGACGAATGCAGCTGAAACATTTGTACCAGAAGGGGACGCATTAAGATTTTCAAGCGTGTAAACTAAGATTTTATCTTGACGAAAATGAAAGATACCAATACTTGCAAATACAACATTTGATTTCCAATTCAGTTTTAAGAAATGGGGCTTCCAAGTGGAACGGGTATGCCCAGATGTGGGTCCCGATCCTGCTGGGCCTAGAGACCAAAACTACTCTTCACTAATGATACCAATAGGCCGAAACATGTTTGGGGACGCTTGTGGTCTTGTTCCGAAGGTATGTGACCTAGCAGTTTCGGCTGGCCTGCCCCTTTTGGGTTGGGACCAAGCCTGATTTCCATATGGTCTTTCCCCCATCTGCAATGGCTTGGAAGGCTAAAGTGATAGTTTAGAGGGTTGCCCAGAGATGTGCCAGAGATTGTGATTAATTCTAAACCTTCCAGCCATCATCTGTTGTTTTGCTTCCTATGAGTTGACACTGATCGAGGATTTATTTGAGGAATGTCCATCCCGGAAAGTGGTCTCCCTTCTCTCCAAGGCCCTTCTATCAGTCCTTCGACGTCCACAGCTTATCTGCAGAATTGGGAACGAGATTGCCAAGCTAAAGTCACTGATGAATCTTTGGCAGTAGGGTGGAAAATGTACCTCGAGTTTTTTCCTGAAGGTACATACTCCACCTTACCGCTCAAACCCATAATACGTTGGTGCAGTGATGTGGTGGTGAAGCAGCAGTAACGTATTTAATGATGCACCATGCTCGCAGTGAGGCCCAAAATATGCCAGATCCTGTGTTGTTTTACCTTATTTTAAAAGAAAGAAAAAAAGATAATTTGCGCTTACAAGAATTGTAAATCTCACCACTGTTAGCAGGGTACCATAATTCACTATTTGAACAATGGTTAATAAGATTCATGGTGGAAGCCTTTAAATATCTTCAAGTAATATTTTCGAGAGACCAGAAGAAGATGATACAGGCAAAAACCGAATAGTTTGCTAAACAAACTAAGGCCTGCTTTGGAATGAAGACAGCATATAAACCTTACCATGTGGGGAAAGGTTGATTGTATGCATATTAATGTAGATCTTACAGCTAAAGCCCCAGAGAGTTTTTGGAATAAGGTTAATAAGCCATTCAATTCTTTTCATGACCAAAAATAATTATTCTGCTTGCAAACACTGAAAATGTTACTAGATCAAAAAGGATTTAATGTTCCTAATCTCAATCTGAGTCATAAAGCTATTGCCTTGCATCAGTTTAGTAAATGGAAACATGATGATTGGGAAAATAACCACAATGGGTGAGCCTTGAAATGGAAAGTATGAAGAGGATATGCCTGAGGTTAATTATGCATTCTTAATTGAAGTCTAAGGGAATTGCTACCAGCCGTTCTGCTCGGTAGTTGAGACTGGAATTATACATCTAAACATTTTGGGCAAACCTCTTTTTGTACAAAGAGGTTCCCATGAATGCTATTTGAATTTTAAGCTACTTCGAAAGTAAAAGACATGGTTGGGGAAAAGTACCTTAAAATATTAACCAGGGAGGAAGTACGTTCATCTTCAAGAGTTAAGTCATATGACAAGGTTGGTCTCACTCTGGGGTTCGACGAGAGAGTTAGACACTGTGATGAGTGTGCAATGCTCTTGAGTGAATCCTGAGGAGCCCTCTCAATGTGTGATAGGCCTCAGAATAAGGGATAATTAGAAGAACTGCAAGCAATATACAACAAATATAGTTTTATGAAAAAAATAAAGATACACATGTTTGAAGAAAATGTTTATGCCAACAAATGGGCAAGTCATTTTGATATAACCTTTGTTTAAATAGTGATTTATAATACCATGTTGGTACATACCCTTAAAAACAAAAAACTATGTTTGCAGGACCTAATATCTCATTCAAGGCCGCAAATTACAGTATAGGAATTTTATTGAACTCTATAGTAAATAAAACAATATAGGATTGGCCATTCGAGATAGAAGCTAGAACTGTTTAAGATGAAGGCATGCTTGTATGACTGTTCTGGTCTTGTGCTAAAGTCAGAGGACTCTGGGCGGACAACAGAACAGTCTTGGAACCACTGGCTATACAAATAAAATCGCATCTTGCAATGCTAGGCAGCGCATACGACTTGCAGGCATTAAAGCAATGGATTTGATTTTGTAAGCAGTAACTTGGGATAAATAATAAGTCTTGCACCACTTGAAATCTCAAACAAAACCAACTATTGAAACCTGGCTCGATGATAAGAATAGTTTGGCTAGCTTGGATAACGCCTCTTTCAAACATGAGTCTTAAATTCAAAAGATTGAAGACATCCAAAAGGATGTCTTGATATTTATGGTATTTGATGGTGCTATGTGTGGATCTGATCTCTGAATCCCTTATTCTGTACTTCCCTATCTCATTTTCTAGTCTGCTTCCTTACATGTTTTACTTATAGAAAAACTGTGTATTCACTACTTTTTGATTGCCTTACAAATCACTAAATGGATTTATTCTCCTTATAAAAGAACTAGCTGGGGTACCCGGCGTTGTCCGTGTCCTGATCGAGTGGTGTCTCATGTGCCCTGGAGGATGTTGCTCTTCTCATGTCAGCAAGTCTTGCTTCAGTCGTGTTGCTGTTTGTTGTTGTGTTTTAGAAGCTCTTGATATTAATTTTTGCTTTGCATCAGATGGAGCTTTTCCAATGTTTGCTTTATGTGCGGCATGTTTCAGTCACTTAATGGCTTTAGCACATTCAAGAAAATGTCCAAGAAAGATTGATTGATTGTGCTCTGTTCTCGTGAATGAACTTAAGTAAACTGTAACCTTGCCATTCACCATATTTGGAGCGGCGTGATAAAAAAGAAATGTCATTCTTATTTTTTTGTATTCCTTTTAAAAATGCTTTAATAAACAGTTTTGAACTGTATACAACAGTAATACATTTTAAAGGAATAATCAACATTTCGAACATTTTGCTTCAGACACTTTTCCAAATTTTGCCTCCTTCTAGTACCTACTGTAGTGAATCGGGGTGAGCATCAGTAAATTAGGGTGTCTATGGAGTGCATTTCTTGCATCCAAACATACACTAAACTCTTGCCCCAGACAAATGAGGAATCCATGCAAACTTTGGTATCAGTGGGTTCAACGGTGTGGAGGGATGATGTGACTCTTCTGAGAGCCTATCAGCTCATCAGCTAAACTGTACGGGCAATTGAAAGATACAAGAATGTTACCCTTTTTAATTGCTGCCAATTCAGGGGTGTCACTTGCTGCTTGGAAGAAAATGGGATAGCCTGCAGTTTCTCCCCATAAAGTGGTAAGGGACAGTGCGGCTTGCAGGCAGTGTTTTTCAGGATCTGGCAGCCCATATGCTGGTAACAGCCTTAGGGCTGCTGGGTGACAGCAGTGGCATCCTGTACAGGGTGACTGCAGGATCAGCATACTGAGTGTGCATGAAGCAGGCACACATGTGGCGGAAGCAGGGGAGGAGGAGACAAATGTGACTGCCAGGATGGAGCAAGAAAGGGCTCAGCAGAAGGGCAACTCAGATAAGCTGGCTGAGATGTCAAGAAATTAATGCAGATGAATCCTGGGGGATGTTGCCGGGGGCCAACTTAGAGAGCATAGTGATGGAGAGGGAAATCTACAGGTGGCAATAAGTGCCTGGCGAATGGCAGTGAACATTGGACACACAGGAGAGCCATTGAAGATCTGCATGGCCACTACGCAGGCGGAGATGGGGTCACCAGTTTGCAAAGCTCAATAAGGCCATTGCAGGCATGTAGGCCAGTGTGAGAGATGCACAACGCACATGAGCATGCTGGGGAACAGGCTGACGGAGGTTGAAGAGAGAGTGTGGCAAGTGGAGGAGGTGGCAGACAAGATATTCTCGCTTCAGGCACAACTTGAGGAATTTAAGGTGGCGGTATTGAGTTGGGGGACAGAAGCAGAAGGTGTAACGTGCACTTCATTGGTCTTCTTTGGCTTCCCAGAGAAAGTTGAGGAAGGGGATCCAGTGACATTCCTGGAGAAGTGGATACCATCAGTTTTAAAACTGAAGTGGAGCAGACCTCTGAAGATCCAGAGAGCATACAGAATCAGGAGGCGAAACAAAAGCAACGAAAGAGCACCCCGGCCCCTCATCACATGCTTCCTAAGATACCAGCAAGAGCAGCAGATTCTAGTGCTGGCCACAAAAGGGAACCCTATGGTCTGGCAAAGCCATCAAATTTACCTATCTGCTGACTACTCCAGGGAGACTATGGAGACCAGGAGAACATTCCTGGCACTTAGACCGCAACTGAAAAAACTAGACATAAGATATTGTCTGCTTTAGCCGGCTACAATGCTGATAACAAAGGGACAGAAGATGCTGGAATTCAGGGAACCAGAGGCAATGCAGGACTGTATACAGGAACAGCTACCAGTATCGATGGACACATCGCAGCTGGAGCGCAGTGGAGAAGCAAGGCATAGCATGAGCGTCTGCAGCGAAATGCAAGATGGGAGGAAATGGGAGGCATCAGACAGGCTGCCAGCGTTCAGGAAAACATTAATGGCTGACAGACCCGCAACACAAAATATGCCGGAGGGGAGAGACAAAGAGACAAGTCCAGATCCCCTGAACGGGCTTAAGAGGAGGAAGAATAGAATGATGGGCCAAAAAAGGCAGGCGTTGATTGGACAGGACATGTGGATCTAGAGCATATATGCAAGTATGGTACTGGCTTGGAGAGGGAGACGAGGCAGGCATTCTGTCTGGGGGAGCTGGAGGGGGGTGGAGGGGCAGGCGAAGAACGCCTCTGAGGAAAAGAGCTGTACAGGGAGGGGGCAAGAGGGAGGGTTATAAAAGATGTCACAAGGGGAGGTCCATGGCACCATCATTGAGAGTAGGAGAGGAGGTAGGAGGGGAAGTTATGGGGCCCTTATGTTTTTGGTTTAATGTACATAGTTACTCAGCAAATAGATTGATGTCCAATGTCAACATGAGTCCTCGTTGGGGGCTTACGCTGGTGGAGGGGAAAGGGGTCCGGAGGGTACCAAGGGTAGTTTCAGTGGTTAGCCTCAGTAAGCTTCACAAATATAACATCATGGGCAGGAGCACCAGAGAGCAAACAAGTAGGGGATGCAATGGTGAATAGAGCTTTCAACGTAATCTTGCAAATGTCAATGGCCTTAATCATTAAGTCAAGCATAAAAAAGTGATGCAATATTTAAACTCGAAGGGGGTCGATGTGATACGTTACAGGTCAATATACGTGCCCACTGCGAATAGGCAAGCATTTTTCCCATATCTTTCGAGGACGTTCAATGAGATGCCCAACAACAATATATTACTGGGGGGTACTGGAACTTGACCTTCCTGGATAAGTTGGACAAGCACATAGACGGGCTGAGGAGGGAAAGGGAAATACTAAAGCAAATGATAGCAGACCATGGTCTGATAGATGCGTGGAGACTAATAATCCCGACAGCCATAGAGTACACCTTTAGCTCATGTTGTCATGGCACGCAATTGAGGAAACATTTCTTCCTGGTATCGAGGAGAGTGGTGCCTCAACTAACACGTGGGGAAATACTCACAGGGGGATATCTGACCATGAAACCATCCTACTAGCTCTGGACACTGCGCTAAATTGCCAAGGCTCAAAAAGGTGAAGGTTAAATGTCAGTTTGTGAAGAACCCAAGTGATAATAGGGAGGTAGTGGACATGAGCAAGGACTTCTTTGTACTTAATGAAGGCTCTGTGGAGTTTGGGCACCTTATTGGAAGTATGTGGACTGCGGGAAAGGTGTACTTTTGGGGGGCACTACTACAGAAGGGGACCAGAAAGAAAAGTGTGAATAAAGAGAAACTGGCATGGCTAGAAAAAGAGGTGAAGGACTTAACGTGATAAAATTAGACAGGCCCCAGGACAAATGTCCAACTGGCACTAAGGAGGGCAAACTACGAAGTGAACAATTATTTCACGCAGAAGGCAGAATATTCCCTTTTCCGGCTGCGGGACACTCACTATGAACAAGGGGAAAAAGCAGGGCGATTACTGGCAGCACAGCTTATGAAGTGGGAGGAGGAAGGGGAATCCCAATGATCCAAAGTAAAGACAATGGAAGTCAGCTGACACAAGCTGAGGAAATCCTACAGGAATTTTGTGCTTTCTAAGGGGCTCTGTACACGGCAGAACCTGCTGCTGACCCGACAGCAGAACAGCAGTTCTTAGACCCTTTGCCAATTCCGACCCTGGAAGACCAGCTGTTGTTGGTGAGCCTGATAGGAGCGGAGGAAGTGTGGGAAAGTATCACTAGTATGATCAGCAGGAGATCACCAGAAGCTGACAGCCTGTCGGTAGAGTTTTATAAGGTGAATGGCCGCCAAGTTGACACAAGTGTTTAATGAGGCAATGACAGTGGGGAAGCTTTGGGCGGAGTCTAATGAGGCATTACTAACTCTGATCCCGAAAGCAAGCATGGACCCTCTTTTCTGCAGCAACTACCGACCAATCTCGCTGATTAACGCGGACATCAAAATCTTTGCTAAAGTATTAGCATCAAGGCTGAGAAAAGTCATCCCAAAACGGATTAATGAAATGCAAGTGAAGTTCGTCACAGGCAGATCGGCGACAGATAACATACGATTATTGTTGCACCTGTTATGGCAGGAAAGGGGTGGTACAGAGCCCAGAATAGTGCTCTTGCTCAACCATGAGAAAGAGTTTGATCGGGTGGAGTGGGAGTATATGTTCATGATGATGGACCGCTTTGGGTTAGGGTGCGGGTTTGCGTCAATGGTCCGGCTCTTATACAAATGCCCCAGCACTAGAGTTAGGGGGAACAGCTCTGGGTAGAGGCATTTTACATCAGAAGGGGAACGAGGCAGGGATGCCCGCTTCCCCTGCACTATTTATGTTGGCACTGGAGCGCTTTCCATGGCTATAAGACTAAAACCAGGCATCAAGGAAATAGAAACACTGGTAGGGGACCAGAAAGCGCTTTTATACGCGGATGATATCATGTTGACACTGGCTGAGCCGGACTCCTCGGTGAAGGAGCTGATGTGGACAATTGGCATTTTCTCTCCCTTCTCCGGATACAAAATTAACTGGGAAAAGTGCAAGGCTATGCCTCTGAATGATAGTACTGCCCGAGGGAGATCCAATTGCGGTGGGTGTGTGAGCGTCTCAAGTATCTAGGAATATACTTTAACAAGGATTTGCCAAATATGATTAGGGACAATGTGGAACCAGCATGGGGGAAGGCACAAGTGGAGTGTGAAAGGTGGGCACCGCTGAACCTGTCCATTTGGGGGCAGACCTAAATAGTAAAAATGGTATGGCGGCCCGGCTGAACTACATATTTGGCATGCTACCCCTGAAAGTGCCTGCGGGACTGATGAAGAAAATAATGCAGGGTATAAAATCATTTGTTTGGGGGAGTCGAAGACCACGTTTGAAAGCCGAAAAACTGTATGCGTTAGCGAGAGCATGGCGGCTCAGGTTACCTCAAATGGACATATACTACATTGCCCGGCAATTGTCCCAAGTGGCAGAATACTTTCGGGTTGAGGCGCAAAAAGTCAGCATGGATGGTATGGGAGCAGAACATTTCATGGAAGGAGGGTTTGGGGGTCATCTTTGGAGCGGAGGGGAAAGACAAAGTACACCCAATACTCAGCACAAACAATCTAGCATTCATGGCTCAAGGTATATGGTTACTGGCATTTAGAGGCCCCAATCTGGAACAATAGGAGGATAAATATAAGGGAAGGAAATGTCTAGGGAGATGGGCAGATGTGGGTAAATGGGTAAATGGCAAGGGAGGGACATTCTGAGGGGGAATCGTTGCATGGCATTTAGTGACCTCTGGGAGTGATGGGAGTTGGGGGTGGAAGAGGAGTGGAGGCATAGGCAGATGACACACTGCTTGTAGATGATCACTAGAGAATACCAAGTGGAGATCTGTATCTCACCGATCATGACCTATCTAGGAAAGTGCAACTGGGTCAAGGGCCGACTGGGCAGGCTTTACACAGAGATAATAGACTTGTTATACATGAGCAGCAGTAGGAAGGGAGTCATGGACAGATGGCAGAAGCTTTTAGGGGAGCAGTTCTTGATGGAAGCAATCCACAGTATGTTCCAAAATTTTCAGAAAGGGATTACGGTGGTGAATGTTAACGCAATATTAGATATTACAAGGATGATATTGGACACCAGATAAGCTTGGGGCCACCCGGCTTGCACAGGAAGATAGGCACTGGAGGTGCGGTCAAAGTGGGGGGCACCTGGAGTACATCCTATGGTACTGCCCGAAGGTGCAGGGATACTGGTTGGGCATATGGGAGGCCCTACAGAACACTCTAGGATAAGGTACCCAAGGCAATCCAAGACTATGCATCTTGCAGGATATGTTGCAAGTGCTGAACATAGCCAGGGAGGATGAGAAGTGGGTGAGTACAGCACTGATGGTGGCAAAACATGATCTTAAGGCTCTGGAAATCCGACTTCGTTCCAACAGTGAGCGCTTGGGAACAGGAAATGCTCAAAGTAGCCTTGTATGAGCAGCTGATATATAGGGCAAGAGACATGGCAGTAGAATTCCAGTTAACCTGAGAGATGTTTTTACAGGATACCTGAATAGCATGGGAGGTCGCGAGGTTAGGAAACCAAACAGGGTGATAGCTAGTAGGAAGAGCCACTGAAACCGTCAATTGTGGGTTCATTAGGAAGACGCATACAGCAGTCTATAGAGCGACCAGTCTACTGTGCCGAGTTTACAGGTTTTTGTTTCTTTATAGGTTGTTAATAATGTTGGGGTTGTAATGTTAGTTGAGCGTTAATAGAATGTTATGGTTATCTCCTTCACAGCATGACCATAACGAGCATCAGAGTACAGGTTAGGGCTTACCAGTTGAGAAAGTACTCACCCGGGAAGGGTGGCAGGTTGGGTCAATAGTGTGTGCCCAACCTTGGGAGGGAGGTGAGAGAAGATCAGAGTTAGAGAGGCTGCTTGTTTCCTACCAAATGGAGCCCAGGGGGAGGGGTAAGGGAGGAGAAAGGAATGGTAAAGAGGCAAAGGGGATAGACATTGGAACAGAGAATAGCAGTAGCACAAGAACTGGGCAGGAACCACGTTGGTCAAATGTAAGCGAGTGAGCTGTGGTACTGTCTTACATTGGAAAGACGTTAAATTAAGTCTGATTGAATAAAATTAAATTAAATTGAATTAATTTACTTCACACTGGTTATTGGAACTGTACCAATGAATTATGGCAATGAACAGCGTGAATAACTTTTAGCGAGGGTGTTAAGGAGACAAATGCAATGGGAGGTGATTGTTATTGTCATAAATGCTACTGTCATGAATTTATTGTAATGAATTTTGTGGCATTGTTATTACGTATTAATTGAATAAAAACTATAATGATTTAAAAAAGTTAATAATTGAGGGGCATGGCGACCAACTAAGATGGTTGCACTCTTTTGAGTCTACGAGCAGGAGCACGCCTTTACTCCTTCGAAGTCCTCCCACCAGCGCACACTAAGGTATAAGTGAAAAGGGAGGGCGGCGTCACTGGGGGTAAAAGCTGGCTTCAGCTCTCATGATAGGTGTCAGACCTTGAGGGCCATGGGGCGCTGATGGCGGCCCGGAATACTAGAGATCTGAAGAGATGATTCCCCTTCAGATGAGTGGTGGAGCATGTCAGGGGTTGTGCCCGACCATGACCGACACGCAGTGGCGTAACTCAAAATGTGGTTCCCCCCTGCAAGCCCTGCTGAGGGGGCCACCCCACCACCACTCCCACCCCCACCCCCACTGGGCATAAGAAGCAGGGGCCTAGCGCACCACAGGGGCTGTGGGGCCCCCGATACACCAGTGCCAACATGGTAAGGAGGTGAAGGAGTATGGGACTTACCGTGTGTTGATGGGTTCTCACCAGCTGATGATTCCCAGGTGAACAAATGAAGGACGGCTAACTGTGGGTACTGCAGCATATCTGTGGGCACTGATATGAAGCATGCCTGGGAGTGGTCATTTTTACTGAGGGAAATATGGACTTGCACTGTGCCCTCGTGTGCTGGAGGCTCTGATCAAGGCAGGCATTGAAGTTTGTAAAATATAGTCTACTTCCTGCTTGGGGCGAGTTAAGGTACACAGATTTAGAAACCAGAAACCAGTACTACTTTCATATATTCCTAGGTGTTTAGGAACCCAATAATGGCAAATGGGATAAACAAAAAGACAAAATAGGTGACTGACTTTTTTACGCAACGCGGCTCGGTTAGTAGACAAGAAAGTCAGGATGCTTTCAAGCCTACATTACCTATGAGAGCCCCAGTGATGGCTACATTGAGCTGCATCAAAAAATGTATGTTGCGGCTAGAGGGTAAATTCGACACATTGAATGAAAAGGTCGCCCAACTGGAATCTAGAACTTCCACGTTGGAGCAAAAACCAGCAGATAAATGGGAGACTATTCTTTCTGAAAACATAATTTGGTTGGGATCAGTGTTTAAAGGGGCACTAGCCAGAGGATTGCCCACTATGGTCGGGTGTTGAATATTAACGTTTTTTTGGACTCTCTGGCTCTAGAATTGGAGCGTAATAGTTCAAAGTTGAAAGATTATAGGATAGGATGTCCTTAAAGTGATACGTATGAGTGTTCTGTGCTTTGGAGGGCCTATTATATATAAGGATTAGCTGAATGGAAACTGATGAAGGACTCTGGTTGGGATCGTTAAGGAGTGTAGAGGAGGGGTATTAAGGAGGGGGGTAAGAAATAAGTAGAGTAGGGCAGAGGGATGGAATGGCGTGCATATTGGACATGCATGGGAAACGGTTATGGTTAGGCTGTAGAAGGGTGGTAAAGAGGGGAGGGAGGAAGTGGTCTAGGTAGCACAAACAAATCCAGCATGCAACTGGGCAGCCGGAGCATGCAATGCAGTGCAGATAAATCAATTGCGCAACTGGGCTGGTGGAGCATGCAATGCAGTGCAGCTAAATCAGGTGTGCAACTAAGCTGGCAGAGCACGCAATGCAACGCAGATAAATCAGGTGTGCGAATGGAAGAGCGCACAATGCTGCACAGATAACTCAGGCATGCAACTGGGCTTGCGGAGTGCACTAGGCAGCATTGATGAATACGGCATACAGGAAGGTTTAGAGGTTGTGCCATAGTTGAGATGCAATGGGTGGAAAGAGGAATATGGGAAGGGGTGCATGACTATAAGGGGTTAGGAAGAAGGTGAAGGGTAGATTAAATAGATCAGGTGCAATTAGGTAGAGTGAGGGATAACACGGGTGGCAGCTTGCGGTAAACACAGAGTGCTAACCTTTCATTTTGAGTTGGCTGAAGTCGATAAACAATCGCCTTGGATGCGTAGAGGAGGTAGGGGGAAATCTCTTCTTGGGGAAATGAGCAGTTGGAGAGGTTGAGGGTGGGGACAGTGAAAGATGTGGTGAGATCGGATGGTGGATTCGGAGTGGATTTTATAGTGGGGTGCCCATCCATTACCGGACAGGCCTAGACAGGCAAAAGCCTTAGAGGTAGGCCTTGATGGGCAGCATGCTTTGCCTGCCAGCTTGTCGGTAATTGGAGGGAAGTGGGGCCAATCAGAGACTCCAAGGGGCAGGGCACCCAGGAGGGTGGAAGTGCATCAATGCCATTCGGTCGGGTCATCTGTGGCGGCCATCTTAGAGCTGAGCGGATACTCCAATGCCATGATGAGAAGCCCTGGTGAGCTTGCCTTGCAGAATGGTGGAGGGGCTCTGGAGAGAGGGATTCCCTCTCTGGTTGCTGTGGCGTCCGAAGTGTGTGCCCGGACAGGTAAAGGCCTTAGAGGTAAGCCTTGATGGGTGGCCATCTTCGCCTGACGGCTTGTGCTGGTGTTGGCAATTGGAGGGGATTGGGGCCACTTGGAGAGTCCAAGCGGCAGGGCACTCATGAGGGTGGAAGTGCATCAATGCAGTGCAATCAGGTGGTCTGTGGTGGCCATCTTAGAGAGGAGCAGATGGTCCGGTATCATGATGAGAAGTCCTGGTGGGCTTGCCATGCAAAGCAGTGGAGGGGCTCTGGAGAGAGGGAGTTCCTCTCAGGTAGCTGGCTTTGTTTTCCTTCTCTATTGCTGTAAGGGATGTGTTAATCATCACAGACAACGTTTTCTCCCAGGACCCACCTCCAACGCTGTGCACCAGTTTACCCACAAGCTCTCAACCCTCAGTTTCATTTGTCCATCGGCTTAGGCTCATGCCACTGTTCTCACTCTGGCCTCCAATGTTTATCATGTGCATTTCTTTGGTGTTGGTGGAGCAGTTCCTGGTCCAAGGCCATTTGTTTAAACACCTGCTGCAGGAATTAGGTGGTGTTCACAACTGGATTGTCCTGGACTTTCCAATCATACGTGTGCATGTCCACCACAAATCTGTGCTACTGCCAGTGTACTAATTCAAAGTAGAAGAACTCTATGGAGGATTCTGATTTCTTCCCAATTGTGCACAGGGCTCATGACAACATTTCACCCCAGTTTCTGCATCAGCTTTCATAATATATTTTGTTCAATTTGTGACAATCTCTCCTTTTACTTCTACCCATTATCTGGTATCGTTTTGGTACATTGGCTCCTCAAAATCCCCTAGTATTTTTGTTTTCTCTCCTCTTGACCCCACTCAACCACTCTTTTGACCTATGCTTTTATTATACGTCGACAACAAACCAATTCTGTTCAATCTGGGCATTGTTGATGTATCTAAGGCAAACAACCTTTGATCTGAGCTTGTCTAACCATCATAGATGCATGAATATGTAGAAATTGGTCAACGCTCAATACTGATAAAAAAGAGACTCTCAAAGTCAGATGAGACACTTGAATAACTGTAATCTCTCCCTATAGCCTTATGTAATGACTGATTGTCCCTCTCCTGTCATTTGGTTAAAGCATCACAGTAGTAACAGACTTAATTTCCTCTTGACACACATTTTCTGTATTTATGCTGCCCTACCTACATGATCAGGTCCCTGCAAATCCTACATAATGTAACTTCACATCTTCTCGTGGCTGTGCATTGGACTGAACATCTTAATGTTGTCACATGACTTGCACTGGTTGCCCAGACAGTGGCACATCTTCTTTAATCAATATATCGTACAACAACTTTCTATGTTATAGGTCCCCCTTTCGCCTTGACAACATTTGCATTATATTACGTCAAGCTCACTGTGCTGCTCCTCCTCTCTACTTCTTCAAATTCCATCTTTCCAGAGGATAAAGTAAGGGAAGTTCTGCCTTTTCTGTATTAGAGTGTATCCTATGAAATTCTGTCTTTGTCCCTCCACACCATCTCTGACTATTTCTCTCTCAGGAAGACATTAAAATCTTGGATTTGTTCAAACCAGGATCATCCTCTGGTACTTCAGTCAGCTTGTTAGTGCCTTGATACCATAGGGTGAAAGTGCACTGTACAAATGCCACACGTACAATCATTGGTTGAATTGGTCCGCCAAGCAATCTGTCTCAGGTGTATAGGGTTTACATTTTCAAAATGCTCTTTAGTTCCTCGTTAAATTTGGACATAAAAGTGAACCCCTAGTATGTATGGACTTCCCTTTGGAGTGTACCCACATGAAAAAGATACTTGTCGTATCAGTGTTGGCTGGGTGGTGTTATTTCTGAGGGAATACCTACAGGGAACAGGTGTCATAGTCCATGATTATCAACATAGATTGTTTTCCAGTTTTGAAAGGTGATAATGGGTCCATGATAGCCATCCTTATTCGGGAGAAGGATACTTTGATTATAGGAATCAAGTGATGCCTGCATCTGCTCCTGAGGTCTTTTGGTTGATGTGGCACTTCTCACAAAATCATTGTAGTTGCCAATAAATACCTGGCCAAAAGAACTGTGCCAATGCATAGTCCTGTTCTTAGCAGTATCTTGTTGCTGTTATGTGGGAATGTGCCATCTCCAAAACAGTCTTCTGGGTAGGAAGTGGAACTATTAATTAGAACATGGTGAAACCAACCTTTTACATTGTACGCTCCTCTGTATGGCAACCCATGTTTTTCCACAAACAAGGGGCTGTGATTTACTAACCCCTCCTATAAACGAATGATTTGTTGCAAAGTAACCTGTAATGTATGGTTGCCCTTTGTGCTGTGGCAAAATACAGAGAGGACACTATTTTGCCTTCAATGGGTGAATTAGGTGAGGATTCCAATGAAGAATGAGTGGATCCAAGTCCCCCTTCTTCGCAGTGGTGAATTTTCGACATTGTATTTTTGGAGAAGGAACACTTTCTGAGATACTATGATGTGGTAACTTTGTTTCACACATGGCTAAATCTCCAGTAGCGAAGCTGCAAACTTGTAACATTGCATCAAATGTGGGTCTCCAGAGTTAACTGAATGGCATGCTGGGACTTTGAAGTGACTTGCTTGAAACCAAGGGTTGCACTGTTACAGTATGAAGGCAAAATATTATAATAATAATAATAATAATAATAATAATAATAATAATAATACTACCAGCGTGTGGATACAATTGACTGTGGATAAAGTTAAGTTTTTGTTTTTCTATCTAGGAATTTTGGTATGCCTAGAGGTACCTTCAGGCTCTTTAATTGGGAAAGTGGGTCCATAGAAAGAGGTGCTGTGACTTTCCCCTGCCTTGCGTCACAACCAAGAGAGGATGACAAGGGAGATCTTCCCTGTAACACACCCGGGTCCATCATCCACTGGCTCGGGGAAGCCCATGCCTCCATGCGTAACCTCCTTGGTGTACGTTGCCCTGCAGAGGACTGCATTACACACCACATTCAGTAAATCTTATACAACATGTGGGATCCAAGGCCGTAAAGACCTACTGTCAGCTTACCAACACAAAGGAAGTTAACAAATAAGCACTTGAGTAGGATTACTGCATGCAGTAAAATAGTACAAATGTAAGTAGTATGCTAAATAATAATCTGAAGAAAATTAGACTTCTGACTGTGGGTCCTTGGTATGAAACTGATTTTAGGAGAAATGGCCAACATGTTCGGATATAGAATTGAATGAACTATTTGCATACGTGAACATGACCATTCTTTACTCTCTTAACTTCCTGTGCTTGTTGGCTCACTTCTCTTTGAACTAGCACTTTGTTTGGATGCAAATGTTCCTCAAGCTTGCTTCCATTATTTATTTCTGGAAAGTCATGAAGCTCTCCATTACTTCTTTTGGCCACCCTCCTTTTCTCCTCACTCTTCATCTGGTACTTAAGGGAGAATCTGGAATGGCAAATACTACAGCCATGTCTGTGCTATCACACTCCCTTGATAGAAGATCATTATTTCTGTCTTAGCAAATCCTCTGAAGTTTTTCAACACCCCTAACCAGGGATTTCAAGATGGCCTTTGATTATTCTGTGTGATACAGAGGTGTTAATACCCCTTCACAATTATTGGAATGAGAGGTGACCGCAATAGGCAGCATTTACAAAGTGTACAGTTTTTTCATTGAAGTGAATTTCTTTGTGTTAATTCACTTTGATGCATTTGCTTAATGGGGAAGCCATGCATATATGTATAATTACGGGTAAGGGGTATGAGGTTGGAGTGGGAAGGGTAGAGGGTGGTTTGGAGGTCCGTAGGGGGGCTATGGCGGATCCCCATTATAAAAACAAAACACAAACGAAAAAAGAAATTTGAAGTAAATGCATCAAATCAGTTAACACAAAGTTATGCACTTCAATGAAACAATGTAGAACCGTTTAAACAGGAGATCACTTTCCTGGTGACAAGGGATACCAAGCAAAGTTTAGGTTAAATAATGCTATGGAAAAGGACATACACATCATGGCCTTCCAATGATGTCCTGAGAAGATAAAGAATGCTTTGTTTCATGCCATTTTGGGCCATTATTCCGGGGCCACTGTGCAACTCCATGTACCTACATTCAGCATGACTGGAGCACTCCGCTCCAAAGAATGATAGCAAAGCTGATTTTCACTATAGTCCACTATAGTTGATGGCAATGTGAGATTCTTTTAATCCAGGGACTTCTCATTGGATGGCGAGTCCATTCAATAATATAGCAAGCTGCAGGTTCTTGATATGACCTAACTCTCTTGGTGGATTGATGGATTTGTGCTTGTGAAATTCCCAGATAATAAACCTGTGTTATCTAAAGGTGACAGGAGGAAGAGGACATATAGCACTATCGAGAGGGTTAGCACGGATGAAGAGAGGGTACGGTCTAAAGGCCCAGACAACGGGGCACCATCTCACCTGTGTCCAAAGTCTCCCAGCTCTCATATGCCACCATCTAATAAGCCTCAGCCTAGGGCTTCAAGCCTGTCCATGTTCCCCTTCTCTTGTTCACCTTTGGACTCCATCGAGTGGCGGTCTGGAAGGTCCTCTGCTAACTATGCATGCACCAGTTGTCATGTCAGCAGGACTTTGCTTTCCTGGCTGTTTGTGATCATCTGTATTCTCCCACTGCATCACTGCTTGGCCTATAGAAGGATAGCCAGGTGCAGAGCTCTGTGGGACCAGGGACGCATAGCTCCTTTGAGACAACTGCACCCTAAGCCAGAAATTCCAAAGAGCAGGGCAAGCTGTGCAGTCTTCTGGGGTCTGCTCCTGTACCCCTCCCTTGTGATGCCAGACATCACTGCAGCAATGTCTTTGAAAGTCTGTGCTTTATTGTCATTTACGAGTATAATTCTTTCAATATGTGTTTGCTTACCTACATGCCTCTTATCATTGGATGAATCACATTTATGGCAAATAAAATAAAGGTTGTACAGGTCAAAGGCTCACCCTTAGTATTGCCCACCCATTTTGTTGTTCAATAAAATCTTTAAAACAGCTTTCCTAATCTTGCATATTCTTTATTCTTATTTTAAATTTGTGAGCATTTATTGTTTATAAATATATACATATATATTTCTTATGGTGTATGAAATGTATGGTGTATGACGCCATCTTTGTTATGTACTCATATTAATCTTGTGCACAGCGAGCACCCTGCTTGCTACCTATTGGATGCAGGCTGAGCCTTATCAAATATTTGCATTCAGAATGTCTGATGCCTCCACTGAGAGACTTTCCATTTGTGTTTTATATGTGATTATGATGTGCTAACGGGTGAGGGTTGAATCTGTCATGCATACATTGTGTTTCCTCGGCTGCACACAGTGCCAAGTCTACTCTCAAAATGAGGAGGCCTTGCTCTAAATTCCCTAATTTAGGCAATGGCCTGGGCTTTGATTTACTCAGTGCAACAGCATATGGCGTTTTGGATTCACATCAGTTCATTTAGATCTTATTACTCCTTTTCCGAGCCAAAGTTCTTGAACTTTATTCTGAAATTAGATATTATTTTATTAATATATTTGTAATCGTTCAAATTTCATATTTTGCTCATAGTATCACCACGCAAGTCAAGCACACATTTTGTCATTTCTATGGCCGCTTTTTATGAATTGTTAACATCATAGTTAGGCTGACATTTAATTACTTCTGCATATGTGTTAACCCTTTAGGTGCAATGACTATGCCTGTCTGCTTGAGTTTCAGAGAAAAACCCACAAAGCACAAAATATTCCCATTACTACCCTTTGAGCTATATATAGCCTGAGGATTTTGCAGCATCCTTCTCTCAATTTTCCTGATTCCAATCCCAGTTTAAACATTCAGTGAAATGCTGCGTTTGAAACCTAGAAGATTGATGGGTCTAAATCACCCATTTTAATGATTTATTGAACTGGGATTGTACACATGAGAAGTGAATACACAATACAGCTGTCCCAATAGATGTAATCCTTTGAATTTTGCATTTGACTATCAACAAAAGGAATTGTTAACCTGGGATTGGACCCAAGAGAATGGAATACTCAACACAGCTGTCAAAATAGATCTAATTTCTTGAATTTTCATTTGGATAAAATTCTCAGGGTTCTTTTCGAGTGAAAGAATTCCAATTACCAAACCAGTGAGTTAATGAAGCAAGAGACTATGACTCATATCTAGAGAGTTAACTAATTCCAATCAAATCATACACATAAAAACGCCCTGAAGAAGACCTTTTAAAAAAAGTTGAAATACGTGTTGGCTTACTGACATAAGAATATTTTGTTTGGCTGACAAGTAAAATAATTTTTGTATTGAAAACTGACTTGTGTTTCTGATTTGAGAATTTACACATGAAAAGTAGAACACTATTAATAATTAAGGGTGTGGCACAAGTGTTCGGTCTTGTGTTACTTGTCTAATTTAGTGACTTTGAGCTGTTGTTGCTTACCATTGATCAATGCTAGCCAATCCACTTTCAGTAGAATAGATCAGTTCAAACAGAGTGACAATAACTTGAGAAATGTTAGGTAGATAGCTCAATGAACTCCTAGCCCTGCTTTTATGGTTCGTTGTTAAGAAATGGTTGGTGACCCAGTACTTGAAAAGCATTATTTCCTGAGAGTGAACAGAGAACGGAAAAGCCCTGGCAGGATAGTGAACCAGGGAATGTGCAAGTCTGTTACCCGCACCCAAGTGTGATACCCCGACAGGAGAGAAATGAGAAATTCAGGGGTAAAACCACAATCCTGAAATCGTGGAATAGTGATAACGAATAAAAAAAAGGGGAGGACTATACCCCTTTTAAGAATAAGTAACAGTTATAAATACCATGGCAGGGGAGTACACCAGTGGTGGGAAAAGGATTAAGAAAATTCAGGGGTCAAAACCCCTCCTTGAAATTGTGGAACAGTGACAATAACTGGACAAGGGAAGAACCATACCCCTTTAAGTGTAACTGAGATCGAGAGAGTGAGAGAAGGAAACATTCAAAAGAACTGTGTGCTTAAAGGAGACTCAAGGTAAGAGTCTTTCCCTCTTAACAAACTTGAACTATGGGAAAATGACATTCAAACAACCAGAAGAAATCCAGGGGAAGGGAAGACCCCTTTCATGGTGGAACTTTATTCCTTTTCTTTTCTGCACCTTAGAACTTTATGTTTTGGAACTATACATGCATAGCTTACAGAAATCCCTGAGTTGCACGCTGTATTGAGTTTAGTGTATAAGGGTCAGTTTAGGGTTTTTGGCCACAAGACGGAGGACGCTTTTTGGTTTAACATCCTGACACAGACGGTCCTTAGTTTTGTTGAGGCTGGCAAACGCCTTTTAGGATTAGGGATAGATCAGATTTCTCCAAACCCCACTTTCTGTTATGATAAATAAAAGTCTGTAACCCACAGTGAACATGCCACTATGTCTTAGTCTTACACTTGAACACTTACATTACTACCAAGCATCAAATATGTTATCTGGTGTGAGAAACCTGAGGGCGTCCTCACATCTACTCCCCTTGGGTCCCCTTCTCAGGAGGCCAGGGAAAGGCCATCGCTTTTGGATCCTGACCCTGGGGGCGGAGAAGCGAGGGAGGATCACCTGAGTAGAGGGTCCTTGGGGTTTGGGGATGAGATGTCCTTAGGTGAGATGCGGTATCCAGCATTTCCATTTCAGGAGGGACCCTCTAACCCAGACGCAGTTATGGGGTATTGCTACCCCTGTCCCACTGACCAAGAAAATTACAGGCAATGTTACCAATCTAGAACCACTAAAAAGAGGCTAAAGGAAGAAGGTTCATGTGTAGGACAGGTTAGACATGGTATCCCTCTTTCCATTCTGAGAACCAATCTAACCCTCCCCCGGCCTTTATGGGTTACTTTGATCTAGCTCCCCTCAATTCTCCTCATTCAACCTACTACAATACTGGGAAGAGGCGACTAGGAGTAGTGAGCACCAGTATGTATTTTCGCCACTCTAGTCCTGATATGAAGAAGATAACTATGAAAGGGTAGCGATGTGGGCCAAGGCCAAGTAACCTACAGTGTGGGTTGCACACCCTTAATCTAGCTCAAAGTCTAGGAAAACATTCAATTGTAGGTATTACTACCTTCTTCCTTAGTGGTTAGTTTGTTGTGAATAACATTGCTTGCACTTATGCTTCATGGAAAAAAACAACTATGTTTTATTTTATTAAAGACTCCATCGGCAGCCTTTGCCAAAAATGCTAAAAATGGCAATGCATTTAAGACAGCTCGTCCATTATCAGGGCAAATAGCCGGCTTAGCTGGTAAAACATGAACAGCAATCATTAGTGTGCCATGCTTCTAAGTCGCATTGGCATTTTTAGGGTTTTTGGCGAAAGCTGCCAATTGGAGTCTTTAATAAAATAAAACACAGCTGGTTTTTTTTCATTAAGCATAAGTATCAGCAATGTTATTCACGACAAACTAACCACTAACGAAAAAGGTAGTAATACCTACAATTGAATGTTTTTCTAGATTTTGAGCTAGATTAAGGGTGTGCAACCCGCACCGTAGGATTCTTAATTCACATCGCTGGTTATTTTGTAATGCCTCATGCGGAGGCATTTATTTATGGCTATGGACCCCAACCTACGAGTATTGACAACAGACAGTGAACGAGTACAACTACAGATTATACCAATATAAGCGGTGCACACTCACCTATATAGTTTGGACAATGAAAGGGTACCATCGGGGAAGTCAGGTATGTCCAACAAATAGGCTGAAAAAAGGTCAGGCAATTAAACCTACTGACCCACAGCTGTGGAACTTTAACACTCCTAGGGAGTATAAGAGGTGGGACTGCACAACCTGGAGAAAAGTTGGGAATGGAATGGGCTGGAGAAGCATGTCGGAGAAACCAGAATTGGAAGCTGCTTGAGTCCAGAGAAGGAGAGAGACACCCAGGCCACAAGAGGGTCTAACTGTCCGGCTGAGCTCTGGTTGCCGATAAACTACAGCAGGAGTTGTGCTTCGCTTGAAGCCCACAGTCGCTGCGGCAAGCTGGCAGCATGATCGAACAGAGAACCGGCAAAGCAGTAGAGAGCCGTTGCGCACAACAGCTGAGTGCAATCCAGGGAACACTCCATCCGGGACGCCCTGCTAATACTGACACATGTCTGAGAATGACAAACAAACTGAAATAGGTAATCTGTGAATGGACCTAGTCCTGAACAATATATTGAATACTTCTGAATACTGAATGAATTGAAAGTCCTGACAATCACTTTTTGGAAACACAATTTAAAGACAAGCAAGTAATGAACACTTGAGAATGAGATGCTAAGCAAATATTGAATACCGAAGTGTATGAAAACATTGTTGGCAAAGCTAGGGTATGATAAAAAATAAATGGGAAAGTGCCCAATTGAAAACAGCATATAAATAGGAGAACAAGGGTGGAAATTTGCGAACAAGCATGAAAGAAAGGTGGGGGAGAAATAAAACCACCACGCTGTGAACCCTTTGCATGAATACAGTGTGGCCAGCCCAAAGACTGGAAGAGGATATGTGACACATTGTGGCAAAGGCAAGAGGCTAACCAGGAGAAGCCAAGTGAGTGTGAACCTGCACATAAAGCCAAGAGGCCGAGAAGGGGAAGCTTACGTGAGTGTAAATCTCTACAAAAGGGGCAAATACAGAAGAACCTGTGTGAGCTGAAGAGCCGAGGGTTCCTGGTTGTGTGACTTTTAATTGGTGGACCGTGGGGTCTGACAACTGCATCTAGACCAAGGAACGCTCCACTGTGAAAGCCAAAGACACTGTTGAGGTAAAGCAAGAAGGAGTAATTTAAGTGTACTGCTAATTTAACACAGAAGGACTGTCAAGTTAATCGGGAGTTGTGCTGAACATTAAAAGACTAAGTATAAGTTGGCAAGTTGAATTCTCGGGGAAGTGAACCCCGAGACTTGATGAACTTTAATGCTGTTTTGAGGATGGAGCTCTCAAGACCCTTTTCATTGCAACTGTATTGCATTGAACTTGGGGGAGGGAATCCCAATGATTTTTGGAACTGTATTACCTTGACCTTGGTGCAGAATAGTTTATGGAATATGGTTTGTGGAACTGTTTTGAACTTGAGAAAGGTATTCTTGAGACCTTTGTGGAACTTTCTTGTACTTGGGGAAAGGAAGCTGAAAAGGAAGCTAGGAGCTGGAAACAGCTCAGAACTTTTTTTGTTCTCCATTTGTTTTATTGTTGATATCCCTACACATTATGTAGCTTAAGTTCTGAAGGCAAGGATAGGTTTTGGACACAGACAGACTTTTAAGTTGAACGTTCTGACTCAGACTTTCCTTAGTTTCATTCAGGTATGGAAATCCGACCTTAGCATAGGGCAAGTTAGGCCTTCAACCATCCTGACATTTTAGTTAATAAACCATTTTATTGGTGAATATGAACCTGTTGTCTGTGACTTGCTTCATGATGCCTTCACACTGACCACAAAAGACGGCACACTGAGTTATAGCCACCAAATCTGATATCCTGCCTCCAAATAAGTTGAGGTTTTTTGTTTCAGCAACTTGTATTTGGTGTTGCCAAAAAAGACAACACACTCAGATACAGTCACTGAATGAACTCTCCTACCTAATAGAGGTGTTACAGACGGGGAAATTCATGGGTAGAGTCAAGCCAGAGCCAAGCCCTAGGGCTCTAGAGCCTAAAACAAGTTGAACAGTCGAAATACCCATTCCTAGAATCCCGCTTCCCCACCTTCATCACACAAAACCCATAACATACCCGAGCAGCCCAAGTGTCATCCCTGAGTGTATAACCTTATTCCCGTCCACAATTTTGGGTTCAGACAGGTAACGGATTGGGCCTTCTAGGTCATGTGACCGTCACTGCTGGTAGGGGATTAAATTACTCGGGTATAGCTGGAGGCGCTTCATCTCCGCTCTAGTTTGCCCAATCCTGAACATTGGAGCATCGCACGCGAGTGCACACACCAAGGGTTCTAGGAAGCTTATCCGCAATTTCTTTGCCCAATGGCAACTTGGCTGAATTATTTTCGTTGAATTTGCTGTTTTTATTTTACCACAAACAGCCAGAGACCTCCTGCATGCCCCGTCTATCCCGACCTCACCCCAATATATTCCTTACCCCAATTTATCATCTACCAAAATGTTGTCAAAAAAACAGCTAAATAAATGTAGCAAAAAGGTATTCAGCAAAGTTTCCATTCGGCAAAAGTGATGTATAACGCCCTGAGGGCCCGACGCTGTCTCCATCCACCATCATAAGATCAGACAGTCAAAGGATTGGGCCTTTCAGGACACATGACCTCCTTTATGAGCTTATAGTTCAGCCCCCATGGTGTTAATCACTTGGGGTCGAGGGATGGGTGCTGTGTTAAGGGCACAAATCTGTTTGATTAATTTAAGGCTTCCGAGGGCCTCATACAGTCCCTTCTCTATTAATAGTCCTTCATGAATTGCATGCAAGTCTTAGCCTCTGTATGCCTTTATGTCTTAATCTGCCCTATCCTATGGACCAGCCCTCTCCTCCTCGAACTATTTACCCTTCACACCTTCCCAATGAGATCCACCTGCTGCTGCTTCTTATGCCTGTAGTATTGCAACGTGATGGTATTCTAAAATCTGTGATGAATCAAGGGTATTTGTCCCTTCTCCCAAAGGGGGAGCCTCCCCTTTAAGGTTAAGGAGGTGAGCCCGCTCTGCAATACCCTCCCTAGGGGCCTGGGCAAGTGGGACCTCACTGGGAGATGCTCACCAGTTGGGGACAAGGACTCTGGTTCCTGTGACATACTCCCTAGACCCTCCAGCCTAGTGGCATATATGGGACTATCGGATCTGAAGAACATTATAGCACCCAGAGACTTGACTGAAGGCAAAACTAAAATATACCTTGATAAACAAGGGAAAGGACCTGTCTCTTTAAGAAAAGACATACAAATAACTGAGACGAGGAAACTGAAAGTGGAGAGCACGCCAAGGAGAGACAACGTGCAGAGAGATTGATGAACGTAAGCAGGAGAAGCCCCCTGACAATGCGACACCTGAAGGAGGCAGAGTGGAGGGGAGCCGCATAGTCGGCAACTTACTGGCCGAAAGAAACGGTGGATAGCGTGATGCTAATCCCCATGGCGGCATGATCATGACAGCTTTGTGGTGGACCATGCAACCTTCAAACAATGCCAAAACAACCAAGCTGGGGAGTCAAAAGATGCCCTGCTAGTCATAGCCGAGGGTGGCTCACCAATAGCGTCAAGAAGAATGAGAAGCCGAACATAAGAAACTAACTTGAGCGTGTGCTTAGCCCGAGAGTGTACCCCTGCATACCCAGAGGTAACGGGGAGAACAGGAGTTCTCCTAGACTAATTTAAGTTAGTTAAAATAGTGCTAGGGTAAGTTAGAGCTAACTTTGGATGATGGAAATATTCCTTTGGGGCTTCCTGATGACTGATGAGCACCTTCCTTTCCCTATTGCTAGAGGGTTATCCTTACCTATGAAAGTAACATAGGTAGGGATAACCCTCTAGCAATAGAGAAAGAAAGGCTTTAGTCTTATTATTTAAATAAATATCATTCAAAATGTCCATTAAGTGTCTGCCCCCTTCTTCCGAACCACCCCACACCTCATTGTCAAGGAGAAGCCCTGGGAGATCCCCTTCCTTCCTTGGCTCTGTAAAAAGTGGAGAGGGGTTTCTGTACTCCTGCCCTCTACATGGCAGAGTAGAAGCACAGAGCACCCCAGCCAAGATTCTCTACATGGTAGATTGGACGAGCAATCAAGGCTTAAGCTCTCAGGAGGTGATGCGGACTGAGTGCAGTGTAGTCCCCAAGCCCCCACAAAGGAATGTCCACACACTATGTTATGTGATAATACAGTTCTTTATATAAATAAGGTTCAATATATATACACAATCAATAATACACTTTGTGCTTTGGCAAATCTTATAGGGTAAATATGTACAATATCTATGTGGTACCACTTTTAACTCTTGACGCCTTTAAAATGCACTAACTGCTGACAGTTTCAATGGCATACAAGTAAAATAGCAATGTGGATCAACATCAGACATAGGAAGGAAGACAAGTTAGGTTAAACAATGGCAGAATTCTACTTTAGCTACTAAGTCACAGTTCTGTGTGAGGATCTCCCCACCTGGGAAACCTGTAAATAAGTGTATCAACAAACCCAGCCCATATATGTTTAAAATAGTCTTGTTTCCTGCTAAAATGTTCTAGTACCCCAATGTACCTGAGTTTAGCAGAGTTTCTTTGACGGTTCGTCGACGGATCCCTCGAGGGTGAACTCCCTTTAAAGCAGGAGCCACAGGGCGTCGATAGTCCTCGAAGAAGGTGAACACTGTCGCCGAGAGTCCTTGATGAAAAGAGTTTGATGCCGAAACGATGACTCGGTGAAGAACGTAGGCCAGGCAGAGGGTGTCGGGTGTCAGCGTTGGCGTCGACGATCAGGACTCGACCACAGCTAGCTTTCGGATCTTCGTTGGCATCTTTGTGGACCTCCGGTGGCAGGAAACCCACCGTCGGATTCTCCTTGGTTCGTTGACGACCTCGACTTTCTCCGGCAGGACAAAGCGGTCGACAGTGATGCCAAGGGAGTCCATGGTTTGAATGTTCTTAGTCAAAAGGTGGAGTGTTGAGGCTCCGGTTGTTGAGCAGCACAGCGTCATGCTGTCCCCACTTCTGGGCAACACGACTCAACTGGATTCCAGCCATTACGGAAAACTTCGACGGACTCAATGTCCGGGTGCTTCACTTTTAGATTCCTCTGCGGACCCCGTCCCCGGTCGACAGCCTTTCGAGACTGGTTTATAGGGTGCCTCAGTGAAGATCAGCTTTCTGCACGATGTTCCCTCGTAGCTCAGGGAGAAGTCTCCTAGCTATGTCCTCTCTCGGATCAGTCCTCGACAGACTCGACAGCTTTCAGATTGGGTCGAAGGAAATCAGCAGCAATTCTTCTTCTTCCAGCTGGACTTCAAGTTTCAACTTCAGCTTCTGAACAATTCTGGTAAATGAGAGGTCCACAGATATACAGTTCTGTCTTTCATTCACACTGCTGAGCCAAGCTCAGGCAGCCAATCATTCAGAAGGGCTTTCATGCAGGCAGGCAGCCAATCAGGCTCACAGGGTATTCAGGCCATTCTCTTCCATTCAGACACCCATAACCAGGAATGTGGATTGGGGCAAGCACCTAGCCTTTCGGCATACCACACTGCAGTCATGTCAGTTTCAGGCAGGGCTGTCTCATTCTTTGTGTCACTCACACAGATACCAGACACCCATAACATGAAGTGCATATTGGTCACACATTCCATTCACACAGGTCCCACCCCAAGGGTGTACCCACAACATACAGTCAGTGGGAAGGCTCCAGCCAGTCTGGCCTGGACTTCCCCACAATACCATATATGGTTCTTCCACCCAACAGCCAGTCAGGGGGAGGGAAGGAGTCAGGGCTTCCCGGGACTTTGGGAAAACAAGGTAACAGGTAATAGAAACCAAGAGGCCACAGGGGCCATCTTGTCTCCTCTCAGGAATCCACTGATTCCAATGGCAGGGCCTGGGTATCCCAAAATGGAGAATACTCATAGCACCTGTCAAATGCAGCATGGAGCTGACACCAGCCCATACCCTGCTCTGTGGGCCACACACAGGTGCCCAAAAACATACACTAGGGGTACAGGGTTGTACCCCCAACCCTTGGGTGCCATAAGGGTATCTCAAGGGTCTCTGTTCACCAGAACCAAAAAGAAGAAGAGCTGCACTGCCAGGAGTCCCAAATGGACTCCTGTGCAGAAAACAACACAGACAAAACGAATTCAGAGCCTAACATCTTGTCCATCCTGTTTTGATGAAAGCAGAAAAAGCAACATCATTCCAATTGCTTGAGTTCTCTAAGCCAATAATCTCCCCCAAAATCACTAGTCTGGCTTCCGTTGCCCAGCAAGAGGTATGAATCAGTTCTTCCATATATGCAGAATGACCTCATGATGGCACTGGATGCCAATTCACCCACTATCCTCATCCTTTTCTAACTGTTAGCTATCGATATGAGAAACCGAATAGCACCTAAAGCTTTCCTTTTCCATAGATGGTACAGCCCTGAGTTGGATTTTCTCTTTTCTCCCAAGTAGATGATATTGGGTACAGGTAGGCCCTTTCTCTTCTGAGGTAACCCCTCCTGACATGGTTTTCCACTGAGTTTCTATATTCTCACCCTGGCTCTTCAATTCCGTGAACCACTTGTTAATATCAGTACGCCATTCACCTCCACTTTTCAAACATATGTCGATGGTACACAAATAGTCTTAAAATTCTCATCCACCGCCCCATTCAACAGCATCCTCTGTAGCTGCTTATTTAAAATTCAGAATTGGATTATTGACAGTAGTCTCTGCTTAAATGTTTCCAAATCATGGATCATGTACTTTGGAGTCCCAGTCCATCCTCGCCGTCCTTATTCTTGTCCCCTACTTGGGCCCTCAGCCATCTCCGCCTGGCTCTGTGAAAAATCTTGTCTTTGACTTCGACTGTGCCCTCTCCTTCTCATTGCAGTTTCAGAACCTTAGCAAAGAATGCCATTTCCATCTTCACATGCTCAGGTGTATACTACCTCTCCTGATCCTGATAATGCAAATACAGGTCACTGTAGCAATGATCTCCTCCTGCAGTGACTTCTGCAATAGCCTCTAACTAGTTATTCCAAAGTAAGTTAATTCATCAGCTGTAAGTAATCCTCAACAAGACTGCATTCCTGGTCCTGACCCACAAACCTTGTGATTCCATTACACAGGTCATGGTCATGATCACCTTACATTGGCTCCCAGCATCAGCCTGCGTCGAAGTCAAAACCCTTGTGCATAGAGGATACTATCATTCTGGATCAGACTACCTCCACTCCAAGGCTAAGGGGTATGTCCCACTAAGAATCTTGAGATCTCCTACCTGCAAGCACTTCATGATAGAATCTTGCAGCAAATATAAAACCTGCAGGTAAAAACCCGGACACTGCAGGCTCCTGATCCTGGAATGCTCTCACTGGAGCTGAGAACAGAAACAATTCACCTGTGCTTCAGTAAAAACTGAAAACATTCCTCTAAAACAAATACCTCTAGGCATCTTGACATCTTTTTCTTAGCTGCGCCCCCTCCCCCACACATGATGTACATCTCTCAGATATATGACTGTGGCATACAATGTCCTTGCCATCCCAACACTTGCTAACCTCTTTTTGTACCTGATGTGTGTAGTGGAGGAGCAGGATCTACTTGATCCGACCGCGGCTGATTTTCCCGTGGCTGAAAAGTTTGCATGTGAAATGTATGAGCCACAAAAGGTTTGTACATTTCCCATGAAAACACATATTCAAAACCCCTACACAACCAAACCCACAACCACACCCCCACCCACACCCCCAAAACCCCCCACCCACAACATAAACAAACCCTACTTACCTTTTCTTCACGCTGGGTCCCTGTAGCGGCAGTTCCCTTTCACTTCCGTGATCGGGAACCAGCGCTACAGGGTCCTTTTCTTTTTTTTCTTCTTTTTTATGGAAGACTGCAGGGGTTTCCCCCGCAACTGTAAAGTATAGTGAGCGGGGTGTTGCGGGGGGGCACTCCCGCAGCCCCTGTTTTCTTTTTTTTTCTCGGGTGTGCTGCGGGGGTGACCCCCGCAATACACCGCTCACTATACCACACAGTATAGTGAGTGGGGTGTTGCGGCGGACATCCCTGCAGCCCCCGCAGTCTTTTTTTTTTAACTCACCTTCAATTCATGCTACCATCAAAGGTTCGAACTTTTGGTGTTCGAACCTTTGGTGGTAACATTTTTCGGACTTTTTGTGCGTTCTGACGTTTTTCCGTTCTGTTCGTATAATTCCGAGGAGCAAGGAGGAAGCAAAAGGGGTGTTCACCCACCATGGGCACCTCCTCATTGCCCATTGTGACCCCTGATACCCGTGGAGCTGGTGCTGTGCTGCTACCTCATTACATTTACGTTTAAAGATATACAGCATGTGCAACCTGGAGAGCAGGGGTGTTCCTAGGTCTGGAAAAGATCAGGGGCTAGGCTAATGTCAGGACTGGCGGGACTTGGGGCTAGGTAGCATTTTGGTTGTAGCACCTGAGCTTCTATCTGGGGCTACAACCAAAAGACCTGGGGCTATAACCCCCTTAGACCCCCTGTCCCCAAACAACTCCTATGCTGGAGTGTGATGTGCAGCATGCTGGCTGGTTCTCAGGTTGCTAAGCAACTGACAAGTTGGGAGTCTGCTTGGCAGGCCCAATTTGCTCAAATCCTTCCGGTGTAAGACGGGTGCCAGGGCTTTCTGAATTTGTTAACACTTGCACCCAATGGAGCATAGGATATGAACATGCAATATGTCCATAGGCATGTCCAGGGAGTGGCTCGGGGTCGCATGTGCTACCTCTCTAATCTGATTCCCCCCTAGGTGCCACCCCATTATCGTATTCAGAAGTGTGTGTGCCACCTGTCCATAGGTTAGTGCCCCACTTTTGCCACCCCAGTCAAAAGAGTTTGGACAAACCACTAAATCTATCTTGACTCATGTTATCTGTTATTGTGTAGAGATCTGCAACAGGAGGCAGATGAGCGTGAACAATGTTACTCTGGGGACATCAGGCCTAACACTGCTCTGTAAATAACTGACGCCACGCGCAGTAAATAATATCTGGACATGAAAAGCTCCTTCATCTTTTAATATTGAACTGGATGAATGGATTTGTTGACACGCAGTCGAGGTGGGGGCCCAGGCGGAAGGGTCCATTCTTCTTCCTTCATAAACATATGTATAGGTAGTGAAACCTTTGTGAAAGATTAAAAGAAGCACAACGGCCCATTAAAACATCAAGAGATCAGTCACAGAACAAACACAACCCAGAGCCTCGGCCTCCGTTTTGTTGCCTTTCTACGCAATTGCCTCCTACGTGATTAACATTTGCGTTTTCAAAACCAACAGTGCTCATTTAAACGGTTTAGTGGGTTCAAAGAGATGGCACAAAGATAAAAGTAAGTTGGGTCAAGCGAATAAATAGATATACACATCTTCAGTAGCGTGCTGTTTAATTGCTGAATGGTTGATGTTACTCGCTCGCATGCTTGTTTATCCACATAGTGCTTTAGGTCAACGGCAACTTTAACCCGTGAAGAGCAAAACATGAACGATGCGTGGGAGATGGCAATCAAATAGGGGTCCAGGTAAAAAACGGTTACTGTAATACAAGCTGTAATGGGTTGAGTGGATAGGTGAATATCAGAAAAGAGGTAGAGAGGTGGATTCAGGTTATGAATAGGGCTGTGTGAAAAGACAGTTAGTGGGAATATTCAAAAAGGCAATTGTTGCAAGAAAGATTGCTGAAAAAAGGTAAAATAAACGCAGAGAATTCAAGACAAATGAAAGAGATGATTAGTGTTTCCATTATAAAGGCTGAGATGAGTACCTTGGTGACATGGTACACCATCTCAAAGAACCTCTCCAATTAGGTTCCAAGTGCATACAACAAATAATGCGCTATACCTGGTTTGGAAAGGATCCCGCCAATCTTCTGGGGTGCTAGGCTTCTCCTGAAACTTGGTGACTATGTCACAGTGCCCTGCATTCTGTTCCTTGGTTCGCTATGGAGAACCAGACCAAGCGCAAGTATTTGTGTTTAATTAACCAACAGTAAGACCCTGATTCACAGAGCGTTTTCCAATGGGGTTTTGCCATTATAAAACGTTTCTGTGAATTAGGCCCTAAATCTTTTCTGCGAGTCTCGTAGTGGTTCCTAACATGCGTCTGCGTGTAGTGGATCCCTTTCATCTCGCTGCACTACCGCTGAAATTCTCTCCACAGTCTTACGAAGTCCATTATCAATCGGCACCATTTTGCACTCGCCATAAAAGCTCATCGGGGGGCCATTATGAGTTGGGTAGTAACAATAAAAACGTCCGACATTTGAAATATTGCCTGTTTTATCATCCACTTTAATTATGGGTATTTACCACATGCTGTACATGTTTATAAACTCTGCATACATGCATCAACGTCAAGTCTCCAAAATGTCAGGGGTAGCTGAAGATCGATCACACACCTGCTGGAGTCGTCATATCACATGACCCTTGACCCTATGATGTCACAGAACATAATGTCATATGACGTTTTGCCCGAGTGAAATCAAGTATTATGTCAAAACTAACAGACAGAAATAGTTTGCTTTTGGCGACAAGTTTTCATCCAAAGGGAACACTGGAGAGTGTTCCTCTAAAGTTAGTTCTTGCGATATAAACTTATAATTTCTTATGACGAGGAGTTTAAAAAACATTGTAAAGTATTGAAGCATAAATTCTTGGAACAACGCAACTCTACAGCACCATGAGCTGGTCAGATATCACGGGATACACTACTGATGCCAAAGACTGCTAAGGCAGGACAGGCATTGGTTTACATTACCACGTTTTCTGAACAAAGTTCAAGAATTCGTAAAATTGACACTAAGAACTGGCAGATACTTAAACTTGATCCTACATTGGAGAGATTATTTTCTTTTCCTCCTGTGTTTGCTTATAAAAAAGTATATCCCTGAGAGATTATTTGATTCGTGCTGATGTGGAGAACAATGTGACGAGAGAATTTAACCATGAGGGAACTCAAGCTTGCAACAACTGGTAACATTACAGCAATATAATGAAGGGCAAGGCAATATCTCATCCCTAAATGATTGTTCTGAGACATTCATGTACACATGACTCAAAACATTTCTTATATGGTCTTAAATGTCCATGTGGATTATTCTATGTCGGTATTACAAAAAGAAAAGCTAAAACACGCTAGACTGAGCATAAGTCTAACCTCAAGCTCGAGAATTTGAGCTCACCAGTGGCTCAACATTTTGTTGAGACGCGACATAATGTTGCGCAAACACAATTGGTTATTCTTGAACAGGTGCACAGAAGGGGACTTGTCAGGTTTTTTGTAATTTGGGGTTGCCAATTATACCCAAAATGTTTAAATGTTCTCGTACATCAGAAGATATTCAATATACAGATTGTAGCTTTATGAGATATACATGAGGGGTCTTCAGGAACATACCTGTATATCTCTAATAAATGTGGGGTACATTCATATCAGCGACTGAAGATTTTGAACAGGCATGGCCTGACAGCAATTTGAGTTGGATTGGTACAATTCTACTGATTTTTGTGATTAGCCAGATTACAGTCAATGAAGATTCATGACATGGACTGGTATAAGGAATCTGAGTAACTCCCATAAGGAATTTTGGGGACGATTGTGAGCGGGATATCCCTCCTTGACAGACAACAATGAAATTTAAAGTTACATATATTAAGAATTAACTATTATAATAAGCATCTATGCTGTAAGATTGTCAGCAATGTGTTTATTCCTGACAGGAAATAATGAAATCTATAAATCATAACATTTTATTGTGTTCTGATTAATGAGTAGGCCCATTTGGACCCCAGAGACAGGTTCCGTGGAGATTGGAGATATTTCGTGACATGCAGTGCTATAACCTGTGGGTAGTGTTGACATTTGTGTCATATTTTAGTTAGGTGATTCTGAATCACTTTAATGGTGTTGAAGTAGTTATCATAAATACATAACACAGACATAAAAACATGTGATATGGGTGATAAGACCAGTTTAAAATGGTGGGCGCACTTTAGCAATGTAGATCCTGACTTGGCTCTGGCCGGTTAGTTATGTGGATGTGTCACAACAGTCGCAGGGTATAAAGCATTGTACTGGTTATCCAGATCAATGCATTGATCCTCGAAGAAATTGTAATTTTATTAAGGGGAGGAATTATCATGAGCTACACCAATATTGTGGAGATAGATATCTCCTGGGTTTGAGTTCCGAGTTGGATTTACTTCTCGAGGGGTTTACATTAAAATCAAGCTTGGTATATAAACATAATTTGCAGTGGTTCCTTTAGAAGTGAAATATTGGAAAAAAGAAATGAATTTAGTAAATCTATGGATACACTACAATTGTGGTTACACGAGTACCACTCCATGATTGTGGGCGCTCCTGCGATCCACAACTTGACAGGACCTCGGTTCCCTGGTGAAGTGGATACGCCGGCACTGGCTTTAAAGATCACGGAAGCGAGGCAACACACTGGTTCGCCAGAGCTGTGCCTCACTTTCTGTGCATACAGTTACTTTCTACAGGTGATTTGAATAGCGCTAAGTGTAGGTTACACAATGCAAGGGCACGTTATAGACGTCCAGATTTTAAACTGAATGTATTATGTTGTAGGTGATGCATAAGTGGCCCTATCCTGAAGTGGTCTACATAACTGTTTATATGTTCAAACTACTGAGCCCGGATAGGTGAGCATTACCCCTCTTGCGTATGTTGGGTAAGGTACGATGTGGTGTAACATGCACAGGTGGGAGAAACAGCTTCTAATGATGGCTTTGACCTGTGGAACAAGAGTGAGCAGTTGTCCATTTTTGTTCCAAGATTTCTTACTCTGATTAATGGGTTTGGGCAAGGTCCCAGCTTGTCAGACCACAGGATTGTGATGGAGTTAGATTAGAACCTGTAGAATTACACAGTATCAGCTGTGTTTTGCTAGGGTGGAGTTTAGTCTGTTTGCTGTCATCCATGCGTCCGTCCACCTTTGCTAGGCATTTTTTAATGTCTGGGGAATTTGCTGATGGGTGGTATTTGTGTGTCATGTGTCATCCATGTAGTTATTAGTTGCAGCAGGAGATACCCAATTTATTGATGATGTCAAGTAGCTGTGCCATGTAGGTGTTGAAAAGTAGAGGCGAGAGTGGGATCCTGGCGATACTCCGCAGGTAAGTGGGTGAGTCTGAGAATTGTAGGGACCCAAGATTGTGGTTTCTGTTCTACTCATGAGGGAGGGGGTGATCCTGTGTCGAGTTTAGATTGCATTCCAGAACCAGGAATGGTTTATAGACACACAGTTTTAAATGTCATGGTAAGGACATAGAACATTTCCATTCTTTACACTTTTTTTTTAGCCTTTAATTGAAGTAAACCTATGTAACATGGAATATGGCAGAAGGCTACATAACTAGAACATGGCACTGTTACCTAGAAGTAGATGTGGTCTACCATACCATGGTAAGATCATGGAACAGCTGAGAAGAGGTTAGAGAGAGGAGCAGTGGGGTGTCAGAGATCAAGGGAACAACAGAAGACTAAGCATTTATCAAAAGTCTTTTTATTGGTTCCAAAATACTAAATGTGGATCATTCTCCTTAAAAGGGAGAGAGGGTTTGGGGATAGCCAAAACAGGTTTGAAGAATATATAAAGAGGCTGAAGCAAGGCTCCTGACAGGACAGTGGTCCTAAATCCTAAAGTTCTATTATATATAGGTTCACGGTCAGGGTGAACTCTCCCCACCCATGTTCCAGAGTCCCTCAACGTTCTTAAGGTTGCAGGGTTTCTGGTTCTCCTCCAGGCAGTTTCTAGTTTACAGTGTCGCTCCTGTGCGGTGTTAACTGGGTTTTTTGATGACAGTTGATTTCTTCCTCATCTGTCCTGAGTCAATTTTCAGGCCATTGAATTATATACACCCATCGCAGACTTAAGTACCTCCAGTGTCAGGGCTTTTTCAAGTTCTCAGTCAACCCACCTGGTTCAGATTTATTAGGAACCCTCCTGGCTCAGATTTTCAATGAGCCCTCCTAGCCTAGATTTTAAATTAGCCCTATTGGCTTATATATAGTGGGCAAGTGTTCAAGTGTTTAGTTTCATTGCTTGGCTTGACAGTCGCACCAGACTCCCTGACTGTTGCTCCTGGCAATGGTATATATTTTCTCTCTCTTTCTCTCTCTCTCTCTTCTCTTTTGACTTTGGCATTCCAGTCTCTGGGCCCATGTGAACATGCTTTGCCACCTCCCTAGTGTGTGTACCTTGGCTGCAGTCCGGTTGCACTATTTTCACCAGAGGTCCCTCAGTACCCATTCCAGTCTTTATTCCTCTTGTCATAGCCAACGCTTGTTCTTTGCTTGCCTTCTCTGTAACCTTCTCCAACCCTTCTCTGCCCCCAGTATAGTCAGTGTCACCTTTCCTTCTCATATTTCCTCCTATGTTCTTCATATAATGCTAACCTCTTCCTACCTGCAATGTTTTACTATTTCTTCCCGCCATCTCCCTTCTCTGATGTCCTCCAATGCCACCTTCCCTTCTACTCCCTCTGCGGTCTCTCCAGAAAGGAAAATCTCTCCTTGACGAGTCTTCTTTCCTCCTTCCTGAACTCTCCCTTACTTTCTCTGATTTACTGACATATTCCTTCCTACTCTTCCCATGCCCAGAGTGCCACGGGACCCTTAGGTCCCCCTCCTCCTTTTGTAAGTAATCTCTTCTCCTACATAACTCTAGGCAAGGGACGTTTTCTACAGATGCTTGTCAGTTACCTGTATTTTTGGTCAGACAAGAATCTCATGGCTGTTTACTGACCTGTTGCTCGACCTGGAAGGTTTGTGGTGAGCTGGCTGCGCCTGTCATTATGTATGTATGGTTGATTAAGCATGGCGGGTTTCAAATGTCTGGGACCTTTTTGTTGCCCTTTTACTGGGAGTTTCTGGTTGGTGTTTCCATGGAGGCTATAATGGAAAGTAAACGTTTTCAAGTGTGTTGTTTGGGCTCAATGCAATTGGAGTGAGGGAGGGACGTTGTTTCTACATGGGAGTGTGTTCTCCAAACTACCTAGAAAGTATATGATGTGCCTTGCCTTTGATCCCTGCGGAGTGCGGCTGGGCATTCCATTTCATAAATAGGTGTGGCTCAACCTGGTGGTTATGAGGAGGGCATTTCTCCAGCTGCATATCTGCATATTGGAGTCTTAGGAATTGATGTCTGGGAATTCCCAGACCCCCAGTCAAGAGTGTCTGACCAGAAGTGGGAGCTCCATTGAAATCAATGAGGTGGGTCTTTAGCAAATATTGAATTTGTGGGGGATGGATTCTACTGCCATCTGCCTGGATGGCGGGACGTATAGAAGGACTATCATTATCTCCTGTGTAATGCCTCACGGCATTGCATTGCATAGTAGGTGCTTTCCCTGACCCCACCGTCTACTGGGCCTCACCAATGGACTGGTCCAATGGGACTTTGTCATTGGGAGCCACTGCATGGAGTTCACGGAGTCCCATGGGGAAGGGTAGTGTTGCAGTGATTAGGAGGGGGGTGAGGATATGCAGGAGCATGTTGACAGGAGATTTAGAGAGAACGAGGAATGTACCTTAGTAGGTAAACAAAGGCAGGCCACAGGGATGGTTCTAATGAGACCAAAGAAGGATAGAGCAAGGGGGCTAAGGAGATTTGTCTTTAGAAATTATACAAAGATTAGTTTTGGAAGCAGGATTACTTCACATATATCCTACTCTCCTTGTCTGCAATGATCACCAAAGCCAGAATGACTGCCAAAAAATGTATTCAGTGAATTCAAGGTTGATATACACTGGTATCAAACCCAGGGACATCCAAAAACAAAAGGGTATCCTCCTTCTCTAATGCCTGGGTACAACAAATCCTTATGTATATTGAAGAGAAGGGAATTGATGTTTGAAAAAAACACTATATATGTCCTCTTCATCCCAAATCTGAAAACACACGAAGTCCTGAAATAATGCACAAGTAGTCTCTAATATATGAAATATACAAAACACGTTGATCAATATTCGCTTGCTTGTGGCAAAAAACACATTGAAAGTCTGAAAAGTAGACATAAATGCAACATAATACACATAAAAGTCCCGAGAATCATATGATAAACAATAAACATAAGCATTTGTACTGCTTCAATCTTAAAAGACAGCGATTATATACATAAACACAATAGGAAACAAAGCACAAATACAACTTCTACCATTTATGTCTTAACTGTGCGTACATGTTTCTATCCCCTTACATAACTAGATTACACTGGATATTTGTCAGGGTCTGAAAAATTAAAGATTACGTGATTTTCGAACTCTTGCGTGGACTTTAAAAAGATGATTCAATGAAGTCAAGCCTTACAATACACAGCCTGTTGTGTAGTTCTTGCGGAATAGGCTACACTAGCCCTTGCTGTAGAGATGGATCACATGTGTCTTCCACAAAGAGATCTACAACAATGGTCCTGATCTGTGCCATTCATATTCCCCTGAAGAAGCCTAAGATCCCCTGGCACTCTCATACTCAACACACCAAAGAACAGGCACGCTACCAATGGGTTAGTCCTTATGCCAGCTGTTGGATTGCATTGGTACACCTCGTGTCGTCCCTCTGAACTTGCAGTATGCACCATTGTTCCGGGAAATATCCAGAAAGAGCCCTAGTATGGTGTTGCTTGAGATAGCTTGCACAGGTGCTGACATACCCTGTGCTAGATGATGCCGTTTCAAGTAACCCCGGCTGGAAAGCTTCTTACAAGAGAAGAAATGCCTGCGCACATATTCAGTTCATTTTCATAGGTGCAATGCAGTTTAATTGAAATCTCTGTAGCATTAATTCCCTGGGTGAATTATTCTACACGTGGCATACATTACACATGAAATTCGTACCTTTGTGAATTGCTGTTAAATTGTTTCATTCAGCTTTGCTAATAACATTATAAAGGAAGATAAATAAGAGGAAACGACCGTTACAATGTAGGGGCAAATTTGGTGCAAGGTAGGTGAGAAGAGCAACCCCCCTTCTAAAAACACTGCTTTTTATGGCATGATACTAAACGAATAATAATGGGATAGAGAATTCATTGTGCTGCCGCAGATGACCATACAATGCACAGGAACCTCTCAGACGCCCTGAATGATGTCACTTGTGACACTTCTTGAAACGCAATGAATGATGGCCAGCACAGGCTGTACCGTGCTCCTGCTTTCTAAATCCATTTGCAAATTACTCTGCTAAGTGCACAGACAATGGTAGGACACAATGTGATTTAGAAAGCTGGCATGAGTGAGGTCATTTCGATCTGTGTTGGGAATGTGTCTTCTGTTACTGTCTGTCAGATAACAATACTTTCACTGGTGTTTGTTCTGTGAAAAAGGAACGTATTCCAACAAGTGAAACACGTATGCCAACATGTATAACGAGGATAAGGCATGGCTCAACTCCGTTCTTAAACAACTGCTAGAGTAGAGATAGTTGAGAGACAGGAACACTTGAATCAGCAGCACTCAAAAGCAGTAACCTGGAGAACTAAAAGAAATTTGTCTGGGGTTCAATAGGGATGTATCCTAAATGACTGAGGCTGCAGGGCAATAACTTGGGCAAACCAGTTGCTATAACTAAACTGGCTCTTCTTGTCATAAGAGCAGTGCCCAACTCTGTCAGTTAATTTTAGTAACATATGCCGTAAACCTATTGGGTTTTCCTGCGTACATCAAGATTTGTGAGAGCGATTACAAACCCAACTCTAAGAATGGTCAAATCAATTTAACCAGGTGACACATCTGGTAATATTGCCCCAGTCTGGTTTGAATAGCTAGTGTTACGACTAACTCAAGAACATTCTAAGGAGCTTGGTAGGGGGTTTTGGAGCTCTGATTGATGTGCATGAGTAATTGCAATGTGTGCTCAGGCCCAGAAGCCCTATGCTCCCTCACCCAAAGATCCTCTACCCCAGAAAATAAAGTGGCCACGGTATCCAGCGATAATAGAGAATACAATTATAGAGAATGCTATAACAGAGAAACAAAAACAGAGAAAAACGCATCAAACTATTTTAAAAATAGATATGGGGGTGGGATAAGGATGTAAAATGGGTGGGAATGGGGTTGGGGTTGGTTTAAGCACATAGAGAAATGCAGGTTTCGGGGGGACCAGGACCACCCCCCGGCCCCTCCCAAAAACATATGTATATTTTTTCACTGTTATTGTTTTCACTGAAAAGACATTCTCTGTTATGTATTCTCAGTAATCACATAGGACCATGGCCAACCTAAAGGTAGATGACCATAAGGTAGATGGGCCTTCACTCAGGGGCATCTCCCATTGAGCTGGCTTCACCATTGCTAATTCCCCCAACATCCACTCCGGCAGTGATGCTGGTAAGAACATCCAATCCAGCCTAGGTGTAAAATATGATCTGATTGAATGTAATTACTTTTTTTTTAAATGATAGACGGTCTGAATCATGTAAATGTGCTATTGTTAACTGATAAAACAAAGTTTTAAAAAAAATCACCTTTCACTTTTCTCAGAGAAAAATAGGCTGTTTTAAGTGTCCACAACTGATGTGAGATAATTATTCCAATATTCGATTTTTATACATACACAGGGCCTCATTACGACCCAGGCGGTAAGTTACCGCCTGGGCCGTGACTTTACCACCATGGCGTAAACTACGTTTACGCCATGGTGGTTGGCGGACTTACCGCCCCATTCCGAGGTCGGCGGGGCGGTAAGTCCCCAATCCCCATTTACCCTTCCCCATTCCCATTTTTGCCCCATAGGGCATAATGGGAGTGGGGAAGGCGTTAATTACGCCACCGTAAATTACGGTGGCGTAATTAACATCAAGTTCCCTTACCGCCATGGTTTTTTACACCCGCTAGAAGCAGGTGTAAAATCCGCCATGGCGGAAAGGGAACTCGTGATTGGCGGTAAGGGGTCGGCGCAGCTAACGCTGGCGCTAACCCCTTACCGCCAGGGTCGTAATGAGGCCCACAGAAAGTAAAGGTTCTTTGTATTTTTTCTGTACATGTATAAGTTGAAGTCTGAAACACATCTTCATTATATTACATTTGCCAAAAATAAATCCTATTGCTAAAAAGGGAACTTTGGCTAAAATCTTGTTTTGTAGTATTTACAAATGATACTGTAGGCCTTCAAAACAAAACATTATTTTCGACAGAACTGAGCAGATCTTATTATTTCAGACATTCCCACCACTTTCTTGGCAAAATTAAGTCCTTGACGTCAGTGTGGGAAGTCTTGACTGTACTAAGATTAGCTGTTTGAATCCCATTCAAGTGTGAAGAGAAGGCTGTAAAATTGCTCTAAAACTTGGCTATTCAAGTGTGAAGAGTAGGCTGTAAAATTGCATTAAAACCAGCCAGTAAAACTGGACTCCTTACATAAATATCCAAAAATGGCTCAATAAACTCAAATCCATGGCCTGTGCAGTGAAAATGATCTCAGTCTGTTTCCTATCTTTCCTATAGCCTGTCCATTGACAGGGATCTCAGTCTGTTTTCCTACAGCCTGTGCAGTGACAAGGATCTTAGTCTGTTTTCCTAAAGCCTGTCCAGTGACAAGGATCTCAGTCTGTTTTCCTACAGCCTGACCAGTGACAAGGATCTCAGTCTGTTTTGCCACAGCCTGTCCAGCGACACGGATCTCAGTCTGTTTTCCTACAGCCTGTCCAGTGACAAGGATCTCAATCTGTTTTTCATGCATTTGTTCCATGGAGACAATTTTACAACCTGCCAAACATCTTCAATAATGGATTGTGCACATTGTCCCTTTTTGAGAGACATAGAAAAGAAAATCTGACCCTATAGGCTTGTAGCACGCCTTGCTGGGATACTGCATTGACACTGGGAAATGTGAAAGGCTGAAAGGAAACTGAAAAACATGTTTTGGGAGCACTTTTAAAGAGGGATTGTTTCCTAAATTATAATCCTGCATAACTCCTCGACTATGTTAACGAGGGAAAAAACAAAAGTATGACTGCCATCTGATCAAAAATATTATTTTAACAGCGTAACCTCTATATGTTACTATGTAAAATAATATTTGATTGTTTCATTTTTGTTCATCTTTGCCAAATATAAGTTAGAAATTGCTTTCTCTGAAAAGTCTGATACTGTTATTTTGAAGGAGGTGGAGTTATTGCAAATCTTATTTTAATAATCTCATACTTATTTTGACCGATTGCCATTTTGCTGAGATGAGGGACGAAATGGAACTTGTGATCTCCTCTTCAGTAAAAGGGAGGCAGACATTTGTACATTCCTCTGATCCCCAATACATTTTCATGCTCTTAGCCAATCAGCCAATGGGTGTGTTATTTGTTAACTTGTCATGCAATTTGAGCATTCAATAAACATAGAGCATGAATAGAAAATAATGTCATTGCAAATATCTCATAAGGGAAGGGGTTATGCCCTTTAAAATATCCAACTTTGTACAAAGAAGGTTGAGATTTGGGAAACCTTAAGGGCAAAGACACGTGGTCCAGGGAGAATACCAGGGACCCCAGATGGAGAACGACTGGTTTTAACAGAAGAAATTAGCCATTCTGGAAGAGAAGTTTCCAAGCCACTTTGAGGAGGTCCAGTCCTTGACTGAAGCAAAAGGAATTGCAGTGATTAGGAGCAGAATGAGATTGCATAAAGCTGGAGTTGATTTCTGTGAGTAGCTGAAGACTCTGCTTTTGGCTGTGCCTTGAAAAGAGATTTCCATGAAAAAGCCAGTAGTAGTAGCCAGTCTGCAATTAACCAACTCAATTTTTGGCTGTGTGCGCAATTCTTGGGAGCAAACCAATCCGTATCATAGTTATTTTATGTGCACACTGCAGGCAGGGTGTTTACACATTGCTCCCATTTGCTGCCCAAGTACCAGCCCTCAAATCCCTTTTGTCAAGTGCGCCAATTCCACTTTGTCCTCTCCTGCCACACATTTTTTTTTCTTATGCCCATACAAGTTTCACCTCTGAATACAAACGTGAGGGACACTTTTTGCCTATAAAATACGATCATTAGTTGTAGCGAGAATTTCCCGAATCTATTGTCAATGGCCTTCCCCTGAGCGACCAGTCTTTTTGCTTTCAATTTCAGGGTTTCCATCCATGCGTGTTTTCCCTTTGCTGTACTTAGTTGCACACCCAATTAGTTCAATTCATTTGTTGGTTCTATAAGCTTTCCATTCAGATTCCAACATTCTCTTTTATTGTTCTTCCTTCCCCTTTCTCCAAATACCAAGTTTTCCGATTTTGAAGCGTTTATTTTCAATTCTTTTTCTGCTACATATTTCTCTAGAAGGTTCAGGGACCTTTGTAAGCGAATTTTTGTCTGATCTAAAATGATTAAATCATCGGCATACAGAAGTCTTCCTACCGGGGAGCCATTTGTTTAGGTGAAAAGGAAGATTTAGTTTCCGGTATTATTTTCAGGTCCTCAATATAGAAGCAGAATAAAGTAGCAGTCAGAGGACATCCCTGTTTTAGTCCTTTTCTTATTGGAATTTTTTTTCGAGAGATTACCACAATGATCCAATTTTACTTTCATTGCGATGTCGGAATATAGATCTTTAATCATTTTCAATAGATCCATAGGACAACCACTGTTTTCCAGCTTTCGCCATAGCAGAGTTCGATTTACGCCATCGAAGGCCTGTTGAAGGGCGATACTGGCTATGTATAGTCTGTGGCTGTTATGAAAAAATCTTTTTTTCAACAGATCCAGTCACAGAAGATTTAGGCTGCAGCCAAGTTGTTCAACAAATCCTGACTGTCGAGTATCATAAGCTTTGTGCTCTTTAATCCATTTCTTTAGCTGGTTCAGTAGCAAGGTAGCGAAAACCTTGCCTACACAGTCCAGCAAGGCAATTGGGCGGTATTTGGATGGCTGCATTCGGTCCCCCTTTTTAAAAATGGGGACAACAATCGCCGGTTTCCATGATTCTGGGACTCTTCTTTCTTTGAGTATTCTACTGAATAGAAACTCTGACCAAAGCTTTGTTGATAATTGCCCTGTTGCCTTCTCGAACAAATTCCAATTTCCCTGGTTCAGAGATAATAGTAGTTTTGTTTGCTGGATACTGGATACTTCCTGTGTCATCAAATAATTTTTCGAAGTGGCTTATCTAGGTACTTTCTGTTATCGGATTTAGTAGGCATGGATCTTTTATACCTTGTTTCTCATTTAATAGTTCCCATACATATTTGCTGTTTGTGTTATTCAGGACTGTAAGCATATGTTCTGTGTCTCTTTTATGAATAATAACTTTATGGGATTTTATCCAATTCTTGTGATGTTGTCTTCTTTTCCGTATAAGCTCTTTTTTCATCTGATTGGTTGGCTATTTTTATTAGCCATAGATCTTTCCTCAATGCTTTTTTTTTAGCGACTTCAGATTATATATGTGATTTGCCTTGAATTGTGGCTTCATGGATTTTACCAGGTTTTCTTTATAACTCAGTAGAGTCTGGTTATACTCCACTGAGTTCAAATCCTTGGTTTGCCACATTTTCAGGTCTCCTGTTAGAGCTGTAACGTCCTTTTGTTTTATCTTTAGTCTATTTTGCCCTGCTTCTAATTCCACATTCGCATTCCAAACAGATTTTTAAACGTTCTTCTTCGTTGGTATTTCAGCAAAAAGGAGATCATGGTCACTGTGCTTAGCAGATGTTACATTCAATTGCAAGATTTTACGAAGAAGATTCTCTGAGGTGAATATGTATTCTAGTATCGCTTTTGTTTTTCCATTGGTCCAGGTTGCAGCTTGCGGTATATCGCCTTTGATGTTACCATTTAATCTAGGGATTATTCTCAACTCCATTTCATCCATCCAGCTTTTTCCACGCTGGCATTTTCTTCCTTTGTGGCTCACAGTTGTCTTAGAAGATTCCCATTCATTTTCAAAGCAGTTTGTGATGAGGTCTCCACAAATTATTATATTGATGTAACAATGTTTCCCTATTGTTTGATCAATCTGGTCTGTTATTAAATCTAAAAAGATGTTTCCTTCTGCATTTGTAGGTTTCCAGTAAACATTCAGCAGTAGAAACAAGTCACAGCTTTCAGCTGCACTGGTTTCTATTTGGAATATAATTGCCTGAATGTAAGAATTTTGATTTGTAGATTTCAACATAGTGATACCTTCTCTGTTTTTAATTATGGTCAGAAGCCCAGCCGATGGTCTTCCACACACACCGCCTTTTGCTGGATTGAACAATATGGTATACCGGTCAACTGCAGGGGGCTCTTCTAACCATGACTCTTGTATGTAGATAATCTCTAAATCGCTCAACGCCTGAGGATTTTCATTGAAGAGATGCTGGTATCCCCTCGTATTCCAACTTCCGATCCTCCAGATTTCTCGATTGTGCAGCGCTTTATCCTAGTCTCCGGCCTTCGTCGCTAAAGTTCCGGCCAACCAACTCCAATAGTCAGTATCTTCAATAGATCTTGAATTACAACTTAGTTGTTGTTCAGTTGTGTTTCTGCCTTTAAAGGTAATTTGGATTTTATGAAGATGGCCTTTTTCTTTAAGCATATTTTGATATTTATTACTTTCTGATTCCAGGTTTATCATAGGATCTGTGGATGTTTGCAGTTTCATCACAGACAGTGTGATTGGTGCCTTGTCCTTTTGTTGAGGTATTTCCGTAACTATGGATTTTGCAAGCTTTATGCTTAAATCCTGAGGGACATTAAAGTCAGCACTTCGTCGAATCTTAAAGCCTAATAATCTGAAGTCTTCCGCAGCTTCTATCATTATTGAGGCTAAGACCACTGAATTGAGAGTTAATTCAGCCAGATAATTTTCTGCTTCATTCACGAAGCTTTACGATCAATATTTCTTCAGACCGAATGGTTCTCAGTTGTGGTATATATTGTAGAAGTTTAATCATAGAAGATCTACTAAGGATAAGACCATCTGTGGCTCTTGCGATCCTTTCCACGGTTATCTTAGTGTTTAAATCTGGAGTGGTCGCTTTTCTTTCATTGGATCAGAATTTCACATTTTTTTGTGGCATTTGGTCAGCTATATCATTCGTTGGTTCTTTAAGATTGGTATTCAATTGACTTATGGCTGTTGTTAGTTTCAAGAGAGAAGGCTTCGGTTCAGTGTCCTTACTAAGAGTGTTACAAGTTACGTGATACTTGAGGTTGATTCTATCTTTTTTTTTGTTCACTGTCAAAAAGCAAGGCTCTTCTTCAGTGACCTCCTTAAGAGGCAGACAAACCTCGTTTGCTTCATAGATGTTAAAATCATTTATTCTCCTTTCAAATTCGGGAATTTCGATCAGATCTTCAGTTTCATATACTGATAATTCTAACAGATCTTGTGAAATTTCCTTGCTCTCACTTAAAGCTTCAATGGATGTATTTGCGTTTTCCGTAGCATTTTGTGACATATTCTGTTTAACTTTATTTATATTTATACAGTTTTTAGTTGTATGAGATGAGCCTGGGCGGCTCCCAGGTGGTAAATTGATTTTTCTTAAGAAGCTTCTACATCCACAGAATCTCTTTGCATCTGGTTTCCTGATATTTTTGATTTACACGTGTGTTTAAGACCACTCCCTTTTGTATTTTTATCATCCAGCTTCTTATGTCCGAAAATTGAAAATGTATTTGTCATGTTTGTATCTATTCCTGTATTTGGGTTCTCTGTGTTCCGTTCTTTAGTCTCACTGATTGTTAGGTCATGTGTGCAATCTTCTTTTGCTCACTAGCTGCGGATCGTGTTTGATCAAGAGTGCAGTCAAGTTGACTAGTCGGAAGCATGCAAGCTTGATTTTGTACGCTGTTCGAAGGGTGGATTTTGTCCGGAGTATATTCCGGAGACAAGTCGAAGGTACATCTGCTAGATTTGATGGTTCATGTATCAAATTTCCAGAAGTTGATCGCAAGGGTATGTATTTTGATGAGCCTGTTGTGATTTCAGGTAATTTTTTGTGGTCCATTGTGCAACCGTTTCTCGTTGGATGGACTTTGGAAACAATTTCTTTAATTCCTTCTAGAAACATACGTTTATCGGATTTTGTATCTTGTAAGAGGTCGATCAGTGATTTGAGGCCTATGCTTTCCATTTCTTTTTCTTGACTGCGTTTTTCTTTGAGTGCCTCCATAACTGATTCAACGTAAGACGTCTTGGTATTCATTAGCGCAATCAAAGTAGTTTGGTCTCTGTAATTATCACTCAAGTTTTCATACAATTTGAGGAAGGGGGACAGGGTTATTGTTACTGAGATTGCTTCTTGTATTTCTTTTATTCGTGTTACCTCAATCAATTCTGTCCCGAGGTCCTGGCATCCTTCTTCCATTTATATGCGTTTGATTGTCTTTATTTTCATCTTTGGACAGGTTCCCGGTTTGGGCTTTCACTGTCGTTTGTGTCAGAGGAGTCTGAAGAATCTTCGCAATTTATAGACCGTCTGTTGGTTTTACAATTTAAGTTACCATGCTGATTGACAATAAATCTCAGCATTTGTTTGTCAAATGAGATCACATTTGAGGTGCTAGTGGTGTTTATTCCGCTTTCCAATGCGGTGGGCATGAAGGTTCTGATGGTAATCAAATGGGGGCCCGTTGTGAGGCTCCCGTTTTCATAGTAAGAGTCGCAATTCTACATCAGAAAGTAATTTGACAAAGGCTTACTAAGGCCTTTCAGACACAGTTGCAGTGAAAGACAGTGCTAATCCTCGCAGACAGCACCACCAACATATACTACCTGAACAAGCAAGGGGGCACTCACACGGCTGTCACAGAACATTTGGAAATGGGCTCTCAAACACAAGATGTTTCTATTGTCTCAACATGTTCCAGGGACCTCAATATTCTGGCAGACTGCTCAGCAGAGACTTCCCACTGCCATTACAGTACAAATGGCGACTACACAAACACGTTTGCAGAATATGGCTTCCCAGAGATTGACTTGTTCGCAAATCTGGAGAACTCACAATGCCCAGGTTACGCCTCCAGGTACCCTCAGAACCGATCCAAGGGGAAAGGTCTCTGGATAACATGGCCAGGGAAATTTGTTTATGATGACCCCTTCCCCCGCCAGCTCCCCTACTCAACAAGATTGTGCACAAGAGCACCAGGAACCAGTCACCATGATATTGGTGGCCCCGATGTGGGTACGCCAACTCTGGTTCTCCCATCTGATGGAGATGTGTCTCTCTCTCTCCTCCAATGATACTACCGTGCCCATACAACATGCTATCTCGGGATAAGGGGGAAAGACATCTGTCACACTTAGAATTGAGAACATTAGCCTGCGCAGTATCTAGATAGAATTGTGAATGTTAGCATCTGCCACAACTAGATGGAACTCGAATGTTAGCATATGCCACACTTAGAATTGAGAAGATTAGCCTGCGCCGTATGTAGATAATATTGTGAAGGTTAGCGAGTGCCACACTTAGACGGAACTGTGAATGTTAGCATGTCAAATAACCCACTAACCAATATAAGCTCAAACTCTCTGCATAATTATCTCACTCAAAAACTCTCACAACCATCTCTCGCACAACAAGCTGCACACACTTCACCACACTTCACCACACCGCAACAACACAAAAACCACACCAACAGCACACACAGACTGACACCGATCCAATACTCGCACCAAAGCTCAGCACTCAGTGTCTACCGAGTTGAAGCTGCCAACAGTTTACCACTCCTCTCACTATCCTACTCCCTCTTCACCTTACTAACCCATCCCACCTTCTCGTTTACAGATCCTCCAGAGCGCCTGGGGACCAATTCCGTTGGTGACGGTGCTCTATATAAATACCATTAACATAACATCACATAACTATTATTCTGTGCCAATCTCAGTCTTTTGGGAGCCCAACTTTCTGAATCCAATTGTGTCAGCGATTGATCAGTAGCGTTGCTTGCAAGGGCAATATGATCTTTTACCAATAGATCTGTTGGTATTGACATAGTTTTATCTGCAATCAGGGAATATGTTGGCACGGCGTGCAGTGTTCTATTATTTGCACCGAACTGCAGTTGGGGACTCACTTTCGGGGTCGCCTTCGAGTTTAGCTTGTGGACTGAATGTACAAGAATTGTGTGTATCATTCAGATTTTTTTCCAGAGATATCAGCCCTTTGGACATCTCTTCTACGGCAATTGGCTTTGTAGGTTTTATGGGATCTATTTCAGTGCATATCATTTGGGTGCCAGATATCAGGTCTTTGTCTGTAATTTCGGTTTCTTTTGATGTTTTGGGAGGGCTTTCATTCTGCATTCCGTTCAGGAGAGTATGGGCTGAGCCTAATGTACCTTTCTCACAAGGACATGCAACAGTGGGTGACACATTTGCTTTAAAATGCCATTTTAGCGTCCCTACATCAGAGCTGGAATAGCTTCTCTTAGTGGCTGTCTTTTTTAAGGTGTTAGGATAAGATTTTACGTTGGCTTTTTAGCAGACTTGTGAGCCACAAGGGCCACTGGGGGCAGTAGAGATGCTATCTTGTAAGCTGTCAGTGTGTTTTGCTTTTTCCCTTCGCGTGTTGGATTCGTCTACTATCTGTACAGTTGTGCCAGAATCCTCGTTAGCAGGTTTCTCGCAACAAAGCTAGGGAGCTACAGCTCCCCTTTCCACTGCCTGCTCCGGCAGCGCTGCATGGTCGCCAGCCCCCTTCCCACCGTGCAAAACACTGCGGCCGCAATGATCAGGACTTGCAGTGAGGACAAGGGCACCGGACGCTAATTTGTTGGCGGAATTTAGAGCTGCTCTGTCAGCCGCGGTTTCAGCTGCAATGATCAGCACCAACAAAGGCGACGGGGGAGCCAAGGCGGCACCACAGGTAGGATTTCCCCGATGAGATCATCAAAGATGAAGCATGGTGCGCTAGTATTGAAGCGGCCATGCTTAATAAAAATTAATCTTCTACAAAAATAAATTCAGGACACTACAATGCACTACCCCGTAATACAAGGGTCAATCAGCCACAATCGACTCCTCCTCCCAACTAGCCTCTCTTCTCCTTTAGAGACATCTTGGAACTTGAAGTCAATAACATCCTTAAAAACATAAAACCCTCAATATGTAAAGGGGGGATGGCGGCCAACGGCCTATGCCTCAATGGTGATAAGACCGAAATCCTCATACTAGGTCAAAAAACAACTCTAGCCAAACTCGACAAATTATACTCCAACTTCACTATTGATAAAACCATCATCCCCGTGTCTACCTCTGTGAAGACCCTAGGAGTTCACATAGACTCTACCTTATCCATAACTAAGCAGGTCAGTGCCATTTCCTCTGCGTCAGCTTCCACCACCAAACTTATAAATGCAATAAAGCCATACCTCTCCAAACCCAACTGTCTTATCTATAGCCAGAGCAACCATGAGTGCCAAATTGGACTACTGTAATGCCCTCCTAGTAGATACGTCTGTAAAGAACATTAACCGACTCCAAATCACGCAGAACAATGCACTAAGAGCAGCACTCAGCATCGCATAAAGAGACCACATCACCCATGCCAGACAAGAAGTGCACTGGCTCCCAGTTAAAGAATGCATCATATTCAAAATCCTCACTCTCACTCACAAATGCCTCTCCGCACAGCACCCTCATACTTAACTGAGACTATAACCAAATTCACCTCCACTCGACCAGTCAGGGTTCTCTACATCAACAAACTAACCCCCCCCCACATAAACAAAGCTTGAGCTGGAGGGTTAGGTTTCCCCCACACAAGCTATGGAACTCTTTACCTGCTGACATCAGAGCTGAAAACTCCCTCTTTGCTTTCCAGAAAAAAATAAAAACCACCTTCTTCACCTAATCCCTATCTTTCGCTTCTTCCCATCTCTGACTCTATATAGTAAAAAATGCATATTCTGCGTAGCTATAAATAAGAAAAATGAACTGTAAATATAAAAAAATTATCTGTAACTAAGAAAAATGCTCTGTAACCAGCGCCACGATGCCTCCGGCTGTTGTGCGCTCAACAAATGTGAATAAATAAAATAAATAAATGTATATATGCTGAAATTTTGGTCTGGTTTATGTGAGGAATGGAAAAGTCAAAGGTAGCACATACTGATGCTTGTGCAAACTTGTGGTCCGCAAAGGTGGCCTTGCCATCACTGTGTTCACTATAGTCAAGTGTGATTTTTCAGACTTTAACAGTAAGAGATGGCGTCTTCGACTTTTTACAGAGGCTACTAGATAAATCCACTTTTGCATGCAGTTCGTGCGAGTCAAGTAAACGTACCTGGCTCCTCGTACGTTGATTGTGAATTTCCTCCATTAGAAGAACATGGGTCGATGCACTTCTTAGGCTGCGACCACTCTGCGAATGCTCAGCAAACACTCTACGACCCTCCGCGTCCAGAAGTGTATTTTTGAAACGGAGTGAAGCTGAGTGTAGACAGAATTTTCGCAACAGTCTTTCCTTTTCGCCAAGTGCAGCTCCAAAGGACAGCAATAGAGGGTAGCCTTGTCCCTTCAAACACTCAGCATAAAATCTGCACATTACTTCCTCTCACTCTTCTCCATGAAAACAAAGTGATGTGATCATAAGCTATGATACCCTCCTCTACTGCAAACACCAGGACAGAGCTAAATCACTCAAATGCTGCACAGAAAATGGTGGATTTTAAGGTTGGTGAAGAAGTACTGTCCACGCGTGTTATCAAATAGCAAGACTAAGAATTTAATGTCGGTATTCATTAACAATTCCCCCAATCCTTAACCTCTTATCCAGATTCATGGTCTGGCCCGAGGAAGTTCAAATCACTGAACAATATTCCCAGTTTATGTCATCATTCACTGAGTTACCTCATAGGAAGAAGTAACCTGAACTCCTGTGCTTCCTTCTGTAAGACCTGAGAAAGGTTCAGAGAAGACGCAGGTTATCCTGTAAGTAGAAATATTTTTTCTGCATTTCCATCAGTATTCCAGGTTGAGCTATTGCCAATAAAACGTTTTAGGACAACTGTACTGAACTCCCCTCCAAACCATGCGAGGGATGTTGGAATCTTTATCCAGGATGTACCCTCCTCATCTGGGAAGCATGGCGGTGTATTGTGCTGATGGTATATTCTTTTGCATTTTGAGTCCATTTGGGAGTCCACATTTTTTCTAGTCTGGCGCAGCACATGTAAAGAGCCCACCCCATTGAGAACCTTTTCTGTCAAAATTGGTTCCCGGCTTTTTTGCAACCAACCAGTTGTAAGCCCATCAGCAACACTTAGACCAGTGTGCAAACTTTCAGTAAAGCAATAAACTCTATCAAGCTGCCAGTTTAGCACTCTCTTCTCGATCTCTGCTGGCATGAGGATTCCAAAGCACTGGTAGGCTGGCCTGCCTCCTGCTAAAGATCATAATGCATTTGACTCCACTTTGGAGGTGGCAGCCCATCATGGTGGATCCTGATATCTTCACAAATATATCAGCAAACCCTTTTCTTCTACCAACGGTATGGTTGACGTTAGCCTTTAAGCAGGTGACCATTTATTCAGCCAGATGATTGGAGTATCTAGCTATGTTTCTTTTACATTGTAAAAGAAAGGAGATCTGTAGTATCTAGCTAAGTGCATCTCTTGAATGTATTATGGAATGTTGAACCTGGTGATCGGGAGATTCCATGTAAGACCATTGGGGAACACACAGGATGGGAGCCCGAACTGAAAGGATGTTAGCTAACAGCTCTCCTATGTAACCTTTCCACTTCAACCTGTAACAAATTAAGCAGCTCTTTTACTGCACTTACCCTGCCGCCAGTGTGCTTCCTTCTGGATGCTGGGTTACCTGATGCCTCTGGATACTTCAATGGCCTATGTCCATTTCTTGTTGGGGATGACCAGACTTTTGCCCTCATTTCGAGTATGGTGGTAGCCATGGAGCAATTAGCTCCATGGCTGCCTCCCATACTGGTACCGCCTCTGGCGTCGTTCAATGGGGACTTACCGGTCCATTCCAACCCTGGAGGGACCGGTAAATCCCCATTGAACAAACCATTCCCCATTCCCATTGAGCCCCCACAGGGCTCAATGGGAATGGGGAGGGCACAAATAACGGGCTCGCGAATGGCAAGCCTGTTATTTGCCCCCTGGTCCCCTAACGGGACCGTAAAGTATGTTTGGTCCGACCAAACGTACCTTACGGGTCCCGTTAGGGGAACTAGGAATCGGGCGGTAGGGGTTACCGGCACCAGTCCCCTTACTGGTGCCCGGTATCCCCTACCGCCCGACTCGGAATGAGGGCCTTTGTCTACCTTATATGTGGTCTTTTCACACTTGTTCAAAAGCAATAGAAAAACACTGAATTACTTATACTTCACATTATATTTGTGAACTCCCTGGAGCGGTGTATTTATTTTTTCACTGTCTCTGGTGTGGTTCTTACCTACAGAGGGACACGAGTGAAGTAAATCGCAAATGGATACCCAACCTGGGTTCTTTTTCCATATTGTGAGGCCTCACCCTGCAGAGAACTCAGTGCATTTGTTTTGATTACCCCAGCCTGAACATTTTTAAAAAATGTTACAAAAAAAAGAAGAAAATAAAGATTTTCTTTGTTTTGTGTAAATGGATGAAATGGGCAGGGGCGGCTCACAGGTTCGGAGACACTATGAAAAAGTGACCCACAGTTGCAAATTGTAATTCATTCCTTTAGTGACAGACTGTTGGAGTAGTACCCAAGGGGGTGTTTTTTGTTAAAATGTAAGCAAATTGTCATTTTTAAGGAATACTTATTGAGCAACAATGGTCAGAACTACTAGCTGCATAGTGCAGTAACTCATCAAACTGGCCCACATTGGCCATAAAAGTGCCAATTTAGACCAAAGAAAACTGGCCAACATTAGCCTTTTTGGTTCAGGCATTGCTCTATTGCCCTATAGGCAAGTCCGAGCCAAGCGGCTCATCCATAATGGGCGAGGGGGTGTCGACACAGTGGCCCCCTCATCATAATGGACGAGCCAGCCCAGTGAAACACTGAGCACTCCCTCGGCTGCTTTTTCCAGCTGAGGGAGTGCTCCTGGGCTGGCTGAACAGTCAAAGGGAAACACTGTTTCCCTTTGACAGTTCAGTTCCCCAGCCACACATGATCACCGAGCCATGCAAGGCTGGGGGCGTTTTGCTTTCACAAGCCTTGAATAGCTCATTGGAAATGCTGGTTGGGGAACTGCATGTCTGTAATTGCGCGGGGGAGCTCCTGCGCCTCCTCGCACATAAGGACAGAGCAGCCTGGAGCGGGGTGGAGCAAAGTGCTTGCTGTGTGAATGTGTGTGTGTTTGTGTTGGTCCGTGGAGCTGATTTTGGTGAGTGGGGGGAGGAGGGTTGTACAACAAAGGCATTTTAAAAATGCCTTTGTTGCACAATCCCTCTACCCACCTGCCAAACTCAGCTCTCCTTCTAAGGCGCTGTGGAGCCCAGGGGACAGGGATGGGATTTTTTTTACTATCATAGATGTCCAGTAAAAATATCATGCCCGCCCCCCAGCGCCAATTCCAAACTTTTTGGCTTTTTTACCCAATTTCTTTTAAATGTATGCTCTAAAATGCAACATTTTGACACATTGTTTAAAAAGAATTCCCGGGGGAAACCCACTGAACACTCCTGGATTGGTTTCAGCTTTTTATTTTTAGTGTACTACGAATTCTGTTTGAGTAGGCCTCCAACCCGTCTTGCACCCAACCTGCACAAACACCCTGTGTCACAATGGACTAGGAACCAGGCTGGTGTGTATCAATAAGATATTTATTAATTTATTATTTGATGAAAAAGGAAAATCAACCAATTACACAGCCACCAATGTTGTGGCAACACAAAATGCAATAATCTCTACTAAACAACCAGCTTAAGATATACTATTACAGTTAATTCAATTTTTTTTAATTGTGGAATAGAAAAAGGACAATTTACCACAATGATAGCACGACAGTTAAGCACCACCCCTCCAACACTCACCCCAAATATCAATTTGGACTTGATTCCTTTAAATGGAAGGCAGTGGCAGGGAGTAAGAATATGGAGGGAAAATCTGTTTGGGATGAAGCCCACCACCACCAGATGGGAAGCCAGCAAAGAAATGGAAAACCCGTTTTTGGAGCAAAATGGAAGAATGGGGTTCTTATTATTTCTCACAACTGCTAGGGGCATAATAGAAGACGATATGTACTGCTTACACTTAGGAGATAGGCAAAGTTTTTCAAGAATACTAATCAGCACACCAGGGAAAATAGGAATGAAGTAGAAAAATCATTTTTTGGGAGAAAGGAAATACAAAGGGAAAATACAGTGGCAAATGGAAATGTGTTTACAGTGAGGCTTACAATGATAGGTAGGATCGGGAGAAGAGGTAACTTACAATAGGAAAATCGGGTTTCAGTTACAATGACCGGCTCATAACAGGTAGACTCCTGGGCAGAGGGATTGCTCACACTAATGAAACAAGTTGGGGTTTAAACTGACAAATGCAAATAGGAATTTGTTTGGTAACGCAAACAATACACAGATAAATTCGGTTTTCAGCTCACAAGGGGATTAATTCTTTTGAGCAAACACTTTAATTACTATAACAATTACAAAAACACTGAGACAAAGATTGCTGGTTTCAAATTTCAACAATCCCGATCTGTGAAATTCAATGGGGGAGTACATTGATAGTACATTGATTTATTTACAAAAATACTAAGGATTTACACAGACAAATGAGTTTTTTATTTTAATGGGGATATGCTAGCATACACAGGCAAACAAGAGATTCTTCTATGGGGAGATGACTGAACTACACAGGCATTTGGGGTTTTCAATGGGGAAATATTGGATGCACTGCTACAAAAATTAAGGGCCTATGCAATTTAGGGCTGGGGTTATTGCTACATACAAAGCAAGCCAAGCCTTTGTTTTAGATTCAGGAAAGCCAGCTGGATCTCAGGACACTCTGGACAGATAGGTCAAGGGGTCTGGTCACTGCACTCTCAAAGATGGTAAGTTTCAGCAGCCTTCTCTCCGTCCTCCTTTTGCTGTCTTCCTTGGTTGTTGTGTGTCTCTGTCCCAGTACAGTCCCCTTATATAGCAGAAATGACATCACCAGTTTTTCAATCTAGAGGAAGTACCCTGTAATTATCCCTGCTGTTAGGTTTGGACAACCACCCCTCTCTTCGCCCGTGGACAGGATTGGTTCAGGAGAGGAGAGTACCATCTGTCTTTTTCCATGTGTCATCATCCTTTGTTCTACTTACAACTTTTTGGCAAAACTAGTTATGTATTGGGATTTTATCCTGTTCAAAAAATGGGAGGCCACTTCATCCCCCACAGCCATCTTTCTCCCTGGGCTCAGCCTGTGACCAGAGATTTTTATGAGTCCCTTTGAAATGATAGTGGGCTCTTTGAAGTGGGTGCAGCAAGGATTCACACCTTTTAGTCATGCTTCAGCCCAGGATGGCTTTCTTTGAAATCCTTACTTTCCTCCCAGCCAGTCTGCAAAATAGGGAATTTTGACGCTTCCAGCAGAATCACATTTTATTGCGAGGTTATTAGCTGGGAGGTGCGACATCCAGGGCTGGAAGTGGGTCTTTTCATTGTGAAGTTTTGACCTCTGGCAGAACATGTTTTTCCTGAAGTAATTGTCTCTTCACATGTTAGTGGAGTTTTGTGGGTGAAACAAAATCTACATTTGCTTTGGTCATCCCACACATCATGTTTTGCGCTCCTGACTTTTTTCTGTGAGCAGTGATATTTGCAAACACATGTGCAGGTCGTTTTTGCTTTTAATGTTTCAAAATCCTGTTTTCCATGTCACAGGATTCTTTGATTCCTCCTTCTTGGGTGAATTCACTGCTGCTTGTCCTTTGATAATGATAGCTAGGCCCCTTTCCACATGGCTCTCAACTTTACATGAAACAAAAGAAACAGCCAAGCCGTTTTTGGTGCAATGTTTAAATTCCTGCCCTTCATGTGACAGGGAAAGCAAAAGCCAGGCCGTTTTTGCTTGCAGTGTTTAAATGGCTACTATTCATGTAAAAGGGACTTCTGTTTGGGGCCTTTAAATGCACCCCACAATCCCAGGGAGCAGGATGGGTGGGAGCCATGGGATAGTGGTGGGAGCAGAGTGGGGAGAGCCACGTTCTGTGGTGGGGTGGGGAAAACCCAGGGACTGGGTAGTAGTGGGATGAAGGAGCCCAGAGACTGTGATGGGAGCTGGTGGGGGAGCCCAGAGACTATACTGGGATATATATCTGAGATAGTGTTATTCCTGCCCCATACCCTTCCACCTCATTGCAATTCCAGGGGGATCTGATCCATAACCTATGATGGGGAGTTACATTTCTAAAGTTTGAGTAGGCACACGTGTAAGGAAATCAAATCAAAATCCCAAATTATTGAGTTTCAAGCATTACTATACCTATTGATATGGTGATGCACCCTGTAGATGCCATTTGTGATGTATTTATGGGTCCGTCATGTTGAATTTAGAAATGTCTCTTGATGGAATGCTGTGAATTATATTGCGCTTTCAATGAACCAGCTGAGTGTTTTTCATTTCCCATTCTGAATACCATTGCTTATGAAATCATGTCATTTTTTGTGGCAATCAGGCCACCAATAAATGTAAGAGGCGTGACTTTAAGTAATCTAAAATAATCACTTCTACCAGCATTCTGCATCCAATGTAGTGCATACCAACACTGGAACGTTTAGTGTCAAATGATGATTTATCAATGATGCTGATGGATTAGATTTGTAGATATTTTAGGACAATGGCTATTCTTGTCATTTGGGGCTTTCTCAATAGTTATTTTTTTTAAAGTCTTTTATTGGTATTTCTTAAATATACATTACATTTAGCTTATCAACCATGTGCAGTATCGTCTTGCCTTGTTGCTTTTATGGTCAAATCAACATTCAAACAAACATTAACAGTGAACAGTGATCGTCTTAATTTACTTTAACAATTCGGATAGTGCGCCCTGTGTTGTAAAGTGGTGTGGCTGTGGCCCATCCCCGTTTCTCAATAGTTATGACCCTATTTCCAAATTGTTTGTTGCAAACACAAGTCATGACTGCTACCCGCTATTGGGGGGAGTAATTACAGATGGCACAGAGAGGCTACACAAAGATGAAACATAAAGCTGGCAGGATGAATTCCAATAAGATTGCAATTCTCCGTTTTTTGATGACTGGTCTTTAAAAAGTAGTTTATTATTCAAGGATATATGTAATGATTTATGTTCATGTGATAACTTAGTACAAAGTTGAGTCATAGCATGCACATCAATATTTCGAGATTTGAATCTGAATCCATAATCCAGTTTGAAGAAATAATGCAATCTGACCCTCCATTCCAGACTTTGATGCAACCAATGAGGGACCGATGGGAAGATTTGAATCAATCCTAACTGTAAGGATCAGAAGGCAGTCGTTGGCATGAGGAGAATGTGCTTCCTGTGACACACATGAAGACTCAGTTGGGATCCATTGCCAGTGAAGGGCTCATTGAGTCCTCGAACATTAACCAGTCTTTCAGAATAGCATCCATAGCAAGATGCTCTGAATCACAGCAGCAGCTAAAAAGCCTGGGAAGTTGAGTTTTTACATGATGCACAACACAGTATTACATATTTATCTATTTATCTTTATTTACATTGTTCATGTTCATTAGCAAATAACAAGTGGGACATGGTAATGTAACAAATACCACAAGCAATAAAGTACCACCTCACCAAGATTACCACTTGAGTCAATGGTCATTTTGGTGGTTTTGTAGTTTTACAATGCCCCTGGTGGATTGGCTTTACCACTGGTGTTACATGCCCTCAGAGCATTGCATGTACCACTGGCTGTAATTGTATCCTCAGTGTTAACCCAGTAAAAAGATTTTACCGCCAAGCTGTATTTCCCCATTGCTGTAATGGTTGATATTTAAACATTGCTGGGAAATTACCATTTGTTGCTGCCTCTAAATGTGTTTATCAGAACCACAGTTATGGTATGATATGATATTATCTTTGTATCGCGCTCGTACACATGTGTTTCAGAGCACGACGAGGCAAGGGAGGGGAACAAGGGAGTACAAAAACAACCATCTTACTAGGCCCAGTGACATTGAGAACGCGCAAGTGCATGGGAGGGGGGCAGAAGTGGAAAGTGCTGAGTAAACGAAAAACAGATAAATAATGATAAAATAAATATAAAAGCAATAAACAGTGGTAGTGCAGTCAGCAAGTGGCAAGTGCTAGGTATAAAGCAACAGACAGGGTGTGTCTGATAAGTGCAGCTAAAAAAGTGAGGACTGTATGGTTACAGATACAGACCCCAGTGCAAGGGATTGCCAGGAGGCAGTGCGGGTGGGTGGCAGGGTGAGCAGGTACCTGGGCCCGAAAATAAGAGGGTAAACCAGGTGCACGGTGCAGAGACAGAGCAGATCAGCAGGGGAGAGGAGGAGTGAAGGTAGAAGCAAAGAGGAAGGTTTTCAGGTGCTTCCGGAACCAGTGATGCGTCTCCTCAAGTTTCAGAGTGGCAGGGAGGCTGTTCCAGAGGGAGGCCCCAGCCGAAGACAGAGATCTACCCCCAGCTTGTTTCTTTGAAAAATGACTGACCCTGAGGGAGTGAGCGGTAGAGGAGCAAAGGGCTCAGGAGGGAAGGTATTTGTGGAGGGACAGCTGAAGGTATTTTGGACTCAGGCCCCAGAAAGCCCTGTGGACAATGCAAAGGGTTTTGAATGTAACCCTTGAAGCCACTGGGAGTCAATGGAGAGATTTCAGGGCTGGAGAGATACGATCCCACGGCTTGAGGCCAAGCACAATTCTCACAGTCCTGTTCTGGATAAGTTGCAAAGGGTGGAGAGTAGAAGCAGATAGATTTGGAAAGAGGCTGTTGCAATAATCCAACCTAGGGAGAACCAGTGCTCGAGAGACAGTGAGCTTTTTGGGGAAGGAGAGGAAAGGAAGAATACCTCTGAGGAGGTGCAGTAGGAAGTTTTATTTTTTTGAGACATTGGAGATGTGGTCAGAGTAGGAAAGCGTGGAGTCAAAGATGACCCCGAGGTTCTTAGCCTCACAGGTGGGGGTAGGAGGAGGACCGAGGGAGGCCGGCCAAAGAGTGACAGGAAAGGAAGGGTGAAGGTGTGCCGATGAGGAGGATCTCCATCTTGCTGGCATTCAGGCAGAGATCATTGGCAGCAAACCAATCCCGATGGACAGATAGGTAGTCAGAGATGAGAGAAGGAGAGGAGGCGGCAGAGGGGAGCCTGAAAATGAGTTGAGTGTCATCAGCATAGCACTGAAAGTTGGAGCAGAAAATGGCAAAGCATTGGGTGAGAGTTGCCAGGTATTGATTGAAGAGCCAGGGTGAGATTTTGAGGTTTTAAATGTACAGAATTACTCACCCACAAATATAAACGTAGTGTTAATTGTGCATGTATACTCGTGTGTAGGAACACTATACAAGGGGCTAGATGGTTTACCTCATACTGTCCCAAATGGAGATGCTCTTGTAAAGATGTGTCAACCCTGACATTAGGCACAGTGTAGGAGGCATAGGGTCATGTTTACGCACTACATCAAGAGACACATGGCTATGTGTTCATAACACTCACAGCCAATAGATGTGATGGTGTCTGCAGTCATGTGGCTGCTCTGCAGTGCTGTGATTGCATCGCTGCATTCAAACATTCTAAACATGAGCAGCGTTTTGAAAGCATCTCTAAATCTGTTTAATTAGCAGTCGCCTTGCTGATAAATGACTGATGCAGCTCAAGTGCTCCAGATTTCGCATACAAATACTTACTAAACGACGACAAATTGTTCCATGGCTGGTCACTCCCCCCAAAAAAATATTTAAAAGAAAGTTGTTGATATTTTATCATTTTCACAGTTAGGGGGCTCATAAGAATCCCAGGATGTGTGTCGTGGCTTCTATGTCACGGACCAGCGCAGTATGATCTGATTATGCAAAAATCACGCACAATCTACATTTGTTTATAGATGTTTGTGATTTAAAACAGAATATGATTTTTTTTTTTTACTCCAGATCTTACAAGCTTTAGGCAAGATGAACGTGTGGCCTGTGATGCCACCTCGTGAACAGTTTTTGTGCCTTCATTTCTCTAGTCATTTATGAAAAACTATGCTCAGAAGCAAAAATGCACTTACCGCTGTGGTGTGTGAGGTAATTAGCAGACTCTGCACCATACACGCGTGTGCATGAGGAAAACAGGCGTCTCAATTCTCTGGGAGCTGTGCTGTGTGACACAACCTTTAAAAAAAAAAATCGTGATTAGCATCAGGTTCGTGGAATAATAAGAGATAGCTTCTGGGACATTGTAATGAGTAAAATATTTATAGGAAAAAAATGTAACTTGGGAAGTTGATGACACACCTTATACTGAAAAACGCATGCATCTTGGAACAGTTACAACCAATCCAAATGAAAGCATGCCAATTCACTTTATAACCTGTTGACTACTATTTTGATGGAAACAACTTCGGGCTCATTTCAATGTTTTAAAATGTTGCAGATTTCCACCTATTATGAATATTTCCGAGACAACAAACAAGGCCTAATTACTTGTTTTAAGGAATGGCGCCCACCCAACACGGTCTACAATCACGTTTTAGCTCAGCATGTCATACACACAAAGGAGAAACATCCATTTGCATATCAGTTTGGTCCATCCCACAAGGGCTGTCCAGCACCAGACCAGGCAATCCACCTCTGAACCTCGGACACGTGCTTCTGCCATTTTGGGTGTCCACAACTAGGTGCACATTCTCCTTAGGCTCACGCACAGCAAAGGGTCCACGCCTTGATTACCCTAAATAAACTCAGGTGAAACCCTAAGCGTTTCAATATTTGCCAAAAAGGTGAGAGTTCCTCTCTTGACAATGGGCAAGCCCAAATAACCTGTTCTATGGGATGGTGCCCACTTTCAGGAGTATTGTTTGTGTTCCCCACGTTAATGCAATAGAATATGTTTAATATTTTAGAAGGTGTTAGTAGAGTTTGAGTCTATTTGACCTAATCATATTTGATCACTTTTATTTGACCTTTTAAGGCTCTAAAATGCGGGCGGAGACCACCGCAAACCCCCGCCCGCTTCCCTTCAACCTAATCTTGCTTTGCTAGTGCAATATTACTGATTCGACACCTGGGCAACGCTAGTGTTTCCAAGCATTGCATATTGTAAAAGCATGAAAATCTAACCCCACTATGCTCATGGTAACCGCTGCTGACAATGATTAATGTATTGCACAATATGACCATTGTTTATTTGTACTGTTCTATGTTGTTTTATTTAGGCTTAGTCTTATTTCACCATAGATGCTAACCCTTAAACGAGTTGGTCAATCTCTATTAGATTAACTAATTGTATACCACATTCCTAGCATTGCATAGGTTAGCTACTATCACAAGGCGCCCCACTGCATAACCCTAGGCTAAACATAGCCATGCTAGTCTGGCTATTCATCACCATGTTCACATTCTGTATTGTTCAAAACTGTGTGCCTGGTACGGGTAGTCATTTCCTTAGCTATAAAAATGGCCTTACCAGACTGGCCTGTTACCGGCATCACCCCATTCCATGTCCCACGCCTTTCCTACCCTCTATGCCACCATTTCTGCCAAGTCAAGACTATGTCCACATTACCAATTCGACTAGCAGCACTCCTAGTCCAGAGCCTACCTCCACCTTACACATGATGGCTCCCCCTCACAGCCAAAATACTGCAGATGATTTTTGCACACATCCCATCTGGGCAACACTAGACTCTATCACCTGAGATCACGCACCACAAAACACCCTCACTGCCACACCCCAGTCACAATGACACCTAAACAGCCCAAGCCTAAAGCTTACCCGCACAACAATAAGCTCAAAACACCCACAGCTCTGACCACCAAAGAAGCACCCAGTACCCCTCATTCACGGATTCCCATGACTGCGGCCGCATCTGAACATGAGCCACCAACTAACTTTAAAGGTGCCCTCATCAATCCTTGAACTCTAGGAGCCCACACCATCGAGATACATTATCTAATTACTGAACAACAACTGGACCTCCTAATAGTCACAGAATCCTGGCTTCACCAAGCCTCTGGACCTCTGCTAGCGCTCGCCACCCCACCAGATTATACCATCCTCAGGACCGATGGATCTCATTCTCAAGGAGGCTTTGTAGCCATTATAGCTAAGACCAATTTACAATTAAGATCCTGTCCCATCGAAGATAATGCGGGCTATGAACTCCTACTAATAAAATTCGCTACAAACGAGAAAACCACTATCAACCTGGTGGTGATTTACAGATCACCGAACACCAACAGTCATCCAGAAGTAGTTATACCATTGTCACTAGCCCCACATATTAAACCTAATACCAAATGCATTATCTTTGGCGAACTGAATCTAGGATTCAACGACAACCCAGACCTCAAAGCAGAAGCCCTACACTCTGCACTTAAGGATCTGAATTTCACTCAATTGGTGAATGTCCCTACCCATATTAAGGGAAGAATATTAGATTGGATTTTCTCACTTAACACCATATTAGTTATTGAATCAATCTCACCCCTTGACTGGACAGACGACCATAGCATAAAGTTCACCCTTATGTGTAATGAATCTTGCCCTCCCAAAACCAATTTAATGGACAGCTACGAAGCCAGAAAGACTCGTCAGCTCACAGCGGAGAATTGTGCCCCTATCTTAGCAAAGCGCTAGAAACTAACTCGGTCACCAGTGACAACCCATGCATCCTTGCAGACTCCTACCGCAAATGCCTCAGCACCACCATCAATGCTGTAGCGCCATTAACAACGAAAACACGACACGCTGACAAAAGAACCTGCTTCTGGTTCAACGAAGAGTTAGTATCGGTAAGGAGAACTAAACCTTCCCTTGAACACGCCTATATAAAACATCCCACTACTGATTCGGCCAACGCTTTTAAGGCTGCAAACAAAACTTACAAAGTAGCAATTATCATCCACAAAGACAATGCCTACAACACTCGCATTAGTAACGCGTTGTCGGACTCTAAAGAACTCTTCTCTATCCTTAGAGAATTGGAAAACCCCACCCCAGTCACGGCCTCTGCTAACTCCAGCAAAGAATGGTGCACCACCATTCAAGATGCTTTAGCCTCTAAGATTGCCATACTAAAAAATAAAATAATTACTAAAAGACAAATATTCGCTGATAAAAATGTCTCCAATAACAACTCCCCCACGAAACCTAATGAAAATACTAACCTACTATTCCATTTCACCCCAGTCTCTCAAGAACCAGTGCTTGACACTATCTCCAAGCTAAAAGCCTCCAATTGTAAAGGGGATAATGTCCCAGCGCAAGTATTTAAATCATGTGCACCCACCCTCACCCCTATTATAACCAATTTTGTTAATGCCTCCTTCAACGCCAACATGGTCCCGGTCAGCATCAAAGAAGCTTGGGTCACCTCTCTTCTAAAAAAAACAACCTTGGACCCAACTGTGCCCACGAATTACCGACCAATAACCATGGTCCCGTTCTTGCTCAAAATCATAGACAAAATAGCCTATACACAAGTACAAGCCCACCTGGAACAAAATCAGCTCCTTGGAACTAGACAATCAGGTTATAGGCCCAACCACAGCACGGAAACCGCACTCCTTGACATGAAAATCCAGATGTATACCATTAGGGACTCAGGTAAACTCTGCATACTACTGTTGTTAGACATGTCTGCAGCTCTGCGGCGTTCGATCTTGTGGATCACGACAAACTGTGCAGTACCCTAGCCAATGATTTCAACTTCTCTAAAGATGCCACCATGTGGGTGAAATCATTCCTAGCCAAATGTACGTCTAGATTCGTCATAAGGAAAGAAGCTGCTGATCCCATCCCAGTCCCCATTGGGGTACCCCAAGGATGGTGTCTCTCACCAACCCTCTATAATGCTTACAGAAAGCTTCTCTTCTCAGCATTAGACGATATAGGTGTCATCTACACCAATTTTGAAGATGACACTCAGATCCTCATACCTATTTCAGGGAACTACATCCAGGACACATTGACAATCAACAAAATGTATGCCATAATCCAAAACTGAATGGCTTTGAATAGCCTTTGCCTTAACAATGAGAAGACAGAGATTCACATTGTGGGATCCCAAACTAAAATAGGTGCCCTCCATCGGGACTACTCTTCTATCAACATTGATGGCACGTTGATTCCAGTACTTAAGCAAGTAAAAACCTTAAGAGTTTACCTAGATGCCAACCTCACATGGCCAAACATATAAGTACACTATCCTCATCCACTTCCTATACTTCGAAATTAATTGCCTTAAGACGCCAATTTCTTACACTCACCAACTGCATCACTTTGGCCAGGGCTTTGATCTTATCAAAGTTAGATTATTGTAAGGCGTTGTTACTAGGAACTTCCAACACCAACCTCAATAAACTACAACTAATGCAAAATAAATCATTACGGGCTACATTAGGTATAAAAAAAATCTGATCACATCTCTAAGATTAGGGGGGATACCCACTGGATACCCATCAAAGCCAGAATTATCTTTAAGACATTATGCATCACCTACAAGTGCCTTTCCAAAAAAACACCCATCTACTTGAACAACGCCATAAGTAAAAAAGAATCCATCAGATCACTGAGATCCAATGATAATTTGCTCATGGCAATCCCCCGTTACAAAAATACCAGAGCTGGGGGTAGCAGCTTCCAATTCTTTGCCCCCAAACATTGGAACTCCCTTCCCCTCAACATCAAAAAAGAGGAATCCTTCCACATCTTCAAAAAATCATCGCTAAAAACCTGGTTATTTAACCAATTTTAGTAATTGCTCAGCTCCAGAACATGTAAATAATTATTATGCTTGCACTGTATTATCCTATGTTTGTAAATGTAACTGTAATTCCTTGCATTACTGTCTATTTACTTGTACGTACCTGACTATTAATGCCTAAGCTGTCTGTAACTACGCCGTGATACCCCAGGGTCTGGGCGTATAACAAATGTAAACATTTTAAAAAATGAAAAACAAAATTCTATTCCCTTACCCACCCCCATAAATATATTTAATTACATTTGACCAAATAAAAGGTCAACAAAATTAGATCAAATGTTTTAGGTCAAATGTTTTTAGGTCAATTATGCCAATACTGTTACTAGGGGATGCAAATGTTGTCATGTTAGCATGTGTTATGTGAACCAGGCATGTAGTGGCTGGCATTTAAAAGGTCACTCAGAACTGTGAACTCAGGAATTTACCAGTAGGCACAACAATATCTCTGTTGGCAGACGTTTCTGTTAATTGATTTTTGGGGCAGATGCTTAAACCATAGAGTTTACCTACCGCCAGCCAATTTTGCGGCTATAGATATTTACACATTTTTAGTCAAAGGCAATATAAATTGGACCGGTTACATACAGTGAAGTAATTGCAATAGCACACTTTCACCAGACTCACCCTTTCCGTCAGGGGAAGAAGTAGAAATTTGGCACTTGGAAAATTGATTATGCGCAGTTGGGCAAGCCTAGCTCACCCATTTGTCAGTGACAAAGTGGCTGCATGCCGGTGTGTCTTCTAGGCACATCCTTCTGCTTTCTTGAGCCCCAGAAACAGTATGCACAAAAAGATGATGGCCCTGCACTGCTTCTAAGTTGTGAATGAATTCCACCTGCCCTACACAGGTGGAACCCACTCCAAAGCGTGCCACTGTGGAGGCAGTCACAATCTAAGTGTAGTGCTCATAATTTACATTTGATTTTAGCAGTCTAAGCCCTGGCAGGTCTTACTAAGACCGCCAACATGTGTGGGGGCCGTTTTCAACCCTGAGAGAGAGGGTTGCAAAACCACCTTTGACGGGGGAGGGAACACACTAAAGATCCCCCCAGGCACAACAGTGACATTTTTACCCGTGGTTTGTTTGAACCCACGGGTAAAATAGGCCGTGCAGGTGGAAAATAGTGCTTGGCCTTCTTCTCTGCCTTGGCTTTCTATGCAGGGGGAGGAAGAAAAGCTAGAGAGAGTGGTGCAAGACATACCAAGAGAGGATCTTTAATTCATCACGTATTGTCTGCATGTTGTTTTTTTGCACAGTGTGGTTGAATATTTTACCAGATATTGGTCAGTGTTTGCTTGGGATGAGATAATCATCACTCAGATTTCTCAACATCGTTGCTAATTGCTGAATCTATAACCTGGCACCTTTAGCTGGCAGGTAGAATCTAGGACGTTTTTTTTTTAAACATTTCTAAAGTTAGATAGGCAAATGGGGAATTGCAGACATGTCAACAGGTGGTGTTATGTTCATTCTGGGGAAAAAGCAGAGTCCCATATTATTGAGTAATAGGCATTACCATACCAACTGACCAGCGTTGGCTGGTACATTTTTTTATTGGAGGGGAAGTAAATGTTTGCCTCAAATATACGGGAGTCCCAAGCATAGCGAGGGAGTCAGAACTAACCTAGAGGGTGCTAGTGGGTTCTCGCCCCAAGATATTTCTTTTAAAAATGAGTTAAAATGATGTGTTTTACAGCACACTTTCTGTAAAACATTTAATAAAATGCCACACAGATTGCAATCTTGTTGTTTGGCTGCATATGAAAAGATCCAATGGATGCACATTACCAACAGCGCACAGAAGCATTTTCCAACTCATTTTCATGATGCCTTTGCCCACAGTATATGCCAGTATGAAAACATTTTCTAGCTGGCTGTGTCCATAAATGCCCATATAGGCAGAACCAATATATGCCAGTATTACCACATAAGAACCTTCTCCTGTTGGCTTTGCCAGTAAAAAATGCCATCCCAGAGCAAGAAAGTATATACAGACTGGTTGCACCAATGAAGGCCAGTCTAGCAACATTATAGCACACATCATGCTGGTTTTACCCTTCATTCTAGTAAAAAAATGGCATGCCACAATAATAAAGTATATCCAGATTGGCTACACCAACGAACGCTAGTCTAGCAACAAAAAATACCTACTATGATTGCTTTACTCTTGATGCCCAGTAAAGGTCTTACAACTGTAAAGTATACCCGGACTGGCTGCGCCAATGTAGGCAAATCTAGCAATTTTATAACACTCATAATGCTGGTTTTACCCTTTACACCATCAAAAATGTAATTCAATAACACATAAGTGGACTCGCGGCTTCAATATAGGGTAGTCCAGCGACGTACTAACACTTATCATGTTTGCTTTACCTTTCATGCCCAGTAATAAATGCCATGCCACAAATCTAAAACATGTCCAGGCGGGCTGCATGAATGCGGGCCAGTCGAGCCATTTAATTTGGTTTACCCTTGATGCCCAGTAAAATAGCCATGTCGCAAGGAGCTACCTCCCCCCTGAAATTACAGCTCTGCTCTCCCTTGGGACATGGCCAGCATTCTAGGTCCCGAAATGAAACACCCATCCCATGACTTTTGTGGTGCCAGCATGCTTGCAGCAGTATTCTCTATCCCCTGCCATCCTCAGAGGACACTGAGACAAGTGGGCGAGCCATCGCCAGAGCATCCACAGAATGTAGGAGGGGAGGAGATACCACCCGGAGAACAATCTGCCTGCAGAGACCGGATGAGAATACACGGCAGGAGCGGTGGCAAACCTCCATGAGAGAGAGGGGGTTGTGCCAAGCCAGAGAAAGATGACAGCAGAGCAGGCAACCCATGGAACAGCCACGGCAGTAAGAGTAACCACCTACCGCTCCACAGAGGGAGCGGCAGCTTGCCATCGCTGAGGTCAGGCAGTGGAGGACCAGGGGCGGCGCGGACCAGACCAGGTGTATCCGCACCCATGGCCATGGACAGGACTGCACTAAACCATCAATGACTGTTATTATTAAAAACGTCCTACCTGAGGACCGCAGCAGCAGGGAAAGTCATTTCCCCATCGACAGCCTGTTTCATGAACTGAATGTGGCGAGTCCTTGTGGAAAGCATAGGATGGGCTTAGGCCCTTCTTGAATATTGCTAAACTTGCCACGCCCCGCCTGGGGAATTGAGTCATGCGATTGGTTAGGGAGAGAAAGGCAATCATGGGAGGGAGATGTAAGGAGGAAGAAGAAAGAGTTTGGAGATGGCTTAGAAGGGGGATGGAGTGAAGGAATGTTGTTGGAGGAGATGGGTAATGAGGAGTGGATGTGCATGGGTGGTAGTGTGTGAGGAGGTAATAGTAGTGAGTGGTAGTGGTAGCAGATGGTAATAGTAGTGAGAGGAAGTGGTAGTGAGAGGACAGAGAGGTAATAGCTGTGGAGGATCAGTAGTCGTGGTAGGAAGACTGGTAGTTGTAGAGGAGTGTAGGTATGGTAAGAGAAAAGCAGTAGTAGTCAGTAGAGGAGTGGTAGTGGAAGAGGAGAAGTGTAGTGGTCGAAGTGGAGAGACAGTGTAGGAGTGACAAGATAGTAGTAATGAAAGTAGAAGTGTAAGTGGAGGTGGTAGTGGTGAGGTGATTGTAGTAGGATGGGAGAGGTAGTAGTGTTAAGTGGAGAAGTAGTAAAGGAACTGTGGTAGCAGAAAGGAGGGAGTAGTAGAGAACTGGTAGTAGCGTTAGAAGGAGAGGTGGTAGAAGTCGTAAGAAGAGTGGTAATAGGTGGAGGAGAAGGTAACATCTAAGTGTGGAGGTAGGAAGGCAGAGTGAGACATCAGAGGGACCTATGTTTGTTGGGGATGAGAAGGGAGGAGGAAGAAATGAGAGAGTAAGGGAGACAGAGCCTGGTTGTCCATGCGATTCCATCAGCGTGAATGCAAGGCCTCATCCCCAAATTCCCTAAGAAGTGAGTGAGCAAAGGTCTCAGGACATTGCAGACTTAGCCTCGGCACAAGACAGTAGGGGCTACCAAGCCCTAGCACTAACAGGGATTATGGACGCCAAGGCTAGGGTGGGGCTAGCCCAAGGGAGACGAGAGAGAGAGAGAGAGAGAGGGGGACGGCCCTAACACCAATTTCCAAAAAGCCCTTTCAGAATTAAAGTTCTCTGGTACGCCATCCAAACCTTCCTCAGTACAATTTGAAATAAACACTCTTGAACCTGCCTAATGATTCTGAGTGGGATTCTTTGGTGACTCCCCATCACACACACGCAGTAAAGGCACAAACATTCATACATAACCCTCGATCGCAAACACACACACACACACACACACACACACACATACACACACATACATACAACATGCACTCTCTCATTTACCCGTTTATTTATACAGCACTCAGATAACTCTGTGAAAGTGCACATACATAAAAACAAACATACTCACATTCCCACGTGGACGCATTCATGCACGTGGACATAGGCAACCCCCTTGCATACACGCATACAAACCCATCACAAAGACATGTTCAAATTTCACTTACCTTACCTCCTGCTCGCACCCTTAGCACACTGCCACCACACACAAGAAATGACCAGATGGCCAGCTCCTCGTAGAGCGCGCTTACTGACATAAGAGTAGAGGACTTCTACCCTGTCAGTTAGCTCCTTTACTATTAGCGTACCAATGAAAGCAGCGGACCAGCCTCCCCACGCCCTGCCGGTCTGACTCCCCACGCCCTGCCGGCCTCTCATTATTGCGCTCGATGTATCTTACAGAGCTCCATATTGAACATTCAGGGGCAGATTCATGGAACGTTTTCCTATGAGATTGTGTCATTATAAAACACTTCAATGAATCAGGTCGTTAAATACATGCATAGTGGGGGGCAAGCCCCAGCTCAGAAGCAGGCAGCTCAGTCTCCTGTGCAAATGAACCATCCGGGTGGACTGTGCTGCCTGCTACCGTGGTGAGAGATGTCCATGTACATTTAGATTACCATTGTAAACGTATGTTAGAAAGTTAATCTTAACATGTCCATCTCCGAGGTGGTGGTTCTCCATGCCCAAATAGAAGTAGAGGAGCCACCACTGCGACTGATGAAGACTTGCACCCTGAAGCTGTGATGCTATTTGTGCTGTTTTTCTGAAGCCATCATGTTGAATTTGGAAGATAGCTACCGAATTCTTGCTAAAATGTAGTTTTTAATTATTTTTCAATTTCAATGCCTCATTACAAGTTTGGCGGTGCAGGAAAAAGGTGGAGGTGATTCAAAGTGATTGCAAATATTCGATCAACAATAAATCTCACGTTAACATTTTTTTGTTTTTTTCTGTGATTTGTAAATTTGATACTTGCCCAATGTGTAACCTGGCATGATCTATGTTTGGAAAGGGATTTTTAGGGTGCAGCACGCATTCTTAAAGTGTTAAAAGCCAATACTACACGACAAGAGTGAATGGTCTGATGGGTGAGGGATTGTATTTGATAAAGCATTTGTAGGACACATTGCAAACTAAAACACCAGCTTGCTGTGATGGTACCTACACCCTGGGATATGTCGGCTGATTTAATGCTCACGGCAACCCACGTTGAACGACTAAGAGGTTTGCAGTATTGGTAATCAACTTTTACAGAGGGTGCTTCTGTCGCTTCCTCATTGGACAAGCCTGGCTAGTTGGCAGTCTCATCTAAGGCACACACTGAATAGTGCCAGACCTTTGTGGAAAAGGTGGGCGAGAATTTGCCGCTATACAGATACAGAGCCCACGAGACTGGGCTCCTCTACTTGATTAGGTGCCTAGTGTCATTTTACTCTTTGGTGATTCTCTACCACCCAGTCTGGTTCTCAGCAATATTATCACTTGACTTAGTGATACCATATTGACTGTGAGCCTTGTCGGTGTAGTACACTTGTTCTCCATTTTTTCTATCTTCATTCCACACAACTCCGCTGGACCTTAATGCCCCTGAAGAATTTTTGTCAACTAAGAATTATACAGAAAGAAACATGTCGGGTCGGGGAATGTTCTGTTATTTATAAACAGTTTTTAGTGATATTTGCACGAGTCGGAATAGATTATATAAATAGGAGATTGACTCAGTTGTGCTAAAATTCATGGTTCATATTAATAATGGCCTAGAGATTGTAGAAATTGTATAATTGTGTTTTTAGCATGTTTGTTTTTACTGATGAAATATTTGTTATATTTGAGTGACGTGATGAATTGTTTGATTGTGAATGCAGTATGGTTGAAGTGTGGTGTGTTGTGGTTTTAGATGGGAAATATGTATCTTGTCAGCCCAATGATATTGTTGGATTGACTAATGAATTTATGGATACACATATCATGGTATGTTTTTATATTCATGAAAGCAATTTTTTGATCCATATATGTTAATAAAAAATAATGAATTGTGTTGGAGCGTCTACTGGGTCGCATTCAATTTGTTTCTACCTAGTATTTGGTTGTTTTGAAAGACGCGTTTTTTCATAAGATGTTTATTGCACCTTGAATTTATCTGGGTTATGATTATGTAGACAGGTGTGCTACACTGAGACTCACCACATAAACACAACAGTGCTCTGACTTTCTATATTAATTTTTTTGTTGTTCTATCCAGGCACAGCACTTAGATATCCCTGGTATCCCTTGTTACTCTTGTTTCTTGGTGACCTACACCCTGAAACCTAGAAATGTTTTGATTTACATATAAATTGCCACATTTTCGTATTTTACCATTTTGGCTTACTGCACAAAAACCCAGACTCATTCAAAAGTGGAAAAGGTCGCTTTAATGTGACAGGCCAAAGCTTACAATTAACGCTTACCTGGCTCCATGGCCTTACAGACTAATGAAATATTTAAACAACCAATTAACTAATTACACATTTTCATTTCCCCCCAACAATTAAATAATTAAATAAAGCCATTTCCTCCCTAACTGTCCCTTGGACCCTACCATCTCCTTACCCCTTTTCCAGGCGTCTCGCTTTCTCCCTGGGGCCATGCCCCTCCAGGCTCAATACCTGTTCCCCCGGGGTGGCCCGCTTGTGCAAACAGCACCACCCCATCCTTTCCCGTGTCATTCCCCCATTGTGCTTCCCTCCCCCCACATCAAAAGGGGCCCTGCCCCCGGAGCCCAGACCCACCTCAATACCCCTCAGACTCCCTTCTACACCAATCTCCCCCTTCCTATGACCTGCAGCCAGTCTGACCTGCCACATCAGCAACATAAATTTTACATCACAACTTCTCTAATGCCCCGACCTGTCACACAAAACTACCAGGCAGTCGCCCCTTAACCTACCAAAAAACTCCCTAACAAACCGCCCTGGGACGTAAAAAACCCCATCCATACCAACATCCAATGGTCCTCCCCCCCCTTTAATAAACCAAACCAAGACCTAAACCAAAATGAAGGGGTGGGAGGGCGGGACAATCGCCAAGTCCAACCGTCGCCTGCCTCCCGAACCTTCCCTGGCCCCTTAAATACCCCAGAGGGGCGCTCTGCCCCCCACGGCCACTCGCTGGCCGTGTGCAGCGCCAAAAAGTTCCCCGGGGGGAAAGGCTTCGCGTTCCCCCCGGATGCCCCCTTTTGGCTTACTGCACAAAAACCAGACTCATTTAAAAGTGGAAAAGGTCGCTTTAATGTGACAGGCCAAAGCTTACAATTAATGCTTACCTGGCTCCATGGCCTTACAGACTAACGAAATATTTAAACAACCAATTAACTAATTACACATTTTCATTTCCCCCCAACAATTAAATAATTAAATAAAGCCATTTCCTCCCTAACTGCCCCTTGCACCCTACCATCTCCTTACCCCTTTTCCAGGTGTCCCGCTTTCTCCCTGGGGCCATGACCCTCCAGGCTCAATACCTGTTCCCCCGGGGTGGCCCGCTTGTGCAAACAGCACCACCCCATCCTTTCCCGTGTCATTCCCCCATTGTGCTTCCCTCCCCCACATCAAAAGGAGCCATGCCCCCGGCACCAGAAAAACCCTCCCCCGAGGTGTTCTTTCTGCCCCACCCCCCAACCACCTTCCTTTATTTCCAACTCTTCAACCAATCTCCCAGCCAAGAGCACAAGTCCGCCAAATAGTGATTGTTCCCATAAACCGACAAATGCACCCCATCCTCCCTAAAGATCCTAAAGCCCTCATACACTATTTCCTTATGTTCCATCACCTGTACTGCCACAGAGGCACAAAACTTCACCATTTCTCTGTTGATCCCCTTTCTAGCCTGCTCTATAGCTCCCTCGCTCCTCGCTCCCCTCCATACTCTGCGCGGCAACAACTTAGTCCACAACACCTCTGCTTGAGGCCACATTTCCCGCACCCAAACCAAATCCCTTTTCATTTTCCTTAGCAGGGCCACGCCAGTATCCTTCACCAGGTCATTCTCCCCAGCGTGAATAATCAACACCTCCGGCGCCCCATAGCGCTCCCGCAACCCCGCTAGCATAGGCAGCAACTGGTCCCAGCGCAGGCCCCCTAACCCGTGCCATCTTACCACCACATCCTTATAGCTACACCCCAGTTGCCTGCCCATAACCCTTTTCTCTGCTTCTTTCCCAGCCCATTTAACAATTGAATGGCCGACAATCCACACTTGCGCCAACTCCCCCTCCTTTCGCACAGCATCTGAAAAAGAAATTACAAAATGACCACCACAATACATACCAACCCCACGTTGTTGTCAGCCCACTTCTAACCCCTTCCTTCAAGAATCCCCTTTATGAAACTCCCTGACGTACCCCTTGTATCTCCCAGACTTCCACCGCCCCAAACTTTTCACCTTATCCTCCGTGAAACCCAACCTATTACCCTCCGATGCTGCGCCCATCCTGAATGAATGTGTACCAAAATCCTCGCCCTTTTCTCCTAACACCAGCAGAGCCTTCTGCAATACCCCCAAAACTTGTGCCGCTGAAACCGGTGACCCATCCTCATGCTTAAACACCAAGCCTGTCTTCCCCACACACCGCTCCTTCCACAACCTACCTACCAGCACTGGGCATAAATCCTTGCTCCCCCGCCCCAACAAAACCCAGGAACCCTTTCCCTTCTGGTCCGTTTTAGACTTATTAATCCTGATGTCCAAACCCAATTCTGTAATTTGCACATCCTCCCACTGCAAACCCCCAGACCCTCTTTTTCCCCCCACCAACTCCGAAACCCGAAAGGCCCCGAAAAATAACCACGTAAAACATGTTGCAAACAGCTCCCCCTCCCATACCGACCAGCAAACTCCCCCTACTGCCTTAACAAGCCTCTGCAGCAATTCCGCCGATATTGGCCTCCTCCTGTCCTTGTCCCTCTTACTTTCCCTTGCCCATCCTTCCAACATCCTACTCGCCATTTCCCCCCCACTCCGCTGGAAACCCCAAAACCATTTCCCGTAAAAAGCAATTCCTGCTAACTTCCCCGCTATAGTCGCTCTTGACCAGCCCCTGTCCATACACCTCAGGAGGAAATTCACGACATCATCCCTCCTCCTCTCTTCCACATCCCATCTGCCCTTCCAACTACGCGCTCCCCCCCCCAATAAAATCCTCCCAGGCCCTCCTGTATGCCTCCTTAGACGCCCCGGCCAATGAACCCTCCACCAAAGCCAGCGCTCTCATCTTCCTATCTTCCACAGCTCTTCCGGAATCTGCTGCCCCTCCTGATCCGCCTCTGGAGCCAATCCACGGAATCTCTGCCATTGAAAACGAGATAATGCATCAGCAATGCCATTATCCTTCCCTGGCACATGTGTTGCCTTAAACATCACAGTCAATTCCATGCATCTCAGCACAAACTCCCTCATGAGTCTTGCCACCCTCTGATCTCTTGCTGACTGCCTGTTTACCACGTGGACCACGCATTCATTGTCAACATTGAAATTCACTTTCCTATCCCGCAAATCCTTCCCCCACAACTCCAATGCCACCAGTAATGGGAAAAATTCAAGGAATGCTATACTCCTTCCCACCTTCAACCACAATTCAGGCCATTTCTCCACACACCATTTTCCCCCCCAAAATAATCCGAAACCCCCTGCTCCTGCTGCGTCCGAAAATATCTGTACTTCCCATGTCACCGGGTCCCCCTGCAACCACATTGACACCCCATTAAACTTCTCCAAAAAACACAGCCAAATTCTGCAGTCCTCCCGCACTGACCCCGATACTCTTATCCGGTGATGTGGACACTTTGCTCCCTCCATAGCCCTCGCCATGTTCCTACAAAACGTCCGTCCTGGGGCCACCACCTTACATGCAAAATTCAGATGCCCTACCAATCTCTGCATGTCAACCAGCGTCATTTTCTTGGCCCCCACCGCCTTTTCCAGCAACACCACCAGTTTGCTCACCTTGTCATGCGGCAAGCGTGAGGTCATAGCCACTGAGTCCAGTTCAATTCCCAGAAATGTCAACACCACTGCAGGCCCTTCTGTTTTGTCTTCCGCTAACGGCACACCCAACTCCTCCATTAGCTCCTGAAACAACTTTAGCATTCCTTTGCACTCACCCTCTCTATCTGCCCCGCTAATGAACAGAAAATCGTCCAGATAGTGCAGCACACTCTCCCAACCCGAGTTAAATGAAAAAACCCACTGTAGGAAGGAGCTGAATCGTTCAAACACCGCACAGGAAATTGCGCACACCATTGGCAAGGCTTTGTCTATGTATATGCGATCCTCAAACTGCAAACCTAGCAACCAAAAATCCTCCGGGTGCACCGGCAATAACCTGAACGCCGCTTTGATGTCACACTTGGCCATGAAGGCCCCCCGCCCTTCTTTCCTTACCAGCTCCACTGCCTGGTCAACACTTGCATATACAACCCCACATTCTTCCGGGGCAATGAAATCATTCACTGACATGCCCTCCGGCCAAGACAAATGGTGTATTAATCGAAACTCCCCCAAGCTTTCTTGGGCACCACCCCCAATGGGGTTATAACTAGGTCACCCGGCAGGTCATCAAATGGCCCCACGATCCTTCCCGTCGCTATTTCTTTGCTCAATTTTTGCCTTACCACTTCAACATTTTCTTTGGCTGACTTCAGATTTTCAGCCCACCGGTGCACGCTTGGGCCCTGATAACCCAATCTGAAACCTTGACTGAACCCCTCACTCAAAATCTTTGCCCCATCCCTGTCTGGATAAAATTGCAACCATTTGTGCAGAACCCCCACCTTAATTGGCGTAAAAGCTTTTCCCCACAACCCCTCTGCCTGAACCTCTCCCCTCCCCCTGTCCCCCTGTTGGAAGCACTGCGTAAGAGGGTGTTTTCCACCACACTTCCTACACTCATGCCTGAACCTACACAGGGTCCTTGCGCAGCCGTCCTTGTTGAACGCCCAACATGCTGCTGAGGACTGCCCTCTGCCCCCTCCCCCCGCCCCTTCATGGGCGGGGTGACCAAGAAAGGGCCGGAAGGGCACCGGCAGCCCACTTGCTGTGTGCAATGTCGGGGCAGGCCTTGTTGGGGCCATCCATTGTAGCCAAAGATCCATGTCTATCTCCCCCCAGACCGCCTGACTGTCCTCCGCCATTCTCGCTCTGAATTCCTCATCATACCTCACCCATGCAAAACCCCCAAAACTCGTGAAAGCCTTCCGAATTACGTCCATATATTTAAGTAGGGCCACACAACGCTCTGGGAATTTTTCACAATAAACACTGGCATAAATGATAAATGCCGACGTACAATTCTCAATCGTCACCGGTACCCTTGGGCGCGCAGCTAGCTCCCTCTCTTCTTCCTTAGACCCCTCCTTAGCTCTCACCTCCCTATGGAGCAATTTAAAAACGTCTACAAATTCCCCCCCCTGAATCTTCTCCCTGGTCGCCGCCATCAAGTGCGCCCCCAAAGGTTTCGTTATCCGCATGTATGGCAGTTTTGTCTCCTTTCCTTTCACTTCCAACTCCTTTTCTTTCCCAGCTTGCCCCTCGAGCACCAATGGCTCCCCCACCTTATCCGTTTGGACCTCCACCGAGCAGATGCCCTTCTCGACCTGCAAGTCTCCAATGTCTTGTACCCCCACTTCTTTCCTTAACCCTTGCAAACCCGACCCTTCATTTCCCGTCCGCCCTCTTGGGACCCCTCTCTGCCATGCATATGACCATTCCCTTTCCAGCTCACCTCTTTCTGCACCTGCCGTCTGCTGCCTTGCGTCCACACCAATGCTCCTCATCTCCTTCCTTATCGGGCTCCTACTGCGGGGACAAAACATGGCAGCAGACTCACCCAGCCAACCTTTCCCCCGCCCTCTTGCCCCAGACCACCCTGCGCCTGTCTTTCCAGATCCCAAGACCAACTTCTTCTCTCCTACCCCCTTTCCCCCACCGTCCTATAACCATCCACCTCCCACTGCCCCACATAATCCTCAAAACCAATTTCATCACCCGTCAAATACCATTGTGGCTGCGAGCTCGTGCCCCAGTCGAGTTGCTCTTCCTCTTGCGAGCCCGGGGTGTCCACCCCGCCACTCCTTTAACGTCTTCTCGGCGGCGCCGTGGAAACCCCTGCCTGGTCCTCTTCTCTCGGGCGAGGCGCTCCGACCTCCACCCTGGGGTCTTCATTTCTAGGGGCCGTGCTGCACCCTCTAGGCTCTCCGTACGCTGGCCGAGTAGGGGCCGTTCTCAAACCCTCTACTTCCACTTGACCAGCGGGGGCTGCGCAGCGTCCTCCGCCCTCACTCACCCTACCCGGGGGGGTCGTTCCGCACCCCGCCCTATCAACCTCAATTGATGGGGACCTCCCTCTCCTTCTCCCACCCGCACTCTTCCGCAGGTATTTCCTCCCTATTCCCCGCTGCCCTTGCGCCCCCTTCTGCGCCTCAACCATAGCCCCGCCGTGGTTCCTTTGAGCCACCTCCATTTGCGCACTCCCTGCTCTCTTAGTGCTATCCTTCATTCCCTCCCCACGTGGCTGCCCACCCGAAATCCTTTCTTCCCCGGACGCCCTCCTGTCTATCTCCCTCCTCATCTTCCTGCCCCTGGATTCCCAAACCTCCCCTCTCCCCGCCGCGGGGGTGCAAGTCACCACTGCCGCGAGAGCCCCATCGGCTGCCGCTCTTCGCTGCGGCCTACACCCACTTGTCTCCCCTTCACCCGTGACCTCCCCCACCGCCCCCTCCAGCTGGGCCTTAGTTGCCCTGCTAATTATGGCCAGGGCCTCCCTCAGAGCCCTCGCATCCACCAACCCCTCCCTGCTTGCACCTTGGCCCACCATCGTGCACCAACCCTTACTGGCACACTAAAATATGCCCCTTGTCGCTCCCCGCTACCTAAGCCCCAGAGCCGGGACCTACCCGTGGCAAGAAGAGCCCCTAGTAGCGGCAAAACCCCCAAAGAAATTGCGCTAACCACTAAATACCAAAGGAGTTAAATAACCCCCGCTCCAAACAACCTTATTATCTCTATATACATTTTTTTTTTATATAAAAATCCCCCCACCTCGCCAACACCCCCAGTCCTAGAGAGAACCCCTCCTACTAGCTCTCCTGCTAAGCTACTAATAAACCCCCACAGGGCCCCCCCACCCACCACTGATGCTAGGAACCCCCAGAAAAACCCTTTCCTTCCTCTCCTGTTCTTTTTTTTTTTTTTTTTTTATTCCTGGGCCCCCCTGTGCAAGTTCTCTCCTCACCAGCCCGCCCCCTGGTGGCCCACCCGCCGCACCGCAGTGCCCTGCAGCCACTTCAAAGAAAAGGAGCGGTCCCTTTAAGAGGACCGCTCTGCCCCCTTAAGTCCGAAGGCCGTCAGCGCGCACGAGGACCTAGAAAGCCCGAAACACACGGGCTCTGACAACGGCCCCCCAGCCAAGTCCAACCGTCGCCTGCCTCCCGAACCTTCCCTGGCCCCTTAAATACCCCAGAGGGGCGCTCTGCCCCCCACGGCCACTCGCTGGCCGTGTGCAGCGCCAATGACTTCCCCGGGGGGAAACGCTTTGCGTTCCCCCCCGGATCCCCCCTTCTTTTTTTTTTTTTTTTTAATTTATTCCGGATCCCCCCTTCTAAGATACGAAGATGTTGCAATTTATATGTAAACCAATGGTACATGATGGTTAATATTCTTAAAGACCTGGTTTTCAGATGTATCTAACAGCACTGTTCTCTTTTCAGTTTTGGCTCTTAGTTGGTGCTTTAGTGCCTCCCATAGGAAGAATAGTTATTGATATTGATCTATGGGATGTGACTTACAACTGCCAATGTCATTTTGTGTCCCCATCGACTTCATGTTGCATTCCATGTATAGAGGTTTTTTTTTCCCACTGCCTACTTTAGAACAAGGCTTAGCCTTGATGAGAGCAAGACCTTTTGCTTTAATCAGAAGGACAAGCAAGGAGGGTGGGGTAGGAGGGCCAAATTCTATGATTTTTCACAATACGTTTTTGTAGCAAAGTAGGCTCCCAAAATCTCCTCAGATTGCTCAAGACAGGCAACAGAAAAAGAGAGGGAAACGTTCAAGTTAAAATTGGTCTTTCAAGTTAAAATTGGTAAGGCACCCAGTGTGGTATTTTGTTAGCAATATTTAGATTTTTATGGCCTATACGCTAGGTTTTTTAACCTCGGATAAAATATATTAAAGAATTCCTATGAAGACTAAGCAGCCGGCCGAGCAGTGCACTAGCTAATCAGCTCAAACTGATGTTATGCAGGATGTGACAGATGTTTTCCTGCCTCCCTACATGTATGTCTACCGGTTTCAGTGGTTGTGTGTGTAATACCACCTTCTTCAGGACGGTTTTCGTGGAGTGGACAGCTCCTAAAATTCAAACTTAATTGGTGTTTGATTGATTTGCCAGATTCAATCACAACATCTCTCCCCACTATACAATACTCACTGATAAGGCCTCTGTAAAATACAGAGCAAAAAATACTTGAGAATAACACACACAAAATATTGGGCACCCACTTAAAATATTGCGAAAAAACATTGGGTACCCGCTGATGAGCCTCATCTAATGAACACTCATCAAGGACCTCTAATGCCATCCTGAATCCAATCATAGAATTGGGTATTTGGTCCTGCTCATCCAAAAACCAAAAAGAGCAACCATTGACAAATTGTTTATGTCCTCTTAATCTATCCCCCATTATACAGGCGGCCCACCAGCGCAGACTAAGGCTACCCTACTACCTAGTTAGGGCCTGCTAGCACTTTTCTCTGTACTTTCTCTTGGAACATCGGTTGGATTAAGTTTAACAACTGGGTTGAGCCTTTTGAATAATACTTGATAGCCCTAATACACAATTCTCCACAAACATCAGATTCATGATTCTGTCACACCTTGCACTGTTGGTTGTTTACACAGTTTACCTAGTGAGTGCGATCTTCGCGCTCACTCAATAGTTGGGTTTGCCTGCCTTCATTTTTCGTGTTACTGAATATTAGCTCGAGAAAAACCTGTTTAGTTTAAATTTGAGCTTCAGTCCTCCTTAGGGTTTGTGTGGGGTAGGAGGTCAACAAGGACTTATGATTCTTCCACCATCCCTTTGCCCACCAACCACCCCATTCTTTCTTAAATGCACCCACACTGGAAAGTGTAATTAGAGCGTGGAGAGAAACAAGCTCTGACTGGCCTATAGGGCAATAGGGCAATGTCCAAACCAAATATGCGAAATGCTAGTGTGGGACACTTTTTTGGCCAATCGGGCAAGTTTGATTAGTTATTTCACTATGCTGCTAGTAGTTTTGACCATTGTTGCTGAATAAATATTCTTTAAATGTATCAATCTGCATCACATTTTATCAAAACACTCTCCCTTGGGTACTATTCAAACAGTCTGTCACAAAAGGAATGAATTGCCATTTGCAACTGTGGGCCAATTTTTCATTGGTGCCCGTGACAGTTTTATGCCCGGGTCCGACCCTGGAGAGAAACGGTAAGCAATCATCTTATGTCCCTGCACTTTATCAGCCACGCTTGCCTCCTCTTCTGCTGTGCACGGTAGCAGGACCCAGGAGGTAGTTGAGGCCAGTTGTGGTGCTCTTTAGATCATGCAGGCCACATCCCTGATCCATCCTCTTAGGAGCAGAGAGGTGTCTGGCTCGGCCAAACGATATACCTTTAGCAAATCAAAACTGTTGGTTTAGTCATTGTGTGCACATTATTTAATCAGCAATTCTTCATTGCCTAGTGTTCAATTTTTGTCAAGCCCGGTACACACACACATACTTTACTCAAACACACTTCAACAAAAAGCAGAATTTAGTTTCACACACTTTCTTTTTTTTAGCATGGCAACATTATTTGCAACTGATTTTATAACACAGCACATTCTTCCACTGACAATGAATGTGGCGCACAATAAAAACGTTTTTATTTTAATTTGAACCCTGGGTTCTTGGTTTGAGTAGGCACCCAACCCATCTCACACCCACCTTAACAAATACCGCGTGTCGCAATGGACTATGAACCAGGCCGGTGTGTAACAATAAAATGTTTATTAATTATTAAAATTCAAAGAAAATCAAGCTAATCAATTTTAGGGCAGCAGCCACCACTGTGTGGCAGTATACATGCAAAAATCCCCCAATACAGTTACTTCACACTCCTAACATAACATACATAACCTTTAATAGAAACGGAAACAAAATTACTTTTCTTCAAAATACAGATAGCACACAGGTTAAGCACTCGCCCTGCAACACTTCGCCCAAACACCTGCTGACTAAATTCTTTGGGGATGGAAAGCAGTGGCAAGGAGTCAGAAAGAAGAGGGAAAAATCAGATTTAAACTTCAGCCCACCACCCCAAGATGGGAGGGCAGAAATGAAAATACAAACCTTCAAAAGGAGCAAAATGGCATACTCGGATTTTACTTGTTACTTGTATCTCAGTTTACAGTTGTAGTAAGATAGCTAGGACAGAAATTCGTGTGGCTGCACTTAAGAGACAAGGAGCTTACAGACTACTGAGCAGGGCACCAAAGCAATGTGACACAGGTAAGAAAATCCCTTTTGAAAGGAAAACAATGCAGAAGAAAACACACACAGCAGAATTGCAACTCTTATTTTTACATGGGCTTTAAAATGACAAGCAGCTAAGAAAAGGGGCCTAGCTGTCAAAATTGAAAATATGTTTTTGGATGAGAAACAAAGGCACATAACAGACAGGATTCTGAGGGAAAGGGAATATTCCTTATGGGATTATGTTTGGGGTTTTTTATGGGAAAAGGGCAAATCGGAATTTAGAGAAAAGCACAATAAATGGGCAAATTCGTTTTTTGTTGCACAATGACAGGTTCTACTGAGGCTATATTTTAATGACTATATTATGAAAGAAAGACACTGCGCGCAAGGGGGTTAGCTTTGAATTTTAACCAGCTTGCGCTACGTACCTCCTTTTAGGGGAATTAATTAATTTCAAAATAGTACTAAGGACTAACACAGATAACTAAAATAATTATAAAAGGAATGTGCTAACAGATATGGACTAACACAGATTCTTCTAAGGAAAGGTGAATAGATGATACTAGCAATTTGGGATTTTGTATGGTATTTTAATAGGATTTGAATAGGATGCAAGGGTAAAATAGCGGGATATGCAGTTTTGGTGTACTGGTTGATGTGATACTTACAAGGTAAGCTTGAGTTTTGTAATGTGGACAGCGGGGCCAAGGATCTGGTCACTGGGACAGCGGGATCAAGAGATCTGGTCACTGTGACTCCTGGGCTCTCCTGGATGGGATCAGCTGGGCAAGGTCTGGTCACTGGACTCTCCTAGATGGGATCAGCTGCCTTTCCTCCTTTCTCCCTGCATAATTGGGTATCTGGATGGGTGGTTCTGCTGGCTCTGGATGGTACTGCCTGGATGGAATCAGCGGAATCTTGATCTGGTTTTTGAGTTTTTGAATATCTTGAATATCTCTTGTGTCTCCCTGTCTCCTGCTTATATAGCCAGAGTGACATCATAGAATTTTACAATCTGGGGGGGAAGTACCCTGGACTTACCCCTCTACCGGGATAGGCCAGGCTACTGGTGTTCCCTCCTCCCTCAGGGCTGATTGGTTCTGGGGAAATGACATCATTTTATGTGTGTGCATTTATAACTTCCTTTGTTTCCCCAAACTTACTTTTTTTTTTACAAAAATAAGTTATGGAGCAAAACTTCAAATCTATACTAGTCACCATCATAAGAAACAGATATGCAGATTCCATATTTCCCAGGGAATCGGAGTCTGATCGCCAACTCTCTGTGAGGTAGCATCGCTTTTGAGCACAATTTCGGCATTTTTAGGAGAAATATAATATTTTAAATTATGTCATTAACTACACATATGCCCACTACTATTTCACATATTTTCACCAAGTTTTATGCCTGTGTCATTTATACTTCACCCGAAATGCATTTTTCATGCCATTCCAGTTCCCCATGTGCTAGGAACATGTGCGTAGTCTCTTTGAGTTTGTCCATAACTCACATAAAATGCTGGCATAATATAACATAACTGCTTCTTCAGGGCATTGGGAGCAATGTCTTAGTATAGAAAGTACCTTAAAGTCAATGGGCTGGATTAGTCACATGTGTGGCAAACCCCCACAGACAAATTGTCTTCCCCTGGGTCAGTCTGAACAAAGGGTTTCCATGACGCCCTTTGAAGCCATGCAGTTGGGGCTGGGGAGGGATGTCAAAGGAAATCACACCTCTTGGTGAAAATGCTAGTTCCCCTTGGGTCCTTTGTTCCTTTCATATGCCCATTAGGGCTGGTTCACTTGTGGAGGGAATTCTTTTCCCATGAGTCAGTGCCTGGGCCAAACTTGTTCTACTGTTTTCAAAGTTTTTTTTTTCTTTCTTTCAGCAAAAACCAAGTCTTTCTGGGAATAAATATCCTACACGTTTTATAGCAAGACCCCCATCCACACATATTTAATCCCAATTCTTTGTGCACACAGGCTGTAACTGCATTTCACTTTCAAACAGCATTCTCCTGAGTTGCAAAAGAACCATTTTACACGTGGTTTCATTTTTGATTTATGGCAAGTTTACAAATGCGGTTTCTGCCGCACACAGTTTCTTGTTAATTAACGTTCTGGAGAGCTTTTACAGATATGGTCAGTTTCTGGACACAGAGAGATATACTGCCAAGCATTTGCTTTGAAATTGACATGGGACAAGAGAGAGAGCCGGGCTATTGCTTTCCTTTGCAGTTATTTGAATGCACTGGTCTATTTCAAAAGGAAATCATAGCCGTGTTGACTGAAACAGAATTCTTGCTTTGCATGTACTTTCTCAGTGAAAATAATGCTGTTCTGGAAGGTGTTGCCTTACTTCATGGCAATCAGATGAAATACACAGCAGTGCTGTGTTTAATGGAACAAAACTTTGTGGTGGTTAACATAAAAGGTGGACAAATTGCAATGCGTCTTGAATGCAGGTCATTTTTCTAGTGCTTGATTTTAAGCAAAACAAATGCAGCCCTTCTCTGGGATGACAGTGTTCAAAGCTCATCACACATGTGCCAAGGAGAACACAACACAGCCGTTTTTGGGTGAAATGTTGAAATGTGGTGTTGTGATGATGGGAATTTCTGATAGGGCTGGCAAATGTACCCCACAAGTGTACAGAAGCTAGATTGGAGATGTATGTGAGGAGGGATTCACAGCCGTCGGGAATTATTTGTGTATACCAAGGGCCATCCGTGTTGGAATGGAGACTCGACCAACCTAAACCAGTTGTGGCTGCTCTATAGTTAAGCAGTTATTCGTTTTGTTGATTTGTTATTGAAGTTCTTTAACCTACCATAAATTGCAGTTGAAACATTCTTGCATACACAGACACACATTTCCTCTTTCACTGCATGCACAAACAATGAATGCCTCAGCACTGCACGCACCTTTAACGCCACACACACACACTGATCCCAGCATCACACTGTACATATATCAATCCACTAATCTCAGCACTGAACTGTACATACACACCATCCTGTTTGTACAGGAACACACACACACACACTCTCACACTTGTATTTGCCCTTTGCAGCAGCACTTAAATTAAAACACTGCCCCAGCTACACACAAATGCACAAACAGGCACTACCCCAACACTGCATATTCCTCTAGCACTAAAGCCACCCCACCGCCCAAAGCAATGCATATATATACACCATCCTTAGCGCTGCACACAAAACACTCCTGATTGCACTGCACACATACTGACTACAGATTTGCGTGTAAACTGCTACAACATCAGATGCAGCCGAAACAGAGTCTGTACTTCAAGCCCTAACTGGGCATAATGGAATCTGGAACAGCTTTGTAATTTGCCACAAAATGTTCTCGCCTTACTGAGCTAAGTGGACAAACTCAAACATTCTATTGGTATCCTATTTGGGCATAGCAGAATCTGGTGGTGCTATGATAAGTAGGATTACATGATCCTGGCACTTTTTAGGTAGCTGGATATGAAGCAATCCAGCATCAGCAAAGTACACTGCTCTGCTATCTATGCTTATCATTGATAATGATGTTGGTCCTGTGAATTGGATGAAAGTGGTGTGAATATTTAGGTGTAGATGGCAATACCTGGCAATCATGTGACATGTGTTTAGATTGTCATAAAGAAACCTTGAAATGGTTTGAATACTGTGATGAATTGGCTTCTGGCCTGCAGGAGAACAAGGATGACTAGAGGTTAAAACGCCCACTCAGCCCTCACACTTCTACAAACCAAGAGCCAACACAAACATAAAGGTAAATAGGCACGGTCACGGAATATACCTCTTTCGCTTTTTTGGTAACGTGGGCCCAGGGAAGGCTATACTCTTAAGAGAGGCACAAAAGTGTTTCAGTAGCGACCCAAATAGCGAAGAATAGCAGTCTAAAATAAAGGAATGTCCAGTCAAGGTTCTTCAAAAATGCCTACACTTTAATTAAACACACCATGTACAATAATAACTAACTAGAAAAATAGTACACAAAACCCACCCCTGAGGGAAGAACACAGAATAAGCAAAGATAGTAGACGCAGCACTCTGGGTAATTTATATGGGGTGAAAGCAAAACAAAAGCAACAATGTTCTTGGAAAAGGATATGTACTTGTAAGCAAAAAGGTTCAAAGGGACCTAACCAGTGGCTATGGCCCATAAAAGGGCCAAGGGGGCAGTTAGCAGTCAATAGAACTTTTTTTGCAGTTCTTGGTGGTTCGCCAGGGTCGAACCAGACTTCTTGGAATTGAGTGACAATCGAGAGAGGGCAAAATGCAGCAAAAGAGGGTGTTGCTGGTTCAGATGTGCTGAACAGTTCTTGAAACACACTCCAAGCAGTTCAATGGCAAAACACACTAGGATCCCAGCTGTCTTGGCGCTCGGGGTGCTTTGAGTCCCAATCTAAGGGCTTAGGCACAAGATGAGTCCTTTTCTTGTGCTCCCAAACACGGGGAGGCTGGCACACATCTGCAGCTGTCCTCCAACACGGTGAGGTGCTGGGTACCGCTGTGGCTGGCAGAGAGGCTGTCTTTCTCCAGCAGCAGATCACTTCGTAGGCTGCTGTGGTTCCTACTTCAGGAACTCAGAGACAAGATGGATCCTTGTTCTTGGACTCCCAAACACAGGAGAGACTGGCACACAACTGCAGGGGTTCTCCAACACAGTGAGGTCCTAGGTTCTACTGTGGCTGGCAGAGTGGCAGGTTCTGTTCAAGCAGCAGATCAACCTCAGTGGTGGATGGGGATGGTAAGGGGACATATCTTGCCTTTGGAACATCTGCCTTCATCCCACAACTGGAGGACTTTTGAAAGGACTGCTCCCACGGCAGGGTCACACACATTCTTCAGGATGGTTCAAGATGAGTCCAGATGATTCAAAGAAGTGGTGTGATAGCCCTTCTTTTACAGACAAAAGTCCCCAGGTGAATGGACTAAATCTAGCCTGCTTTAGGAGTCCAGTTCCTGCTCTTCAAATGTGTGGACTTTGCCATTATTATGTTCCACCTAAAGTGCTTTTCTCCAGAGCTAGTGGAGGGGACAGGAAGGAGAGGCAGAGAGAATCAAGATGGCAGAAGCCTCCCAAAACTGTGCATATCCCACTTTGGCTTAGCCCAACTCTGCCTCCTCTCCTTCTCTATAGGATCAAAAGCCTTTAGAAATGCAGCCCCCTGTGTGAGGGCTGGCTCTCTATGAATGGGTGTGCCTATTGGTTTCTATTCCCAGGCCAGTGTCCTGTGGAATGGCTGTCCCAGGGTAAAGGGTGTTACCTGCTCTTACAAAGGAACAAAGGGAGGCTCTCCACAGGCTACCTTCCTGCCAGTAGGGCAGCGTCCAGCCTGTCTGGGAGACTACACACAACCCTTCCAGAGCTGAAATGGGCCCACCGGGCTGACAAATGTGCAATATCAATTTAATGTGGCTGGGATAAGTCAGCGCGATGCTGGCCACCATACCCTAACTCAAGTATGGCTTATATTAACAGTTTAATTTGCCACCAGCATAGGTTCATCCATAGTTATGCAATTTTTGGAACAGGGGTACATATATTAAATGCAGCCCCAAGCTGCAGAGACCTGGGTGGCACAGCAGCTCGCAAGAGGGCACCTGTGACATCTGTCCCTCTGGTAGAACAGGTGCTGTGAATCAGGGTACTGATGCAACACACTATGCTTTTAGCATGGAGCCTATGACAGGGAAAGCTGATCAGCAGATCTCCCTTTCAGAGATGGAATTACCTGCATAATGTTATTATTTAATTTAAAAAAATTGAAATGCCAGGGGTTCCACACTCTTGCCAGATGGCAATTCCTCACAAATACCTCAACCTTTGATGCCATTAGCTGGTATATCATAGGAATCCTGGCAAATAAGTATTGGAGCATAGTATGTCACTACCTGATAAGTGATGGTACTTCATGGGCATATGATGGCAATTTCAGATAAATAGTGTGAGTACCAAGAGGTATGATACAAATACCTAAATACCAGTGAAAACCTTTGGCTTTGTCAATGCTTGTCTTATTTATGTCTATTTTCTGTGGTGTAACTCTTATCTTGTTTAACTTTATTCTAGTGCCAAAGAAAACCTCTTGAGAAAGTCCATGCAGTTATCGGAAATAAGTCCTGTGACTTTGATTCTCTCATTTCAGCTTTAACATATGCCTACTATCTAGATAAGGTAAGAAACCATTGCTTATGTTTTACATTATGCTCATTTTTAGGCAGGCGCTGTGTAAGAATGCATTATAATTACTAAATAAATACTATTTTGAATAGAGTTAATAGACTGAATCACACAGAATGTTGTGGCTTAGGCAGTCCTATTTTTGTTATTTAAAGTGTACCTGCTAGCAGATAAAAATGTAATGCAATCTCCCCCTTTCTTTGCTAAAATAACTACACTCATTTTGGTATAGTCAATGAAACCACTAAACTGGTATCTCTAAAAGGACTATAAATACCATTGTGTGAAAGCACATAATTCAGCAGGCAGTGTGACAAAATGTGGAATTGCAATGCTTTATAGCAACCATCTGCCATTGCTTTGGCATGGTAATGTTGTAGCCTTATGTGAGTTTCCAGATTACCTTGCTCTAGATCAGTGGTCTTCAAACTTTTTTGGCCTGGGGGTCCGGGCCCCACCAGAAAGTGCTGAATAGACAGTAAGTCCAAATGGCTATGAAGTATTGTGCACCTTCGCCGCATCCTGCTCGGATCACAGTCTCTGGGCTCCACCACCCTGCTCCCAGCACAGTCCCAGCCCCTAGCCCAGTAAATGTGTAATGGTACCATTTACCTGCATGCAGCTATCATTACACACAATGTCTTTCTGTCTCACGAAGCAGAGCAGGGCTGGCAGCGAAGCTGTTTTTACTCTCCCCACCCCACCACAGACCCTGGGCTCTCCCCACCCTGCTCCCACCACTATCCCATGGCTCCCTGCCACCCTGCTCCCACCACAGTCCCTGGGCTCCCCCCACCCTTCTCCCAGCACAATCTCCAGGCCAGTGGCGGCTGGTGAATCTTTTAAGTGGAGAGCATAAATATTTCCCCCAGATATGCCATAGTGACTGAGCGTAGCGAGGGACCCCGAACATAGAAAGGGGAGTTTGGGGGAGGTTCGACCTCTTTTTTTGACAATTTTTTATATAATGGGTTAAAATGCTGTATTTCAGAGCACACTTAAAAAGAAATTGGGTGAAAATCCAAACAGTTTGTAGTGGGCACCGGGGGACCAGACGGGAGGCATGGTGTTTTTTACTGAACATCGGGACAGCTGCTGTATTTCTCTATGATGCATTTATGTTGTAAAAACTGAGAATGTCACTAACATGCAGTATGCTAAGAACAAATTCCCAAGATTACTAGAATTTACAGAGGCTGAATGGGATGTTTCAGTATGTCATAAGTGTGCAGAGTATGATGACCCTTTTACCCAAAGAGAACAGTACTAAATATACTTTTTTTTAAAGCCAGAGCTATTTTGCAGGGTTTGGATATCAGGAATCCGATGTGGGCTGCTGAATCCAAACACTGCATGTTTTGGATTGGCAGCGTGCGTGCTAGCCGTAACACTGCAGGAGTCTGTCTGAGTCTCAGCCGCATCTTATTGAGAATCAGTTCGCAATTATATCTCTGTTTGTACTTTGCAGTTTGTGGAGTGCTTACCCACTGGGTATCCAAGAGCGTCCATCTTCTGTGAGTGGCTGAGATTGTGGCATTGTTAAATCAGGCAAACGCCACTCTGTGTTTTTAGTTTTGTAACATGAGCAGGCCACTTATTTTCACTGCAATACAAGGATACAGTCTGACAGAGTATCACAGTCTGGTTAAATGAAACCCCAGCAAGAAAGGCAGCCTCTTTCAGCACCCAGATTTGCACTTGCCACAAGCTTTTGGAAATGAAAATTGACTCTTGGTGAATAAGTAATATTTAGTTTGCATGTGAAGAACTAAGAGGGCGAGTGACATTTATGCATGGCTAGTAACTTGCAACTTTACATTTTCATCCTGCCCCTTTTATACCCCTTAGTTTACTTTGAAGTAGCACATTTTAGTACAAAAGAGGTGATCTAACAACCTTGTTAGTTTGTTCTCTTATCTGAGTAGAGCAACCTCTCTTGCTTACACCTCCTCTTCATTTGGACATATACTATCACAACGGTGCACAATTTGGCCATGTTCTATAAATCGCTCTATGCTCCACCTCTCTGCTTCTGATCTCAATTATTAGTGTCCTTGCTGCTTCCCAGTGCCAATAAACCTGGCTACCCTTATAATGATTTAGACATTTAGAGTTTGACAGTCAGTTTCCAGAATTCCCCTTTTGTACTTAAGCCAAAATCAATTATAATGCACATTTCATGTCAATATTTTTAAATGCTAACAAAGCTATTCTGGTTTGCTTGGTCTGTAATCTTCTCAAGCAACTTTGGGAAGCACTGCAGTACCTGGGATGTCTGGGCTTATACACACTTGTTGACATTTGCCAGCTGACTATAAATGGTGTGTTTGCTAAATATGGCCTCCAGCTTGCAATGAATATCATGTGTAATGGTACCATTTACCTGCATATGGCTATCATTAGACTAAATTTCTTTCTGTCTCATGGAGCAGAGCAGGCCTAGCAGCAAGGGTGTTTTTACTGTTCTTGCTGCGTTTGCCCTTGTGAGTCTTGGCGTTGTTTGGTGCTGTTTCTTGGTGCTGTGTTTTTTTTGTTGATGCCTGCGTCTCTTTCCTGGGTTGAGTGGGCGTGTGGCGGCAGCTCTAAGGAAGTGGCCGAATTGCTGGAATAGGACTTTTTAAGATTCTTTAAGGCCTCCCAAAAGCTTCCTAAAGCTGTACACCTGTGAAGAGCAGTCCGGAGCAGCTGGGCTGCTGGATTAGGCTGAGTTGTGTTGTGCCGCTCAGCCGGTCCTGGAAGCCGGCTGCCACTTAGCTGCTGCCACAGGAGCCTGAGACTTTAGAGTGTGGATCAGTGCGTGTTGTGCGAACAAGGTACTGTTCAACATGCAACCAGGCTCAAGTCGGGTGGTGGATAGTTTTGCTGCCCTTTTTTTTGCCTTCTTTGCCCTGCCTTTGTTTCCTGATGGTGAATTGTGGAATTGAGGCCGGCTTGTAATTTTGGGACTTGTGCCCGTCGGCTAGAGGTGGCGATATTGTACATGCTGCACCACTATCGCAACTAGGAAGGCTGAGGGGAGGGGAGTCTGACTATGGCGGCCCTTAAGCCATTTGGGTGTTCCCTTAGCACCCAGTACCAACTCAGTCCTGAACGCATGCCACTTGGCATCTGACATCCGGTATTATATTATTACAGCTGATTGACACTAGCTTGCAACGTTTGTAACTTTGGCCATCTAGTGACACTCTGCCCTCCTTGCACTAATCGCATTAAATATTTTTGCTCCCTGGTATTTTCTACTCTGCACTTTTAGCTTTGCATTTTGCTTCACACTTTGCACTTTTAGCCCCGCACTTTTGCGGTTGGTATAAGTTAGTTTATTTTTAATATTCGCTTTTAGGCTAACACATTTTACTCACCATACTGATAACCCTGCCACTTTAGCCAAAGTGTTGTTTTTATTTTTATTTTTATTGTTTCTGTTGTGTTTTGATAAATCAGACAGTTTAGAAACTAGTTAAAGAATAGTTCTTCATTATGACAAAACACTATGTGAAGGAAGGCCCCCTTGTTAGTAATCAAGCTTAAACATTCAAGAGCATGTCAGGGACTAAAAAGGACAGCTCACAATCTTTGCTTGACTCTTACTTGAAGGAGATGGCTGGGAAGATTGAGGAACGCTTTTTTTGTCACAGAGTTGGTTATGCCCTGCCATGTCACCCTACCTCTGGCCCCTATTGTCTCTCCGACCACTCATTCCACTTCTGATACTGCAGCTGAGGTTTCCAACATGGCCAAGAGGGTAACTCCATTGACCAACCTGGAATCTCAAGAGCAACAACTGGGTCAGGAAGTGGAACCAGTGATCCATGATTTACTATCCTAGGATAGTGTCACCTCATTGAGTACTGAGGCTAAGTTCCTAGAGGAAATATTGGATAAGAAGTTGCGCCCCATTATGGATTCTTAACTTACTTTTAAGCGATTGATTCACTTGCCATTATGGATGATTCCATTAGGTCAATTAAGAAAGGCCTTATGGAGCTAAATGTAAATACATCAGGGTTTGCATCTCATCCAGAGAACATCATAGGGGCTTCTTTATCAGGCACCCCTCTCGTGGCTTAGGGGAATGATAAGCTGCCTGGCACCTCGACATCTTGCATTGTCAAAGCCGATATCTGCTCCCATGTTCAGATTGTTAATCTTTTAAAGAGTAGGTCTGAACTCTAAAACTACCTCAAGGCTGGAGGAAAAAGACGTTCTTGATTTGCCCTCTGCGGCGCCCCCCTTTGTGGGGGTTATAATTGGTATCCCCATACTACCAAGAGAGATTAGGGAGTCAACTGCTTCGCTGATGATTAAATCAAGTCATTGGGTGAATACTAATTTGCATGGGCCTAAAATAGTTCCCTGCTTAATACTAATGGTGAGAAGAGTAGGATGGGTGTGTCTGACCCCACAAACCGTTAAGGGAGATTTTGTGGTTGTAACTTTGGCAAACCCTTCACTTTTAGCATATTTGTCTAATTCAGCCTTTCTAGAAGGCATTTTTCTAATGACCACCAATGCACTAGCACATTTGTTCCTCTTGCCTTCTTTTACCCACCATAATATTAATAGTGGTGTAATAAATAAGCATCAAAATCAGCCAGAAGGCAATAGGAACAGTAGTGGAATGGGTAGGGCCACCTTAAATAACCCAAATACTAAGTATATGCAGTCCAGTGTTAAATTGTATGGTCAAACCCCTCCTTCATGGCCAAGCTTCCACCCAGGGAGGGTGGCTGTTAGGGTTTCAAATCAATTTGATGCTTTATCAACCATCGAGGAGATAGATTGAATGTATTCCCCGATTATTTCGGGTTTGGACCCAGTGTTCACCAAATTCTCCATTAGTGAGAAAGAGGTGGACCGGGAGAGCAATTAAATCTCCAACCGAGCCTATACATATTTCCTATCATGGAATTTAGCAGGGGCTAAGTCCACATTTTTGGATAGAGGATATACTAGTCTTTTTGAAATTATCCGACGTGGTCCTTCTACAAGAGACCTGGGCCATTGATAATTTATTCAGGGATGGATTTATATCTTACTCCCTGCATGTAAGAACAAGAGAGGGCGTTTATTTATTTTATTTATTTTTGCATTTGTAACGTGCACTAACCCCATAGGCATCAAGACGCTGCTTACATAATTAGAACATCACATCACAACATAGCAGGGCCAAAATGATTATCAAACATGAAAGTACAACAAGTCTTTATGATGAGAGTCCAGAGGATGAGCCATCCTGGGTGAACAGCAGAGTCTTAAGGTGTTTCCGGAAAACCCAATACGATTGTACTGATATGAGGTTGTGGGGAAGGGCATTCCAGTTAGTGGCGATGACCGGGAAACTCAAACCCACTGACCTCTTGAGTCTGAATCTAGGGGAATACGTCGGTAAGTATCGAGCAACCACATGGGCCTAGCTGACTGAGCCTTTAGGAATTTCTGCGACAAGTACCTAGGGACAGTGTTTGCAAAACATTTATGGGTGCTGGCCAAAGTCCTGAAAATAATGCGCTTGCAGATAGGGAGCAAATGCAAACTTCATCTGGCAGCAGTGATATTCTTCTGCCTCGGGATGTTCAACGTGGCCCTGAGAGCATTGTTCTGAGGTGCCCGCAAAGAACGCATTACAATAGTCCAGTCTAGACCCAATAGGAGCCCGGGCACTGGAGAAGCAGCTGTCCATTGATAAAAAGGGTCTGCAGGCATTAATCAGTTTGGTGGTGTTTGCCGAATGTGCATGTCGTCCTCATAGTTTGTATAGGAGATGCCCAGGTCATGTAAGATATTGAATAGGGGTTTAGTAAAGATATTGTACAGGGTGGGTGAGACACAGGAACCTTGGTGAATGCCATAGGAGATAGGGACGGGTGGGGCTGAAGCAGTACCTGAAAACACTATGAAGGAACTGTTAGATAGAAATGAGGAGATCCAGGTGGTGGCTTGCTCAGAAAAGTGAGCTGCTGAGGAGAGGTGGTGACGCAGGATTTGGTGGTCCAGAAGGTCAAACGCTGCTGCCAGATCCACCAAAAGTAGCAGGGATACCTGCCGCCAACGTATTTGAGTTTTTCCATTTGGTTTTTGAAATCTGGTAGTGCCCATTCTGTGCCATGACCTGTTTTAGGCCAGATTGGCGCAGACCTAGGAGATTGTTTGATTACAGGAATGCCTGGATTTGGATATAGGCTGCTTGATCTAGTATTTTAAAGAGAGAAGGGAGGGTGGTGATTGTGCGGTATTTAGTATGGATGGCACGGTCTAGAGTGGGTTTTTTAACAAAGGGAGAACCCGTGGATCCTTTAGATTAGTTGGAACTGTGCTGGTGGCGAAGGAGGCATTAATCGAAGAAGAGAAGAAGGGTGCCAGTGCTCCAGCGCAGTGCTTGATCACTGCAGCCTGGGATACGTCTCTTTGGCATCTGGAAGGTTTAAGGCCTTTGATAATTTGTATAATTTCAGATTCCGCAACCAGTTTGAAGTTGAATACCGTTAAGTTTGGCATTGAGGCTAAAAGGACTCCTTATCAGTGGAGATAGTAGCGAGGGTTCTTTTTTTTCATCAGTATCTTCTTCTGGAGCATAGTGAATTTATCAAGCAGTGCATTTTTGGGATGTTGGTACACCAAGTGCTGTCTTTGCTGCAGTAGGTCGGGGTGGCGTGAAGGGGTTTTTAGTTCCTGTAAGATTACAGAGAGTTCACAGGAGCTAAAGCTAGCATTGGAAATTCTTATATTGTAGGTGGATTTTTTGGCTAGGGCTATTACATGTTTGCAGGCCTTTGCTGTAGCAGTGAAAGGGACTTTGTTAGGCTCAGAAGGGGAGTTCCTCCAGTTAGTTTCCGCCTCTTGTTTTTTTGTGCTGATTGCTTTGAAGTCAGTGGTAAACTAGAAGTTACAGTGCGATAGGGGTTTGGCTCTGCGCTGGGTAAGCAGAGCCACAGTGCTGAGAGCTATCGAGATGGCTACGTTATAGATATCGACCAGTGCTGCAGGGCCATCTGCAGATGTTGCAAGGTAGATAATCTCATCCAGCAGTGGCAAAATGCTGGTCGAGGTTACGTTACGGGAGCTCTGTATTAGGGTAGGGGGGCTGGAGCATGCTGAAGTTGGTGTCAGTCTGGGTGCTGGTATCGTGAAAGATATGATGTTGTGGTCTGACCAGGGGCAGGGTAGGTTTGAGGTGACTGTGACATTGCAATTCATGTCAACTATCCAGTCTAATATACAGCCTTTAGAATGCGTAGGGCTAAGGATGCGTTGTGTAAAGCCTAATGCTGTAATGAAACTAGCTAGGGTCTGAGCGTTGATGTCAGTTTCATCTTTACAGACTAAGCTTGGGTCTCCCATGAGAATCGTCTTCGAAGAGGTTTTAGAGTTAGTTTAAATGATATGCAGGATGTCCTCTTCAAATGAGAGAAGAGGTCCTGGAGCCCTATAAGCTAGGTGAATCGTCAGTGTTTTAGAGTGTGAAATGTTTATATTGGTAGTCAGCAGTTCTACTGTTGCTGATTTCTCTAATAGAGAGAGTCTCTGGTTATCAGGACAAACCCTGCACCTCTAGTGTCAGTTCTGTATTTCCTGTATATAGTGTATTTTGCAAGAATAGCTGGGCCTGAAGCTGTGTGCAGCCACATTTCCGAAATAGCTTGTAGGTCAAGTTTTTGAGTGGAGATAAAGTCTGAGATGTCCAGGAAGTTAGCTATGACAGATCTAGCATTGATTAGCACTCCTTTTAGGGTGATGGCTGTAAGGCTCTTCAATGTTTTATTATGTCTGGCGAGGAGCTGGAAGGGGGAGGCAATAAGGCAGTCCTTATGCACTGGGGAGGAGGAGGGTACTGCAAGGTTTGTCTGATGCAAGTAATTTCTGTTGGCGTGACTCAAGGTTTTGCAGACGGCGTTGCACTGATTGGGCCAGTTGTAGGCTGTGGCAGGAGAGTCTGGAATGGATATAGTGCTGGAGTTTCGGGTACGTTTATACGAGCGAGAAGGTATGCATGGTAGAGCAGGTTTATTGACTAATACTTTCTGTGCTGATGGTGGTGGGCCACTATGATCAGTGGTACCAGGAGTGGCGGAAGCTGCTTTATCTGTGCATTTGGTAGATAGGGGAGCATCAAGTGTAGGTAAATGGCTGGGCCCTAATGGCTCTGGCCAGTATAGTTTAGGATTGGAAAGGTTCTATAGCAGTGTACCCACCTAGATTTAGCAGATTCTTACCCGCACTCTAAAAGAAGAATCAAGTGGGAGAGGATTGATCCATCCGAACTCTATTAGGAACTATGACCTTCTTTTTCTCCATTGATGCTGTCCATTTCGATAATTCTAAGTCCCCCTCCCCACTGTGGGATCTTTCAATAAATTAATTGGATCATTGTCACACTCTGTTCAGAGAGAATGGACAAATAAAAAGCCCCAAGTGAGAGCTTGGATTAATGAACATTGCAGAACATCCACGCTGATTCTCCTTTCTGCTTTGAGACCCCCAGTCAGGTCCAAAGGAGAAATCATCCAGGCAAGAGCTGCCTATCGGGCAGCCCTAGAGAAAGGAAAACAGGAGTTGGAAGAAGAGGTATGGGAAACGATGGTGCAGGCGGCATCGGCCAATGATTCCAAGAACTTCTGGGAGTTTGTGGCTCAGAGGCTGTCATTTAAGCATATCGAGAAAGGTATAGAGACACGTGCATTTTTAAATTTTTTATTTATTGGGTATTTATAATGCGCCTATAAATCAAAATGTGTTTCAAGGCGCAAAAAAAGACAAAAGGGGAAGGGGCGGCACAGGGATGAAGAAAAACAAAAGCGGCCCTACTAGTCCTTGTGTTATTTGGATCGAACAAGGGGGGGGAAGTGTCGGTCAGGGCAAAAAGGGCCCATGGGTTATGCAAGTGCCAAGGGGAGGCCGGATGGACAAGCGCAAGGGGAATGCACAATGGGAAGAAGGTCCACGTCCTAAGTGTAAGGGACGCTTGAAGGGCTCAAGGGGTGCAGGCCCAGCCAGGCTAATGCAAAGGGAGGGGGGCCCAGAAGGGCGAGTGCAGGTTGGGGTCAGTGGAGACCAAGTACAGGGGTAGACTGGTCGAGGAGGGCCTGGTGACCTGTAAGAATCTGAATGAACCAGGCAGACACCAAGAGACAGACGGGACATTAGCAGGGGAGGGAGAGAGGGAAGGAGGAAGAGAAAAGGAGGGTATTGAGAAGCTTCCGGAATTTAAGGAGATCCGGCTCAAGTCTTAGAGGTGCTGGGAGGCCGTTCCAGAGGGATGCACCTGCGTAAGAGAGAGAAATACCACCCACTCTCAGCTTGGAAACGCATTTCTACCCCTCACAGAGACTTATTGCCTCCTTTCCTAACTTGTAGTTTCAATGCTATTCTGGAAACTGGTGAGATAACTCCTTCATGAAAAAAGGCCATTATTTGTCCTATTTTTAAAAAAGAAGACTGCACAAGTCCTCTTGCTCATACATCGATATAATTACTCGACACAACTTTTACAATTTTCCGAAGAGTATTGCTGGGCCATCTGGAGCAGTGGATTACAACCCATTCCGTACTCTCAGATATCCAGTGTGGCTTTCGATTTGGGGTGGGCACGGGGGTACAGCCACTTAATCTCTATTTGTTGGTGGCTCAGTCTGTATATGTCAGGGGTAACCAATATTTTTTACATTTATGGATCTGAGCACTGCCTTTGACAAGGTCAATCATGAAAAGCTCTGGACTGTGCTCGGGTCCATGTACTGTCCTGTTGAGATAATATCTGTACTTAGGCTAACACCTAGTGGAAATCAGGCATGTGGGCAGTTTGGAATCAGGGTCAGTGCACACCTTTTTTAATGCAAATCTGGGGGTTCAGCAAGGTTGTGTAGTGGCCCCTGTCCTTTTTACATTGTACAATAATGATTTATACAAGGAATTGGTGGATACCAACGCAGATTACCCCATAGTGAGTAATAGGGCTTCTCCCCTTCTGGCATACGCTCATGACACTGTCTTGATAACCCGAACCCCCAATGCACCCCAGAAGTTGATCATTGGGTATACAGAATCCATGGATGCCCTGGACTGAATACCAGTTAATCAGTAAATCAGCTTTTATATATACAATTCTGAGTAGTGGGCCCGCTATACTGAGGGAGTATGTTTTTGACTATCTAAGAATATGGTTTTCTCTGACAGTGTCGGGAAAAGCCCACATAAGTGACCATAAAATTAGGATGAGTCAGTGCTTGGGTGGACAGCGCAAATCTAGTGAACTGCAGATGAATTTTAAAAAAGGTGCTTCATATGATACCGGCATCTCTGCGTCTGCTGGTCGTGGCTGTGATGGTGTTGAGCCGGTTGGACTACTGCAACTCTCTCTATCTGGCATAGCCTAAGGGCTTGGTCGACCGACTTCAACGTCTTCAAAATCTTGTGGTCACGGGGTCACCCTACCGGGCCCACATTTCCCCATTTCTATGCTTTTTGCACTGGCTCCCGGTTGCCCAGCATATCGAATTTAAGGCGCTGTGCATTGTTCACTGGGCTCTGCATGACCAGGGGGCAGAGTATCTTCGCACTAAATTTGACTTATATTTTGTTGTAAGTATTTTTGCCTTTCTGGCAATTTAGGGAGCAGCTCATCAGGGCTAAGGCCTAAGCACATTCATCTGAATTGTCAAAATAGTGAATTCACTGATTGACTAAATCACCATCATTTCTAAGTTACACAAATAGAAGTGACTCATCTCATGTATGGGACCATCTTGTACAAAATGCCATCTTTGAATACAACTCATGTATTAAGCATTTATTTGTGGTGTTTCATTGATGATACCAATGAGAAGCTTGTGATGTGGACCATCACACAGTTCCAAGTGTGATGGGCCACAGCGTTTAATGACCTTCGGTGCTGCATCATGTGGCACAGTATCAAATGCATGTAAATTTGAAGTCAGAGTAGGAAGCTCGCTGCCACTCTTCGCCACTCACAGCAAACTAGTTATCAACCCAAACCCTCAGAGGAACTGGCTAATTCGATTCTGGATAAAATGGTCAAAATTCAAACCAACATTATTTACCAGAAATGACCAGGCAGACCAGTCACCAGAAACCAGTGTTATCATCATAGGTTTATGGAATTAAACTCCATCATCACACCTGAAGATCCGATAACTATCACTAAGAACATAAACACCACAGATGAACAATCTGACACATGCCCATCCTCCTCGACCAAGGAAAACGTAGCTCCCTCTGTGACGAGTAGTTATTTTACAGATTTGTCTTTCTACAGGTGTTTTGGGATTGGAAATGTTAGCATCAAGTTCCTACACACTGCTGCCAAGTGGTTGCTCTTCTTATAGGGATCCCCATGTCTGAGTGATAGCTGCATGATCATAATTCCTTCCAACCTCCTCTTATTGACACAAAATCAAGCCATAGAAATCTATAGTGGTCCTGGTGGCCATTTTAATGTAAGCATGTCATGGCTTCCCTTGCTTCTTCATGTGGCTATTCATATTGGGAGAGTTCCTCCTCTCTTAACATTATCCTTCTGGCTGTCTGTGCTACCCTAACAGACATTTCAGTTTCTTAAACCTTTTGTCTGCATAGATGCAGGTATGATTTCACAGGACAGTTGGAAGCTAATGCTGGCAAGAGAAAGAGGTAATAGGAGAGTTGGGTTCAAGGACTCAGTTGAACCCTCTGCCCTGGAATCTACCCATAGGAACTGGTCACTGTCTGGAGTAGACTGGGAGGTGGGATCAAGTGGCAGATTTTCTCCAGGTAGGAACGGGATGTCTGGTGTAAATAGGGACTGACAACTCTCTGTCTTCATAGCTTATTTGAGTAATTCTCCTAAACAGGGCCCAAAAATATTTTGTTGAAAGGGAAAGAGCTCTCTGCGAATGAGCCAAAACTTGTAGTTTCATCGACGGAGCAGATACTGAGGGAAAGGCAGCGGATCAGAGACAATTCAAGGGAATTTCAGACATTAACTGGATGTGTTTGTCTACATTGTAAATAAGCATAAAAAGACCACTTTTCAATGGACAGAAATAGAGCCTATAAGTCCCACATGAGAGTGTGTGAAGTATAAACTGCATAAGCCTTAGAAAGCAGTGAAAGAGTCACTGCAGCACCAATCCTTTTTTTTAAAAAATCTCCACCTTTATGATCAATGTGTCCTGAAGAAGATGCATCTTCCGATGAAACCTCTGGATGACGCAAAAGACTATGAAATCAACATTAACCTTAAGGACTTGAGGTACTCAAACGCAGCAGTTTCTGGGAATTCAGAATCAAAATTCAATATGTGATACATCTATCCTGGACAGGTGGCACAGGACACATGCCTTCTCAGAATCATTTAATTCCTGTAGAACCACACTGCTAATGCCCATTTGCAGAGGACGGTCAGGCGCAGATCTAGAAAACTATGTGTCAAATATATTCCCCACCCTCCGTGCCCCTCCATATGTGAAGTCAATTACAGTTTCCTTAAAACTCAAAGTAGAGTGCAATTGTTCGATATATTGTCCCGTTAGTCCCCGTTTCCTTGTCTTTTTCCACCAAAAGCCCTGATCTTCTTACAATGTGGGTCCTCTACTATCCTTCGGCACTTTGGTACAGGCTCATGGGAGAAATACCTGTCAGCGCTGGCATTTGCTGCATCCTCAATCATTGACTTAATCATTGAGATGTGAGGGAGACAGGAAAAGGCAGTGGATGAGGATTTACTTAAACCACAACTTCAGGAGTCTGTGGCACTGAATCAACAGGCGCACAGTTATAGGAAGTGCAAGTTAAAGGAGGGACAACCACAGGAGCAGTGGAAGTATCCCTGCAAATCTATCCCGATGCTTGGAATGGCAATGCTTTGCCTGTTCCTGTCTCTTTGATTGTCATCAGGGTAACAGAAATGTGAGTGGTGATGGTCAGATAAATATATGGTGCCTCTTAGCAGTCTTCTCTCTTGGTGAACCCATCATCAGTAGCCAAATGCAAAAAGCAGAGGAGAGCTTCCCTCTTTAATTACTCATTCCTCTTAAAAACTTCCACACCACAGGAAGAACTGATGTCTTCAGGGAGTTGCAGTTGCCTGACCTTAAGCACAGACACTTCTTGTTTCATTTTAACTTCTGGTGAGACCACAGCAGAGTGACAAGGACCTGTCAATGGAGTAAATTGATGGGTCAAAGCCTGAGATTCTGAATGCAATTGGCTCTGCTAGGTGAGGAAAGCATGGGATGGAGGATCATTAAATCCATGAATGTCTGTCTCTATCTATTGTTTGCTGCTATTGTTGGAAATCAACGGCTGTTCCCACCATTCACACACTGGCAATCAAGTACCTAGGAATCAAGTGCTGCATCCAAACACCCTCTTCAGGTACTAAATGTGTCCCACATGATATAGCCTGCTATATAGAAAAACTAAGTCATTTTGAATGGCTCCATAAATAGAATGGGGGGAGCTCATATGATTGCAAATATGGACCCATTCATACTGTTTTCATCATTTTCACTCTGAGGTGTAATTAATGATTGGAAATGTGTGCAGTCTCAAATTCCAATGCATGCTTGTGCAGTCTCAAATTCCAATGCATGCTTACACCTCGACACCCCAACAGTTGTAAATGCCACCCAACATGTACTTTCATGGCTGGGGGAAAACAACATGGATTCCTATGGAATCGGTCTGCTTTTTGCAGGTACAAAAACATGCAGATACCTTAGGAAAACAAAGCATCCACTCACTGCATCAAAATCAGGTGCAGGGAGACCGCGTGGGGGCACAGACCAAGATGGCCGCGTGAGCTTCATCTCTTGTCAAATCCACCACTCCAACAATGATGGCACAGCAGCTCAGACTCCCAGAGATGGCTGAATTGTAGGGCTTTGCAGAGCTGGGTGAACAGTAAGTGAGCTGGCAGAGGCAAAGAGCTGGAAGCACCGCCGGTGAGGTTGAAGAGCACATGGACATCGGAGGCTTGGGTAGTGGAGAAGGCTTGAAACATTGAGCGGGCCCAAGGCACTCAGACCCAGCCGCGGGTACACCAGGCGGCAACTGTGATGAATAGTGCACTTGGGGCGGACACCCACACCTGCCTGATGGTTGCTGCGGTACCACAGACCTGAAGAGGCCCAGGAACTAGAGCAGAAAGAGCGGTGGCGACCAGGCAGTGAGACCCAATGCTGCGCAAAGTCAGGGGCCTGGAAAGGGGCATGATTCTGCCCCCTTCCTCCAAACTCCTATTCTCCTTTGGCCTCCTAACTGTCATCACTTCGGTGGGGAGGGAGTGTTGATTTTCCTGAATTTGAGTCCCCCAAAGATCTTCTTTCATGATCACCGGTCATCTTACAGGAGACAAGATTGAAGCAAGGGGAAGAACACACTATCCTGAGTAAACACATTGGACAGGCTTTTTGGGCATCACGGAAATGCAAGAGGGGCGGAGTGGGATTCCTCATGCGAAAGTTATTGAGTTTAACAGACGTAGAGGAACATAGGGGAGAAGATGCCAGAGGCTGCATGCTACTGCCATAACATTGAGTTCCAAATACTGTCAGAACCAGGGACAGAGGGCATTTGGGGACAAATTGTTAGGGTAGACACTGGCCCTAGCTCCAAGGCTATTGATCACTGGGGGGAACTTAACATGTATGTGGATGGCGCCAGGGGCAGGAAGGGTACCAAGGACAGGGGATACTGGTGGTGACACATCGCGGATCCTTAAACACATCCTTGACCGACATCACTTGTGCGATGTTTGGAAGGCAGTGAACCCAGAGAGGAGGGATTTGTCATTCTTCTCCATACTCCACAACACCTTCACAAGGATAGACCATATTTTAATAGAGATGGGTCAGGAATATAGAGCCGGCTAGAGAAAAATGGTGGAAGTGGCGTGACGATAAAATGGTAGCAATAACACTGCAAGTGGGGGATGTGGGAATAGGGGGCAGTTTCTGGAGGTACAATGACTACTTGCTCAAATACATAGTGTTTAAGAGGGAACTGAAGAAGGAAATAGAGCTATACTTTGAGGAGAATGCAAGTCAGTATATGAAGGTTAGTGCGATCTAAGAGGCAGCAAAAGCAACAATCCGGGGGCTACTAATAAAGAAGGTTTCCAGGAAGAAAATGGAGAGGCTTCTGGTCAAGAAATCATTAAGGGAAGAGGCAAGGGTACTGAAAGGGAAGCTTGTAGGTGGTGCCAAGGAGGGCAGGCTCTTGGAAGACACAAAGAATTGAGGAACTTGGCCCTGGTTGAGGTGCACCGCAGACTTCATTATGTGAGACAGAACTAGAAAGGTGATAAGACGGACACCTGGCAAGTACGCAAATTAGGATCCCAAAGAATCAACAGAAGGATTGGAAAAGTAAAGAACAATTCGGGGAATCAATTTGGGGAATCAATTCGGGGAATCAAATAGACATCCACAAGGAACAGCAGAGTACTTCCTCGGTTTTTACTAAGAATTGTACAGAGAAGAGTGGGGAGGTGCCAAGGGGGGAGGAGATTAGTTATTTTACGGGATACGGAATGCCATCTCTGGACAAGGAGAGCGTGGAAGCAATAGACGGACTGATAACAAGTGAGGATGTGGTGGTAGCAATCAAGGGGATGAGGTCACAGAAAGCGCCTGGGAAAGACAGATTAACAGTATCCTTTCATAAGCACTTCATCGAAGTTCTGGTACCACATCTGGCTATGTATTATAATAAGTATTGAATGCTATCATGAATGAGGGTGATGTTCCCCCATCCTCAAGAAGGCCCTCATTACTGTGATTCATAAAGAGGGAAAATACCCCTCAACCCTTTGCTTGGGCCTCATACAGACCAATCTACCTGTTGAACATGGATGCGAAGGTCTTTACAAGGATTCAGGCATCACAAATTGACATGGTCCTGCTAAAACTCGTAGAAACTGGTAAAGTGGGGTTCATTAGAGGAGGCAGTGAGTGGACGCAGTCAGGAAAACCCTAAATCTTATGGAATGGCTTCATAGAGAGCATGGAGACCCATTTCTGGTCTCCCTAGATGCTGAAAAGGCATTTGATGGGTAGTATAGCCTTTCCTTTCTGCAGCGCCGGAACAAGTGCAGCTAGTCACAAAGATTAGGAGAGCTTTTGAGGCCTTTTATGTAAAACTATCTGCACAAGTTACAGTGAATGGAGTGAGGCCAGGGTGCTTCAATTTGGAGAGGGGTCCAGTCAAAGATGCCATTTCCCCCACTCCTCTTAGTACTTGCTTTGGAGCCTCTTGCTCAGAGAATCAGATTGAACCAAAAAATAAGAGGTTTTAGGGTGGACTTCAGGAACTTTAAATTAGGTCTCTTTGCAGATGACACCCTCCTCTACCTACAAAAAGCCACTCCAATATATCCTGCCAGTACTAAAGGAGATAGAAACGTACAGCCATTGTGTGGGAATTAAGATTAACAGAGATAAATCAGTGAAATTCCTGTATAGCAGACAAAGTGGGATGGGCACTGAAGATTAGGGGCACCTCCTAAAGAGCACAAGGTACGGGTTCTCAATATTTGGGGTGAATAATAACCAAGGATATTAATGACTTGTATGAAGCCAATTTTCCACCCCCCCAGAAAGCTATTCATGAAGACCTCAATAAATGGTCGAAGATTACCATGTCGTAGCTAAGCAGAGTTAATTCCTGTTAATGACTACCCAGGGACCTATTCCTATTTCAAATGTTACCCATTGAAGTGCCAGAGAAAATTATACACAAGATGAAGAAAGGATTGATGAGATTCCTAAGGCAAGGAAAAAAATGAGAAATAGGGTACCAGACATTGATACTACCCAATGAGGAAGGAGGGTTGGCTTCTCGGATCTAGAAAATTACTATATGACAGCGCAGCTCAGGGTGCTGATAACTTTGAGGAAGGATATATACATATAGAACCAGTGGTTAGCCCCTGTCACAGTGGGGGAATGGCTATGGGCAGCAGGCAACAAACTACCAAAGTGGGTAAGACGTCACAGGACTATGGAACATATGGAAGAAGGGAAGGAAAATGGAGGGGATAATCACATGGCCATGCCCTCTTAGCCATATATGGGCCCCACTGATTAGGAACACAATAGTAGACCCACTCAGACATCAACCTTCGTTCGAAGCAGGGTTGGCAAGGGTGGTGCAGATGTGGACTAGGGGAAAATTCAAAATGTTGCAACAGGAATATATGTACATAGGGAAGGTCCCAGTCTGCACATATCTGCTGCTTCAGGGGGTACTGACGGACACACAATGGAAGTAGGAGATACAGAGAAAGCTTCCCCCATTTTGGAAGATAGTAGACAGTTGGACCACCTCAAAAGACCTCATATCACAGCTCAATAGGGAAATCGTGAAAGCGATGCACCAGAGGGAAGGCCGATTGCAGAGGAAATGGGAAAATGACATCGAAACAGCGCTATCCGAGAGGGGATGGTCCCAACTCTGTAGAAATGCACACAAGACTTCTATTTCGTGTCAATACATATTGCATGGCCTGAAGTTATTACACAGATGGCAGTAAAAACCACGAAGACTGTCCAAAATGTTCTCCACACTTAATATGCAAAACAAGGGGGGTTCTGGGAGTCCCTCTACTGGCACAAACACGGCCCATTGACCTGTTCTTTGGTGGATGGCCCCGGGAGAGTCTCAACCAAGTCTTTAGCTCACTGTCCCTTTCACAGAGTAGAACTAACTCTGCATATCAGCCTTTGTCCTGCCCAGTAAGGCTCACAGGTCCGGGAATGCTGAGCAGGCTTCTAAGTCTTTTGAGGGCGCCCTTCCCACGGGGTTCCAACAAAAGGCTAAGCACCATGAGTCCACTGCCACCGGGAGTGCCGTTGCAGCAGGCTCCTCAGCGGCCAGGGTGCGTCTGACATCTCCAGTCATCGGACGCCAGTAAGCGCTCAGGATCTTCATCCAAGACGAAGTTGGACCATCCGGGCAAATTCAAGGTGGCCAAGGAGAAGTCCAAAGCCAGCCTGCCCTTGCCGTAAAAGGCCAAGGGGGATCGAGGCTCTGACCCTCCCCCTAAGGAGAATGGCAATAAGGACAAGGCTTCCAGGACGACCACGAGGGCCAAGCAGGACAAGGGATCGGTCCTGACCGTGAAGGCCCAGGTACACCCGACGAAGGCTCTGCCTTCCATCGAGGTGGTGGTGGCATCCCTTCCGAAGGCTGCGGAGGCGTACCCGCAGGGCACCCTTCCAAAGGCAAGAGTGTCCCTCCCTGCCAGGAGGGAGTCTTCATTGCAGCCTATTGAGAAGACCCCGGAAAAGAGAATGTTGGTCATCTCCCCGAGACGGTTCCCCCTGGACGCAAAGAAAGGAGGGCAGGCGGAGGTCCTCCAGGGCATGGACATCTCCTCAGAGGAGGAGCACACCTACCTTCAGACCATCCAGGAGGGGGATGGCGACGATGGGGTTACATCCTACGACGAGGGTGACGATCAAGGCGACGACGATGAGGATACCATTGAGGAAAGCGACGAGAGCCTCAGGATAAGGGCCTTGACCCTCTTCCTGTGCCCGAGCCTCTTATTTGCCCTCTGCCTCAGCTGCCCCCTAGAGACCTCCGAGTGGACATTCTTTCTACTATGCATACACTGGTCTCCGAGATACAGAGGAGGATGCCGGCCCCACCCACAGCTCCGGTAACGGCCGACCCTCTGGCTACTGGGGAACCACCAGCCAAGAAGAGGAAGAGGCACCCATTACCTCCTTGCCACCCTTCGTTGCCCTCCCCCTGCCCCAGAGGGAGGAGAGAGATCCTGACAAAGAGACGACGACAGGCCCAGAACCTCCCTGCCGGACAAGATAGGCTTGTTCCATGTGATGATCTCCAGCGTGTCAGAGCTCTTCCAACTCGCGCCAGAGGAGAAGAAGACAGAGGGCTTCTTATACCAGTGTCGCAAGTCGAAGAGAAAGACCATCCTGTATATCCCATTCTTGGATGACATCTGGGACAAAGGCCTGTCACTCGTGAAGAACCCCTCTACGGCCCCAACGAAAAGGGACCGCATAGAGAAGAAATACAGGGTGCTGGACTCTGCTCCCAAGTGCTTGCGGGCCCAACCGTCACCTGACTCGGTGGTCTCTGCAGCGGCCAAGAAGAAGTCATCAGGTGCTTCATCTTGGGCAGCTTCCACCCCTCCGGACAGCGAGGGGAAGAAGTTGGATGCTATGGGACGAAGGGTTATCTACTTGGCAGCTACGACCATCAAGGCCACCAACGCCCTTCCTATCCTTGCACGCTACGACCGAGAGCTGTGATTCAAGCTTGGCCTCTGTTGGACTTCCTCCCCGATGACAAGAGGTCGGAAGCCTCGGAAATTCTGCAAGAAGGCGAGGTAGCTTCGGACCACGCCATCACGGTGGCCACAGACATCGCCAACGCGGGGTTCCGCCAGATGGGCAACAGCATTTGCCTTCGTCGCTGTGGCTGGCTCAAGGCCACCAACCTTCGACAGGAGGTTCAGACACAGGTTTTGGACATGCCCTTTGACAGAGAGCTTTTTGCAAAGGCTGTATATGAGTCTCTACAAGTCATCAAGGCGCACACAGAGACAGCACATGCCATGGGCACGCTACAGCAGTGACGGCCATCCTTTCTACCAGGAGGCAAATCTCCCCTTTCTACAAAGAGTTACGGCGGGGGCTCTCTCTTCTTCCTACCGCTAACCCTCCCCCTCGGCCCAGGTGTTACGCTCACCTGGATTCCACAGGGGCGTCGAACGAAGCTGGACTGCTGCGGTCTCCACCAGTGTGACTCGTAGCAAAGTGATGATCGACTGCACTTGCCCACTCAGTTTCGTCTGACTGACCCGCAGGAATATTTTCCTAAAAGCAGTAAAGGGGATTAGCCACCCGTGGTAGAGAGGTTACACTAACACTATTCTCCCTGAAAACCTCCAGTATTCCCCTTCATAAAGTCTCACCTTATTGTTTGGAAGGATGAACTCTCCATCCTGCGTGGAGTGCAGGCACGCAGGGGTGCGTAGAAGTTCAGTTACTTCAAAGATCCGAAGGTATTTGGCAGAGTTCCAGACAACAATGACTCAGAGGTAAGTAGTGTGTAAACCGAATGTATAGTTCTTTTAGAGTTCAAATGTCTGTTAATTCACGCTTGCTCCTTTCATACCTTTTCCCTTGCAGCGTGATCCAAGGAGTGAGTTTGCCTCGATGGATGAAGGTAGTGCTTAGGTAAGAGTCAATTTGTACCAAGCACTGTCTAGCAAGTAATAGTGTTCCAAATGTAATTAACCAATAGTTCTCTATCTTCTTTGCAGGTGCGGCACCTTGCCGAAAATGTCTCACGTAGGATGGTGACCAGCGTTGCCTCGAGCGATCAAATTCTGAGTAAGTATCTTGCGGTAAGTAAAAGAATGTCTTTGGCGGAACCCCGCTCACCTTTTGTTTGTTCTTGTCTTTTCAGATGCTGATGTTTTGGGCGGCGATTCAACGGGTGTTGCGCCGGGTCGTGGAGGTGCTCCGAAGACAGGTGAGTATGGCGCGGCGCTGCAGCTGGCAATGCGACGCGGTTGATTTTAATGTCTTTTTCCTTTATCCACAGGTGCGGCTGCTCCAGGAAAAGATGATGACCAAATGGAAATCTCATTGTTCTAACCTTCTCTTCTTCTTTCCTTTTCTCTAGGATCGGCTCCGGACACAAGACGGGTGTGGCTGTAGACTGAATGCTGGACTGCAGACACAGTGAGCGTTACGCTGCTAAGATGCAGAATAACGCGAAGCGTGTGCTGCTCTTCGGGCGTGGTTTAAATAGCATCAAAAAAGTAGTTCCCAGGTAAGAAGTTCCAGTACCACACCCAAGCAGAAAAATAGTTCCTAAAGGAAAGTAGTCCCTTCATGTCCTCATGATGGCCTGTACATGAGTTCTTTGCAGGATGACCTGCATAGTTTAAAGTTGGCAATATGAGCCAGGCGCCTATGGCGCTAGGACTGAACCCATATAGCCCCTAGGCGGGGTTTTGGGAATTCCTGTGTCTTCTTGGGTGCCTGTTCCCTGGACAGATGGGCCTGTTCCGGATGTCTGGGGGCAGGCATCGTGACAGCACTCCCCCCCAAGGCTGTTCTCCTCACTGGTCCCGGTTTGTCTGGGAAATTCTGGTGGAACCTTTTCACCAATCGAGGTGCATGAATATTGTCACTTGGTTCCCATGACCTTTCTTGTGGACCATAACCTTTCCAGTCAACCAGATAAAAAAGTCTTGATTTGACTATTTTTGAGTCCAAAATATTCTTTACTTCAAATTTTGGTTCCCCGCCTATTAGGATGGGGTTAGGTGGTTTAGTTAGCCTTGTCCCTGGTTGTACTGGCTTTAAAAGTGAAACATGAAAGACTGGGTGAATTCACATATTTGATGGTAACTCCAATTTGACGGCCACGGGAATAATAATGGCTTTAATAGTGTAAGGTCCCAAATACTTGGGGTTAAAGGTTCGAGTCCCCTTTAAAGGTATATGTCTTGAAGCCAGCCAAACTTGGTCTCCTATCTGATATTTCGGAGCTTCGCTTCTATGTTGATCTGCGGTTTTCTTGTATCTCTCTTTAGCCTGTTTCAAATGTTCAGTTGCCTTTTTAAAAGCTTTTGTAATAGTGGCGTGTAGATGGTTCACGGCAGGCATCTCTAAGTGTTGGGGCGAATCGAGTTCGGAGGTTCGAGGATGTCGTCCATATATAGTATAAAATGGGCTTTGTCCTGTTCCTGAGTGCAATGAGTTGTTGTATGCCTATTCGGATATCCACAAAATGTCTTTCCAATTGCCTTCGGTTTGGTGTAACATGCACCGTAGGTATTGCTCGAGTGTCTGATTGGTCCTCTCAGTTTGACCATCGGTTTGAGGATGGTGGCTGGTTGATAGTTTAACGTCGATTTGGGCCAATTGACAGCATTTCCTCCAAAACTGAGAAATGAACTGACTTCCCCGGTCGGAAACCAATACGGAGGGGAATCCATGTATTCGGACGTTATGTTCTAGAAATTCCTTGGCCAAGGTCGAGGCTGAAGGTAGACCCTTTAATGGAATGAAATGAGCCATTTTGGAAAAAAGATCCACTATAACTAAGATGGTATGCCAAGGTGTAGGCGGAATGTCCAAAGGTTGTAATAGGCCTGCTGGTTTCCTTTTCTGGGACTTATTTTGGGTGCAAATACCGCAAGACAGTACAAATGACTTAATGTCTTTCCGCCAAGTAGGCAACCAGAATTGTCTTTTGATCTTGGCCTCGGTTTTAGCGATCCCAGGATGCCCTTCTATCAAAGACTCATGGTAATTGGAGATAACATGTTCTTGTAATTCTTTATTTGGTAGGTAAAGACGTCCTTGATAGTATGGTAGGTGATCGGTGACTGAATAATCTTTGCCTTTGTTCAACCAGCTTTGTAAGGCTGCAGGGTCGAAAATCTGTTGAATCTTTTTATGGATGTCTTCTAGAGTCTGTAGAGTGGTTATACCAAGAATTCTTCTCTCCGAAATTATGGGTACTGGTTCTGGATTTGAATATGCTTCTCCCATTCCATTACGAGATAAGGCATCTGCTTTGCCATTTCGACAACCTGGTTGGTAAGTAATCACGAAATCATATTCCGCAAAGAATAAGGCCCATCAAAGTTGGCTTGACGATTGAGCCTTGGCTGTCTTTAAATATTGTAAGTTCCTGTGATCCGTGATTACGGTGATGGTGTGTCGAGCTCCGAGAAGATAATGCCGTCAGGCTTTGAACGCCGACTTGATGGCCAGTAGTTCCTTGTCGGTAACTGCATAGTTTAACTCTAGTGCTGAAAATTTCCATGACCAGAACGCCACTGGGTGAAGTTGACCAGTTTCAGGATCCTTTTGGGAAAGAACAGCTCGCATGGCTAAACTGGATGCATCAGTTTCAACCACGTACGGAAGTTCTGAACGTGGGTGCTTTAAAACAGGAGCTGAAGTAAATTTCTGTTTTAGGTCTTGGAAGGCCTTTTCAGCTTCTTCTGTCCACTGGAAGCGTTTATTTTTGCGCAAAAGAGCCGTGATGGGGTGTACAAGATGTGAAAAATCAGGAATTAATCTGCGGTAAAAGTTCGCAAATCCAAGCATGCTCTGTACCCCTTTAATCGAGGTAGGTGAGGGCCACTTGAGGATTGCATCCACCTTTCGTGAATCCATTCGAACTCCATTTGGGGTTAGGATAAATCCAAGGAATTCAACTTCCGAAGTATGAAAAACGCACTTTTCCAATTTCGCATATAATTTATGCTGGTGTAGTTTTTCTAGTACAGCACGAACGTGCTTCACATGGTCTGATTCAGATGAAGAGTATACTAAGATGTCGTCTATGTATACAACAACACAGATGTCTATGAGTTCGCGAAGGACATAGTTTATAAAATACTGGAAGGCTGCCGGTGCATTGCAAAGCCCGAAAGGCATCACCTGGTATTCGAACAAACCGTATTTGGTACGGAAGGCAGTCTTCCATTCCTCGCCTTTTTTCACTCGTACCAGATGATACACCCCTCGGAGGTCCAACTTAGTGTAGATACGAGCATCCTTTACTTGGTCCAGTAGTTCTGGGATCAGGGGCAACGGGTATCGTTTTTTTACCGTTATTTGGTTTAAAGCGCGATAGTCAATACAAGTCCTAGGGTCACCTTCCTTTTTAGGGACGAAGAATAAAGACGATGCTGCCGGAGACTTGGACAGGCGAATTAAGCCATTAGCGAGGTATTGATCTAAATATTGCCGTAAATGAAGATTTTCGGGTTCAGTGAGGGCGTAGATTCTGCTGCATGGAATTTGAGCGCCGGGTAGGAGGCCGATCTGGCAATCATATGATCTGTGGGGTGGTAACGTGTTTGCTTGGTCTTTCTGGAAAAAATCCTGAAATTCCTGGTATTCCTGGGGTAACTGAGTTATCGGATTCGTGACCGTAACCAGTCTTTTGATCAAATTTCTTTCAGGGTAACAAGTGTGTGCATAATCCGAGAAGGTCACTCTCTTTTCTCGCCAGTCAATACAAGGATTATGAGTTTCCAACCATGGCATTCCCAGAATTATTTGGAACTGTGGGGCCTTGATTAAGTCAAACACAATGCTCTCTCGATGCCCATCTTGACCCAACAGTGTCATCTCCATAGTTGAATGAGTTACTAGACCGGAAGCTATTTCGGTCCCATCGACGTTGGCGATTACATCAGTTGTGGGTTTTTTGCAAAGAGGCAGGTTCATCCTTGTAGCCAATTCCCGATCCATCTAGTTTCCTATGGCTCCGCTATCTATGTATGCTTTCACTGTGTGCATACAAGATGGTTGCCTTTGATCTATAAGGACCATTGGTATAATTAGGTGTGAGGTCTGAGTGTCCTTCTTCATGCTCGGCAAGCGGACCTCTATGCTTGTCGGGCGTGGTTGTTTCCCGGCTCTGATTCCATATTTTGTCGGCATTTTGTCGGCGACTCCTACCACCTTCTTAAGTGGTTTCACTGGGCAATCCTGTAAAAAATGCCCTGAGCTTCCACAATACAAACACAATTGTAACTGCCGCCTCTTGTCCCTTTCTTTTTGAGTCAAAGGTCCTTTAACCCCCCCAATTTGCATGGGTTCAGATACATCAGTTCCTTTGGGGGTGACGTTGTACTTAGGTCTTACCAATACTCTATTCTCGAATCTAGCCCGATCAGCCTTCCGATTCTGAAGTCTGTGATCCAACTGGACAACCAGGTCTATGTATTCAGCAAAATCTTGAGGTGGGTTCACTACTTGTGCCAAAACGTCTTTTAGTTCACCTAGTAGCCCACGATGAAATAGCGTAATCCGCTTGACCTCTGGCCATCCGGTTTCTACCACCAACCTATTGAAGGTTGCGATGTAGGTCAGCAGATCCTGGTTACCCTGACACAAGGACAAAAGTTTGTAAAGCTTGGCCTTGGGAATGTCGGGCAAATAGTCTTTCCATGCTTAGTTGAAAACCCTGAAAATCCCGAAGAAGAGGGTCGTCCTGGTTGACTAGTGGAATAGACCAATCGGCTGCACGGCCGCTGAGATACGATAGTACAAAGGCTACCTTTGCTTGTTGAAAGGCTCCAGGTCTACATAAAAAATGCAGGTGGCACTGGTTCATAAACACGGCAAACCTTTCTGGGTCCCCCGCAAAGCGTTCTGGCGGTGCTAAAGGAACTGTCCCTGGTAAAATGACTTGCACTGGATTACTTGATTGAGCTTGGGCAGAAGCTCCCCCGAGTCCAGGTAAAGGTGTGTGCCCAGCTTGAGCTTGAATTAATTGCCTCGCGAGATCATCCGTACGTTCTTTTGCCACAATCAGTTCTCTCCTGAGAGCATTAGTCTCTTGACGGGCGGAATGCACTTCACCCCTTAGTTCTCCCACTAGTTGGGCTAATTGGTCAGTCTCTGAGGTCTCCATAACGCCCGGGTGGAGATTTGTAGTAATGCTTCGCGTTCTGTTACGCTCACCTGGATTCCACAGGGGTGTCGAACGAAGCTGGACTGCTGCGGTCTCCACCAGTGTGACTCGTAGCGAAGTGATGATCGACTGCACTTGCCCACCTAGTTTCGTCTGCCTGGCCTGCAGGAATATTTTCCTAAAAGCAGTAAAGGGGATTAGCCACCCGTGGTAGAGAGATTACACTAACACTATTCTCCCTGAAAACTTCCAGTATTCCCCTTCATAAAGTCTCACCTTATTGTTTAGAAGGATGAACTTTCCATCCTGCGTGGAGTGCAGGGGTGCGTAGAAGTTCAGTTACTTCACTGATCCAAAGGTATTTGGCAGAGTTCCAGACAACAATGACTCCGAGGTAAGTAGTGTGTAAACCGAATGTATAGTTCTTTTAGAGTTCAAATGTCTGTTAATTCACTCTTGCTCCTTTCATACCTTTTCCCTTGCAGCGTGATCCAACGAGTGAGTTCACCTCGATGGATGAAAGTAGCGCTTAGGTAAGAGTCAGTTTGTGCCAAGCACTGTCTAGCAAGTAATATTGTTCCAAATGTAATCAACCAATAGTTCTCTATCTTCTTTGCAGGTGCGGCGCCTTGCCGAAAATGTCTCACGTAGGATGGTGACCAGCGCTGCCTCGAGCGGCAAAATTCCGAGTAAGTATCTTGCGGTAAGTAAAAGAATGCCTTTGGCGGAACCCTGCGCACCTTTTGTTTGTTCTTGTCTTTTCAGATGCTGATGTTTCGAGCGGCGATTCAACGGGTGTTGCGCCGGGTCGTGGAGGTGCTCCGAAGACAGGTGAGTATGGCGTGGCCCTGCAGCTGGCAATGCGACGCGGTTTATTTTAATGTCTTTTTCCTTTATCCACAAGTGCGGCTGGTCCAGGAAAAGATGATGACCAAATGGAAATCTCCTTGTTCTAACCTTCTCTTCTTCTTTCCTTTTCTCTAGGATCGGCTCCGGACACAAGACGGGTGTAGCTGTAGACTGGATGCTGGACTGCAGACACAGTGAGCGTTACGCTGCAAAGATGCAGAATAACGCGAAGCGTGTGCTGCTCTTCGGGCGTGGTTTAAATAGCATCAAAAAAGTAGTTCCCAGGTAAGAAGTTCCAGTACCACACACAAGCAGCAAAATAGTTCCTAAAGGAAAGTAGTCCCTTCATGTCCTCATGATGGCCTGTACATGAGTTCTTTGCAGGATGACCTGCATAGTTTAAAGTTGGCAATATGAGCCTGGCGCCTACGGCGCCAGGACTGAACCCATATAGCCCCTAGGCGGGGTTTTGGGAATTCATGTGTCTTCTTGGGTGCCTGTTCCCTGGACAGATGGACCTGTTCCGGATGTCTGGGGGTAGGCATCGTGACACCAGGAGACCAACATGGGCCGCTCCAAGACCACCAGAGGAGGACGCTGTCATCGCCAAGGACCCCAAGGCGACCTGTAGACCTCCAAACAAGAATGAACCGGCCGAGATGTCGGGCCCTGCACCCGGGTCGGAGGCCAGCTGGCGAATTTCATCAGCGTGTGGAAGACCATCTCCACCGACTGTTGGGTGCTGGATGCTCTCGCCCACGGACACACTCTGGAGTTTCAACAGAAGTGTCCCAAATGCCACTGGTGGCCCGGCAGGAAAACCACGTCCCTCAACTGCTGTTGGAGGTTCGGGCCATGCTAAAGAAAGGAGCGATAGAGCTAGTTCCAAAGCGGCTCCGGGCCTCTGGAGTATACTCAAGGTACTTCCTTGTACGAAAGAAGACTGGGGGCTGGAGGCCCATTCTCGACCTGCGACGGCTGAACAAATACATAAAGTTCCAGAAGTTCTGAATCGTCACTCTTCAACACATTCTCAGACAACTGGAAGAGGGGGACTTTCTGTTGTCGCTGGACCTGTAGGATGCATACTTCCACATCCCCATTCACAAGGCACACTGCAAGTTCTTATGCTTTGTCGTTCAAGGGGTGCATTACCAATTCAAGGCCCTTCCCTTTGGGCTGAAATCGGCACCCAGAGTCTTCACAAAGTGCCTGGCTCCGGTGGTGCCCCACCTACGACTGCAAGGGATTTACGTCTACCCATACTTGGACTACTGGCTCATGCAGACCAGATCAAGGGAAGTCGCTGTCGACCACACAGCGAGGACCGTTCGCTTTCTGATGGATCTGGGGTTCTCGGTGAACTATGCAAAGTCCTGCTTGACTCCATCGCTGGACGCGCAGTTCCTGGGGTTCTGTCTCAACACAGTGTCATGTCTGGCGGCACCGTCGGAGATGATAGTGGCCATCCTGGGCAAGGTGCAATGGCTGTTAGCACTGAAAATTGCCATGGTGAGGACCATCAAGTCTCTGCTCGGCATGATGTTGTCTTGCATCTACCTCATCCGGCTCTGCAGGCTGCGGATGCAGCCACTGCAGGAGTTCTTCGACACCCGTTGGATCCAAGTGTCAGGAAACTTCCAGGACAGCATCACGCTTGACTAGAGCTTCCGTTGAGCGATAAGGCAGTGGGGTGTGCGCGCTCATCTGTCCAGAGGCACAGATTTCCAGACGCCATTACACCAGAGAACAGTCACAACGGATGCCTCCGTGAAAGGATGGGAAGAGGCCTGTGGTTATCAGAGGAGAAGACGTTGCACATCAACGTTCTGGAACTACGGGCAGTGTTTTGGGCCCTCAAGTCGTTCCTTCCGTCCCTCAAGGGCAAGGTGGTGCAGGTCTTCACAGACAATACCACCTCAATGTTTTACATCCGGAAGCAGGGGGGCACCAGATTCCCAGCGCTCTCCAAAGAGGGGCAGGACCTATGGAACTGGGCTGTCACCCAGGGGATGTTCCTCATTCCTTTTCACCTGGCAGGAGTAAAGAACACCGTCGCTGACTCCCTCAGCAGGGAGCTTCGCTCTTGCCACGAATGGGAGCTTCGGCAGGACCAAGTGGACCACCTGTACCGCAGATAGGGCAATCCTCAGATCGATCTGTTTGCGATGGTGACAAACACCAAGTGCCGGAGGTTCGCCAGCAGGTTTCCCCAGTCCGGGAGCATGGGGGACGCATTCTTATTCCCCTGGGACGGCCTGTTTCTGTATACTTCTCCTCTGTTGCCATTGCTTCTTCGACTCATCAATCAACTCAAACGGTCCCGGTGCAGGATGATCCTCGTTGCACCAGCGTGGCCGAGGCAGATCTGGTACCCGGACCTTCTCAGCATCCCCTCCAGTCAAGCTTCCAGTGGTCACAGATCTTCTCGCCAGGGAAGGAGGCGCAAATCTGCACTACGACCCAGGATCACTGAACCTGAAGCCCTGGCTCCTGCAGCGTTAGAATTCGGCGGTTACGATCTACCGTCAGACTACAAGGAGGTGCTTGCCAAAGCCAGGGCATCGCCTACTCTAAAATGCTATGGACATAAATGGAAAAGGTTTGCTGTATGGTGCTGTGCACAGAAGATCGATCCTCTAAGAGTCACGACTCCGCAGGTGCTACCATATTTGCTGTTGTTGGCCAAAGCGGACTGGCTCATGCCTCCATCAAGATTCATCTGGCGGCTATCTCCCGCTACACCAGATCTCCAGGACGGTCATCGTTATGGTCACACCGTCTGGTTAAGGAGTTTGTCAAAGGACTGGACCGTTCATTCCCGCCGGTGAAGGCTCCAGCCCCTGCGTGGGAGCTCAATGTGGTAATGACTAGGCTCATGGGCCCCCCATTCGAACCTATGCAGAGAGTTCCACTGAAGTTCTTGTCGTGGAAGACAGCGTTCCTCGTGGCCATCACTTCTGCACGATGGGTGGGTGAGATTCAGGCCCTGTCCTGTAAGCCACCATACTTGACTTTTCACGAGACAAGGGTGGTGCTGCGAACGCACCCCTCCTTCATGCCCAAGGTCGTCGGACTTTCATCTCAGCTAGCCCTTGGTGTTACCTGTGTTTTTTCCGACGCCTTTGTCGCCGGCTGACTGGACTTTGCACTCGCTGGATGTGGCTAGAGCGCTGAAGTTCTATGTGGACTGCACAAAGAGTTTCCAGACGACGTCTCAGCTCTTTGTGAACTTTGGCCCTGTGAACCATTGGAAGGCCCTGTCCAGGGCTTCCATTTCCAGGTTGCTCTCCGGCTGCATCACCCATTGTCACCGGATGGCAAACCGACCGTTGCCTTGCCGTCCGAGAGCCCATTCGCCAGAGCAATCGCTGCTACTACGGCGTTCCTGTCTGGTGTGCCTCTGCTGGACATCTGCAGGGATGCTACGTGGAGGTCAACTCACGTCTTCACAAGATTATACTGCATTGACTGGGATTCCAGGGAGGAGTCTAGAGTCGGCCAAGCTGTGCTGCGCAACCTGGTCGCTTGAAAGTGAGACTGGTGAGGACGTAAGAGATGCTTATGTTGAGCCTTGCCACCTCCCGTGGTTGTGCATGTGTGTACTGCTATGTATTCTTTATTCATGAGCATGTGAATCCGTGCCAGACCTCATGCTGGAGAAGGAACAAGTTACTTACCTGTAGATGGCTGCCAGAGGAGGGGCTTAGGTAGAGGGCAGTCATTGGCTGGGGTCAGTATGACCCAGAGCGCAGTGATTGGTTTATGGGAGAAAGACAGTTCAGAAACGAAACTGAAACTGATTTTTCTTTTACCGAGCATTCCCAACCTGACGACAGTGAATATTCATGAGCATGTGAATCCATGCCAGACCCATGCTGGAGAACAACAGTTACAGGTAAGTAATTTGTTCCTTATTGCAATTTGCGAAAAAAAAAATTTGATAGGCACAGAGCCATTAGTTTTCAAGAGATTGCACCTAATGTGGAAGAACTGATCGTGTAATGGGAAGAAATTAACTATCAGTTGGATAATATTTAGAAATTCACGTTGAAATCAAGAGTTGGTTGTTTTAGGAGAATAAGGAATCATTTGGCTTTATTATTAGTTTGCTGTTATCCCGCCGATAACTTGGTGCCTGATCTGCCGGAATGACTGGCAGATTACAGGTGCCGGCAATGGTATGTTAATCCCCATTCCATGGAGTCTATGGAGGGATTGCTGGTCTGCTTTTAGCCGGCGGGGGGCCTGCCTTACATCCAGCTCTTGGCTGGAGGTAAATCAGGCCTCCACACCGGCAAGCCTGTAGTTTGCCGGTCCAAAAACATGCTGGTAACCAGAATTACTGGCATGTTAATTCCAGATCGGCAAACCAATAATGAGGCCCATTGGAATTTCACATTCTGCAGTGCACTGCATCTCTCTATCTGTCTCCCAGCTAGCAGTGATTCCGTCTTCTCTTCTGCACTGACTTACAAATCTTCTCTTTGCAGACGGGCCAACCTGATGTCCTGTGTTTGCCGGTGCTGAATTTAGCAAGAGCCGAATTCTGCTACTACAGTGAGATACGGTTCATTTTAGAGGAGCTGAGTATTCCTGAATCCTGTCTTATCTTCCGAGACGATATCAACTTGCTGCAGCTGAATGAGGATGCGAAATTAACCTTGACCCTCGTCCACAGCTGTGTGCTGACAAGGTACAGTTGTGTCACTCCTTTTGTAACACTATTTCAAAAACAAGCTATCGCCTGCTGTTCTCTCATAACAAATGTTATTGCAAAGGTTAACATAATCATATATGACAAAACAGTTAAAAAAGAACATATCAATTAACATCATCCAAAATACACCATTGAAAGGTCATAAGCAAGTGTGGGAAGAATAGACCTGCATGATTTATGAGATACAGTTCAGCCCCACTGGCTGGGTACAGGTAATGCAAGATCACTCAGGGTACCAAGAACCTGTAGATGCAGATGTGTGGTATTTTTCCCCGGTGGAGCATTTGGTCTTTCACTGTGCTAGCCACAAAACGGTGGCACAACCTACTCAAACCTCTCCGCCCAGGGGAGAACCACCTGACTTTCAGGAAACAGCTCAAGACTTGGCATTTTAACCAACCACTTTCAAAGAAATGAAAACAAATAGCAACCGTCTAAAAACTGTGCACCAGAAACATTTGTGCAAATTTACGACAAGCATTTTTATAAACTCTCTGTACTTACATCGGCAGCAAACCAAGCTGACTCATGGAACCTCTCCTGCGTGGCACTGGTCTGCACCTTTAATCTCAGTGAAATCTACTGCCACAAACAATGAAGTGACAACACCCCACTGCACTCGACCCCCTCATCTCACAACTACCTTCTCACTACTAGGCTGCAGGGACGTCATTTCACCAAAATGCCAGGGGTAGCGGAAGTGACATCACACGACTCTTGACCGCTGATGACATCACAGGAAGTGATGTAATTTGACCCCACTCATAAGTGACATCACAGGAAGCGATGGAACACGACCGTTCACCCCTTATCAAAACAGGAAGTGGCATCACATAGCATTGTTTCTACGATACACTACTAAGTACCATAGTACACTACAAAAAAAATGTGGTTATGATATCAGTGTAAAGTGATATACATTTCATACAAGAATGGATCACCATATGTATCGTTAATATCAGTGCGTATATTACCTGTTGCAAGGCAAGATGGCATACTTAGCCAGTCAAGAAAGTAACATTGACATTGAAGTTAATGCAGAAGCAAGGGCTTCAGGGGGCAAATGCCTAGTGTTACATAACTAGATAAGCACAGGAATCCAATGGGGAAGTGTACGCATAGTGTTACATATCTAGACATGCACAAGAAACCAATGGGGAAGTGTGTGCATAGTGGTACAAAATGAGGTACAGACAATTAGATGGGATGGCAAACGCCTATTGTTACATATCTAGGCGTAAAGAAGCAAATGGATTGACGGGGTGAGCTGGTGTGGTTAGTATTCGTCGTTAAGCTGTGAGAAGAGCCATGCTTTTACTTTGTTTCTGAATGACTAGAATGATGTGTCGGCTCTTAATGCAGAGGGTAGAGTGTTCCAAGTTTTGGCTGCTAGCACAGGGAAACTGGATCTGCCAGCTTTTTGTCGTTCGTAGATGGGGACATTCAGTCAATGAGCGTAGTTGGATCTGGTAGGTCTAAAGGATTGTTTCCTAGAGAATTCGTCGACCAGGTATCTATGGGCTGAATTACAAATGCATTTGTAGGTGACCATTAAGGTTCTAAATGTAATCCTGTCTTGTACAGGGAGCCAATTAGCAGTACGTCTTATTTGCGAGATGTGATTGGAGCATGGAACATTGAGAACGGTTCTGAGAGCATTATTTTGTAACACTTGTAACTTGTTTAGGTTGCGCTTACTAGTGCCTAAATATAAGGTGTTGCAGTAGTCCCTCTTCGACAGTATCAATGCTCTAGCCAGAGTGATGCAGCTGAGTGTGGAGAGGAAAGGCCTGCACGCATTTATAAGTTTCCAAGTGTAAGCCATTGCGGAGGCTATGGTGTTGACTTGTGTGACGAGGGAGAGTGTAGAGTCCAGGTACACTCCTAAGGTTTTGACATCATTGGCTACATTGATGTTGTTCCCATCAATGTTTAACGACTTGTATTGGGGCTCTAACTTATTAAGACGCGACCTAGAGCTGACAAGAAGTAACTCAGTCTTCTCGTCATTAAGGCATAGGCCATGATAGCCATCCATGCCTGGATTCTAATGTATGTTTCATTCCATCAACCAAACAATTGCTTTCAAGACCTTGTCACTTACACATAAATGTCTTGTGAACCTAGCACCAAGATACTTGAATAACATTTTCGCACACTATACCTCAGCACGTCCCGCCAGATCTGCTCAAGAACACTGGCTTATAATCCTTAAATTCAAACTACAAAGAGCTGCAGGCAACAGTTTCCCAGTAGTTTGGAACACCCTACCTCTATCTCTTAGAACTGAATCGTCCCACTTTTCCTTCAGGAAAGATGTGAAAACCTGGCTCTTCGAGCAAGAGACTTAGATAACCTCAGTATCCACGTGTTATCTCCATACTGAACTGCCCTTTATGAAAACCATTGCACCCCAATTCAGTATGCAACACTGTTAACTTTAACTTGTATAGCCTCTCCTGTATCTCTATCTTTGTTTTGCAATGTATATTATGCACATTTTTCACCCTGTAATGCTGTAACAAATGTATATTTCATCCTGTATTAAATGTATATTTCATCCTGTATTGTTGTAACAAATATATATGTAAGACAGGCGCCTAGATGCCTCAGGGCTTGGCACGCTATACAAATAAAGAAACCAAACCAAATCAAACCAATCCAGTAGTTTGGAGTCTTTGTCGTAGGAGCCTGAGAGACTGATGAGTATCTGCGTATCATCTGCATAATTTGTGTAGGAGATGCCCAAGTCATCTAAGTGATCAAACAGTAACTTCGTAAAGATGTTGAATAGGGTGGGGGATACACAAGATCCCTGGGGGACACCACATGAGATTGAGGCAGGGTCTGCAGAGGCTGATGGGTTAAAAACCCTCATAGTTCTGTCTGCGAGGAATGACGGGATCCAGGCGGCCGCTTTGGGTGAGAATGAAGCTGCAGCAGGCAAGTGTTTAGTTAAGATGTCATGATCAACTAAATCAAACACAGCTGATAAATCAAGCAAGAGGAGTAGAGCAAGGTTTCCATTGCCCTTAGATTCATCCATCTGGATTTTTAAATCCAACAAGGCTGTCGCTGTGCCATGTCTTGTTCTGAATCCAGATTGGCGTAGCCCTAGGGGATTGTTTACTTCAAGGTGGTTTTGAATTTGAATGTATGCCGCCTTGTTTAATATTTTCAGAAGAAAAGACACAGTAGTTATAGGTCTGAAGTTGGTCGGTATGTTGGGGTTGAGATTAGTTTTTTTTAGGAGGGGCATGACCCAAGCATCTTTGAGATTATTTAGTACAGTGCATGAATTGAAAGAGGCATTGATGAAGGAAGTGATGAAGGGAGCAAATTCCTTTGCCCCGTCCTTTATAATTGAAAAGGCTGCAAGGTATAGGGGGAGTGAGGTGTGGCTCACTATGTTTAGTGTTTGGTGTGAGGCTAAGTTTTTTTGCTTCAATTGTAGCTTGTCGTAAGGAGATTTTATCTAGGAGGACCTTTTGGATCTTGGCACACCAAGAGGCGTCTTTGGTACATGATTCAGTAGGAGAGATGGGGGACTCCAACTCTCTGAGAATGGGAAAGAGCTCTTTGGTATTGGATTTGGCATTCAGAATTCTGACGTTGAAGGTATCGCTTTTAGTTTTCAAAATGGTTTCTTGATAGGCATTGGAGGCAGTGGTGAATTTTTCCTTACTCAGGATTGAAGGGTTTTTTCTCCAGGTGGCTTCAGCGTATCTTTTGGATTTGCGAAGGCCTTTCAAGTCTGAGGAGAACCATTTATTTAGATGAGCGGGTGGCTTGGCTTTTCTTAATTTGAGCGGAGGTATTGAGGCTAGGGCTTTAAGTAGGCTTTGGTTGTATAGGTCCACCAGGCTGGCTGGGTACTTGTCTAACTTCCTGTGAGGGTTAGTGATGGATTGGAGTGCAGGGAGAAGGTTCTCCAGAGTGATAATGCGATTGTTTCAGGTTAATGTAGGTGATACTTGCGAGCAACTAGAAATAGGACAGGTAGTGTCATGATTAGCAAAGGAGATGACGTGGTGGTCAGTCCAGGTACAGATAGAATGCAAGAGTATCTCCATATTGCAGTTAATGTCTGCTAACCAGTCCAGAGTGTATTTTTGGAGTGCAAAGTGGCTTGGCAGTGCAGAAATACACTTTGCATCGCTCTGTGAATCAGGGTGTTTGTTGGCAGTGCAAAGTCACTTTGCACCGTGCTAAAAGTTCCATGAATTGGGCCCTGACCCTCATGAGTATGGTGTTATATGGAAAAATGGCAGAACAGAATTACTGCCACTTTTACTGCTCTGTCCATATCTGTGCCTGGGTCACATGCAACAGCAGACCATGAGAGAGAGAGAGGAGGGGGGGTGAAGGCGTCATTACAGGCTCAGATGGGACAGGATGGGCCATGGGTGCCCGTGGTGCCAGCAGTGACAGGAGACTTTTGAGGGGCTCTCTCAGGCGGTTCTGGCTCGCTCTCAGCAGTGGTTGTAGCTTGAGAATCACTACTCGGGGCCACAGGCTATCTTTTGATGCAGGTTGCAGTGTCCATTGCTACTATGGAGCGTGCAGTGTGACTGGAGATGGCAGCGGCTGCTGGCATCGTTATAGATGGCCTCTTGTCTGTGGCCTTTTGATGGATGCCTCTACTACAGGTCGCCAGGGTCACTATGGTACTACTTGTGCTAATGGTGGGTAGAGCAGAAGTTGAGGTGCCTGTTTGTGGAAGCGTATCTTGAATGGCATCTTCATCTTCTCCCTGGCTGCCTTATGCACCTGTTGTGAAAGAACAGACAGTTTTAATTCCCTGCCTGTTGACTGTATTGTTTAGCTGCACACACATGCACATGCACCTTATGCGTGCCAGAGTGCTGCAGTGTTATTGGGAGCACGTCATTTTCAAAAGGTTATGTGATGGTTTGACATGATGGCTGAATGTGCATACAGACGTGTACATGCCGTTGATGATATGTAGCCAGGGAGGTCCAAGTTATCTTTTTGGAGATGCAGCGATCATGATTTTGTCAAGGCATGTGCCTGTTACTTCTTTAGGCATGGACTTCCTTGTGATGGGCTGGGCTGGCATATGCAGCATGGAACAATTACCAGTTGCTCGTGGCTGCAGGTTGCTTAATGTACAGCTGTGTCCCCATATGCTGTCTTTTTGTGTATCTTCAATGCGAACAGGGTTGTTCAAATTGGCATCTTGTGGTTAGGTTATTGGGGTCGAGGAATGTAGGGCCATGTAACCAGATCCTAAGGTGATTGGGGCCTGTCCGGTGTTATTTATTTCTGGATGCACATGACCATGGTGGAACCCTGGCTCTGGGCATAGCATGGGATGACTATAAAACTGATTATCAGAGCCATTGAACGCATTAAATTGGTGCCATTGGTCACACATTGTGTGTGTCTCCCTCTTTCTCCTGCGTTATAGCGGGATGGATAGCTGGATGTTTTGCCTGAGACGTCTGAGTAACAATGTCAGCTGTGTACCCACCAGCTAATATGTTCCCACGCATGCTGTGCATTCTTTTTTTTTTATTATTGATTCGGCTGAAATTTTCAACCTTTCAACAGAACTTACATAAAATAATTCATTTTACAATTAAAATGTATTCCTATAAAAATTACAATTAATATTAAGAATAAAAACAAGTAAAGACTAAAATTGAGAAGAAGACAACCCCATGAATCATATATTTAAACTATTCCCATCCAGACTGTTACATTATGCTTGAACAGATTTTATATCATCAAGATCATCAATGTCTAGATTTAGTACAGTTAAAAAATTTGCTGTTGTATAACCAATGGATTTTGATTGAATATGATTAATGGGCTGCCATAAATCCTTGACATCCATACGCATTGAGGAATAAAACAAAGTTTTGAAATACTTGATGCCTAAGGGTAACAGGTTAACACATTCACTAATAATATGTTATAAGGTTTCTATTGCTTTCCCACAAAATCGACACATATTTGTAATTTGATCTTGAGGGTACCACCTTGTTGTGATTTCCCTAGTTTTCCATAAGTTGAGTCTGAGGCGCAAAAGATCTAAGCGATGCCGCGGATTAGGGGACTTCAGAGTTCTGTTAATCCATAAGTCTATATCATAAATGGATTTGCAATAAATGTTTTGGATGGACCACATGATTCTCTGGTTGAGATCCAATCATTTTGCCATAATTTAATTTTAGCACGATCAGAATTCTGTACAAGCAATTCCTCTGTTATATCAGCAGCACTTAAAAATTCCTGCGCCTTAGACCTCCAACTTTTCATAAATGTGTCAGTCGAAGAATGCATATAATCAGACAATATTCTCAATAACCCACTAGCATTCACATGTAGCACAGAATCGTGGTGCACTTGTACACTCACCTGTGGATGCCTGACTGACTGCCTGCGCTGGCCTCTGATGAATGCCACATGTATGATGCTGGACACCTTTTCCTCTCAGGGTTGAGGTTCAGTGACTCTACAGTGTCTCTGCCTGTGGCAGACAACTCGTGGCAGAGTGTTGCAAGGAGGCTGCGCTAACACCCCTTTAAGTAATTCCATCACTTGTTGCAGTCCTCAACATTTTGCGGAACCGTCCCACTGCAACTATCTTGTCAAGGATTTCAACTTGGATTTTATGCTTGCACGGAATGCTAGTTCTCCGCTGCTAGGTGCCACCCTTCAAATAGCTTTGTTTTGTCTCCTGGCATCTTTTTCCTGAGTTAGGGGCTTGGGTGGCACAGGGGACAGTACAGTTTTAAGTAGGTTCACTTTTCAAAATGGCCACTGACTGCTTCTCATTTAAACAGTGGCATTATTTCCATAAGGCAGTAATTCAATTATTTTTTACGCGGAATTACCATTTGGTAATTCCTCCACTTCTCTGGTGGAAACGTTCATTACTTATTAAATTGGAAAAAATCAGTAATGGTAATGTATTCTGATGCTAATTCGGTGGGGGAAGAATAACATTCACAGCTAAAGCCAATTTTGCCCATCCGTGGGATTCAGAATATGGCCCTAACTCTTTCCGTGGAATGAGAGCCATGCTTATGATGAGACCCATTATTTGCAGGATTTCTCATGCTGCTGCTGTGTTGGGATCGATCTTTCATGTTAGACATCACAGATAATATTTCAATCCCCCACCTATATAATTTGAGTGACCGTGAATCTTTGGCATTGTTATGCTGTCTTGAAGTGGAAGATTGGATTGACTATGTTAGGGGCATGCATGTTCACTAATGTCAATTCTATAAACCTTCATGACCCCGAGTCAACAGGCTCTGACAATGACTCCCCATTGCTTGGGAAAGGTTCATTCAGGCAGCCCCAATGGGGCATGTCCTGGATCATTGACGTGTTTGTGGTGGGCCTATCCATACACTGTGAGATATTTCTGGCCTTGGCAAAGTTGTGCAGGCCCTGGACAGTCGTGCTTAAAGAGCCACTAAGGCCACCACATGCTCTTTTATCCTCCTTTTCTATGTACACGCGCCATACGCAATCTTTCTATCAGATAGATGAGCTAAATATAAGCCCACTACAGTGGACCATCATTTTATAATCATTTTTGTAAAGAAACTTAAACCCAATAAACCAAATCTCCCTCCTTCCAACTCAACAAACACAATCTTGCCAATGAAAATGCCCAGCCCCGCACCACAAAAGGCCATCATCTTGCTCCTGAATATACGATGAAGTAGGCAACGGCCAGGGGTGCAAGAGATAGCTCAACCCAAGACCGACCAATAGATGATGTCGAGATTAAAATATGAGCTACTTTATTACATTTTATCTATTAATAATGGACTGTGAGAAAATACAGACTGACCTAACCTAACCAAAAACCATACTTAGCAGTAAGCGGAACTCAGAAAAAGATGTGGCATGACAAATACGTTTGTGGAGCCATGGTAAGGGAAAGGACACGTTTGCAAAACTAGTTAAAATCTGGCCGCACATGCATGTGACTAAACTCAACTAATGTAACATTGGCATTGGGCAAACAGTATCATCACATGATTCAAATCGTCAATAAGAAAACAAGCCAGGTGTATCATTTTACCCTCCCCACCACGTCTGTCAGCACTCATGGCGATAGCTAACCTGCAGAACATGGGAAGACAGTCCAGAAAATCCAAAGTGCCTCCAGGTGATGTGGGGAACAGAGCCTTGCCATTGACTATCACCTTGAGCCATGCAGGGAAGGTCATGGCATACTCTCGTCACACAAAGGAGTCTGGATGAATCAGCACTCTACATGTCTCATAATTAAGGGAGTCAGCCTCTGTAGTCTTGCAAAGGATCATATTGTGGTTCATATGATTCAACACAATTATTGTTTGGGTCGCTGGCCCAGTTTTGGAGGCGAAGCCAGTGGGGATAGTAAGCCCCCTCAACCAAGAATTTCTGTAAAAGCAGTGGAATCCCAAGGATCAACTTGAGAGATTTCTAAATACATTTTTCTGTGTTTGAGGCTAAGTGTGCACTGGGTAAAGCCCACAATGTTTATGTTGTTTCGCCTTGATCTCGCCTTTATATTGTTAATCTTGTTCTGTTTGCTTTTCACATCTTGTTCAAGAATATCAGTGATGGATTGGGTGGTTGAGCTGCACTCTTATATGGAACTGATTCAAGTTTCAGTTTGATAACCCTATGGGAAACCTTATCAAGTCTGGCAAACAGGGTTTTTAACTTGGACTCTTGATTGTCTAGCTCAGAGCCCACTGATGTTAAGCTACATCACACTCCCCTGTGCATGGCCTTGAGGTACAAGGTTTCTTCAGTAATAACAGCCTGCCCCGTTATTGGAGTCTCATTCTTGGTCAAATTCCTCCGTTTTCCCTCAGGTGTTTTCTTGGGTAATACTTACAAAAGAAAAGGACAATAGAGCCTACTTGTAGAATACGCAATCTGTTTGATATATTTAAATGGAATTCATTTCAAAATCATCTACCAAGAAAAATCATGAATACAACCTCATATTCGTACAAAATCGACATATCTCCTAAAAAAAGGGAACATATTAAAATGACATGTTCAACCCACTAGAGCATACAAATGCAGTGCCATACTCTTTCCACACAGTGACAACCAAAATTACAAATAAACAACATGGATTCTAAAGTGCATCACAAAAGTGCAATAGATTAAGCAATAAGCCACAATCTGGATGTAGTCAGAAGGGGTAATAATAACCCCTACGGGTAAACCGGGGCTATATATTAAAAAGGCAAAACGTGTGTCCTTGCTGTCATCTGTCAAAGTAAACCAGAAGAATTACTATTTGCAGTGAAACTCAAATCAACAACGCTCTTATTTGATTCATATCATCTCCATTAGGCAGAATTTGGTGGTGTGTGTGGTAAAGACATCATGAAGTGCAGCCCGTCATTGACCCAAGTATTTCTGCAGAAAATATAGACAGTGCTGGATTTAACAGAGTATCTAGGAAAGATTGTTAAAAGAACTGAAAAGCTCATAGCTGAATTGTGGATGCCACATCTGGAGCTTACGAGAGGGTAAAATCTTAATGGGCAACCAATTTATTCATATAGTAGGCCGGGCACTATGGAAAAAGAAAGTAAATGTTTTTAGCAAACTATGTTGCGAAAGGCCCCCTAAATGTCAGCATGTATATAATGCTGTGGTTTGGATACACTTGGGGTGACTAACCGATCCCCTAAAGGTTTACCTATGTGATTAAGTCTTGTGATGTGTTCTCCATACGTGTAAAGGTTCTTGCACTGAATGCAGCGCTGTGATCAGGCGCGTCATTAGTGGGGGCAGCTAGCTGCTGGCTAGACGAAAAAAGCAGAAATTCTTACTGAAGTGGACACGAAGGGAAGCATTTGGGTGCCATCTTGGAGGAGGCCCTAGCCTCTTCTAGCACATCCTCTGACAAACTGGCCTGTTGCCTGCTCCAAAGGCAATACAGACTCTCTATCCGCTCCAGGAAACAGGCCCCTATCCAATGCCGCATCTCTGGGGCCACAAACACAATGGCTGAACTTTTCCAAATCTGCAAGGAACTTGCCCCTGCTGCAGTCTCCAATTCTCCTCTTCCCTCTCTAGCCCTAAGCATGAAGTTGGCCACCCATTTCATAACCAAAACTCAAGACAGCCTGTCCTCTCTCCCCTCTATGCTCCTCCCTCGCCAAACTGCCTGCAGGCCTCCTCCATCTCCCCTCACTCTCCTCTTTCTTACCCGTAGCACCGCATGAGGTCATCAAGATAGTCTGCTCTATGAAAGTCTCCTCCAAGCAGGTGCTTCCCTGCTCCTCCAAAACTATCAAAGACAACATTGCCTTTCTCACCCCCTCGCTGGCTGAGTTCTGTAACCACTCTTTTGCTACTGGTGCCTTCCCTTCACCCCTCCAGCACTGTCTTGTGCACTCCCTCCTAAAAAAGTCTTCTGCTGACCCTTCCTGCCCAGCTAACTATCGCCCTATCTCCAGTACCCCCTTCTTGGGCAAACTCTTGGAGAAGTTGATCATCTCCCAACTAATCCATCACACTGAATCTTTTGGTTGCCTTTATGACCACCAATCTGGCTTCAGAGTTGCCAGAGGCACAGAAATTTCTGTCCTGAATGCCCATGATGGACTTGCTCTTACATCTTGATTCCAACTCTCCCTCTGCCCTCATTCTCCTCGATCTGTCCTCTGCCTTTGACATAGTCAATCATTCCATCCTCATAAATCGGCTCTGTGATACCCTGGGAATCAAGGACCGGGCACTGGATTGGTTAACCTCCTTCCTCTCGAATCGGCCTTCCCAAGTTCAATTGGGCCCTTTTTATCTCCTCTACCTCACTCTTGACTTGCAGCATCCCTCATGCCTCTATCCTCTCGATGTGGCTTTTCAACATTTATGTTGCCTGACTTGCCCACTTGATTTCCACCTTCTATCCTCATTTCCAGTTCTATGCTGCTGACACACAGCTCTCGTTTAAGCTTCCTTCCTCTTCCTCTTCCCCTTCCTCTCTCAGGGGTAATGCGTTTGTCTTGGAAGCAAGACAACTCGCTGCAACACAGAATCGAAACCTGACCCGCGCTTAGAAACCCCTCGCTGGTATGAAGCGCATATAAATGAACAATAAATTAAAAATAAATCCCTGACTGTTTGATTGCTATTCAGGCATGGTGTACTGCAAATGATCTCTGCCTTAATGCCAGTAAGACTGAGATCCTTCTCATTGGTATTCTTACTCCCTCCTTCCCTCTTACACTCTGGCCACCCTCCTTGGGCACCCTCCTCTCTCCCTCTTGTGAGGCAAAAATCATGTGTGTCATCTTTGACTCCTCTCTCCCCTTCTTTCCTCATATCACTGACTTTCCCAGAAGGCCCACTACCAGCTCACCTCTTCAGAGGCATTCTCCCTTCCTCACTTTCCCCCAGAAACTCAATTTTTCCAGAGCCCAGGTCCTCTGAAGGCTTGATTACTGCAACAGCCTCTTCCTTAATCTGCCTCTTTCCTCACTCCGCCTCCTTCAACTCATCCAGAATAGGACTGCGAAACTTATCCTTGGTCTCAAGCCCAGGGACCGCATCTCTCCAGCACTAAAATCTCTCCACTGGCTCACAGTGATTAAAGGATCAATTTCAAGACCCTCTGCATCATCCACAAGGCTTTCTGGGGCATGGGTTGCGCTATATTCAACTCTCTCTCCTTAAATACCTCCCAGCTAGAGTCTTTCGTTCCTCTAGCTCCAACTCTCTTCAGATCAGATGTTTCTCCAAGCAGAGAGTGGGAGGTAGATCTCTCTCATCGGCAGGAGCCTCCCTCTGGAACAGCCTCTCTGCCCCTCTCCAACTTGAGCTGGATCTCCTTAAGTTCCGGAAGCTTCCTGAGACCTTCTTTTTCTCTTCCGCCTTCTCTCTCTCCCCTCCTAGTTCTCCTGTACTATGACTGGATGCCTGTTTCCCTTATGAGTCTCTGGGGTCAGGCCATCCTTTGTTCAGTCTTCCCTTCTCACCCCCCTACTACCAGCACTTGCCCACTGGCACCCTTCCCTGACTTGCCTTTCGGGCTGGTCTTCTCCCGCCCTCACTTTTACCCCTACCCCTTGCTCCCCCCCTGACACTTGCCCTCCCAGACCCCCCTCAGCACTTGCCCAGCCTCTGGGCCCCCTCCCTCCGGCACTTCTCCCTCTCCCTAACCCATCCCTGCCCTCTCCCCCTGCACTTCTTGATATTTCACTTGCACGATCCGAATGTCACAGTGTAGTAGGACCGTTATTGTTGTTTCTCCTCTGCCACCCCCCCGACCCCATTTTGTCTAGTGGCTCCTGGAAACATTTTCTACTGTATAGGCACCATACAAATGCTCAATAAATAAATAAAACTAAAGATCAAACGTTATGCATTACAAATACAAAGAGAAGCAAGGACCAAAGAGGAGACTCTAGTTGCATGCTATTATGCTTAAATAATACAGTGTATTGTAAAATAGAAATATCTGAACGGTTAGCAAATTAAAGCCATCCAGTGTATTTCTTAATTTTTGCTGTCCCGATGAGTAGATAACAGGTGTATGCACATCTCTTCCAACCTATATATGTAGTTAGATGTGGAGAAATTGTGTTGTTTTGTTTTAACACCATCAATGACCAACAATGAGATGTCATTATCTGTGTGGCTGTTCTCAGCATAGCGTTTCACTAGCGGGGCATGTATGTTGCTAGTACAAATTCTGGATCGATGCTCCCCGATACTAGTGGAAATGGCTCGGTTAGTCATTCCTGTGTAGATTTTGTTATAGGGGCGCCAAATACTATAGATCAGGGTTTTACCGTTATAAAAGTGTTTGTTCACAGACAATTGTATTGTCATATTAAAATAATTCTTTAACTGCTAAGAGATATTCTGTATTGGAATATCATGCTCATTGGGCCAACCTTTTTAGAGGTTATAAGGGTACTCCCTGATGTCTAATCTCTCTTTAAGGGTATTGACAAGGAGCATGTAATCTTGCTTGTATGAACCATTCCTAATCCTTAAAGATTGTCTGTAAGAAAGATTTTCTCTTAGCCCTTTAGGTGTTGACTAGAAAAAAGGAACATCAAATTGCGGTTAGTGTTTTTATGATACAAGGTGATATATAACTGGCCCTGAGAAAGCCTGAAGGGGATTAAGAATATGGCCCTAACTCTTCCTGCAGAATGAGAGCCATGCTCACGGTGAGATCCATTATCTGCAGGATTTCTCATCCTTCTGCTGTGTTGGGATTGATCTTTCATGTTAGACATCAGAGATTATATTTCACTCCCCCACCTATATAATTTGAGTGACCGTGAATCTTTGGCATTGTTATGATGTCTTGAAGTTGAAGATTGGATTGACTATGCTAGGGGCATGCATGTTCACTAATGTCAATCTATAAACTGTCATGAGCCCAAGTCAACAGGCTCTGACAATGGCTCTTTCACCGCTGTACCCAAATACAAAACGAATTGTTGATGTATCTACTCCAGTGAGTGACAGCTGTAGAGAAGGGATTATTATTGTAAATATATTCGTCCTGAAATGTTGCCATGGATAAATTGACTAGTCTCAGAGAGAATGCTTCACCCACAGCCGTTCCTTTAATTTGGGCTTCGATAAAGCAAGGCAAGCCTAATGTCTATTTCCCCTAATGAACAATCTGCCAGAGTACGACTACATGGTGTCAGCTGTTTTTAATGACAAATAGGATTCTGAATATATATTACTAGAGAATAGATCAATATCAATTAGGGATCTGATGTTAGGTGTCCATTAGTGATAACCTGGTGGCAATTGTAGGAGAATACTACAGACAAATGAAGACTACCTGAATTCAAAGTGAAAGGTGTCAGAATTGTGCCTTGCCATGCTCCACTTGTGCAATACTTCTTCCATTGCTATGAATAGGGTGCCTCTGTGGGATGCAGGTAGTCACCTGTGCACCAAAGAGACAGCACTTGACACATATTATGGATTTTACCACAAACTAAACCATCCCAGGAACCATATTAGCCGCTCAGTACATTTCACCCAAAGACTGGGTTGCAGGCACTGCCACGTGTAAACAGGAGATGCAGAAAGTGCCCGTTTAAAATGGATCTTCATCTGTAAAAGTGTGAAGAGACCCAAGTGAGTCAGAAATATGATCAAGCTAGGAAGAGAATGCAGCCCGTGCAACAGAGACATTCATTTTAAAATGACAAAAGTCAAGTGATAGGATGTTGTCAAGTATTCTTAATGGTACGCTTATGTAGTGTCCCCGCTGTACAACAACCTGAAGACAAAATTAATGATCATCCTATTCAAAGTCTTTCTAATGTAACATTTTTATTTCTTTTACCAAACACTTTTGGATTATTGTACACAGCTAATAAAAACATAGTGGATTTTACATGACATCTTACAGTGTAAATATGTTGAAAAGGAGTGGTTTTAATAGCACTTGTGTTAATCTTAGCCCTAAACTGTGCTGACTTCAAGTTGACCGGAGTTTCAACCCAGTGCAAACTAGACTCCACCCTTGGGAGCATCTTTGAAGGGAATTCTTAACAAATGTATTAATATACCAACAAATTTCTTTGTGTGCGTGGAGATTAGCACCTGCTTTTAAAAGCCTGTTCTTTTTTTTATAGCTGAGCTTCAAACCTCTAAGTGTGCTTAGCAGATCACTTTTGACATCAATTAAGGCATAAAGGAACCTGTCATAGGACTCAAATCAATCATTGTCTAAGAGGCCTTCTAGCATCACGAGGTGCATTAACCCAGAAAATAAACCAAGACTAAAAATTCATATGAAACCCTGCAACATTTAAATTGACATAACACTTGCATTTAAACATGATCGTTAAGGTAGCTCTAAACCATACCAGTTACAAACAAGCCAAAGAGTGTGGTGTGATAAGGACATCATTCTCTATTTAAGCAGTCCAAATTCAAACTTCCTACATTGATTAAAAGTATAGATATTAACCTCATGAAAATGTATCACACAAATAAATCTAGCCTGTCCAGACATGTGTCTAGGCCAGGGGATTACAGAAGTCTATGTTTCTTTAATGTACCCTATTACTGCGATTAGATATAAAAGAAAAACTGATTTAGAATATAATTTAGCTTGGAGCAACTTGCCCCTAGCTTTTTCATATTCAGACATATGAATATCCAATGGAGATTGTGTGTGTGTATTTTATGGGCGTGTCGTAGTATGTGTTAGGACAGTTTTTCTAAAGTCCAACTAACAGCTTTATAAAACCATATCTGAGGCAGTACAAAACCTCCTCTCTTAGTATAAGACTGTACCACCTGAGAACATTTGGTAGCATAGACAGAGCAGCCTGGCCTATCTTAGGTGGGAGAGAGGGCTGCTGGAAGGTACAAAGAAATTGTAAAATACACATGTTTCAAAGAAACACAAACACTATGGGCCTCATCACAAGGTTGTTGGTCCGGTAACAATGGTACTGTTGTTACCGGACCAGCAAACTACGAGGTCCGCGAGCAGGTGACTTTCAGCCCGACAGGTCTGACCTGCCGGGCGGAATGGCACCCGCGAGCAGACCTACACGGTAGCACCGGCACCGTTATTAACGGCGTCGGTGCTACCGGCCTCCCCATTCCCATTGAGTGAAGGGGAATTATCACGTCCGCCGGGGCTGGAATGTCCCGGTACATCCCCATTGCCGGGTGCCGGTAAATAAATTTCTCCAGCATTGGATCTTTCATGGATTCACATGCTTAGAATATTCCCCGTCGTCAGGCTGGGAATCCCCGGTACATTATATAGACCCTTTCCCGTAGGAAAACTTTTTCGACGCTTATGCGTCCTATCCACCTCGTTTTGTATCATGCGTGCCCGCACCGTCAGGACGTCATGATATAAATACAGGACCCGCCCCCGCGCTCCCTCAGATTTCAACCGTCTTTCAAAGTAGTGGAATCCTCGTGATTACTGCTAGTGGAAACTAGGTTGTTTTTTCTGTTTCGCTTCGGCGACGTTCAAATTCTGGAGAATTATGTCCGGAAAAGCGTTATTTCGCCCTTGTGCGACATGTGGCCTCAAAAAAGTTTATGAAGGAGATGCCCACATGGATTGTATCTACTGTCTCCACCCGCACCACACGGCGGATACATGTGAGATATGCCAGGGTTTCTCCCAAAAAACCCTTAAGGACCGTAAAAGAAGGCTGATCGACTGGCTTAATGACGGAGCGGGTGCCTACCCGGCTTCGGAAGTTGGCTCCACGGCCTCCAGGAGCAAGTCGGAACCTCCATCGAAAAAGGTACGGCCGGCGGAAAACCGCGCTGAGGACAAGCATAAGGGGAAGCATGCTGGGTCTTCCTCATCACATAAAAAGCCCTCCTCCTCCTCATCATCTAAGACGGAGAGGCAAGCGCTGTCAAAATCCTCCTCAGGGGACCGTCCTAGGTCTTCCGTGAGTCGAGACGCTTCAGCCGGGAAGTCGGCATCGAAATCGGCGACGAAGTCTAAGGGCTCGACGACGACTACTTGCTCGTCGACCTCGGTGTCATTGACGATGCCTATTACCGTTCAGGCAGCAGCGGTTGGGATTCCTTCGTAGACGGAGACTCAGTCTATGGCTTGGCTGCCAGAGGTCTATGACCCGATCCCCCCTGAAGTCTTACTGCAGCCAGACACGGCCTGCTCGGCGGAAGGAGAAGGTGGCATGGTTCTGCAGCCATCGGATTTGGGCTTACGGCCTTCCACGTCGGCGACGACGACGAGTGCGAGTGGGGGTATGGTACCTATATCATCAACGTTACTGACCCCCCAGACAGTTTTGTCTCTGGATGTGCTTAATACTCTTCAGAAGCTCCTGCAGCGGCTGGATACACAGATCCCTCAACCTGGGACTTCATCGTCACCTTTTTCTGTACCTTCCGTCGACGAGCAAACTTGTGCGGCTCGCTCGACGACTAAAAACCCATCGGCTCCCCAGGCGGTAAAAGATCGTCCTCGAGCGCAGGAGGAGGGTGAGTTGTCGGAGTCCGATTCTATACTGGGTGACTCAGGGTCAGACATTTCCCTGTCACCGTCGAGGGACCCAACATGGAATTCGGATGTAGAGATAGAGTCTAGGAGGAGCCAGACACAGCCATCTCCTCCGGATGATGTGGGAACCTTCCATGCAATGATGGGAAAAGCGTGTTCCGAGTTCGGCTTGATTCCTGAGGAGCAGAAGAAAGACTGTTTCCTTTTTGACCATATGGGTCAAAGGAGGAAATCGGTATTTGCCATCCCAATTCTGGACCACGTGTGGCAAGAAGGTCTCAAGACGATGCGCCATCCGTTCTCGGAGCCGGCTATAAAGGGGCGGATTGAGAAAAAGTTTAAAGCTCCAGAGTCCACTCCAAAATGTCTAACATCACAACCTCTGTCAGACTCGGTGGTGTCGGCGGCAGCGGCTAGGAAGGCCAGGGTACAGCAAAAATGTTCAACTCCACCAGAAAGCGAGGCTAGGAGGCAAGACGCCTTTGGAAAAAAGGTGCTCTCGGTCTGCGCGACGACGGTAAGAGCAGCCAATTCCTTAGCGATCGTGTCACGATACGATAGAGAAATGTGGCACAAACTAGCCCCTATCCTAGAACATCTGCCAGACGAACACCGGAAAGCAGCCATGTTACTGGTGCGGGATGGCGAAGAGGCTTCGAACCACGCAATTAATATTGCAGTTGACCTAGCAGAGTCTGGTTTCAAACAAATCAACCATGGCGTAGTACTTCGTCGACAAGCGTGGCTCAAATGTACTACTTTCCGTCCTGAAGTCCAGTACAAAGTCCTTGACATGCCATGTGAAGGGGAACACCTGTTTGGAGAAAAGGTTGATGAAGCGTTGAAGGGGATGAAGGAAGACACGGATACTGCTAGGTCCCTCGGCGCCCTCCAAACGGGTAGAAACCTTCGCTCTTTTCGCCCCTTTAGGGGTGCTTCTGGAAACTCCCGCTTTGGAGCCTCTAGGGACCGTGGATTTAACAGGCCCTCGTACTCTTCACAAGGGTTCGGACGAGCGTCCCAGTCGGCAAGTAGAAGCAGAGACTATCAAGCTTCCAGGCGGCGAGGCTCGGGTCCCTCGTCGACGAAGAACAAGCAAACCAGCAACCAATGACGGCCTTCGGAACGTCCTGGGGGGCCGAGTCTCTCATCACTTCGACCAATGGAAATGCATCACCACAGATCGATGGGTTCTGGACACGATTCGCATGGGTCATGCGCTACAATTCAAAGACAAGCCTCCACGTCTTCCGCCTGTATTTTCGACCCAGCCGCACCTCCGAATCCTACAACAAGAGGCGGCGCTTATGTTGCGAAAAGGAGCGGTAGAGAGAGTTCCTGTGGCACAGGAAGGACACAGAGTTTATTCCCGGTTCTTCCCCAGGACGTTCACCAAATGCTTGGCCCCTATAGCGGCCCATTTAGGGAAGGATGGTCACCATGTCTATCCATATCTAGACGACTGGCTGGTCAGAGGTTCGTCCAGGGAACAAACACGAAACAGTCCAAGGGCCACAATGTCCCTCTTACAGGAACTGGGCTTCGCAATAAACTTCAACAAGTCCTCCGTAGAGCCTTCGAGGACCTTGGTCTTTCTAGGAGCGGAGTTTCATACACACACAAGCCTGGTGAGACCATCCAGCGAAAGAATTCAGAAACTTCAAAGCAAGGCGTCGGAATGGAGATGCGGTACCAAGGTGTCGGTGCGCAAATACATGTCCCTGCTAGGGACCATGTCGTCCTGCATTCCGTTGATAAGCAACTGCCGTCTGTTTATGAGGCCTTGCCAGGAATTTCTAGCGGACCGTTGGGCGCAGAGCCAAGGTCGCTGGTCCGACAGACTGGTCGTCGACGAACAACTAGTACAAGCACTCTGCTGGTGGAGAGTGTCTACTCATCTAACGAAAGGAATGCCTCTACTGGAACCGGAGTTCCAAAAGACGGTGGTGACGGATGCATCGCTGAGCGGATGGGGAGCTCATCTGGATACGTTACAGGTACAAGGCCAGTGGTCGTTGCAGGAGTCCTCCCTGCATATCAACCTGCTAGAACTGAGAGCAGTGCGATGGGCTCTAAAATCTTTTCTTCCTCAACTGAGGGACTCGGTGGTGCGTGTCATGACGGACAACACCACTACGATGTTCTACTTGAGGAAACAAGGAGGGACACGTTCCAGGTCCCTATCGACGGAGGCACAGAAAATCTGGCATTGGGCCCTGCAACACAACATGCAAATCTTGGCGTTCCACCTGCCAGGCGTGAGAAATGTGGAAGCCGATGCCCTCAGCAGAGAAATGAACGAAGTTCACGAATGGGTGCTGAACGACCAACAACTACAACAAGTGTTCAAGAAATGGGGACATCCTTCCATAGATTTGTTCGCGACGAAGAACAACAGGAAATGCCATCAGTACGCAAGCAGATGGCCTCAGCAGGGCTCACTGGGGGATGCATTCTCCTTCCCATGGACGAACAAATTCCTGTACGCATTCCCTCCATTTCCCCTTGTCCGGAGGACGTTGCAATGGATCCTCAGGTACCCATGTCGGGTAATTCTGGTGGCCCCGTACTGGGCCAGACAGGTGTGGTTTTCAGACCTGCTACACTTAGCGGTGGCGGAACCGATGAGATTCCAGAAGACCCCCGACCTTCTGTCTCGACAGGAGGGTGTCGTTTGGCATCACGACCCGGACAGCCTCAAGTTGACGGCCTGGCTCCCGACTTCGCCGAATTCGGTCGGCTAACGATTCCGGAGGACTGTCGGCGTATCCTGCAAGCGGCAAGAGCACCTTCCACAAACGCCTCATACGCGTACAAATGGAGAAGTTTCTGTCAGTGGTGTGAGGATCAACCAGGTTTGGCTCCGCAATCGATTAAGCCGGAACAGCTCCTTCCATACTTGCTGTTCTTAGCTCAAAAGGGCCTATCGGTATCGTCAATAAAAGTACACCTGGCCGCCATTTCCAGGTTTACTCGTCAACGGCATTCGGCACCATTGTTCAGCGACCGCCTGATTAAGCACTTCCTTAAAGGCCTCTTTCGGATTTTCCCTCCAGAGAAGAAATTTCCGCCGGAGTGGAGCCTCAATCTGGTCTTAACGTCTCTTATGAAGCCTCCTTTTGAGCCAATGTCATCATCGTCTCTAAAGTTTTTGTCGTGGAAATTGGCCTTCCTGGTGGCCATCACTTCAGCCCGACGTATTTCAGAAGTTCAGGCTCTAATGGTAGACCCACCATACTTACGATTTTTCAAGAACAAGGTAGTCCTAGCCACTAACCCACAGTTCATACCGAAAGCTCCTTCGGTGTTCCATAAACACTCCTCTATTGTGTTGCCTACGTTTTTTCCGGAGCCATGCTCGGGAGCGGAGCGCACGTTACACACATTGGATGTAAAAAGGGCTCTCAAGTTTTATCTTCTTCGTACGCAACCGTTCAGAGAAATGAGACAGCTGTTTGTGGCCTATGGTTTGGGTGCTAGAGGAAAAGCCATTTCAAAGCAAGGACTGTCAAGATGGGTGTCATCTACCATTTCGTACTGCCATTCCAGGGCAGGGAAGCCTCTTCTACGACGGCCAAGAGCTCATTCAACTAGAGCAGCGGCATCGTCAACGGCACTGTGGGCCGGAGTCCCTCTGGGGGACATCTGCATGGCGGCTACCTGGGCGGCTACACACACCTTTACCCGCCATTACTGCCTGTCGCAGCAACATGCCGAAGATACCCGGATGGGACAGGCGGTGCTTCGACACCTATTCCAATAAGGTAAGCCCCGGCTGAGGGGTTGCATCCTGTGGAATTTATGACTGTATGTGGTTCGTTTTCCTATGTTAACGATTACTGATGTATACATGATCATAGGGAACGGGCTTTGCGAAGAAAGTATATGGGTTTGCATGCACGCCTCCTCTTTGGGGGTGGTACTGCTATGTAATCTATTCTAAGCATGTGAATCCATGAAAGATCCAATGCTGGAGAAGGGAATAGTTTCTTACCTGTAACTCCATTTCTCCAGCATTGGTATCTTTCATGGATTCACATGCGCCCACCTGCCTCCCCTGAACATGCAAACCGGTTCCCCCACTACTTTGGGGGCCGAAATCTGAGGGAGCGCGGGGGCGGGTCCTGTATTTATATCATGACGTCCTGACGGTGCGGGCACGCATGATACAAAACGAGGTGGATAGGACGCATAAGCGTCGAAAAAGTTTTCCTACGGGAAAGGGTCTATATAATGTACCGGGGATTCCCAGCCTGACGACGGGGAATATTCTAAGCATGTGAATCCATGAAAGATACCAATGCTGGAGAAATGGAGTTACAGGTAAGAAACTATTCCCTACTCCGGCGCCAGCAGTGCTGGTATTTACCGACATGGCTACCGCCAACCCTGTAATGACCCCAAATGTATTGTAAACATAAATGGTTTCATTAAATACAAGTAGGCCCAGATAAATCTTGGGGAAGTCAGTGCTATAACATATCAAATAAACACAATTATAAAAACCAACTCAATACTTATGGTATACAGACCAATGTATAACCTAATTTAGAGAACAATAAGTAGTGAGGTGAGTCAAACCTAAATAGAATTCTTGGGGAATAAAACCAGATTAGTTACGTTTAGAGTTTAATAAGTAATTCAAGGGTAGTAGACCCTATTGGTCATAACATACAGTATTATTTACTTTCAGAATCACTGTGTTATACCAACAGAGGTTACAAGTCTATCTTGCAACCAATGTAACCTTCTTGTATTATGAATGGATATAGTTACACCAGCAGTATTACTTTTGAGAACATAGTTCAGTTCTAGTAAAATAACTCATATACTTTCTAGAGGGGCATTAAGATACTCAGGGGCAAGTAAGAACCTTATGAAACTATTTTAGAAGTGCATTAAAGCAATTCAAGGAAAGCACAACCCAGAGTTACAGTTATAGAAGAGCAGCAGCTATTCAAGGTCAGCATAGCCTATTGGTAGATACACGTATTACACTATTTCTTTTATAGGAACAGACATTTCAACTAATGACACTTTTCATAAGTGTAATACACAGTGCTAAGGTAAGTAGGAATGTTATGACTATTTTATAAATGCTCTAAAGCAGTTCCGGGAACGTATATCCCAAATATACACTTTTAGAATGGCAAAGCTATTCAAGGTAAGTAACCTATTATACTTTTAAGAATTTAATTCCAGCAATTCAAAGACAAGTATCAACTCCAAGACTGTTTTAGAAAATGCACAAGGCAGATCAGGGAAAACAAAACCTATTAACACACATTTAAAAGAGCACACTGCTAATCAATAAATCCTATTGGTAAGATTTTACACTCATTCAGTTAAGAAATTATCAAACAGTACCAACAATTATTACTTTTTAGAAGAATGAACCACAATTCAAAGCTAGTAAAATAACTTCTATACTCAGTACAGAAGAGGGACCCTAGTGATCTAAGAGCCAGCCGTAGGCCAGTCAGGACAGGTCTCAGTTGCAGGAAAGTCAGTGTTCCATAGGACATCTCTTCTGACAAGTAAGTTAGTTGAAAAGTGGTTAGGGACTTCACACTAAAGCCTCGGGACCGTCTCTTAAGTGGCCCTGTAATTGTTCCGGCTGTTAACGAGGTAGCGGCTAGAAAACTCCTGCTGGAGGAGAGGAAACTAGCACTGGAAGAAAAAAAACAGCAGGACAAGGTCACCATAGAGCTGCGCAAGCTGGCATTCGAAGAGAAGGAGGAGGTCAATAGATCCACTTCTAGCGAAAGCAGCGGTAGTGGCTCAAACCAGCAGATAAGCCCTGGCGCCACATCTCTAAAGACTTAGTGCAGGTTTATGAAGTGGAGAAGGACATTTTTGACTGGTTTGAAACACTCGTGCTTAGTGATCAGTTAATGAAGAGGCAGTTCCATTTTGGAAACTGTCCTCGGGCAATAGATGCTTGGAAAATGTGAAAGTTCTTCGGCTGGCAAGGACGTGGATATCTCAAGGATTGCTCAACAAATTCGTCTCCAGCTTGTTATTCTAAACGTAAATCTGTGACTCTGATTACTTGGAGTTTTAGTCGTGACCGTAGCCAATAAAAATATTCCAGATTTGGGCAGCCCTCTTTCATTATGAGAGGGGAGATAAGGACAGTTCCATGAAGGTTACATTCCTCCTCTCCGTTGATTGACTCATACCACACTTCCTTTCAGCAGAACAGGGCTGTTGTTGTTTTCTTTTCCTGTCCTTCACAACTAAGGACTGCTGAGGCCTGGATACCAAGTGGTGATTCAGGGCACACCCTTTGGTTTAAAATGTGAAGTAATTTGATGGATTTAAATTGATTAGCGACTCCCAACCTCTGACAATGGGAACTCACTCAGCACTGTAGTGGGAGAACAACACTTGGAATACTTGAGATAATGGCACAGCCTACCCCAGGCTTGCATTATGGAAAACGCTACAAAAGCAATTCGCAACAGTCGGGTTGGACTGTAAATGTGTATTTTATCAAAGAACTATAACTTGATTGTAAAACCAGTTCTCAAAAATCTACTAATGAAATATAGACCTTTTTAATGCATTCTAATTATGCTGTCATTTAAGCATAGTTCCCCTGATTCAGGCGGAAAAGGCCTCGCTGTCCAATTTACTGTCCGAAGCTGGATTTAAGAGCTGTTTATGTTGGAGGAGGAACAGAGCATTCAACACACTTATCAGTTGGGTAAAATAGCTTTAGTGTCAGTTGAAATAAGGTTGAGTATTAGGATAAAAGGAAGATGTACAATAAACAAAGTTGGCTTACTTGGCGGTGTACCGCAAATCAGGACTCCAAGGAAAATAACCAAAATAATGTAGGCAGTCTCTCCCCTTCCTGCTTTGTTTCCTCTCTGTAGGCCAGGACCTGTCTTATCTCTTTTTTTTTATTTTTTTTCTTAAATTTATTTATTTTATAGGACCTGTCTTATCTCATAGAATTCCTAAACTATATAGCTTGGGTTAGCTTCACCCTGCGGCTGAGGATCAGATCTAGTGTGAGAGAAGTGCCCACAGGGTCTAGGTATATCTGCCATTAAAACCTTATAAGGGAAAACGATGGTAGTTAAGAATGTTAGGATAGAGGAGTAACAAAACGTAGTTCAATGGTCTAGTCCGTTCTAAGTGAGCCTAATTTCCTAGACCAATATCCACTTCCCTCTTCTAAACAACAGCATCTAAATTTGGCCGCACTCTTGAAGCATCCTTCAGTTAATTTACAGTTGCAGGGTTATTAAAATGAGCCTGCATTCTTTTTTCTTGGCCTTGACGAGTACTATGGAAGATAAGTTACCCTCTTGGGTTCTGTAGCCACCGATACAGCACACTCCTACATAGAATACCTTGCGAACCCTCCCTTCTCCCTAGGGTCATCTCCAACATATGCCAACACAAATTTCCCACCTCAGCCTGGGTGCTTTTCAGACAGAATGTTTTATTACCCACCGTGATTATCCTCCTGCGCTTGAGCCCATTAAAGAGTCTGCTATGTTCAGTAGGTCTCCAGCGCCTGATAGGCTCAATTTGTAGCTGGGTAGCAATGATCCTTTCCAACTCTTGTGGCATTACGACTGACACCAGGATCTGTGCTACTTCCCACTCCAGGCTAATCAAATGCTCCTTCTCAATGGTCTCTGGTTCTTCACAGCTTTTGTTTATAGCCCGCAGCAGGCTTCTGGAACCAAGCCATGTGCCCCCCTCTCTGCCTGCTACTTCCTGCAACTCCCTCTATGACCACAGCTGCTCTCTGAAATTCATTCCTGACTCCCTCACTTTCCAGTGTTTATGAGCACTTTAAACCCCTTTTCACACTCTGTGCCCAGTCTTCCCTGCATTTAGGGTGCACTGCAAGGATTTCTCTTACACCTTGATTGGGTTTCTGTACTGAACCTTGGGAGAGTGGCACGCTTGCTTTATTTACTGTATCTCTTGCAAATCCAGCATCACACAGGTGTTGTATCTGTTTCTGCTCCCTTGCACCTATGCACCTCAGGTTCTTCCTTAGGGGGTCGCCTCTCTACCTCCACGATAATACATCTCATGGTAGGCTGATGTATAATGGAAGGGCTTCCCTGAAGGGATGGCTGTGGGCTTTGTTGTATGTCAAGAGTGGGGTGAGTCAGTGGTACCCATATACAACCTCTAGAGGTTGCATCAGGTGACAGGTAGTTTCTACTGGATCTCTGAGTCAGCCGGTCCTACTCCACGACCCCTCTTTAAGTGATTATGTACCATAGCAACTCCACTTATGATTGGCCGTTCCTAGTTTTTCTCCTCTGGGGACCATGAGGTGCTCTCTTATTGAAAATGTACAGGTGGAAGACCATGTACATGGAGGTGCTTTTGACTTCCCTGATGGAGGTTTGCTTTCAGAAGGAATTCCTGGTTCCATTCAACATTGGCGCATGCTCTTCCTATGGACATCACTGTTGTAGGCAAGAGGATAATATATCTTCGGCTTTTGGTGGTGGGGAGACATCCTGGGGGGTTCTAGAGTGCAGGTACAAATGTCATTCAACCAGTGGGTACATTATGACAAGTCAGTGACTAGGACCATGGTCTGTGGGAATCTATAGATAACAGCTGTGTACCTCTGACCATCTACTTTCAGGGTGAAAGCTACCTTGGGAGAGACTACCCTATGATGTGGACAAAGGTGATCTCTACCTCCTGCCCTTGGTCGGAACCAGCTGGTGTGTACCACTTTCTGTCAACTGCTTGAGTCAAAAAGGACTGCTGCTGTTGTGTCCCCAACCAGCACTGGCATCTTGTATCTTTTCCCAGGGTCCATGTACTAAAATCTCCACTATTGCCACATCTTCCCATTCACCCACGCCCCCCCCCAAATCCCAGTCTTCCTGCCAGTAGATGGTTCTCTGTTCCGTATCATCACTACGTCAGAAATAGCTGGTGTACATGGGCTCTTCCAAAGCAGATCTAGGCAGGCTTGGGCTAAATGACCCACTAGTGTTCGCAAGCACTTTCCCTTCCAAACCACTGTTTGTGATCCATCCCCACACTTTTCTACATTTGGTTTGCGCTGTGAAAAATCATACCACTCCATGAGTGGGCTTGCAATCTTTACAGTATCTCTTACAAAACCATCTCCGCTCAGTTATTCTGCCCCCTGACACCACTCCATCACAGAAGCTGCGCTGTGGGAACTTGTCTCTACCTCCAAGATAATATATTTCATGGTGGTCCACGATGGGCTGGGCTTCCCTGAAGGGGTGGCTTTGGGGTTAGATGAAGTTAAAAGTGGGGATGCTGGTGGGCTTTAGAGGGCACCCCCATATACAACCTTTATGGGTCCCACCACGTGGCAGGTGTCTTCCTCTGCTTCCCTGAACTCCGTAGTCATCCCCCCTGACCTCTAAAAGTGACACCCCACATAGCATGTTGCACAGTGCCTATTAAAACTGTCCTAGCACGTTAGCCCGAATACAATGGGAAGTTAGACGAAAAATGTTAATGTGGTATGGGACTCGTGGAGGACAGAGCACATTTATTTGTGCTCTGCAGGTGGTATCAGGAGATAATTGATGATACCCCTTTTGCTGAGAGTATTATACAGGAACTTAACGTGGGCAGACATATCTGAACTAAAGGTGGCCAACCTGGCAACACGGTGATGTTCCATCTATTTCTAAAGACGATTAATGTGGCAGCAACTTGGCCATCATAGGTTTCCCACCAGTGCTGCGCCAGAAAGAAATTGACTGCGAGTTGGCCGCGTGTCATATTATAGTCCCGTGTAATTTTGTGTGTCACTAGATGAACAGGCCAGTGAGGTTTTGCGCATTTTATGTAGATAGCGTGACAAATGTGTTATATTGTTTATTCGACAGTGTAATGTTTACTTTATGGCAACGTATGCCAAATTAAAAGTTTCTTGAATTGAATTGACCGCCCTGTAGAGAATGATGTGACATCACAATGCTATACATACAGATGTCCCCACAGGCACATTGGCGTAAAAGGGCCAAGAGCGCCCCCTTACCTCTGGGCCAAAGTGAGTCCCTCTGGAATATTTTTGGTCGTTCAACGTCAGCTAATCTGGAATACTTTTTCTCACTGTAGAATGGATATGTGTAACAATCCTGTGGCGGTCAGTCACTCACACTTATGGATACTTATTTGCAACTACTTGGCTTTCAAGAAGGAGTTTTTCGGAGTTCTGTTTCTTAACTCTCTCTGGCGTTGGTTAACTTTTGACATTCCTACCACAGTTTTGCCTATTTCGCTTTGCAACGTAGTTACTGTAGCCCTACCAGGTTAAATGCGTAGTTGTGAGTATTTAAAGGTGTTCGTGCCCATTTGTTTGCAGGCCCATTTGCTCGCGGCTCACTTCTTCCCAATTTTCAAACAAATTTCCTCGCAAGTACATTTTTTGGGGGGGTGGGGGAGGTTTAGGTATTTATGGTGGAGAATATGAGGGGGGGGGGGTTGTGGGTAGTCTCCCCTGCATTTTACTTGTAATGAAACGGTTAAAAAAAGAACCTTGCGAACAAATGGGCTTCCAGCAAATTTCTTCCTCTTGCATTACCGACCACATGAGCCGAAAATTTAAGAACTGAGGAACCTGAGGTGAAGAATAACTTAAGAGACAAGTAGAAATATCCAGTAATAGAAGGATGGGTAAGGAGGCACCTATGCAATGGCCACATCAATGTCTGCTTGTCCCCCTTACACCAGCAGTGCCAGTGTTACTGACTCCATTACAACGGTTCCATGTCATAATTCTGCATTTTGAAGGCCTCACAGAAAAAATACTTTTTTCAGTCTATTTTGTGCGCCCCTAAAATGTGGAATTAGCATTATTTCTGGGGGTTTCACCCTCCCAAACCACCCAGAACCAATTTCCCGCCTGCCCCACCCTCCCCCATGCTGGTGGGATTTCCTAGAAATTGTGGCGGTTACCCCCGAGCCTGTCTTTGCTCCCCTGTTGACAACCTTGCCTACCCAAAACATTCCTCCTCAACACCCCACCACATACCCACATGAACACAAATACTCAAATATAACCACACTTACCTGCTCCCCCGCCCTCTCCCATCCCTGCCAAAAACATAACGCTCATCCCCCACATAAACACACATACAGACCAGCATACCCTCACTCACACTCAACACTTAACTGTAACACCGGCAAAGTCCTTCTTCCGGCATAGCCGTGCCTGCCGGCCCGTCTGCACTCACATGCATTGCGGGGCATGACTGGTCAGTTTAGAAATACCGCTCAGAACCGTCTCAGAGAGGTCTTTCTAAATTGATCATTTTTGGTTTTGATTTAAATAAAATTATATTTTCACTAAGTTCAAGTACACCACTTGAACAAATGCAGAGCTGCCTGGGTCATCTCTAGGATGCCGAGAGCAAACCTTGTGGATTATATTTCCATGGGAGCATCTCTAGATTGGATTCCGTTTTGGGCTTTCTGTGAATATGGTATTGGGAAGCTAGCGCAAATCGGATATACTGAGGGCATCTCTTGATTTACTCAAGTGCAAATCTTTGTAACTTAGGCAGCAGGTCTTTCATTTTTAAATTTGTTCTTGTTCCTCCTATGGGAAACCCTTGGGTGCCTTCTTGGCCTGCATCAGATATCCCAGTGGTGCTTTTCTCAAAGAACTGGGCTTATTCATCTATATTCTGGCTATGGTAACTTTCAAGAACAAGCCTTGGTAAGCAAACAATTTTGACTTTTGTGCAGACAAGTGATAGGCCTTCGCCAGGCCCTGCCAAATTGGTAATGCTTGACCATGTGATTGCAATAGCATGAACATAGTGTGATTACCTTGGCATATGATAACAGTGCTTGTCAAATTCCTATCTAATACCTCTCCACAAGCCAAAATATTTGGCTTTGTTGATGCTGGTTTAAATAGGACTTCAGAGCAAGGAACAGATATAAATTTACATAGCAAGTTAACACCAGACTATTCCAACTTCTTGATCGCAGATCATGTTATAACAGTCTCAACAAAAGTGAAAACACTAGGCGTTATTCTTGATGACGAACTCTCAATGAAGTCTGATGTATCCAATATCTGATGTATCCAATATCCGGTCGAGCTGCAGACTTATTAACAAACGGATAAAATACATCAGACCTTTCATAACAAATGACAACTGCGCTTTGTTGTCCACAGCGTTGATAATTTGTAGACTGGACTATTGCAATAGTCTGCTGACTGGCACTACTGCTGCCCACATACAGGCACTCCAAGTCACCCAGAACAATGCTGTGCGCACCATTTTCAAACTATTGCGTTGCACACATATCTCTACTTTCAGAAAAACTCTTTACTGGCTTCCCGCAAGGCAAAGAATATCATACAAAGCGCTCACTCTGGATCATAAATGTGTGTCTCTTACCAGCCCCACATCTCTATGAGAGCGTATCAAGATCAAGCCTAAGAATAGGGATCTTCGCTCTACCGCGGCCACAGTACTCGTCCAGCCAAGATTCAAAATGACCCGGTTCGGTGGCACCTGCTTTGACACTCAGGCTCCTATTTATGTAGCCGGCTCCCATTGCCATACACCAAATACAGAACTACCCTCTCTTTAAGAAGGCCATAAAAAACCACCTTTTCAACCTTTGCCCAGAATAATCGGCATTAGCTCTCAGCTCATCCATAGCTCCCGCCTGCTTTCTGTTTGTGCGTCTTGTCACTGTTTTCCTGTGCGCTCTGAAGCCAGCGGGGATGTGGCACATTATAAAAATTAAAATAAATAAATCAAGCGGCTGAAGCAACATTTTGTTGCAATGTTATTTATTACACGAGTAGCGCATTTGCAGCTGCAATTAAATAATTAAGTCTCAACAGATTGTTTAGGAGTAACACTAGCAGGTCAATGTTTGAAGTGACTTCTTGGTAGAGGTAATGCAAAGAGATTGCAGGAAGATGTGTTTTGGGTGGGGGAGTGCAGGTAGTGGGTGAAATGGCCATAGAAATGAGTGGATCTGTGTTATTCCGCCGGCTTCCTTCTCCTCAATTTGCCCACCAGTGAGTGGGAATCCACAGAATCCCACCCCAAACACCTCTCTCGCAGTCTCTGCAGCGTAATCCACTTCCCTGGACCAACACCTGTCCCTTTCCCATCTCCTCTGCACAATAATGGGGTTTTGACCCCTCATACCCAACAGTGTCTGCCCTCCAACCTGTACCATAACCCCATCCCCTCATGCCTGCCCCAATGACCTGTATGCACCATACTCCACCTCAATTCACATCTGCGTCCTTCAATTGCCTGCTCTGCCTCCAGAACCTGCACCCCCTTACCCAGCCCACACAATCAACGGCCCACCATCCTTGCTCTCCTTACCTGTTCTTGGCAGGCTCTATCTCAGTTCGGTCCCTGAGCCACTTCCCGATGTTGCATTGCAAACACTGCCCATAAAAATTGGGCCATGCTTTCTAGATCTCAGTGTTTGCGCTTCAGTGGGTTTGGCGGGGCAGATATCTGGAGACAGGTGTTCACCTTGAAGGAATTCGGTGAATCCATCTACAACCGAAGTGGGTAAACCCAATTAGCATGGCCATGGGCAAAAAGAGGGGCGGTAAACAACACCCACAAGCTGAATGTTCCTCCTCAAATGTCATTTAACTCATAGCTGTATTTCAATGCATTCGTTTCAGCTCATGAGGGGCATTCAAGCACCACCTAATAGCCATAACTACAAAGTATGTTTTGAGCTGAAAAAAATGCTGTTGTAAGACTCAGACACAGCTATTTGGGATTGTCTGTATCACCATCAGACAGGATTTCTTCAAAAGACTCTCCTGTCTTCCAAGGCAACCACCCAGAAGTCTTAAATCTGCTCCTTCTTGTTACTTAGCTCCCCATAACGTCTGATACGGTGCAGGGGACCCTAATTAGCTACCCAAAACACTTCCGTATCTGCACAGGGGACCCAGAAAACGTTTAAGTACACCCCCTTTTATGCATGTGCAAACATATCTGTCCTGATGTGTCTTCTCCAAAATAGTAAATGATCCCTTTACTGCCACCCTCATTAACAGAGCACCAGGCTGCTCCTGGAACCATCATGTGCATGTAACAATTTAGTTGAATGCTGGCCACCTAATTAACCATGCCGCCTGTCACCTGAGAGATTGCAAACACCTCTGGGGACAGGACATTGTTAGTTTACTGGTCAGAAACTCTACATCCTCACTGGGGTGGCCATCTGCACACTGCCAGTGAAGCTTACAGTCCCAAGGTTCCATCTATTAGAGGAATGTATTTCTTTTAAGACAATGTTATTGAGTGAAATAAACAGGATATCCCGCCGGTAATTCCTGTGGGATACCGGGGAACTACCGTACCATCTCCGCTGCCCGATATCCTGGTATTACTGATTACGGGCGGCGGAGACACCTGTAACTCCCCATTCCATAGAGTTCCATAGGAATCCATGGGATGGGACTGCCCGAATCACCGGCACCGTTAGTACCCAGTGCTGGTGATACAGGCAACTATCTGCCAGTAGGGTCCTGATCTCCCAGCAGGTCAGGCCTGCCGGTAGATCTAAGCACCTACCGACAGACGTGTAGTTTGCCCGTCCGGAAAGGTGCCGTTATACGTTATTACCGCCACCTTATTTCCAGACCGGCAAACGTGTAATGGGGCCATCTTGGCAAAATATGATAAGTACATTCAAGGGTTTCAGCAGACAGGGGATGCACGTTTTCAGATGTGAGAAATTAAGTACCTTGTCATCCCGAGCAGCATTGGTTAAAGCAGTCATGGGATACCCAGGGAAAGTGACAAAGATGAATTAATTGGACAGGGCAAAAGGGGAGCTGGGCAAACAGTACAAGTGATTGAACATGCCTAAGCGATAATGATGATAATTTGTTTTTTATATAGTACCTTAAGCTAAAGCGCTTTACAGAGAACATATTTACATACATTTATCATCCCAACCGAAGTTGGTACTCATTTATCGACCTCAGAAGGATGAAAGGCGGAGTTGGCCTTGCCGGGATTCGAACCTGTGACCTGCAGATCACACATAGATCGCAGCAGCGAGCGCTCATCCCGCTGAGCTATCTCACAGGCAGTGGGCGCCTCTTTTAAGCATACAGATCATTAAAATGTCCATAAACCTGCACATGCTGCTAAAGCTTCGAGGCAGGGCTATGATTTTCTTATACTTAAAAAGTGTCACTCCGAGTCAAACTATCCTAGACACTTTGATTGAATGGAGCATAAAACATAAACTGTATGGTTTAGGTCTTTGAAAGTTATGTAGTTTATCAGAATATAAGCATATTTGTCTTGATATGAGTTTTGTTATGCCATAGCATTTACTTTCATACGTTTCTTTTCCACGTTAATGAGTTTGCAATGCTTGCTAAGTATTTACGAAGTTATTTATTATTGTATTATTATAATGTTTTCTTTGAATGCTGGCATATTGTTGTACATATGCGAACACATCTCTGACATATTGTTTATGGATTATCTAAATTAACAATTTATTTTTGATCAAAAGATTAAATATGCTCTAGTTAAAAAAAATGTATTAGCCCAGGAAGTCACCTTTTATGTAAAATGTGATACTGATTAATTCCTATAATTTGGTACGGGTAACTCATGACTGTTATGCACTATGAGCTATTTAGAATATTCTTTAAACTATCAACAGGAACTTTAGCTTGGTCTAAATAAGTGATGTTTTAAGCATTGAGAACAAGCAGATGACCGTATCATGGATCTTGTTCCTTAACTCTCCAGTTATGGTTATACAAACCCATAGGAGATTCTTGTAGGCTCCGATTAATAATCTCTGTACCAAATAGATCTGGGAAGAGATGAAATCTAAATTGCAGACTGGGCTCAAATCCAAACTTCACCACTTAATAAGTGGGTGTGATCCTGGGCAAATCAAATCATTTCACTATGCTTATATGGCAACATTGGGAGTCCCTAGAAGGCATTCAATTTTCAGTGTTTGCTATTTAAAAGCCACCCTCGTGGTTTAGTAGACTATAGTGTAGCAATGACAAAGCCAGCAGTTATGGCTTTTGGATAGTGAAAATATGTTATTTGTTGTAGCATATCATAAATACGAAGAAATATTTGTTGTTTCCAAATGTATGGGTTGCCCTGAGGAATTTTGGTTACAGTTTATAATACTGATTGTTGAGTAGTTTCAGTAAATTAAAAATGATAAAAACGTATGCCTGGTCTTTCATGGTTCATGAGAGACCATTGGCTCCAGTCCCACATTCAATATGATAGTAACATGTTTGAAGACATAGATTACGTAGCAGCTGTAAATGCTTTTGTTGCAGCAACATCTAGGATTGTGCCCTTTCTACGATGAGCTTATGCATGAGATAATGAAAGTTGATTCTTTTCTGTAATATTGTTGTCTACTTTGTCTGGTCTAATTGTTCCTTTTAAGTATTTTAATCACTTATCAATAAACCAGCTTTTGTATTGCAATCCTTGTGTGGTTATAGGGACGGGTTGCACAGCAGTATTTGCCGTGTGATGGCACAGTCTAGTGTTCCGACCTGGCCACTATATTCTCTCGATGCTTCCCTGTGAGTACCATGCAGTTCTCTGTACAGGCAGTACTTCATTGTATTGATGCTCCTGCTAAAAGGATTTCTGCTGAATGTATTCATTAATGCCACTGGGGATAAATATCACTTCCACTGGTGGAAAACCACCCTGTTAAAAGTTTGCATATGGTATTCATGGAATACAGCTGCCAGTATCTAAGAAATAGAACGTGTGTAAAAATGTTTTACATTTCTTTTTTATCAATTTCCACCATCATACTGACGATGCAAATGGGTAATGTCCGTTAGTGGTGCAATCTGACCTTTTATGTATTCCATGGGGAAGGTGGTCAGATGGGGAGAATCAGAGAGGCCATCCTTTTCATCTCCTGACAATGCCCACATGGAAACCCATTTTTCACCTAGTTGAAGGAAAGTGCCCAATCGTCCCTTCTGTACAGTGAAACAAGTTTGAAATACTTTGGTGGTCAATTTCCGATGTTCACCTCCATCTTTAGGGTGAAGGTAAAAATTGTGGTATTTATTTTTGAAATCCAATTTATAATACATCAGCGGTAATCCAATGGAATGATGAGTATTCCCCCTACTCACCTCTGAAATGGGCAGGCAGTAAAACCGAGATAATTGGCAAATACAGGTCTTTTTTTGTATCATAACCGCTCTGCTGCTCTTTAGAGCCACCTCTGTGCAGCCTAAAATTAAAAAAAAAAGTTTGTCAAGCAGTGCCCTGCCGCACTCTGGACGCCCAAATGTTGCCTTTGCCATGACGTCACTTGTTGACAGACAGTCAACGGTTTCTTGCTTAGAGTGCATGTGAACATCACTCGTGTATGCCGGCGTGCTCACTATCTTCTGTTTCTACAGCGAGGACGCAGCGCTGGAATCGGCCGTCGTGAAAGTCCTGAGCCCGGATGAAGGCTGCGCGGCCAGCCGGGAGTTACGCGGCTCCGCCTCCTCCGCGGTGGCGCGCGAGATCCTGCGCGAGGCGCCCGGCCTCGTCACGCAGCAACTGGCGCATTTCCTCAGAGGTGAGAGATGGCTCTTTATATTAAATACTGAACGGTTTAATGGGGTGTTGCGGCATCTGCTCACGCCGAAAGAGTGTGATCCATTCTTTGGTTAACAATCCCTTCAAAGACGGCGGGGAGCTCCATAAAAGAAGCGGGGAGTAAAGAGTTCGTTAAAGAGTAACATTATATTGAATATTAAAAATGTGCATTTAAAAATAGGCACGAGAGGTCTTCGCCGTATCAGAGGGAAGTAACATTAAACTGGGCTATCGGAGCATCAGCCGGGGAGCTGGAGTCGCTCCTCCGGTTGTTTTTCTGCTCCGTGTCCGGGGGCTGTTTGGCATCGGCGTTAATGATGCTTTTACCCGGCCGTGGACAATGAATATGTAACATACGCCCATGCTCGTGTGTTTAAATATCCTCTGATCAAAATAGGCTCAGATAATTCTGTTTTGATGGAAAAAATCTGTAACTTTCATTAGTGTTTCATTAGGTGGGAATGCTGTAATCAAATCGCCATTACTCTTTCTTTTCTTGCTCTACGCCCCAGCTACACATCTTCAGATGAAGCAGTGGGGCATCACAAGTTCCATAAGTATACGTCGGACATTCTTTCTTCAGTTTTGCAAAGTATTGTAAATAGAATAGATGAGGCTAAGCCGAATGGTCTGTGCATGTTGCAAAACTGAAGTGATTTGGTGTGCTTGTTATGCACTAATTTTTATTATTTTGATTTAAAAAATCTCAGCAAATGAACATTGTTGAACGTAAAGTATAAACTGGAGGCTCATATATCTTCTTTACACCTTATGTACTTGCTACACTCAACAACCTCAACTTCATCCATCATTGAGTGGCCCAAATCATATTTAAAGGGCACTCTTTTGTTCCTGCCTTCTTACTGTCAAATGAATGATTGCACAGCGACACCCATCACGTGGTGAGACCACCACTGTATCTCCATTTACAGACTACAGGGGGCTACACTAGTTTTTTTCCCCTCCAAATCCTTTGACCACTCGTACTTAAGCTAGTCTTTATTTTTATTTATTTTGCATTTTTAAAGCGCTCACACAGCCCGCAGGCATCGAGGCGCTGTTACAGGATTTTTTTTTTTAGTTGCGTAGTCATTTTTGTTGTCGTTTTAGTTGCGTATTTATAACGCACCTCAATACCCAGAAGTTTCTAAGCGCGTACCCAGGGATCGAACCTGTGTTGCTTTGTGTCGTCGTGCTTCCAAGGTGAACACGTTGCTGCTGAGCTATCCTCCCGGAACTTTCCCTTGAAAAAATTAAATGGAACTTTGACCTCATTCCCCCACAAGAAATTCAAATTACACGCCCAGAGCCTGCCACCCACTTACAAAACAAACGGTTAACAAAGAACATTACAGCCTGCTAGAGGATTTGCAACAAGTTTGAATGCAGTAGGAACAGAACACTGACTCCTAAGCATAGAAAATGTACTGCATTCAACAGAGTGTTCAATTTTTTTTTATTGACAGATCAGGCCTTGTTCACTGATATCAACGGCAATGACATGGCTGTCCAGTCGGGAAGTAAAGGACATGGACACAAAGCAGAGCCATATTGCTTGTTGAGGCACTTCCTGTATGTATGACATCGATTGATATTATCAAAACATCCAAATCATTGGCAATAAATCTGAGTTGTTACCATGTGGCCTTCATCAAGCTTACCTGCTCCACTTAGACACGTCCACCACAAATCAATTCAATTCAAAACTAGAAGTCCCATTGGATGGTAATCCACATTTAGTTGGTTATCCCCAGCATCTGGCCAAATCCCCAACTAGCACTTCCATCAAAACCGCCCAATTCTTCGTCAACAGAGGACAAGAGTTCCTCTCAGTGGGATAATTTCTAGACTTAGCAATACCAACTTCCACTAGGTTGGTTTCTCCCTGCCAGCCATAGCTGTGTGTCAGTCCATCCAAAACAAGACAGCAAGGCATATTCTGCACCGTAAGGGACGCTACCACACCTCACAGGCTTTCAAAAAACCTCACTGGCTCACATTCCTTCTAACAGCAAATTCAAAACTCTCTGCTTCACACATAAGGTGGCCCTTAAGAATGCCCACCTACCTTCATTTTCATGTCAGGAGTTACCATGCTCCCAGTGTCTTTCTCACCACTAATGTCATGCTCCTGGCTGCTCCGCGAAGCAATTTGTGAGGCTTACAGATTTATAGTGTTCGAAAGGCAACTCTACATGTGCATCTGGAGAGATGCTAAATCGTAGACGGCGCCTGCTCTTTCTTGTCTTCTGAACCCATGTTTGCCTTGCCTGCTCTGCAGACTACCATCCTCCTTACACCTACCTTCCCCATCTCTTACCCTTTCCTTCACCATCATGCAAGAACTTGCTTCGGTCTCAGCCAATGAATACTTGTGCGATTTACAACAGGGAACAATTAAAACAAGCATAATGTGCTACTCATAATAAATTAAAAAAATAAAGGGTACCCGTTACTAATCTCTGGTCCCTGAGGTAAAAATACAGTAAATATAGTGCACACTGGACCAGTATATCGAGGATGACAATGTACTCTTACTCCATTATTTACTCAAAACATTAGCTTATTTCAAATACAAAAGTTCAACATATTTGATCCATTTTCCTTTCTAAAAAGTAGCTCACAGTCAATTATCCCATCACACATACATACTCAAACTCTCATAGTGTTACAATTTGGAAATATTAAATGGGAAACAAAAGCATAGGTACATATAATATCCTTTGTTTGTATCTGCATGTTCACATTTCAGCAAATGACAGTGATTGCAACAGGACATCTCTCTTTCTAATATAAAGACTACTCTGTCAAATCAAGTACTCGCAATATAACTGTTAGCCATGAGCATTCAGAGTTAACATAGAAGGGATCTTTAATAGGGCACGTCTTATGTCCCCTTAAGGGTAACATGCTTGTTAAATCCAACATATAACATATAATGGAACATAGTAAAACACAATCATTTTCAGCTCTTCATGAACAATATGACCTCTCAGTCATGAAACATACAAAATATTTGATGCCAGTCAATGTACTGTTATGTTACTTTGCATTTATATAGCGCCTTATGTATCATTGATATGATCTCAAAGTGCTAGTAGGTTGAGCGCCCTCGGGAACCGTAGTTCAAATCAGTTGAGAGAGAGAGATAGAGAGTCATAAGGTGCATGGGTGCACCGGATATGTGGGAATATGTGTTCATTCTGGAGGGTTGACACCCAGACTGATTTCTGGCTGCGTTAGGCCTGAGGAGACCCTTAGGCTAGTGGTGTGTGCTCAGCTAGCTGTGCTTAATTAGGAGTAAGAGGCAGGTGTTAGTATGAGATCAGCTATACCGAATGTGTCATAGTATCGCTGTGTTCTAGTTGAGTGGTGGTGTATTGGAGAGAGTAAGCGTGGTGAAGTGTGATATGGTGGTTTCAGTTCCATCCACTCCGTCCGTTCCATCCACTCCATCCGTTCCGTGCACTCCATCCGTTCTGTCCGTTCCGTGCACTCCATCCGTTCCATGTGCTCCATCCGTTCCATGTCCTCGATCCGTTCATCCACTCTATCTACTCCATGCGCTCCATCCGCTCCATCCGATCCATCCACTCCATCCGATCCATCCGTTCTGTCCACTCCATCCGTTCATTCACTCCATCCGTCTCATTCACTCCATCCGTTCCATTCGCTCCGTCCGTTCATCCACTCTGCCCGTTCAATCCATTCTGTCTGTTCCACCACTCCATCCGTTCCATCCACTCCACCCGTTACATCCACTCCATCCGATCTATCTACTCGATCTGTTCTATCCGCTCTATTCGTTCCATCCATTCCATCTGTTCCATCCACTCCATCTGTTCTATACTGTTCACCTGATCCATCAACTCCATCTACTTCATCTGATCCATCCACTCCAATCCGCTCCATTCGTTCCATCTGCTCTATCTGTTATATCCATTCCAACTTTTTGTTCGATACCTTCTGTTCCATCCACTCCTTCTGTTCCGTCCACTCCTTCTGTTTCGTCCACTCCTTCTGTTTCGTCCACTCTTTCGTCCACTCCTTCTGTTTCGTCCACTCTACCTGTTTCGTCCACTCTACCTGCTCCACCACTTCTTCTGTTCCCTCTATTCCATCAGATCGATCCACTCCATCTGTTCCCTCCGGCCATTTGTTTCATCAACTCCAACTGTACTGTCTACTGTATCTGTTACATCCATTGCATCCGTTCTATCATTTGATTTGTTTGTTCCATCCGCTTCACCTGTTCCATCCGCTTCATCATCTGTTCCATCCCTTCCATCCCCTCCATCCACTTCATACCTTTCGTCCCTTCCTTCCACTTCGTCCCTTCCGCCCACTGCATCCCTTCCGCCCACTGCATCCCTTCCGCCCACTTCATCCCTTCCGCCCACTCATCTGTTCTGTCCCCTTCATCTGTTCCGTCCCCTTCACCCGTTCCATCCACTTGATCCATTTCGTTCACTTCCTCCATTCCGTCCGCTTCATCCATTATATCCCCTTCATCCTTTCCATCCCCTTCATCCGTTTCATTCACTTCATCCGTTTCATTCACTTCATCCGTTTCATCCACTTCTTCCGTTCCATCCACTCCATCCGTTCCATCTGCTCCATCTATTCCAGCCACTTCCCTTGTTCCAGCCACTTCACCCGTTCAACCCACTTCACCGTTCCATCCACTTTGTCCCTTCCATCTGCTTCGTCCGTTACACCTACTGCATCCGATTCATCTGCTTCATCCGTTTCATCCACTGCATCCATTTCATCCATTTCATCCACTGCTTCCGTTTCACCCATTGCATCAGTTTTATTTGTTTCATCCATTTTATTTCTTTCATCCAGTAAATTCGATTCTGTTTAGTTTATCTGTTTTAATTTACACTGGCAGTTTAGTTTTTCATTTTTTACGATCGGGTCTCGATGCTTTTTTGATTCAGCAACCTTGTGGAACTGTTTATTGTTGCTGTTTATACTTTTTGTGTTAAGAGTCGGTTTTTAGGGGAAGATCCACGTTTTCAGTAGTTTGCGGAAAGACATGAGGGCTTCGGTGAGTCGTATGTGGGGTGGAAGTGAGTTCCACAGAGTGGGGGCCAGGGCTGAGAATGATGATCCACCTAACCTAACTGAGTTGGTTTTTGGTATCACTAGGAGGTGGGCAGAGCTTGATCTTAGCGTGCCTGGTGGATGGTAGGGTCTTAGTTTGTCCTGTAGATATTGAGGTCCGGTTTTATGCATTGCTTGGTGCGAGATGCATAAGGTTTTGAATGTCACCATTCGGCCAACTGGGAGCCAGTGCAGAGTTTTGAGAGCTGGGGAGGTGTGATTCCTAGGGCCAAGTGCTAGTAGCAGTTTGGCTGCAGCATTTTGTGCTCTTTGTAGTTTAGTCAGGTGGTATGCATGAACTCCGAGGTAGAGGGAGTTAGCATAGTCTAGTCTTGACATTACGGTTGATTGGACCGCAGTGAGTCTATTGGGAAAGGAGAGGTATGGAAAAATGCACCTAAGGATTTTGAGGTGGTAGTGGCAGGACTTACAGACGTTGTTGACTTGGTGCGAGAGGGTTAAGTCAGAGTCGAGAGTGCATCCAAGGTTTTTTACTGAGGTTGTCGGGGAATTGCCCATGGCAGGTGGCCAGGGTAGAGGGTGCGGAAGAAGTTCGGTATAGCCAAACACCATGATTACGGTTTTGGAGGGGTTTAGAAGGAGATGGTTTGTGGTCCTCCAGTAGTCAATGTCAAGGAGGCAGGCAGCGAGGTGGGGTAAGCAGCTGGGTTTTGAGTTAAGGAGTTTTAGGATTGGTTGCGTGTCGCTGGCCTAGTTGTAGCACAGGATATTGTGCGAGCGGATTATTCGTGGGAGGGTGGACATATAGAGGTTTAAAAGGAGGGCTGATAGGCACGCTCCTTGTGGAAATCCGGTATTGACAGGTCAGGCGGCAGAAGAAAAGGAGAGCAGGGTTATTTGGTTCCTATTGTTGAGGAAGGATGCTATCCACTTGAGAGCGTTTCCAAGGATTCCAATGGAGCGGAGGCGGTCGAGGAGGGTTGCGTGGTTGATTGTGTCAAAGGCGGCAGATAGGTCAAGAAATATTAGTGCAGCGCATCCCGCAGAGTCTGCAGTGTTTTTAAGGTCATCCCAAATTGAGGCTAGGGTGGTTTCGGTTCTGTGTCATGGTCTGAAACCTGATTGAGCGGGGTCTAGGAGGCTGTTGGCTTCGACAAAGGCATTTAGTTGGGAGTAAGCGGTTCGGTCGATGAGTTTAGCAAGGAACCAGGTGTTTGAGATGGGGCGGTAGTTTTTTGGGTCGAGAGGGTCGAGGGAAGTTTTTTTTTAGAAGAGGCTTGACATGAGCAGTTTTGAACGCTTCAGGAAAAATTCCCGATGAGAGGGAGTTGTTGATGATGGTTCTTGCGTCTTCTCCTGCACAGGTGGATGCGAATATTTATTTGAGGGTTGAGGCTGTGCAGCGGTCTAGCAGGAAGCCAGATGATTTGCGGGCGGATAGAAGTTTGAGAAATTGGTCAGATGATAATTGTGTGAGAGTCGAAAGTCGGGTGGGTTGCAGTTGCAGGCGGTCGGTTGGCGGGTGTGGTCGGTGGATTGTGGGTATACACGCATATCATAGAAGTACTTTTCATCATGGGACTTTTCATTGCCACTTTTTCATCGACCAAAACTCTTTTTTAAAAAAAATATATATATTTTTTTTTTTTTGGGGATTGGGGTAAGAATATATAAGTAAGGGGGGAATCTCGGGGGGGGGGAACCCCCCCAGAAATAACAAAAAAAATTAAAAAAAGTTTTGGTCGATGAAAAAGTGGCGATGAAAAGTCCCACGATGAAAAGTACTTCGACGATATAACGTAGAACCGGATTGTGTGGTGGGTGCAAGAGGGCCAGTTTGTTGATTAGAGATTTTGTTCATTCGAGAGCAGTCATGTGGAAGTGGAGAGAGAGTGAGTCACAGAGTGATTGAGAGGGGCTCGATTGGGTGGTGGTACATGATGGTTTGGTGAATTCAGAGATGATTTTGTGGAGTTCTTTGCTGGGGTTTCCACAGTTCAGGATTCGGGAGTTGTAATGGGCTTTTTATGCTTTCGAGATTTCGGCTTTGTAGTGGCGATGGTGCCGGGCCAAGGTTGATATACTCAGGGTGGTTTTGTCTTTCCACCATTTGCATTCGAGGGATTTATATAGTTGTTTTGCGGTCTTCTGTTCCGGTGTAAACCATCTGGGAAAAGGGGCATGGCGAGCGGATGGTTTGCAAGTGGGGTGAGCGGGATTAATGAGGTATTGAGGCATGAGTCAAAGGCGTCAGAGGTTCATTGCGTGGGCAGCTAGGGGGAGGAGACTGAAGAAGCGCGTCAGCTAGGCCGGGAAGGATTTTTAGTTTCTTCCAGCATTTGTGTAGATTTGGAGGTTCAGGTTCGGGTACGGGGAGGGGAGCGGGTGAGCGAATGGTGAACGAGACAATGAAGTGATCGGACCAGATGATAGGGGTGGGGGGCTTTAGATGTATCTGGTCGTGGGAGCTGAATATGGCATCAAGGGTGTGTCCTTTATAGTGAGTCGGCCCGTTTATGTGGGTATGGAGGTTAATCGCGTCTAGGCAGTCAACCAGAGAGTGGGTCATAGGGTTGGTGGGGATGTCAAGCCAGATATTGAAATCTCCTAGAAGGGTGAGGGTGGGATGGTTTAATTGGAGGGTGCTTATCGAGTTGCAGAGGTTGTTTGAGAATTGTTTGTCATAACCAGGAGGTCTGTAGATGATTAGGAAGCTGTGGGAGAATGTAGGGGGGAGGGACAGATTTACGAGAAGCGATTCGCAGGAAGGGATGGTTGGTTGGCTGTCGATGATTGAGGCGAAGAAGTGTGACTAGAAGGCGATTGCTACTCCTCCTCTAGAGGGTCGGTTTACTGGGAAGAGGGACTAGTCAGGGGGGAAGGCACATTGGCGATAGGGGCAAAGTCGTCGGAGAACCAGGTTTCCGTGATAGAAGACTAGGGGCCTCATTCCGAGATTGGAGGCAGCCATGGCGCTATTTGCGCCATGGCTGGCTCCAATACCGGGTCCGGCACCGGTATGGTTGAATGGGGACTTACCGGGTCATTCCACATTCAACCAACCATTCCCCATTCCCATTGAGCCCCCAGAGGGCTCAATGGGAATGGGGAAGGTGCTAATAACGGGCCCGCAAATAGCAGGCTCGTTATTAGCACCCTGGTCCCTTAGCGGGACCCATAAAGGACGTGTGTCAGACCACACGTCCTTTACGGTTCCTGCTAAGGGACCTCGCAATTGGGTGGTAAGGCATTACCGTCACTGGTCTCCTTACCCATAGGTCTGGTTTGTCACAGGCGAGGAGGTCAAAGATGCTGTGTCTGTTTTTTGGTACAGATCGGGCATTAAAAAGGATGCATCTTACTTCGGTACAGGAGGATGATGTGGGTGTGGCAGAGCTGGAGGATGGGAGGGGAGGGGCAGTGGGTTGGAGGGGGGGTGGTGGTGGTGGGGGTGGGTACGGGCGGGTGAGGGGAGAGAGTGGAAACTGGGGTCAGAGGGGGGATGGTCGGTGGTCGATGGGAAAAGTAGGCGGCGGTTGAAGTGGTGGGTGTGGGCGGGGGGTGTTGGACAGGTGTGTGGGGTTGGTTGGTTTTGGGTCGGGGGACTTGAAGGTGGGGTGTATGGGGTTAGGAGTTTCAGTTGTGGTTGGTGAGAATTCAAGGGAGAGGGGTTTCAGGCAGGGTGAGGCAGGGGGGAGGGTGGTGATCGAGGTTGGGAGATTGAGGTGGTGGGTCGTCAGAGGAGTGGTGAGGAGTACTGAGCGATTGAGGGTGACCAGATATGTTTTCTTATCAGGGCTTTTGTTGCAGTTGGGGTGTGAGAGAGGGTAGGGTGGTCGGAGGGTGAAAGGGATGCGATTACTGTTCTTGCCAGGGCAAGACGTGCAGTTTTTAGGGAGGGGAAGGAGTGGGGTCAGAGGAGGACTGGTGGGGTCTGGCGAGTACTTCCACATATTTTCTCAGCCTTTGATCAACATCTCTACACAGGGAGCCTTGATGTTTCTTCCTATGAAATCTACAAAGCTATCACTGCTACTACCTTGTTGTCCTGCTTGGACAAACAAAGACACAACAGAGAAAAAGGTGTATGAAACGCAATCAAAGAGGATTGCTGGACATTGCACCTCAGAATTATTCCAAATGGTGAAATCAGTGTATTTCTTGTACACAGCGACAAACGCTTAGTGAAGTGAAAGTATTGGACTCCAAAGAAATTGTTCAAGCTTGCACTTTTAATGAAGTAAAGATTTTGAAGCTGCATCTCAGAGTTAGAAGGTGGAATTCAGTTGCACATGATGACAATGTACTCCTGGTTACTGTGTGTTAGCTGTGTCAACCCATTAAAAGGAGAAAATTCAATTAACAATTTGTATCCCTTTTTGGAAGCATGCTTGCCACAGTGATTTAAAATCATTGTTTTGAATCAAGTCGAAAATATGGCTTTTTGAGCAAAAACAGAGATTTCCTCTCATCCTCTGTGGTATAACAAAACATTATACCACAGAGGATGAGAGCATTCCAAGCTTGATTCTGTATGGATTGGCCCCTAATCGCCTTAACCAAGCAGGCCCACCACTTAAGAAGCAAGTGCAGTTTTGTACGTAAAGCAAGTTTATTGTACAATCGTCCAGGGAGGAGCTAGATGAACCTGTCAAGTCAAACTAACTCAAGTCTCACTGAATCACATAAAGTGAAACATTATATACATTTTTTAAAAGAGTTAAAACACTCCCATATGTTTTATTACAATCCACCCCCACATGTGATTCGACAAAACCTATACAAGAAAATCCTATCTTTCTCCTGTTCTTCCATTCCCATTGGTCATTGTTATCTTAACTACCATTTTCAGATCATATTCACAGCACACCCCTCTTTGGGATTCATCTGTGGTTTGTTGTGGCATCATGACATGCTTACACATTCATATCCAAACATAATTCATTAGAGCTCACAACTGGCCTGAAACCTCTTAACCCTAAATGTAATTGCACATGGTTTGCATTGGATACTTCAAATGACTCCATGAAACCAGAATAAACAGGTTCCCTTTGAAATGGCAATACATATCTCATCCACCCCAACTTTACTGGTGCTCTGGAACATTATAATCTAAATAACTACCATTTCAACACGCATGGCCACTGGCCACATCCTGAATAAATAATCGAATCACAAGGAGTATCTGTCACTTTGGCCTCGAGAATCGCTTCACTCCATGTTTATTGCTGGTTAAAACAAATAGCCGAAAACCCTGTGTCAAGCGTCAATGCTCTCAAAAGAGATTACATCTGATTTCACGATTCTAACAGGCCATAAAAACCATGGCCGTTCTCTTAGCTGAGCTGACCATTGGCTAAGGTAGTAGTTACTTATTTACCCATCACCTAGCCTCTGAAAACTCTGCAAAACCAGTCTCTGAAAGTCAAACCCTGACTGACATGTTTTAATCCATTCATAAAAAAGCCCACCACATGTAGATTTATAACTGCCCTGTGTGCATATATCAGTGTGCATGCATGTTTAATAACTGCCATATTTTCGTCACAGTGGGTTCTCTATGACCATTCCCCTTCCTTGTATGGGCAGTATGAAAACTTCTTGTTGCCCATTTTCTAGGCACTTCATCGCACATTATATCTGGATCGTTGTCTTTCTATGTGCATACAAATTTAATACGTATCAACTTAACAAAAAGTAACACTAAAGTAATGTATCCCATTCACATTTAACTACATAGGAAACACATACAAAATTGCAACATCACGCTGACTTTGCTGCATCCCCAGTCACAAATATGGGGCGCGCAGCATGAACACCTCTTCATCATTGGGACTTTTCTTGACCACCCCAACAATTCCTTTACTTCATGAGCATAAGAATCAGTTTCGAGTATGTTTCCTTGGGCGTGCAAGCTGAAATGAGCTGATTGAGATAAGTGATAAAATGCATAGTTACAATGTTGCAAATTTTAAAATGCAATGAAAGAAGCATGATGTAAAGTACAGTTTTTGATAATACCATTTGGGAAACTCATGATTTTATTACAGACCAAGCGATGAAGTATTATGCTCTACTTTTATTTAATTCTCTCAGAGCAGCAAAACATTAAACATTGAAAAAAAGCACATTAATGTCTATGCCATCTATGCCCTCCAATGGTCTCCTCACTTCTGGCTACATCCTCTTTCTTTGATTCAATTGAAACAATGTATTCCAAACGCAGCAGAACCTCACGGGAACATCGGAATAGGGCAAACTCAAAACGCAACAAAGCCAAAGTTTGTTCTTACTAAGCCTTAGCATGCAAGAACCAGCAACAGGAAACAATTAGGTGGGTACTAGAGCTTTCATCATCGGAATTTAAAAAAGAATGAGCTACTTTCCTGATCTGGAAACTGCATAAATTCATAGACATCACAAGATCAATAGGAAACAGCACTGTAGCAAAATACTACTCCCATCAATACATGAAAACCGAAGCGCAGGTACTGCAGGCAGAAATCAAGATCCAATACCATCAAAACATAACTGAGGAATAATGCTTTGTGTAAGTGTCATTCATAGAATCATGGCTTTCCCAAACACTAGTTTGGAATATCTGCTTTTTTTGGCAATGCTACACCGACTTGTATTATGCTTGCTCAGTGCGAGTAATTAGTACCAACATTTTCATTTACTGGGTCAAAGTCTATGCTAAAAAAACGACTTCCAAGACTGGTCTGCTGTTTTTATGAAGTTTCCTAACCTCACTCCCTTAGGCAGAAAAGGCTTTAGATGGCATGACCCCTCTTGCTGAGTGCTTTTCAAATTCCTTCATATCTATGCCTGCTTGCTCCAAGATCCATTTCAACCAACCAGCTAACGAGGATGAGGAAACTGCACAGAAAGATTTCCCAAGATCTATCAGTTGCTGAGGTCCTCTCAGAGACCTGGACTTCAACATCTCAGGCATGTAAGCCTTGAAAAATCTTTGCATGCACAGGTTAGGCTCTGATGAAAAAGAAGGTTAAGTCACTGTTGTCACAGATGGCCTCAGGAACCCATCAACACTCGAAGATGGCTCAAGGGTTTTTATTTTCAGAATAGTGAAGGGGCTTTAAGGTCGTCCCGCTTTCAACTAGTGCAGGTTGTTCCCTCCCTAACTCAGGTATCCCACAACCAAAGGATTGTCATTAAGAAACCACTGGTATCTAATAAACTCTGGTTGTGATGGCCTAAAAGCAAATACCATCTCTCTCTAGACTCCCTCTGGAAACAATCTAGGTGGTCCCTGACCTAAGTTCCCCAATACAGTATAATGTTAGCATTATTGCCTTCCAGGACATTCTGGACTCACTTGTTACTTTCCTTCCACGCCCAGGTATTCCTCTCCCTATGCATCTCATTTGTGTTCCCTTTTCTCCTCCTACTCTACCACCCACTGTTTCTCATCCCTACCTCCACCTTTCCTCTTCTATTGCTCTAATGTGCCGCTCTGTACTACCTGCACCCACCCTCCTGTCATACTCTGTATTTCTCTCTCTCTCCTCCACACCAATAATACTCTCCACACTACTGTTACTCATCCTTCTGCACACTACTGCTACGCTCCCCATACTGCAGTACTATTCTTCCCTCCCCACACAATTCTCCGCACTACTATTACTCTCCCCACTACTGCTCTCCACCCAAACCTTCTCTCGCATTCTCTCTCCTTTTAATTCTCCAGCCACTTGCCAATTCACTTCCTACTTGCTCCCTATTAGTCTCACTCACTCATCTTGCACTCACACTCAAACCCAAGTACCACCTACTCACACCAAGCAATACCTCACCTTTCAAACTCCTTCAGAAGTCGTCACCCCCCCCCCCCCCGCTCCCCATGGACTATCCATCTTCTGCCTGGTCTCCTGGTCCTCCTTCTCCTCCCTTGACCTTATCCGAAACACTCACAGCTTCCTGTGCCCCCTTTTCTCCTCCCTCTTTGCCTTCCATTGGCTCTCTCCCTCATCTGGTTCACCGGGCCAACTGCTGCCTGTCCTTTTCCCAGGTGAGTTGTTATAGGCAATACAACGTACAAAAGGGGTCTTAAACCCCACTCCTTTCTTGTACACAGGTCTGTCAGTTTCAGGTAACTGCAGCCAACTGCATTCAATGTCCCAGCTGGTGTGCAGGCTTTCCAGCTGGTTTGAGATTCTGTTTGAGGAGGGAATCATTTCACAGCCTCTTGCAGTTAAGTACACTGTCTTTGAGAGTGGGAACATTGCTTGAGTGCTCTGCCCACAAACTAGTGCTGGAGTTGTGCTGGTGTGGACGCGTCGTGGCTTGGCCTCGTTAGGCTGCTGCACAGTTTGGACTGTATCCTGTCTGTTCTTTGTTGTCTTTCTCTTTGTTTGGTTGTTTCCTGTTTTTTTCACCTCTAAAGATGTTTGTACTTGAAATCCTACGGGACAAACAGAAACTGGCCAGACTTGGGCCGTGCAGGTAGGGCATGATTGACAGTGTCACATATTTCAAACTAGTGGCACATGAAGAAGGGACAGAGACTTGGGCCCTTCCAACTCCCACACCCCGTCTCGGGGGCAGTGTTAGCTTGGTGAATCCGCTTGGTAGGCCTCCCACCCCAGTCTGAGGGGGATCTCCTTGCCCTCTTTACAGTGTCAGGTCTCTGATCATTGACAAGGGGGGTCCTGGGAGTCTCTCTGCCAGACATTAGTCCTGGTTACGAGAGACTTACCCAGAGTCTTTAGCTCACTATCTTTCACAGAGAAGAAATATCCCAAACATATCAGTCTTTGTCCTGCCCTGGGGCAGTCCAGCACCGAAATGCTAGGCAATTCTCCTCTGAACAAGAGTACCAACAGCATCCCCAGACACGTGTTTCGGTCTTGTTGGACCTCATCAGTAGGGAGGAGCTGTGCCTCTCTAAGAATAGTGAGCAAGGGGTCCACGTCTGGATTCCCCTAGTAACTTAGGGTGAGACCCAAAGTTACTTAAATATGCAAATTGACAAGGGGGGTCCTGGGAGTCTCTCTGCCAGACATTAGTCCTGGTTATGAGAGACTTACCCAGAGTCTTTAGCTCACTATCTTTCACAGAGAAGAAATATCCCAAACATATCAGTCTTTGTCCTGCCCTGGGGCAGTCCAGCACCGAAATGCTAGGCAATTCTCCTCTGAACAAGAGTACCAACAGCATCCCCAGACACGTGTTTCGGTCTGGTTGGACCTCATCAGTAGGGAGGAGCTGTACCTCTCTAAGAATAGTGAGCAAGGGGTCCACGTCTGGATTCCCCTTGTAACTTAGGGTGAGACCCAAAGTTACTTAAATATGCAAATTGACAAGGGGGGTCCTTGTCGGACAAAGACTGATATGTTTAGGATATTTCTTCTCTGTGAAAGATAGTGAGCTAAAGACTCTGGGTAAGTCTCTCGCAACCAGGACTAATGTCTGGCAGAGAGACTCCCAGGACCCCCCTTGTTAATTTGCATATGCAAGTAACTTTGGGTCTCACCCTAAGTTACTAGGGAAATCCAGACGTGGACCCCTTGCTCACTATGCTTAGAGAGGCACAGCTCCTCCCTACTGATGAGGTCCAACCAGACCGAAACACGTGTCTGGGGGTGCTGTTGGTACTCTTGTTCAGAGGAGAATTGCTTAGCATTTCGGTGCTGGACTGCCCCAGGGCAGGACAAAGACTGATATGTTTAGGATATTTCTTCTCTGTGAAAGATAGTGAGCTAAAGACTCTGGGTAAGTCTCTCGCAACCAGGACTAATGTCTGGCAGAGAGACTCCCAGGACCCCCCTTGTTAATTTGCATATGCAAGTAACTTTGGGTCTCACCCTAAGTTACTAGGGAAATCCAGACGTGGACCCCTTGCTCACTATGCTTAGAGAGGCACAGCTCCTCCCTACTGATGAGGTTCAACCAGACCGAAACACGGTCTGGGGATGCTGTTGGTACTCTTGTTCAGAGGAGAATTGCCTAGCATTTCGGTGCTGGACTGCCCTAGGGCAGGACAAAGACTGATATGTTTAGGATATTTCTTCTCTGTGAAAGATGGTGAGCTAAAGACTCTGGGTAAGTCTCTCGCAACCAGGACTAATGTCTGGCAGAGAGACTCCCAGGACCCCCCTTGTTAAAAAGGTCTCTGATCATGTCACACACCTCCACCCTTTCTTCTCAGTCACCTTCTTTCGCCATATTTATTGCTGACAGTGGATACTGTGAGAAGAAATTTAGTTTGGATTGTTTTGAGCTGACCTGATGTTCTTCCATGAAAGAATAAGGATGAAGGGACAGGAACGATCTTAAAATGCAAACATAGATGTATTTGTTCCAGGCCATCCATAACAAGGGAGCATAATCTGTTATGAGCCTGAATTTCCAGCATGACTGATATAATCACAGGCTGTGTAAGCCGCACTTGATTGCTGGACATTCCAGTTGCACAACCGGATAATTATTTTATGTTGGAAAGAGTTTGCGGCTGATGAATAGAACAGGATTCTCCTCCTCCTCATGGATCTGTGAAAGGCCCACTTCCACTGAAGAAGCATCTTCCTGTGTCCCGGCATGATCAAGATTGGGCTTTTGCAGTGAGCGGTTTTCAGTTTCTCAAAGGCCAATTAAACTATAGTTTATCTAGTCAGGGCATGAGGTAGGCGCCAAACTTTGAGTTTTCATTTAGCCCCCCCCTGAAGTCTATACAGAACTCCAACTGTTGTTGGGCTTGGGCACCTGCACTAATGGAAAAGACCACTCACTGTAAAATCTCTCTATTATGCCAAGGTCCAGCACCCTCTTTAACTCCTGCCTGATGATCTTCTGTGCTTCCAGTAGTCTGCAAGGTTTTACTCTAATGACTCTTCTAGGTGGTGTTTGGATCTGATGCACCACCCCTCTCACCTGTCCTGTACACCCGGTTATCTTCCTAACAACTCGACCAGTCCCTTGTGGCAGGACATGGGGAGAACTGGGGTTATGGTAACTCCTGTGAACTTGAGTTGGAAGGGGAGTCACCTAGTTGTTATTTTGATATAATAAGAGGAGTTTTGGGTTCCTATTCTATCACTATGTCTTCCAGTTTGTTTTTATATAATAGAGCTGGTAGGGCTTCCTTATATTGGTCTGCTGGATCTTGTAGGTTAGGGATGACATGATTTAGGTGATGACATATGGTCTGTGCTATCTAGCCAGTAGCTTGTTTTTCATGCTGGGCAGCAGGACCATGGGCCTCATTCCGACTATGGTTAAACCACGCCGCTATTTGCGGCATGGCTGCCTCCAAAATCGTTCCGACTCCGCCCTGGTGAATGGAGTAATTACTGGTCCATTCCAAGGTTGGAGGGACCGGTAATTCCCCTTTCACCAGGGCCCTTCCCCATTCCCATTTGAGCCCCCAATGGGCTCAATGGGAATGGGGAAGGCGCTAATAACGGTACCGTAAATTACTTAACGCCTGCTAAAAGCAGGCGTTATGGAAGGATCCGCAAAGGGAACTCGTAGTACGGCGGTAAGGGTTTAACGGCACCAGTCTCGTTACCGGTGACAGTTAACCCTTACCGCCCTACTCGGAATGAGGCCCCATGACTTTATCTCCCACTATGAAGATGCATATTGTGGCATTTATATTGTAGGCTTTCCCTTGGCAGGCCTGTGCTGCTTGGAGGTGCTTTCTGACCATGTTCTCTTTGGTGTTCTGTATCATGAGGTGGATGCTGGTCTGGTGATTCCTTGGCCCTTCACATACTTCCCTCGTGATGTCCAGCACATCTCTCAGGTTTTTGACATACACAAGCACAAAGGGAGAGGGAGAGAATCCTGTAGATGATTGGGGCGTCTTCCTCACAGCGATGACAGCTCACAGGATAAGGTAATCTCACTTCTTCCCATCTTTGGCAAACAACCTCCTTAGGATGCGCTTAAGAGTCTGGTTAAATCTTTCTGCTAGCCCACGAGGGTGATACAATGATGTTCTTAGGGTCTTGATTTTCCCCCATCATCTTAGACATGAAACTGCTGCCTTGGGCAGTGAAGATTTCCACCGGGAGGCTAGCTCTAGTGAAGAATAGTATGAGCACATTGAGGTTCGCTTTGGTCATGTTATTCCTTAACAGAAAGGCCTCTGGATACCGGGTGGCATAGTCTACGATCACCAGGATGTATTAGTTCCCAGTCCTGGAGCATTCCAGTGGTCCACAATGTCCATACCTTTTGCGTAGAATGGATCCTTGATGATTGGGAGTGTCTCGAGAGGGGACCGTGGCACATCATTCAGCAATGTCTTTTTACATATAGGGCATGTCACCCAAAATTGTTGTCAGTTTTTTACAATCATTTGTCACTACTATGATTCATTTCAAGTTTGGCATTAGAGGTATTCTATAGAAGTATATGGATAACCAATACTCATCTATTTTTCACTTTCTGAATATCCCTTTTTGCTTAGAGTCGATGAAATGTTCATCTAGTTCTGTCAAGAACTGAGGAGGGTCTTCTATGTCTTTTCCAGTCCCACCGGCCAACCCCCTGGTTGGATGAGCCAATTCCATCACTGCTTTCGGGAATTGTTTCAGGACCAGTAATTGGTAATGGTTAGTATCGTCCCTCCTTGTGTTTACATCAACTCTGTACAGGAGCCCTTTCCTCCCGATTAAATGGGGGTCCTTCAGAGTTCTTCTCTCAGCTTCAGAATGTACATTCTTATCGACTTTTTCCTTTTCTCTGAGCTTCAGTGAATTGTGTTGAGGCGGCCCTGGAGCTACCCAGGTTTGTGAGCCATCTGTTTGTGACCGCGTTACCTTTCCAAACCCAGCTTTGTCTCTCTCGTTCTCGTTTAAACCTTCCACTTCTTTGATTTCTGGTACTTTAATTTTTCGCACAACATTTGAGATATGGGTTGGCTGAGTTTTATGACATCAGCAAGGTTCCCAAGGTTAAAGAGGGCCACCTTTTCTTCCCTGTTGTAGTTGCCATTGATGACTCCAACTCAGACATCCAAGGAATGTTATTTATCCAATCTGGATTTTGGTGCAATCGAACACAGGTTCCTACTGGTAATTCCACCCTCAGACCAGTCTTGACTTGTGCCATGCCTCGGGGTGCAACTGCCACCTCCTCATGACCATACAGATCACATTCAGTAGCCCTACGAGAGGCTCTGTTAGGGGCATAGACTGTCTTGGTCAGGTGCACTATTCTCAGCATCTCTTTTGGCTGTTAGCGACCAGTGGTTTGATGGGCCCACAATGGCATCACATGTCACAGATGTCCTTAAGAACATACCAACTCTTGAAGACTGTTCAGTTTGTTTTCCTTCAGAATAGACAAGGGGCTTACTAATGTTAATGTTAAAGGTATTTGTAGCACGCATTGTCACCACCGGAGTGGTCCCCAGGCGCTCTGGCGGATCTGAAAAGGAGGGTGTGAAAAAATGGGGACTGGGGAGGGTGAGTAGGGTGTAGTAGGAATAGGAAAGTGCGAGTTGTGATGTCCTGTTGGCAGCTTCAGTTCGGTTTTCACCGTTTGCTGAGCTTAAATGCGGTTTCAGGTCGGTGCCAATTCCCATGTGCTGTTGTGCCAGGGTATGTGTTGTTAGTCTGTTGTTGCAATGTGGAGAAGTACGTGCAGATTGCTGTGAAGAGAAGTGGTTGTGTGAGTTTGTGTATGAGAAGTGTATGCGGAAAGTTGAGGTTTTAGAATTGGGTTAGCAGATTTTCCTTATCTCTTTGTCTTTGCCTTTCTGCGCTCAACATCTATGATTATCCTGTATGATTGGAATTGTTGTTTGTCTTCCTAGTTGGCAGGCATGTTGAGGAGTGGCAGATTTCCTCTGTCTTACTCTAGTGGTATGTATACCTGGCTGAGGCGGGCATGTTCCCCCGTCCTGGGGTTGGCGATGTTTACGTTGGAGGATTCTGGTCCCACCTTGCCCATCACGTGTGGGCAGGGAGGGATGTATAGTATAATGTAAGCAAGGTGTATAGGAGGGGAGCAGGAAAGGCTGGTTAATACATTGGGTACTTTCTGAATTCTTCTGGGTGGCTAATTTCAACCATTCCCTCTACATGTGAGACACAGGCTAATCTTCATAACTCTATCCAAATGAGACGCATGGCCAACCTTTGCAATTTTGTCTAAATGTGTTGCATGGCTGATCTTGCAGTTCTGTCCAAGTGTGACACACAGTTAGATTTCACAAATTCTATCTAAATGAGGCACAAGATAATATTCACAAATCTATCTAAATGTCTTACTGGCTAATAATCATAATTCTGTCTATATGTGACCAAGGTTAATGTTCACAATCCTGTCCAGATATGACGGTATTTACTATTTACAAATCTATCTAAATGTGACACAGGGTAATATTTCACAATCCTGTCTGGATGTACGCAAGTTAATATTCACAATCCTGTCTAGGTGTGATGCAAGCCAGTATTCACGATGCTATCTAAATGTGACAGGTCAATATTCACAATCCTGTCTAAATGTGACAGTGTATAATATTCACAGTTCTATCTAAATGTGCCACAGGCTAATATCACAATCCTGTCTAGATGTGATGCAAGCTAATATTCACAATTCTATCTAAATGTGACACAGGTCAATATTCACAATCCTGTCTAGATGTGACGCAAGTTAATATTCACAATCCTGTCTAGGTGTGATGCAAGCCAGTATTCATGATGCTATCTAAATGTGACACAGGTCAATATTCACAATCCTGTCTAAATGTGACACTGTATAATATTCACAGTTCTATTAAATGTGCCACAGGCTAATATCACAATCCTGTCTAGATGTGATGCAAGCTAATATTCACAATTCTATCTAAATGTGACACAGGTAAATATTCACAATCCTGTCTAGATGTGACGCAAGCTAATATTCACAATCCTGTTTAGGTGTGACGCAAGGTAATATTCACAATTCTATCTAAATGTGGCGCAGGCTAGTAGGCTAATGCCAAAGTTTTTCACAGGTGGCTAATATAGTTAGGGTACAGTACATCTAGATGTGAGAGATGGCTAGATAATACAGTCGATAGCTTAGTGGGTATGTGTGTGGTTAATAGTTGCCAGAGGGATTGTTACAACATGCAGGCTTCAAGCTAATGGGTAGTTGGAGGATATAGTATGAGAGAGGTGGGCCAGTTTAGTGGGGCACAGTGATTGCTGTGCTTCCTGTCTCCACCACACCTATTTTGTCTGTTGCTGCTGGACACCATCTGGAGCTGCTTCTGTGGAAGCTGCTCTTTGCCTGGGGGCCCTTAGCTGTAGGGGCTGCCTCAGCATTCGGCTGCCCTGGTTGGGTGGTTTAAGGGGGAGCCCTGGCCAATTGGAGGTGTTGGTGGGCTGGGAGGCAGGAGAAGGCAAGGGGGGGCGGAGGAAACGGCCCAGTGTCTGCAGCTAGGAGGCTCTGTGCACATGAGTCCCAGATGGATACACAGGCCAAAATGGCCACATAAACTGCACTTACCAGGGGCAGATGGCTACTCGAGGTGGCTGCAGATAGGAATGCACGCCAGACCTCAGCCCTGGAAGCACATTAGGCAACACATATGGATCTGGCCAATCAGAGGGTGAGGGCGGGCTGGGAGGCGGGAGAAGGCAAGGTGGATGGAGGAAACGGCTCGGTGCCTGCAGTCTCAAGACTGTGTGCATACAAGTCCCAGATGCATACACGGGCCAAAATGGACACATAAACTGCACTTACATGGGGCAGATGGCTACTCGAGGCAGCTGCAGATGGGAATGCATGCCAGACTTGAACCCTGGTAGCACCTTTATGAACACACATGGATCTGTCCAATCAGAGGGCGAGGGCGGGCCGGGAGGCGGGAGAAGGCAAGGGGGATGGAGGAAACGGCTTAGTGCCTGCAGCCAGGAGGCCTTCGTTCATTTCTCTCTTGTCTAGTGCAGGCCATTCCCTCCCTAACCCAGCTGTCCCTCAACCCCAGGATTGTGACTCTAGCTTGGTAGCCCCTATTGTCTAATAATCTGTCTATCTGGATGTAATCGCCTAAAGGTAAATGCCTTCTCTCTCTCTCTCTCTCTCTCTCTCTCTCTCGAGACTCCCTCTGGGAACAATATGGGTCGTCCCTGACGTACATTCCCCGACATCCAGGTCTCACTTGGTCTTTTCCTTCTCTGCCTTGGTATTCCTCTCCCTATGTCTTTCCGTCACTCTTCCTTTCCTTCTCCTACTCTCCTACCTGCTACTACATCTCTCCTCTCTCTTACCCTTCCTCTTCTATCCCTCCGTTGTTCTTCTCTCTACTGTTATGTTATGCTATTTCGCATTTATATAGCGCTCTATATATCATTGGTATGACCTCAAAGCGCTTGTGGGTTGAACGCCCTTGGGGACCGTAGTCCAGGTCAGTCGAGAGAGTAGGGTATCAGAGGGTGCTTGGGTGCACTCAATATGTGTGCAGCTGATGCAATTGGTTGATGATAGCTGCATGCTAACATTAGGTGTGGTGGTACTGAAATCAGTCGAATGTGTGCAGTCTGGAGGTTGGGCTCTGAGACCGGATTCTGGCTGCATTAGGCCTGTGCAGGACGCTTATGTCGGCAGCTAGGCCTAGTTTCTGTGGGTTGTAGCTGCATTCTAGCAGGATGTTAAGTTGTTCATGGAACAGCTAGGCTGAACTTGATCGAGGGGTGTAGCTGCCCTCTCTTGTGTGTTGGTGTAGAGTAGAGAGTTAGCATAGTGATAGGAGAGGTGAGTGTATGGAGCAGAGGTTTTAATCTTACAAGCCCACTGTTCTGGATTTCATTTACACAATTTGAGATTACTGTATACACAATTCTATCTAAGTGTGGGATTCGCTAACATTTACAATCATGTCCAGATGTGATGCAAGCCAATATTCATGGTTACACCAAATGTGGCATTGGCTGACATTCACAATCCTGTGACGTGAGCTAACAATCACAAATTATCTAATGTGGCGCTGGCTGACATTGATGTTGCACCAACCGTATCTGCACACTCATAGCAAGTGGATAACCGCTGAAATGGCAACCTCGTCTCCAGGCGATATATTTCACACCAATTTCATGTACTCACATTTCAACTGTGCCTGCACTCAACAGTCATGTCGCACCAACCATATCTGCAAACATACACACACTAAATACACATCCACTAATATGCTAACAATGTCGGCATTGATGGAAAAGCGCATTCACAGCAATCTTATCTGCATGGACGGATCAGATTTACCTCACTCACACACCAATCACATCTTAGTAATTCTAAAACAAGACATTCCAGTGATGCAAAACATGAATTTTACTAAAGTAAAAAAAAAGCCAAACAAAACCCTAACCCTACCCTCCAGTCTTAATCTCTCTCCCTCCTCTGCACCAATACTTCTCCCCCTTCTCCACACTACTGCTACTCTCTCCACATAACAACTAACCTCTCCCCACACTACTATTTCACCCCCTCTCCATACTACTACTCTACACACACACCATCTCTCACATTTGCTTCCCCTGTCTCTTTTCCATTCACTCCTACTCTCTCTCTCTCTCTATTAGTCTCACTCACTTTGCATGCACACTCAAACCCAAGTACCACTGTTTCCCAACAACCAATACTTCACCTTCCATGGTACTCCAGCAATTCTCCACCCTCCTTTGCACTGTCTCTCTTCCATTTGGTCTCTTGGTCTTCCTTCTCCTCCCTTGTCCTACCCAAATAACCCACACCTTCCTGTTTCCTGCCCCTCTTTTATCCTCCCTACTCTCCCTCCATTGTCTCTTGCCTTCAACGGGTTTCCCGGGCAAATCGCTGCCTATTCTTTTGCCAGGCGAAGAAAACATTCAGGTGGGTTTTAAGCCCTGCTCCTTTCTCATATGCGGGTCCGTCCGTTTCAGGTAATGACAGCCAAGTTCTTGTGAAAACTTTCCTGACAATTTAAGAGCATAGCTTGATGAGGGAACCACTCTCAGCCCCCTCGCAGGTGAGTACATTGTTTCTGAGTTTTTGAAAATTGCCTGATTGCTCTGCTCACTTGCTAGTGCTGAAGTTGTGCTGGTCTCATAGCAGCTTGGCTTCATTAGGCTGCTGCACGGTTTGCTCTGTATCCTGTCTCCTCTTTGTTGCCTCTCTCTCCTGGTCTGGTGGCTCGCTGGCTGTTCCACCGCTAAGGCCTCTGGTACTTGAGGTTCTATGGGACAAACAGAAAGAAACTGGCCAGAATTGGGCCGTGCAATTATGGGCTGATCAACAGTAGTACTTTGAAATATACAGGCGCATGAAGAAGGGACCACCTCCCACACCCCACCTCTGGGGCAGTACCGGCTCTGGGAACCCTGTGGTAGGCCTCCCACACCAGGTTGAGAGGGGTTGACACCGTCAGGTCTCTCACCCTGTCTCACAGTCCTGATCCATGTCTTCCGTCCCCAAAATATGTGAAAATTAACTTAATCAGGAGACAAGCCAGGCACTCACTCACATGAAAACCAAGCACAGAAGCATTGTGGCCTTGCAAGACTTTGCTTTCCGGGAAAGCTCCTTTTCTGGCCAGCACTTAAACAATCAGAAGGCTTTATTCACATTCAATAAACAATAATACTTTGGAACTGTTAGAGTTAAATTTCTATGTTGGGGTAGGCAACGCCCTGCCAAATGTTGCCGCCACCCATGGGTGCTCCCCACAGTATCAACATGTTCAGTGTTGAAGCTGCAATTCCCACTGACTCATGGGGACTGATGAATGTGTTGCCTATGGCAGATGTGCAGTTTAGAAATAACTATCAATATTATGGACCTTAATACAAGGTTGGCGGTGCAGGAAAAAAGTGGTGGTAATTCTGGCACCACCACTTTTCCTGCACCACCACATTATCATTTTGGCGGATTTACCGCTGTTGGTGTTACCTTGAGGTAAATCCACCGATTTTCAGAGTACAAGTGGAGGATTTACCTCTAGCTTATTGCCTCCAACTCTCCTCTGTAACACACATTTGTCTTTCATGTTCCTATGCAGAGTACAGATTAGATCAACAAATCATGAAAGCATTAGCTCACATTTGTCATCTTTTAAATCTTTCAGATTTGTTTGCACATTCATGTTTCTTTTTCAACTGGTTCATTCAAAAATGCAGGTTTTGTATAACAGGATGAGTCGCACGTACTTGTCCAACACGGCCAATAAATATAATGCTGAACGTTTTCTTCAGAGGTGACTGTGCCTAGTTGAGAGCAACATAGTTACTGATGAACCGGCTTCACTGCCAATCTCCAAGGTATATAGCTCCCCCCAGATATGAATACATTTTCATCTGGATTCCGCACCTACTTTCCATTGAGATTGCACAATTAGCATTCCCCAGGAAACAAACAGCTCTTTGTGCCCAGCCTGCCAACAGAATTCTATCCAACATTAACTCTGCTGTCCTTTCTTTGCTCAGCCAGTTTAAGGATCTTGGCCAAAGCCGTGCTAAACCCAAGGAGCTTCCCTTGGTCAATGTTTCAGGACTCGTTGCTCCCTCTCATTAATGTCAATCCTCAGATCCAGTTCTGGGGTGAACTACAGGAGCAAGAAAGGTATGCTTGCAACTTCGACCTACCCTCTTTTTCAAGGGCATCTCTGGAAACTGTTTTCAACTCTGTAGTGAAACCCAGTCTGAAGATTCAGGATGTACTTGGATGTGTCCAGGTCAAACTTGTCTTCAACACTCCTCTGCTGGGTCAATTCTGGGCATTTAATCAGGGTTCATGACCTATTTTTCTCAACCTTCCTGACTTGTCATCACCCCCTGTGTCTCTGTTATTTCCCATTGAGGGCCGCTACCTTTGGTGGATGAATCTCTGAAGCTCAGATAGCTTCTTCCAGGTAGGAAAGCCTGCATCCAGATGACTGATTGTGGGCCTGGAACACTCACTTTCGTTTATTGAAGGGATCACAGACCTTCAGAGGAGGTTCGAGCCCGTCTTCATCTGTATATGGGAAAGTTAAAGATCATATTCTCATTGGACTCGTTTTCTTTCCTCCAAGTCTCCTTTTCAGGCCCCCGATACATTTCCCTTGGAACAATGACCTGCACTTTTGAGACCTTATATGAGGCCATCTTCTGGTGGATTTGAGAAGTTCCCACTTTCTCATTCTGAGGATATGACTTTGCCTGCATGTACCCTGTGGCCAGAGAGTGCTCTGTTAGACTGGCATTGGAGCAGCGTGTCTCACTCTCCCTTGCTGAAAGACTAGCTTGCACGCATTCATTCTCGAACAAAGAAACAGAAACATCTGTGTCCTCCACGTCTGCTTCCTGTCCTGAGGATGTATTTTGACTTGCTAAGCATTTGAAGGCCTCTACTATTGCTACCTTCCGGCAGTCAAATGTGCCATCCACTATATACAAAATAAAATTTTGGATCTATAACAACGGGACCAAACTGCGCATTGGACCCTCTCCCCACGGTTTGGATGCTGGCTCCACAGTGAGAAAAAAAACAACAAAAAAGGGTGCTCTTTTCACCTACACATGGGAGATCCCAACGGTATCTTAGATGGGCCTCTGCTGAATTCACAGTGTTCTTGCTCTGCTCTGAACACCGCTATATAGCAGGATAGAAAAAATAAATAAGAGGCGATGGAGGAGGGCTACGGAGTTTGGGTGGGGCCTACAGGTTCAATGGCTCCTTGGGGCATTGAGGTTTGAGAAGTTAGCACCTTTCCACACTCACAGCTTGCCCCAGACTGAGAAAGATAATAAGGTCATACTACAATGATATCTGTTAAAAAACCTCTATAACTAAGAATTAATTGATTTGATGTATGGATTCTTCAACCTTTTATAACTGATAGCTACCTTGTATTCAAGAGGATGCCATAGTTCTTTAATGAGGTTTCTTTCCTCACCAAATGACTTTTTGTAACTTAAAAGGTCCTTTGCCTTTGTGCATTTAGAGGACTTTGATTCCCCTTTGCCTAAACCAGCACTTCTTATTTATTTTCCTATACCACTAGTGTCCTTCTTCCTCTTCCTCTTCCTCTTCCATTTCTTCTTAGTTTTAATATTAAAATTATTATTATTGGTATTAATATCATAATTATTGGTTATGGAGTTGTTTTCATATGTCAGGTCTCTGAATGACCATTTGGAGTTTTCCAAATCTGACCACCAGCTAATAGGTTTTAGTGTGCTTCAGGGATCAATACTCCCCCTCTGTTGTTAAGGTTCACTTTGAGCTGCTTAGGGATATGGAGTTGGGCATCACAAACCTGATCTTGAAGTATGCAATTGATATCCAATTTTGCCTTAGAGATCCACCCCTGGCTGACATAGACTTTTTGAGGGTCTGTCTTGATACCAGTGAAGACTATATGGCCTTACATATGGTGCAGTTTAACCTGTCATAAGTGAAATTCTGCTTTTTACTTTACCATGATCATCTTCCGCGTTGGCCAATATCACTCTGTTCTGCATATTTGACCCAGTCCTTTCCAATAATTGAGGATTTGTCCACCCATGTGAGACCAAAGGTCAGGCCCTGTGATTCTGGTGTGGTTTTCCTCTGTTTCTTAATTTTCCTATGACTAGTTTGCCAACATTTTCCTTAATGATTCATAATTCATGGACTCATTAGCGACACAATTTCTCTATGTGCTTCCCTAAACCCTCTTACTCTCCCAGGATAGACCATGTAACCTGTTTCAGCTATGCAAGCCATGTAGCATAGTGGAGTTGGCTCTGCTGCTGCTTATTGGTATTATTTCATGGCTCTGTTGGCCTTGCAGTTCCAGGGCATCTGCAGCCATGACTAAATAAGAGCTGATTGTGAATGGTGCATTTATTCAAGTTTGTATCCACATCTGGAGTTGTGAATGTGGCTGTGCAAACTGATGGATTGCCCCTGCCAAATGCTTGGATGCAGCCTGTGTTCTCTCTCTCAAACTCAAATTCCCACAACCAATTATTTGTAGGACTCTGTGTAACAATGTCCCAACACAAAATAAATATCTGACCTTAATGATGCATTCCTGCTGTAACATCAAAGCTTCCATTGCCCCTTCAGACTGCAAAGCACTGGTTTCCCTCTAAACGAGTAATACCTTGCGGGCACCCCAATCCTGATGCATGATACAACTCCTAAGCAGCCCCAGGCAATCACAAGGGGCAACACAAAGACAGACACAATTAAGGAACTAACAACATGGATAAGTGAGCCCAACAGAGGAAGCAGAAGGCCATGGGCAGAATTGTGCTTTTCACCTGCCTACAGAGACATGGAGACTTCCACTTCTTACAAGATTGCCACATTGCTGGAAAAGCCAGTTCCTTCTCAGATACCCATGCATGGGTATTACGTTTATCACAGATCTAGGAAAGATGTAAATATTGAGTTTTAAGACACCAAAGGTCAAGGAAAGTCCTTCATACTGAACACAGTGTGTTAAGGAACCCGAGATCTGTGAGAGACCTGAACAAGAGAATGCTGAAAAACAGTATCTGGTCATTGCATCTAATGCCATTCGATCGAATACCATTCCATCGAAATATTTCCATCTAAAAAATGTCCATCGAATGCATATTCTTTGGGGGTAAAGGGTTACTTTTTGTTTAGGTCAATTTTAACGGATAAATAACAGGGGATTTGGGGGATCCCCCACAAAAAAGGGAAAAAATGCATTTGATGCAAATTTTTTAGATGGAAAAAATATGCATGTCGATGCAATGACCATAAACTCTGAAAAACAGACCTGGGAAAGACCTAAAGCGGGAATGCTAAGAAACCAGAGGTCTATGAGGGATCAGAAGAAGTGAATTCTGAAAGACTAAATGTCTGTTATAGACTAAAGAAGTGGATGCTGAGAAACCCAAGGTCTACAAGAGAACTAAATAAGTGAATGCTGAGACACCCAAGCTCTATGAGAGAACCGAACATGTGAATGCTTAGATATCCAAGGTCCAGGAGAGAACTGAAATGAATACTGATAAACCCGATGTCCCGGTGATACCTGAAGAGAATATTCCTAAGCCAGAGGTACAGGGAGTCCTGCATTGAATGCTGAGAAACGAGATGTGTATGAGAAACCTGCCAGTTGAGTATTGAGGACAAGGCTTCTAGGGGTGTCCTGGCCTGAATAGTTGAAGAGACCTTCTTGGTATTGGGAAATATCAGAGGTTGGGAGGGACCCAACATTCCAGCAATGAGTGCTGAAACAATATCCAGTACAAGCTGAAATACAATATGAGAAGTCTGAAAATCCAAAGAACTGATGGTGGTCTAGAGGGTGCATTGTGAAAGCAGGATAAGCCATGGATGGGGACAAGACTGTGAGGAACACTTGGAAGAGGTTTTCTGTCTTTATGCCTTGTTTACATTAGGGCTTGACATTCCAGAGTAAGATTTGTAAACCTTTCTCTTGTCCAAGAGTTGGAACCTTTTGTATTTCAGCATATGGGTAGGCTGGAAGCACTTGTTATGACTATGTTTTGGATATTTCTGTTGGCCAGATATTTGGACATTGATTTGTACTGTAGGTTGTCCTTGGAAGGACAGACTTAGTTAGACTAAATGATTAACTTTATAATTTGCAGAGACATCACTTGAGGTATTGGACAGCTAAGTAATATCCCACTTTGCTGTTTTCCAGCCCTGGCGCTGTTTTCATTAGGAATTTCCTTGTCACTTCCAGTGCTTCCGCTAGCTCCACAGGTGGTTGGTCGACACCTTCCCTGAATTAAAATTGAATAATGCCACTTGTTTGTTCTCTGACCCTGGCGCTTACCGTGGTGTCTTTGTGACATGCATTGGCGTCCCGGACCACATTTCCCTGCGTTCCAGGCTCTGACACGCCGTACGTCAACACATCACGTGATGTAACGTCCATCACAGTGGAACTCCGGAACCCTGAAAAGACGCTGGGATTAACGCTCCTGTGCTTCTCAACTGTTTAATTCCTGTAGTTGCCTAGCAACTCGTTCCTTTGACCTCAGATTTACAGTATTTAGGACTGCTTTCTGGATTCTGGATTTGGTTTAGTAGTCTTTCTACTACTTCTTTAAAGGGATAGTTCACTCAGAAATATTATCGTCTCAAAAGATGAGCCATAATAACAAATATACATAGGAACTTTAAAAAAAAATGTTTATGTAAAATTTTGAGCAAATGAGGCTCAAAGCATTTAAATGGGGGTATCCATTTTGTGAAATGAAGCAGCCTCCTCTGTTCATGTTAAGCTCAGCCCTTGTGGCACTAACCAAGCAAAAGCATGGGAGCTTTTGCTTACTGCTGTCAGAGAGCAGAGCTTAACGCTTAACATGAAGAGGAGGCTGCCACAGTAATTGCCTTGACTTTCTTTTTATGTTTTCTGTGCTCCCCCCGTCCCAAGGGAGCACAGAAAACGTAAAATGAAAGGCACGGCAAAGGGGACTCCTTCACCACTGGTGAACAATAGAGGACACCAGGGGAGGACCACATCCATATATTAAATGGTAGGAGCAGATTTTAAAGAAGCAAGGCTAACACAACTAGAGGAGATCAACATAGAAAGGGAAGGGGATTTGGAAGAACTCCCGATCCTCGTATGTGATGGGTGGGGTAAGCCATTAGGGAGATCGGGTTGGTCTGGGTGCCCCACCCGATGTGCCTCCTAGAGGGTCGATGGAGCCGGATCCCGCAGGCTTGCTGTCCCCTCTCAGACGCGGTATCGACCTATCCAAGAACACTATGATCCCAGCTTCCAAATGGGAGAATGAAAATGAGACCCCTTCCGAACAGGCACTAACAATTCAGGGGAACAAAAGGAAAGCCACAAAGAAGCATTCCACATTTTTCATTGACATGTGGAAATTTGGGGCTGACATTGTAATACTTCCAGAATTTTCCTGCATAGGAAAGACGAGAATCAATGCAATTCTGAGTCGTGCGGTTAAGCTGGGATGCTGCAGCCACTCGCTCTGCGAGCTCAGGAGTATGCAGAAGGCTATGGAAATAAGAACTGTTGCAGGAGGAAAACCAAGATGGCAGCAAAGCTCAGCTGTGCCTATGCAACCACAGAACCACCAGCAGAGGCTAGAAATGCCATTAATCAATTTCAAGTTAAAGAGTCAATTAAAGGGATCCTTGGGAAAAGCCCAATTTCAATGCACGACCCAGCACCGTAGCAGCTCAAGGCAATTACAGGAGACACCGCAAAGACAGCCACAATTAAGACACTATAAAAGAGGCTGGGTGAGTGCAGCAGTGGTAGCACCAGACCAGGAGAAGGTCATGCTCTTCGCCACTCCCTGTAGAGACAGTGAGGCTGCCATCTGGCACAAGGTGGCCACTTTGCTACCTGGACCTTGATACAAGGGTGTGACGCCTACAAGAGATTCATGAGAGGCATGAATGATGAGTGGTTAAGAAAACAGAGGTCTTGGAAAGACCTAAATGCAGAATGTATTTATTTATTGCATTTATTGACAGCACCCAAACCTGTAATCATCACAGCACTATTAAACCTAGAGAAACAAACAGAACATAATACAAGAGAGGACAGTTTTGAGCTGTTTTCTGAAGATTAGGTAGGATGCTTGTTCTTGCATGTGAGGAGGTAGGGCCTTACACAGTGTGGGGTAAATGACCATGAAGCTAGCGCCTGCAGCCCTTTCTCTCATGAATCTAGGGATGGTTAAAGTCAAGGTGGATGAGGAGCGTATGCTGGGGAGTTTAGCTCTTTTGGAAATGCGTTGGGTGAGGAAGGAGTGTGCGGCATTATGGATGCATCTGTGCATTAAGGAGAGGAACTTGAAATCAATGCGTGCTTTGATTGTCAACCAGTGGGCCTCCTGTCTAGCATGAAAGATGTGGGGCCTCATTACGAGTCAGCCGGTCCGGAAATAACGGTGGCAGTAAACCTGCCGCCACCGTTGTTTCCAGACCGGCTGATTAAGAGTCCTGTAGGCGGGAGGTGTCACTCCCGCCAGGTCTGACTTGCAGGCGGACATGGAAACACCGGCACCATTACAGCATGGTGCCGGTGTTTCCACATCCCCATTCCCATGGAGTCCTGTGGGACTCCATGGGAATGGGGATTAACAGAATTCCGCCTCCGGAATTACTGGGTCACCCGGGTTGTAATGCCCCGGTGATTCCGGCAATCACGGAGGCGGAATTGTAATACGAGTCTGGCGGTAACCTGCCAGAATTTCCGGCACGGTTACCGCAGGACTTGTAATAAACACCATCAGCACAGGCAGAGGCAATGGAGTCTGGGCCTGACCAAAAGGAGCACACCCACACACCCCTTTCCACACCACGATCAATCCAATAGTAGCATCAACACTTCAGCTGGAGGACATGCATGCATTGCAACACCAGCAACAACACCAACACCAACAGCAGGCACCACAGAGGAGACGCAGCAGGAGAATGAGGGTGAGACAGGCCCAGCATGCCCCACCAGTGCAGCCAGCGTAACCACACACGCATCCCCCAATCCCAAACATCAGAGCCAGTCCCTCCAACCCTACCCTGGAGCACAACCACACCGTGTACTGTCTGGACCGGGCCACCATCAACACCATGGTGGATATGATACACGATTATCAGCCTCATTGAAATACGCACCGCCATCCCCCCTCCAATGAAGATAGTGTCGGTGCTCCACTTCCTTTCCACAGCCACCTACCAGCACACAGTGGAGTACATGCTTGGCATATCACCACCCTTATTCACTCGCATCCTGAAGCAAGTGCTGGGTGCCCTCTTCAGGCACACAACGGAAAACATATCCCTACCACGGACTCCCCAGGAGATTCTTGAAACAAAAGGAGGCCTCCATGCCATGGAGGTGGTTTACCGCAATCGCAAGCAATGCCACTACAAAAAGATGCAGATGCAATGCGACGCAAGCAAGATCATCACACATTGTTGTGCTCAATATCCCGGATCAACCACAGGAATGCTGCATGTTACCATGGGAAAAATCAGCGCAGAATGCCTAACATTGCAGAGCCTACTGTCAACGCTCCCCATCAGAAAATCCTACAGAACACAACACATGAATAAATTTACACAAACACAGCTGTATGCGTACACAATGCATGAGCTACAAGACGGCAGAGCACACCGTGTATCATCTTGAAGATGCAACCCACACCATTATTCCATGGCATAGTACACATTGAGGGCCTAAAAATGGTGTGCATACAACCAGGGACATGTTCATGTGACCAACGATAATCTGCCGACATGTGTGACTAGTACAGCTGTCCATCATCAATTGACTGACATATTTCATGCCTCCCATGCAGGTGACAGTGGCTATCCCTTGATGCCGTGGCTTATCACCCCTGTCCGAAACACACAGAACAGGCATGAGGAGCACTACAATCGATCCCACACCCTTACCCGTATGGTCACTGACCAGACCTTTGGCCTGTTGAAGGCATGGTTTCGCTGCCTTAGCCCGTCAGGTGGGGCACTCCTCTACAGGCATGAGAAGGTGGACAAGACCATCATGGAATGTGTTATGCTGCACAACATGTGTATCCGACGCAACGTGCCCCTGCCCCTTGACATTGAACTGCTACCACCTGGTGATGATGAAGGGGATGAAGAAGTGGCTGCACATCATTGCGGTGCCAATGCACAGGAGGGACGTGCTGTGGGTCAGTCAGTGATTGCACAATATTACTGACACACATGGCTGCAGAGGGTGACATGATATTCTGACAGAGGCCACTAAGTGTGTGGGTATATGCACACTATGCACTTTATATGAATAAATGACACATGCGCAATGATGAATGTCCACTCAGGTTTTGCTTTTGACATAACGGGTGTATTAAATTTAACAATGAAAATGCAATAACCCTCCACCTCCCTCCCCCTCCCCCCACAACTTCCCCACACGCCCTCGACCCCTACCCCACAACTCCCCCATACACCCTCCCTTTCCCTCCCTCCCCCTCCCCCTACCTCCACAGCTCCCCCACACACCCTCACCCCCCTCCGGCTCTCCCCACAACTCCCCCACACATGTCCCATCACGTCTCTAATGCCTATATCAGGTTGCCCACACTATTAATTTGCACTCCCTGGAACAGGTGGCGGCATGTCTTGCCGGCGCAGGGTGCGTTATAACCTGCAGAGCGGGCTCGTCTGGGTCGAGCTAGACGATGACGGTGTGGCCACCTGCTCGAATTGGTTTGCCGGACGCCCTGACTCCAAGGCATCAGCCATGCGGCCTAGTACCTGGCGCAGGGCGGATACCTCCTCGCAGAGGCGGCTAGTGTTCTCGGCAAATATTTTGCCCATGGAGGTGGTGTTCTCGGAGATGGTCCTGCCTAGAGAGGCGATGTTCTCCCGCCACTCCTGCCTAGCCTGTGTGTTGTCCTCAACGAACTGCCGCACAGGGGCAGTTAGCTGCTCTGCACGCTCAGCCATCTCAACATCAATACTCGCCATTATTGGACTAAAGTGCCCTTCAATTTGCTCCTGCCCAGACTGCTCTGGGGTGGTGGCGTGGTCTGTCCCAACGGATGAGATTTGGGGGGATGCCAGTAGACTGAGCTTGCGGGGCAGTTCTGATGTATCATCCTCAATGGCCACCCATACCTCATCCTGTGGCTCCTCCACAGCCTGGGGTGCTGTGGCTGCCACCTCCCCAGCCAAACATGACTCCTCCTAGTGTGGTGCCTCGGCTGATTCCTCAGGCTGGGTAATGGGTGTTGGCGCTTCGGCCTCTACGGCCCTTGGCAGCACCGGTGCACTGGGAACCTGGGATGTCTTGACTGGTGGTGCACGGCGGCCCCTGGGTTGGCCCTTCGAGGTTGAAGGGCAGTTAGCGTCATCCCGGGACCTCTTCCGGGGTGTGGCCTTCGCGGGAGTTGAGTCCTGGCCATCCCAGTCATGGTCAGAGCCTGTGGGGGTCGAAGAGAGCGACGGCATGAGTGATGTTTTGATAGGCATCATAAATAAATTTGGACAATTGATCATCCCCACAATCGAGGGTAATAGGCATTTGAGTTTGGATGATCACGTTGTTTGATACATGGGTGGGTTATGCAGGCATACGTCGGGGTCACTCATGTTGGCCAAGACCTATGCTATGTGACATGCATATTTGTTGGGGCCTGCATGCCGTGTTACTTATGGCATTTACATCTTTGTGTGGTATGTGCCAGGTACGGCATTGCCTTGCTGCAGGCATCTGCATGTGTCTGTGATGCGTCCGGCTACTTTGCTGGGAGTATGTGTGTGTTGGGCCATGGCCTGCCTCTTTGGACTGATATATTGGTTGACTTTCATCAGACTCTGTATTACAGTGTTTTCTTAGGACAATCGCCTCCATCGACCGATGTTGTGGCTCCACACTCCATCTCGCCGACACCTTCTATCCCCTCCATTCCAATCATGCTGGCGTAGATGTCCTCCCATGAGGTCAGCTTGATGGGTGAGCTGGCACCTCCTCCTGTTGCCATTGCCTGGCTCCCGTTGACCGAGAGTATGTTCCTTACTCTGAGCCGCAAGTCGTCCCAGCGCTTACGGCAGTCTTTTGTGGTACGTGGGGTGTTTCCAACTGCACTAACTTTCTGTGCCACAAGTGCCCAGATCTCCTTTTTCTTTAATATGGCCTCCCTCTTCATGCTGTTGGCAAACATAATCCCAGCACATTCCTGCAGTGTCCCTGCTAGCATCTCCAACTCGGCCTCGTTGAAGCGCTCCTTGCTCTGGCGGGCAGCTCCCTTCTTAAGGGCCTTGGGCATTGTGGTGTGTTGGATTAAGGTTTTCTAAAAAACAGCAGAGTCCCACAGGTCCTGTGTGCTGAGGATGGCAATGGATTGTGTTTTTAAAGATGGCCGCCGTGCTCCTTCCCGTTCCTATGCGATGACGCTACTTCCGGTTCCGCTTATTTACGGTGACTGTTATTAGTGGTGACCGCTAGTAGCGGTCACCGCTAATGCCGCATATGTTCATGTTGGTAGTGCTGTCTGCGCTAGGTATGATGCCGCTAAGGGCATTTTTCGTGCCTTTAACGGCATGGCGGTAATGCCCTTGCCGGCATGGCGCAAAGCTCGTGCCCGCGAAGTCGTAATAGCCCTCTATTAGCGGACTATTGACTACACGAACACGCTATTTGCGACATGCCGGTAAGGACCGTTACTTACCTCCAACCTCGGAATGACCCGCAATGTGTGCCTGGAGTTGTTCAGTGATTGTTTTTTTAAGAGTCTTGGATTTTAACTGCTGCCATGTAATAAGGGTGCAATCATTTTGGCCTTTTTTAGGATAAAGTGTCCATAGAATTTTCAACGGCTTTGCCATCACTCTGCCTGCCAATTAGGAAACATGCTCCATCACCAATGCAGGCCAGGGTTTGACATTAGAATTTGTTGAACAGGAGCTAAAAGCAGCTCATTGGTATTGCCATCACCCAACAAGCAGGAGCTACTTTTGAGAAAAGGGGAGCTAGTACAAAGCTAGTTGCAAGTCTGCCTTCCACATGGAAGGCACATTATAAACGTATGTACCTTATTTGTAACCCCTTATGGTTTTCATATTTATGTTTTTAGATGCATTACAGTGTTCGATTAGACACATTCCAAAATACCCACAGTTAATACCACATAGGTATGTTCTATGGCACTAGTTGGCATGGGGAGACAAAAGAAGCTCCTGGAAGCTCTTCTGGTGTCAAGCTAACCAGGCTCCTTTAGGCTAGAAGCAAGGGCAAAAAAGCTACAAGCTACTAGCAACTTTGGAACCTGCCCACATTAAACTCAATGAACAAAGTCGTACCAAACTACTAAAATCCAATTATGGCACACCTCTTGACGCCACCCGAGCCAAAAACAACACTGTCATAAATGATACATGGTCAGAGGTTTAAGACTCCGAACGCTATCTCTCTGTTACGGCTACTCACTACTCATTAGAAGAAGAAGATTCACACCGAGATGAGATACTAGACCACCAAATGGAAAGTGCTCTTGAAGGCCCACTGAGGGAATAGTGATAACATCAAGAATACATAGATGAAGACCATGAGGAGAGTATGATTCTAAGCAACACAATGGTACTATTGACTGTTTCCTTGGCCAGAGGGTTGGCTATTTGAATGTCATCCCTCTGGCAGAGGAGCAACAGTCACATCCCTTGAGGAAGCAGTAGGATCCATTACAACCGAAGTAGTTCTTGTTGGTGCAAATGTAATTATCTGGCAGTAACTAATCCACAAACTCTCAGCAATTACATTTATATTCCTAAAATTTGAATAGCGCTCACTCTAAGCACAGCCACATAAGCCTGCAACAACAACAAATGGAATATCCCTCTTGACTTTGACAGGGATGCATTTCACAAATGTCAATTCAAAGCTATTGAATTTGGCACATTATCTTTTCTAGCACAAGAGAACAATATGCTTAACCTTATTGAACCTTTCAGAATGCATGGTAGGGTTAACGTGTACATTGCAAGACACAAAAAGCTTGGTGTGTTTTACAAATGCATTTGCTTCTGTGCAAAAAAAGCACACTATAGATGTAGCCTAAGCAACAGACCTCATTTTTAAATGGTCATATTGATGAATTGCTTTTCAAAGTAAATGATCTCCCTGATTTGACATAATGAGCACATAGCCACTTTATCAGCATTTTCTTATTAAAATATAACAGCGGAACGGCTGCTATTCAAACCATAAGAACACTAACTGTTGAGCACAAGAAGTGTATTTTGAAAACATGTAATTGCACTTTGAAAAGCATGCAGAGCAATTTAACTGCAAAATCATGATACTTTTTTGTACATATATGCATATAAAGCTATTTATGCAAAAAAGGGCAGATGTCTAAGTTAATATAAATTAAAAAAGTATTAGTATAATATAGTCATATGACTTCTTATACACTTGCCATTAAAATAAACACTTTAAAACAAATGTGTCTCTAAAATTCCTTAGACGGTTTATAGCTAAATGAAAGAGTAATCTCTGAAAAATCAGTTACATTTCATCAATTAATTGTGAAATTAAGACCCAAAGTTTTGTTACATGATAGATTATATTCATGTCATTGCCGGACATGTAGTGGTCCCAGATGTCAAAACATTTAGAAGAGTCCATATTCATATTGCCGCCAGTCAACAAGGTAAAACGTTCACATGCAATAAGTAAATGCTTTGCGCATTCCAATAAATAATTACCACAAAACATGCAAAAACAATGATCTGGGTATGCCAATTCGAGAACCAGTTGCTTCCCTAGAGTTTTCTTAATAAATTTCACTTTTAAATATGTCCACAGATATTTGCGTTTGAAAATTAGATGAAATATGAAGGAACATATATTTGTTTCAGTCTATAGCATTCAGTCTATAGCAGAGAAATTCAGCACTGTTAAATCAACCAAGATTTGTTCGGAGCAGATGTCTTGAACAGAAGCAGATGTCTTGAACAGAATTCTTTACACATTTTTATAAAGCTTATGATTCACGTTAGCTGGCATGATACACATATTTTTATTCCACCCATTTGCAGTGCTAAATAACTGCTCGATAACGCTACCGCTCAAATATTGAGCTAAGGCCAAGTACCCATTGACAGTCCATCAGAACAAGGAAGAGTCAGGGCAGCCAGTCATTTATGATGGTAATTAAGATATCTTATGACAAGTGTGGTGCTAACCCTGCATAGGTTGAATTCAGACAAAGTATATTCCACAGGAGAACAAATCGGTAGCTTAAATAAGGATTTTAATAATTGACTTTCAAGTAGGTCCAATTCTTGACTGAATTTATGAGCCCAGATTTCTCCCCAAAAGGTTTGGATGTATGTATTTTCAGAATCGAGAGGATGGAGTTGCCACTGTGTTTATAGGAAAAAGCTCTGAGTGCAACAACATGTTTCTCAGCTGCAAGCTTGGTAGTATTAAATTGCAAGGTTGGTGATCAATAGTGATGCCTAGAAATTTAAAAGAAGGAACAGAGTTAACGATTTACTCATTTAGCCTCCATATGAACCCCTTTTTTTTCCTTCTGGGAAGTGAGGTGAAAACACATGGTCTTAGTTTTGTTGGTATTAATTTGAAGACCATTGTTTTTGGCATATTCGCTGAGTAAATGTACTTGTTCCTGTAGCCCCTTCGAAGTGCTATCAAGTAGAACAAGACCATCAGCTTAGCCTAGCCAGTTGATAGAAGAAAGACCAAGTATAGGTTCTGATGAATCCTTAGATGTTGTCACATCTCCCCAAGGGGGTGCTCCTTCCCATGAGGCCAGGGAGGTGAGGCCGCTACCCGATAATCTCCCTGGGGTGGTACTCGGTGGGAGGATCTCATGGGGAGAGATTCCCTCTCTAGGGACAAGGACAACCATCTAGGGAGTTTTTGTAGTTTTGATTTTATTTATAAAGCGCAAAAATCTAGGCCTAGGGGCAACCGGGTGCATACTCTTAAACATGTTACAAAGAAAACAGTATTTACAGTGAGTTACGAAAATATACAGGATATATACATGTACCGGAGGGTACCATTGACAGCGTATAATACAGGAGCAGAGCAAAGAGAAAAAGTGTATACAGTCCTGAACCCCAAAGGAGTCTGGACTGTGTTAAGGTCTCATGAGTCTTGGGAGAGCAGCCAAGTTTTAGTATTGTTCTTGAAGGAGTGGAATGATGGTTAAATTCTGATAGGTGTGGGCAGGGTGTTCCAGAGTTTGGAGGCAAGGACAGGGAAACTCACCCCATCGGCTTTTTGGAGTTTGCATCTAGGCACGATGAGGCTGTGCGTTTGGGCTGCTCTAGTAGGTCGAGTGGAAGTGTGGCGTGTGAAGCGAGCGGACAAGTAAGGTGGAGCGTTGTTGCTCAGACATTTGTGAGTCAGAGCTAGGGTTTTCAGGGCAATTCTATGTTTTACAGAGAGCCAACGTAAGTCCGATCTGACAGAGGAAATATGAGAGCGTCTCGGGATGTTTAAGGCTGCCCTTAAAGCATTATTTTGTACAGTTTGCAATTTATTAAGGTTAGAGTGACTGGTCCCTAGGTAGAGCACACTACAGTAGTCGATTTTGGCCATGACAAGAGTTCTGGCGAGTGTGACACAGTTGGTGGAATTTAGCAAGGGTCTACAGGCAGTGATATCCATCGATATCCCTACGAGGGTGAACGTAGTAGAACTCTCCTCACCCTCCACCCACTTCCTTTACCAACCCGCAGTCCTTGAGGCCCACCTTCTCATCCCTCACTTCCATACCACACACTTCCATGCATATATGTGAGACTGAATATCCTACAGTTAATGAGACGAGGAAGAGTAGGGATGACTTAATGAAGATCTCCTTGACATACTTAGACGAGGAAGAGTAGGGATGACTTAATGAAGATCTCTGTGACAGGTACTGAGATGAGGAGGCGGTGCGGAACAATGAAGAGCCATCCTCAGAACTTTAATGAGCATTCTAGCTATCATCTCTCATTCAGCATAGAGAGGAAGGATTTGCCTTTTTGTCAGACCCTCCCATGAGGACCCGTGAGCAAGAGGATTGTCGCGTGTGGAAAGGAGGGAAAGCTGCTGACCGGGACACAAGCATGGAGGCTGAGGCATCTCTAGCCAGTGCAACATGGTTGTAAAAGCCGTATAAGTGGAACAGCATGGGTTTGGGCAAGCAGAACACCTGGATCGTGCTGGCAAGAGAAGGCTGACAACCTGTGAGGAAGTAACTGCCATGTAGTTGCTGCAGCAGACGCGGGAACCAGAAGAGTAACGAGATACCTGAAGTAGAGATTGGAAGACCCTGCAAACCATCCAACCACACCGGCAGATGCCAGAAAGATGCCTGGGTGGTCAGGATAGCTGGTAGGGGCTACAGAGAGAGTGGAAGAAGGGAAGACAAAAGTGTTTGGGATTCCCGTGCACAGAAGTTCTCAACAAGTAATCTTCTACGTGGCAGTACCTGGCAGGAGAGGGAACAAGGTCTGCCAGATATAAAATATAGAGATAGTAGGGTTGGGGACCCTCGAGCACAAAAGAAGATTCATCCAAAGTCATCTGCTTCCTGGCAGTACCTGCCAAGAGAGGGGATCAGGTCTCCCAAAACTAAAGCCTGAGAAAGGCAAGGGGGAGGGAGACATTCCCCCTTGTGTTGTGAACTGTGAAACAAAGCCTGAGAAAGGCTGGGGGAAGGAGAGACATTCCTCCTGGTGTTGTGAACTGTGAAACAAAACCTAAGAAAGGTCAGGGTGAAGGGAGAAGTTCCTCCTGGTGTTGTGAACTGTGAGAGCAAAGCCAATGAAGGCCAGGAGAAGGGAGTCATTCTCCTGGCGGTTGAACTCACAAGAAGGATCAAACCAGTGTTCCAGGGGAAGGGAGTCATTTCCCCTGGGATGAAGAAATAGTGAATTTTCTGAAACGGAGGGTTGAAGGATCAGCAATGCTTTTTTATTGTGAAGTACCTTGACCAGGGGGAGGGAGTGACTCCCCTGGTGGCGAAGAACCAAGGAACACGATACCTGGAGAAGGGAGGCATTCTCCAGGCCAGGAACCCAGTAGTGAAGAAATAACTGTGGGCAATAAGGAATGTTGATATTTGAACTGGAACCTTTAACTTTTGAATTTGAATTGAGAACTTTACTGCTTTTTGGCATTACAACCTGAACCTTGTTTGTGCCTTGGAAAGGTATTGAGACCTCGGTAAGGGAGTCATTCCTTCAGGTAAAGATCCCACCTAACAACTGTAATTGTGATCCGCTGTCCAGAAGAAAGGAGCCTTTCTTCTGAACCAGGAAGATCCTCTACCTCTTTAGTTTAGTCACAAGTGTACGGCACAGAAGTAGCCTTTTTGACACAGGTCAGTGGACTATTGATTTACACTGACATTCTGACCGAACCCTTAGTATTTTAGTTGAGCCAGGGAAACCCCTCTTAGAGTTAGGGAAAGTTAGGTTCTTTCTTTCATTTTTGGGATAATAGAAGTTTAAATCAACAATCATGCCACCTTTGTGTCAGTGTTCTCCATCTGCACCCGTACAGTGGACATACAGTAGGAGAGGAAACGTCTTAAGGGTAGGTCAGAAAGATACAAGTTAAAAAGTGTGAGGGGAAGCATACATCCAAGTTGAACTCTTACATATGTAGTAATCCAATCAGTCACCTTATCTTGTCTGTTAAGTCTAATACAGACTCCAGTGTGACTGTGCAAAGCCACAATCATTCTTAGCAGCCACAGAGGAATATTCCACCCAATAAATTTAAACCAAAGGAGCCCCCTCTGAACTGTTTCAAACACAGAGCTGAAATCTACAAAAGACATACACTGACTGTGAGCGGACGTGCCATACGTGTTAGATGATAATCACTAAAGCGAGAGTATTCCTGAACCCTGTCTGATTAATGGGGATGATATTATTGGTATTTATCCAAATGTTAAGATATTCTAATAAAACTCATGCAAATATTTTAGAAGACACATCTAGCATGGTAGTATCCTATAGTTAACTGGCTCTGTGCAAGAGCCTTTTTTATGAACTGGGAATATGATGCTCTCAGTCCAAGAAGAGGGCAGAATATTAGTTTTTCTGATAATCAAAGAGATTCTATGTAGGAGGAAGGAAGATAGCTCAGGGGCAAGACATTTGTTTTGGAAGCAAGACAACGCGGCACAACACAGGTTCAAATCTGGTGCGTTATAAATTAACAATAAAATAAAAAGTAGGTTTGCCCACCAACATGGTCTCTTTTTAAAGATGAGATTACAGAGTCCACCAGGCCTCCGGAGGCACGAGAAGACTTTGTGCTAACAATGATTATTCTAATTATGCATGCTATTTGCAAGGAATATGTCCAAGAGCAGCAGCCAAAGTCAGGGGCATTGTTCCTTGGGTAGTACCAAGGAACCTAGTCCAAGATATGATATGATACGATATGCCATTTGAAATGTGCCTATAGAAAAGTGTTTCAAGGCGTGACGAGGCAAGGAAGGGGGAACAGAGACAACGTTCTTACTAGGCCAATTGACATGGAGATCACGCAAGTGCAAGGCAGGGGGGAGGGGAAAAGTGCCAGGGGAAAGAGGAGAAGGCAGTGCTGTACATGGGATCAAAACAATAACAAGAAGTGCGGCCAGCAGGTGGCAGGTGCAAGGATAAGTGTAGACAGCAGGTGTCCAAAAGTGCAGGTAGGGGGACTGTAGGGTTACAGATACAGACCCAAGTGCAAGGGTTGCCAGGAGGCAGTGCAGGAGTGCAACTGGGCTGGTAGGGACCTGGTTCTGAATTCAGAGGGTAGCCAGGTGACCAGTGCATTATCAGACAGGAAATCAGCAGGGGAGAGGACGAGAGGAGGCAGAAGCAAAGAGGAAGGTCTTGAGGTGCTTCCGGAACCAGAGATGGTTCTCCTCGAGTTTCAGAGAGACAGGGAGGCTGTTCTAGAGGGAGGACCCAGCCGAAGAAAGAGATCTAAAACCAACTCATTGCTTGGAGGAGCGACTGACCATGAGGGAGTTGGAGGTAGTGAGGCGAAGAGCTTGAGTAGGAAGGTATTTACAAAGAGAAAGTTGGAGGTATTGAGGACCCAGTCCCCAGAAGGCCTTGTGGGCAATGCAGAGGGTTTTGAACTTAATCCTTGCAGCCACTGGGAGCCAATTCAGAGATTTCAGTGCTGGAGAGATACGATCCCTGGGCTTGAGGCCAAGAACACGTCTTGCACTCCTGTTCTGGATGAGTTGCACAGGGCGGAGAGTAGAAGCAGGCAGATTTAGAAAGAGGCTGTTGCAGTAGTCCAGCCTAGAGAGAACCAGAGCTCTAGAGACAGTTAGCCGTTTGGGGGAGGAAAGGAAGAATACCTCTGAGGAGCTGCAGTTGGTAGTTTGACTTCTTAGAGCCGTCGGAGATGTGAGGGGAGGAGAGTGTGGAGTCGAAGATGACCCTTGGATTCTTAGCCTCACAGGTGGGAGTAGGAAGAGGGCCAAGGGAGGCCGGCCAGAGAGCGACAGGAAAGGAAGGTGCAGGTGTGCCAATGAGGAGAATCTCTGTCTCACTGGCATTAAGGCAGAGATTGTTGGCGGCACACCAGTCCTGGATAGCAGACAGACGATTCAGAGATGAGAGAAGGAGAAGAGGTGGCAGAGGGGAGCCTGAAAACGAGCTGAGTGTCATTCGCATAGCACTGAAAGTTGGAGCAGAGAGAGGCAATGTGATGGGCGAGAGGTGCCAGGTATTGATTGAACAGCCAGGGAGAGAGGTTAGACCCCTGGGGAACAACACAGGTAGAGAGTGAGATAGAGGAAAAGAAGGACCCAAGTTGGATCTGGGAGGGTCGATCAGAGAGGAACGAGGTCAGCCAAGCAGGGCCTGATCAGTGATACCTAGGTCATCAAAGAGACGATTGACCAGGATGGCATGGTTGACCATGTCAAAGGCAGAAGAGAGATCGAGTAAGATGAGGACAGAGCGGAGATTAGAATCAAGGTTAGAGAGCAGGTCTTCCGGATGTTCAAGAGAGCAGTTTCTGTGCTTCTGGCTGCTCAAAAGCCAGACTGATGGTCATGGAGACAACCAACAGATACACTGTGAAGATTAAGCTGGGAGATGGCCAGCTTTTCCAGGAGTTTGTCCAGGAAAGTATCAATGGGGATCGGGCGATAGTGAGCGGGCAGGAGGGATCATCCGAGGGTTTCTTGAGAAGAGGGTGCAAAAGAGAGTGCTTCACTGGGGAAGGGAATGCTCCAGTGGCGAAGGAGTAGTTGCAGAAGTCAGCCAGGGCAGGAGCGAGCATGTCAATGTGTTCTTTGATGGTGTTTGAAAGGACAGGGAAGAACCTGTTTGATAAGACTTTCATAGATCAGACTTGTCTAGAAACCTTGTCAGCGCAGAACAGAGGAAAGGAAGAGAAAGAGGGAGGAGAGATTGCCACAGGGGGCCATAGGTGGAGGGGAGAGTAGAGGGAGGAGGAGGAGAGGATGAGAGGGTGGACAGGATGGGTTTTAGAGATGAAATGAGAAGCCAGGGCCGTCCAGAAGGCCTGGGCGGGGACAGGAGAGGTAGAGATTGCATCAGGATTGGCCAACTCCTTGTAGATTTTAAAAAGTTTGGCCGAGTTCTTAGATGCCGCAGAGACACAGGCTTGGATGTGCTCTCTCTTTTTAGTGTGGACAGAGAGCCGGTATTGCCTTTGGAGCAGGCGGCAGGCCAGTTTGTCAGAGGATGCACAAGAAGCTAGCCATTTCTTCTCAGCCACCCTGCACTTGCGTTTAAGGGTGACGCGGTCAGAGTCCTACCAGGAGTTGCACTTGGCTGTGGGCTTCAAGTGGATCCTCATGATTGGGGCAAGAACATCAAGAGTATCAGAGATAGAAGAGTGGAGCATGGAAAGGGCTGTGTCAGATTGTGAGTCAGCCAGTGGAGGATGAGGGGGAGAGAAAGTAGCGGCGAAAGCCTCAACTGACACGGCAGTGCTGGAGTTGGCTTGGCCTGAGGGGTAGAGAGGAAGAGATGGGAGGAAAGGAGAAGGTGATCACTCCAGGAGAGAGGAGTGGTGAGGCGGATAGAGAGGGGAGGTCTGAGGACATCAGAAAATCCAGAGTGTGCCCTGCAGAGTGAGTCAGGGCAGAGCGGAGAATAGAAAGAGAGAGTATTAGAGGTTGCAAAAGAGTCCAGAGGAGGGACAGGAAGCATCCAGGTGGATGTTAAAGTCTCCAAGAAGATGGAGGTGAGTGGTTGAGGTCAGGAGGGAGGAGGAGAGGTTCCGCCCACTCAGAGAGAAGGAGGTAATCTTACCAGGTGGCCGATAGATAGTAGCCGCGGTAAGAGAGTGGCCAGGAGAGAGAGAGAGCCTGCAGGCAAGGCATTTGAAAGAGGCCTGCATTTGAATGACAGAGGCAGGAATCCACTCTGGGAAGATTAAGGCTACACCACCTCCGGAACGGTTGGATTTGGGCGCGGAGAGGATCTTGTAGCCATCAGGGAGGAGAGTGTCAAAGCTTGTGACAGAGCTGGCCATGAACTGATTGAGATCAAGTTCTTCCAGGGGGAGGAAGATGTCAGAGGAGTCTTTGACAGTTGAGCGAGAGTTGAGAGTGGCAATATGGAGAAGGTTGGCAACCTTGAAAGACTTCTGGGGGGGGGGTATGCCCTGCAGATGTATAGGAGAAGCTCGATGGGGGGGGCAGAAGAGGAAGAAGGAGAGCGCAAGGTAGCCAACGAGGAGGCAGAGGGGGGAGGCAAGGAAGCCGAAAAAGGGAGAGAAGGGACAGCAGGAGAAGAAAGGAAATTGATGGGGCGCGAGAAGTGTCTATCAAAGAGGAGAAGTTTGGCCTGAGGGCCTTCAACCAAGATGGTGCCATTCAGGTAAACATTAATGATAACCTTAAAGGAGTGAAAGGGGGACAGGAGGGCCTCCCACTGGGTGCCACCATTAATGGGAGAAGAAGAGAAAGGAGAGAGCACAGAGACCATATGAAGTGTCCATAGGTCTGGCGAGGGAACAACGAAGAGGATTTCGGTGAGGGTCTGTCTAGAGGAAGCACTGGTATAGGTGTCAGCGATAGGGAGGCCTGTGTTGGAGACTAGGATATCCTTTTTGAACTTCTTCCTACAAGACTTAGTGAGGAGAGCAGGATAGTCGATAGTGAAGCAGTTTGAAAAGATAGGAGAAACAGAGAGCACCAGAGAGTAGGTGGGGGAAAAGGAGGGGGAAGAAGGTTGGAGGCAAAAGGTGGGTGGGGGGACACTAGGGGAGGACACAAGGAAGGGTGCAAGCAGACGAGACAGAAAGGGACAAGACAATAGTGGACGATTGATTAAGTAGACAAGAACTCAGATGGAAGAGCAGGCAGAAAACAATGCAGTCCAGTAAGCAAATCAGGTTACCAGGGCATCAGGAACAGAGCAGTCATTAAAAAAAGAACCTAGAGGAGGGTGGAGCACTGCAGAACACAGAACAATATACAAAAGAACAGCAGTCGACAAATGTAAACCTAGAAGAAGGAAGAATGCAGCAGAACACTAAGCAATACAATGCAAAACAGGGCAGTCGATGAGGAAGAGCAAAGGGGGTGCGTTGCTGCAGGGGGCTGGATAAGGGGGGCGCGAGGCAGACACGAGAGGGAGCTGCGAGGGACCACGCAGTTATGGAGGCGCTGCTGTGAGCGAACTGCGCACACATGCTGCAGTGCGAGGATTTAACTTTTACAAATGCACAACTTATTGTGCCACGGAGCACTTGTCCTCACCCCAGCACCGGAAGAAGTTGACGTTGGTGTTGCCTGATGATGGTGGAGATGGCCTGTGGGGACAGAGGGAGTAAACACATTTTGGTGCATGCTTACCTGCTATCTGGCCCACACAGGAATTGGCCTTTTCTCCGTCTGCCCTTCACTTCGGACGCCCGGGCGAGAGACACCCTTGTTCTAAGAGCTAAGAACAGAAAGGAAGAGGTAGGGCTAGGAAGGTGGGTGGTGCTTAGGCCAGGTGACCTAGATTCACTTGCACCTGCTCCCAATCTGCAAAGGAAAAGAGGCTGGAGGGCTCCTTAAGTAGGGAAAAAGAGCAGCAACCAAGAAGGCACAAAGTGGGCGGGGCTTAGGCCGTAGGGCTTCTTAAGTACTGAAAAAGAGCGGCAACCTTGAAGCCACCTGGTGGGCGGGGCTTAGGCAGGTGACATAGGTCCACTTCGACCTGCTCCCCATCTGCAAATGAAAAGAGGCTGGAAGGCTCCTTAAGTAGGGAAAAAGAGCGGCAAACAGGAAGGCATCAAGTGGACGGGGCTTAGGCCAGGAGGGTTCCTTAAGTAAGGAAAAAGAGTGGCAACCAGGAAGGCACCAGGTGGGCGGGGCTTAGTCCAGGTGTCCTAGATCCACTTGCACCTGATCCCCATCCGCAAAAGAAAAGAGGCTGGAGGGCTTTTTAAAAAGGGAAAAAGAGCAGCAACCAGGAAGGCACCAAGTGGGCAGGGTTTAGGCCAGGAGGGCTCCTTAAGTAGGGAAAAAGAGCAGCAACCAGGAAAGCACCGAGTGGTTGGGGCTTAGACCAGGAGGGCTCCTTAAGTAGGGAAAAAGAGCGGCAACCAGGAAGGCACCAGGTGGCCGGGGCTTAGGCTAGGTGACCTGGCTCCACTTGCACCTGCTCCCCATCTGCCAATATGTAAAGTAAGCTCCATTGAGCAATGCATGAACAATGTCAGATCGATTGATAATTTGCCGGAAGTTAATTTGTACAAGAACATAGGACTAGAGCTTGCCAGCATTCTTTGTCTACGTTGTATCTATAATGTCTAAGCCAGGATTGATATTTATTTTACTTAGGCGTACAGCAACAATATAGTCTTCGGGGTCTAAGTTAGGATTGCCAAGTTCATGCATATCACGTCTTAATTGCTTTTTGGCTTTGTAAATGTCATGATCACAAGGTCTGCGATTGACTTATTTCTGTTTAGCACTCCTTAAAGGGGTAGTTCGGTCAGAAAGTGTATTGGTCCAATCGATCAAGTATGTATTTATTTGCATTCATCGTTCATTCTTAAAAAAAATTTCAATGCAACTTACCCGAGTTTTTCTCACTTTAACGCATGCGAAAACGACGGGTCGGGTACTGCCATCTTATGCTAATCTTATCAGTTGATCCATAGCCCTAAGTTCAAGTGGCCTTGTGGAACTAATTCGGATCACTCGCCATTAACGATTGAAATCACTATACGTTCACGATGAGCAGTGTAGCCAAACGTACCCTGTCATCACCAACGTCATAACGTTATCTAACACAGAACCAAGACCATGAACACACACATCCACAACAGATGCAATAGTTTTTATCATTTTTGTGAAAAGAAAGAAAAGTGTTTACTTTGAAGAAAACAGTAATAGTCGGGAGCGTAACAAGTACTTTTAATTTTGACATAACGCTGAAAAGAGGTTATTAAATCCACAGAAACATGGACAGCTTTTTCCAATAGAGGTTCTAGCTAGCGAGCATCTCATGGTTCTCAATTTTAGTTTAACTTTGAACAACGATCTAATAATGCTGATTCCATTCATTGATCGATTCGCCCCAGGCTTTGCATTCTTCACAGAAATGTTTTATCTTCCATCACTGATTTGATTCCATTACAGAGAAAAAAATGAGTGGTTTCAATTGGTCTCCGGAGTATTGCTCAGGGGCAACACGCTCGCCTTGGAAGCAAGACGACATGGAGCAACACATGTTCGATCCCCGGTCGGTGCTTAGAAACCTCTGAATATTAAGCAAGTTATAAATAACCAATTACAAAAATGCAACATTTTCACATCCGCATGTCTTCCAAACCTATAGGTTGCTATGTTGCTCCTTATTGCTGCAACATCGAAAGGACATATTGGTGTCTGGCGATTGTCCCAAATAATGGTTATCACAGATGCGTTGTTGATGATTATTGTCCAATTACCGTTGAAGAAGCCGATGACCGGTAGACTGTACCCATGACAGGCGCACATCGGTTATATATAACTATTTAAAATCGAGAATGCTAAAATATATTTCAGTACCCATTTCGTAATTGAATATAAACAGTACATATTTATGTTAACTATCAATTTAAGTTACATTTAACACGTACAATGTCTATTCTTTACGTCAAATTGAACATTCATCCATCAAAACGTTAATCATGTAGCATACAGCACACTCGCCATTCTAACTTGCATAAATATTATTTAAAACTTTGCTTACATTATGTCTTGAAATTCGATTTTCCCTATGTGACAGACGACCAACTGCTTCGAAAGGCAGATCTCAGTAATAGAAATGTAACTTTCCTACAGTAGCTTTCAATATAGTGAATCTTATCAATTCTTTGTGGATATCCAACGTATTTTGGGCTTCAAAATGTTAGTGCAGTGGATTCAAGGACAAGTAACAATGGGACCCTTCATCCAGCATTCACTGTGTGCCAGAGTGCGTTTCGTTTTTTGGGAACAATGCCACAAAAATGCATAATATTAATGGCAATCAGTGCAGTGAAAAACAACAAAATATTTCAAGTATCCCACATAAGAAAATATTTACTTCCATTTTAATGGTATCAACGCTCCAGTTCCCACATTTTCGTATTTTTTCAAAGAGGCCCCTAGGCGAGGTGCAGACAGGCTTGGATTTCCCTATACGTCAATAAGGCAATGTCTGAAAAAAAGACAAATTAATATTGTGGGGCAAATTTATTTTTACAAAGTTGGCCACTTCTTTTCTGAAATAAACAGCAAACTCATTTCACTAATCATACTTCACATACAGAGATGGCTAAATCATGAAAGGCAGATTCATTGATATAGATGATTAAAAATCAGTGGATTAATGTATAGAGATGGAACGGTCATACTGGGAAGGGAGGAAGAGAGATTGCAAAGGAGCAATTCCACACCAAGATGGACTGTTGCACTTAGGGCAACACGTGCAATGAGCAACAATACAAAAAAAATGACATCACTACATTTGCAGCATGCCTCGAATTAGTGCAGTTTTTTAAGGCTTACCAGCTTCCGTTTACATCTATTCCAGCAGTCATATTTATTTCTGCATTGATGCAGGCATGCCTGTTTGTCCTTCATACCTAGGCCTACACAGTAAGATGTAAATGTGCAAAGGCCACAGGCGCATGTTTGTAGTGCACATTGGCAAGACGTATTCTTTCACCCGTTATTTAAATGTTGCCTTGCACTGTGGCACATGAACCTTTGGTCTATTGCAATCTGCAGACACTTATTATGATTCCAACTTTGAAGCGAGGTTAGACTTAATTTATTTTAATTATTTATTGGTTATTTGTAAATTACCTATTCAACAAATGGTATTTCAAGGTGCTACATGACAAAAAAGGGAGGCAGGGAAGAAAACAACAATAGCGGTCCTATTAGGCCTTTTGTCATTCGGATCATGCAAGTGCAGTAACAAGAAGTGCAGGAGGGAGGGAGTTGGGAGGGGGGAGGTGTAGGTCGGGCAGCAGCGAAAATGCTAGGGTGGGAGTGAGGTGTGGTGCAAGAGGAGGTATACAAGTGCAGGGGGAGGAGGAGGCAGGAGGGGAAGAAGAGAGCCAATGTGGCTAGGCAAGTGCTCAGGGGAGGCCAGGTGGGCAAGTTCCAGAGGAAGCAGGGAGTGAGGACCACATCCTAAGAGCGAGGACTGGGGTGGACCAGACTCGGTAGGGATTCACACCCTGCCAGGCTTGTCAGGGTAAAGGGGTTCCAGATGTGCAAATGTATGTTGTGGGAGGGGAGGAACAGGAAGGCAGTGTGCTGGGGTATACTGGGCAAGGAGGGTCTGGGGCCATGTGCAGCTCAGAAGGGACCAGGCAGCCAGTCAATGCGACAGATGGGGGGGGATGAAGAAGAGGAAATGTGGGTCTTGAGAAGCTTTCAGAACTTTAGGAGATCAGGCAGACGTCTGAGAGGGGCAGGGTGGCCATTACAGAAGGAGGCTGCTGCAGAGGAAAGAGATCTACCCCACACTCTCTGCTTGGAATAGCGTCTGATCTGTATAGAATTGCAGCTAGATGGCCAAAGGTCTCTAAGCGGGAGGCATTTAGGGAAAGAGTCTGGTGAATTGGGGTCCCTGGCCCCAGAAAGCCATGCAGATGATGCAGAGGGTCTTGAACTTGGTTCTCGCAGCCACCGGGAGCCCGTGGAGATATTGTTGGCATTGAGAGATGCAGCGCATGGGCTTCAGGCCAAGGATACATCTTGCAGTCGTATTCTGGATTAGTTGAAGGTGGCAAAGGGAGGATTTAGGCAGATTGAGGAAGAGGCTGTTGCAGTAGTCCAACCTGGAGAGGACCAGAGATCTGGAGACATTGAGTTTCTGCATGTCTCCTGCTCCAATTTTCTGCTTAGATTTTTCAGGTTTTGGAAATTCATTACTAACAGGCCTCGAAACTAGGATTGGAGAAGCAGGAATTACCAGCAGTGCCCGTGTATCCAGTAGTAAACGGTCACCAGGAGCAGTTTGCCTAGGGAGCCAAAGGTAGCTCCTGGTAGCTGTTGGTTTTAAGCTCACCAGTCTCTCCTACATTTGATTTAATTTGAGTCACATACTTGAAATAATTGGACTGACATTTATTGTTGTAATATACATCAATTATATTGATGATAATAAATACAAAAATCACAGAAAAATAGACATTGATAGGCCTATCTAGTGACATTACTTCACAAACAGTAATTAATTAAAAATTAATGATTTAACAATCACATATCAAGTGACATACTATTCCATTTATTGTACAATGAAAAAGGTTTACAAACACTGGGCAAACGCTTGAAACTGGCTTTATTAAACATTGTGAAGAGAGCCACACATCATTTTAATGTTGAAGTCAACCTTTCAATAAGTTCAAGTTTGGGAGGGGAAACATTTTTTGCAATGTTCAGTGGCATAGACTGGTCCCTGGAAACAAAATCAGGATGAATTCTATGTGTTTGCCTGGAGAGCACATTCAATGTCAGATCTTTCACACATTTACAATCCATCTGCTGGAAGATTGGCTTTGCCACCCACGGTTTGCTTCTTTTGGTGAACTCCTTGTTGTAATGAGGCATCCAGAAAATTCTTGCAGTTTTTGCTTGTTCCCTTCCAATGTTCTTGTTGTGTGCAAGTACAGCCAGTCTTGTTCTGGCCTCCATACCATCTATGCCAAAATGCAACCTTTAAGGCCTGTACTTTAGGCACATATTATGGAACACCTCCAAATCTCCAATGTGGCAGAATTCGGTGAGTCCCCTCATGTTTCTTGAAAGCGTGCTGTCGTACACAATCTTCTCAAGTGCTCTGTGAGGAAGGGCACCTGGACCCAACCACCTTTTCTTACGCTGCTGTTCCTTGCTCAATGGTCCATGTGCACATTTGTGGAAATGTTCATTTTATTTCCAAGAGTGAATGTTTGAACAATGGTACATCAATGAACCCCATTGTTCAATCAGAATATCTACAGCGCCATCACAAGTTTTTGAGCTCCACCAAAGATGGTTGCTGGTAGACTGTGAGCAATTTAAAATGTTTTCTGTAGCCTTTTTTCCAGCAGCTGTAATTTGATTTTGCGACGTGCCATACATCATATTGATGCTTTATGTCTGGGAACTGATCTCGCATGGCGTTGGCTATTGAAACGTGTCTGTCAGTGGCTATTGGGTCTATTTGCATTCCTCTGGATTGCAGAAGTTGAATGGATTCAAGCAAACCATATTTTCCCATGGCAACAGAAAATGTACATTCAGATACTTGGACAACAACTGAACTCACTATTTTTTGGTTTCCATGTCTTGGAAGTGGTAAGTGCAGTATTTAGCAGAAAAACCTGGACTCTCACACTGTCCATTACCAGCAAGCCAGAGCCTTTTGCCAGCGAGAGCATTGCCCATTGACATCTGTCACATTTTATTATTTTCATAATCTCGATCAGGCAGCCGTCGAATACAATGCATTTAGGTTCCTTTATTAACCAATCATCCAGAAGTATAGTGGTTTGCGATTGGTGGATAGGTCCTCAACACTAGAAAGAGTGATGTGCACATTACGAGCACAATCATCAATCATTAGCGAAGATAGCATTTTTTTAGAGGGTGTGGATCGTGTGAGCGGTTCTGCAAGCAATTCTGAAACACCGTCTGTGTTGTCTGTTTCTTCTGGGTGAAGTTGTATGCTGTAACAATGATCCAGGGTTACTTTCCATGGGTCACTGCTGACACTCAGTTCAAAGTCCGGCCACTGGACATCTGCATCACGACACTGAATCTTGCAAGGACCATGCTGAGCCTCAAAATGTAGCTGCTCCCAAGTGACAATTGTTTGTCCAGCGACGACATTAGTTTGTGTGGTTGTCTGACTCTTTATGCTCCGCTTCTTCCTAGGCCTCTAATTGAAGAGAAAAAAAACATGCTTAATTATAGCACACATACAGAATATATGAATTACTACATGAAAATGTAATATAAATGAAATAACTAATAAACAACTTATTTTTTAAATAAACCATTGTTATGTACCCTTGTTTTCTGATTTTTCCATGAAACAGTCAAATTGGATTTGCCGGCCGCCAGACAAAGCTGAAAAAAGTATTTTAATATTGTATAAATCTTGACATTTTATATTCCACTTAAAGAATCATACATACATATATACATATATAAAAAAATGTCACTAAGGAAAACATTGAAACATATTAAATATTAAATCGGAGTTAAAATGGATAACTGATATTTTACAATATCTTATGTACATCTCTTGTTCATGTGTGTCTGTAATTTCGACCGCTTCAGTAGTAACATTCCTTGTACATAACAAATTCAAAGAACATTGATTAAATTGTTAAACAATTTAATGTTAAAATCTTTTATCTAACACAGTACATCTTGATAAAGTTGATTTAATGATTGTTGACCTTACAATATCAGTTGAACTATGTGAAAAGATATGGTTAATCGTCTGATTAAAATTTCCGGGCCAGTACTCAGAGGTTGAGCGTAGACTGAGCCTGCTGCAGCCTGTGAATTTGGCAAGATTACAGAGGGAAATTGCGGAACACAATAACTCAAATGAACGATTGAGTATGTCCCTGGGCTTGTACAATACTGAAGCTCCCAGCTTTTCTGAGTATTCTGGACACAGTGACTCTGAACTCGAATGAGAGAAATTAACAAAGAATGATTGCTCCGATTTCCCCTTTGATGATAATGAGATGCGTGGTGAAGAAGCCTCTAAAGCTGGTTTGAGCTCATTGGCAGCCTTAAACATTATACTGTAGTCTTTCATTAGGCTGTATGATACGTTGATGCTGGAAGTAAGAGCCAATTCATTGGCTCTTGTGGAGCTAAAAATCTTACTACAATCTTAGCCAATAAAACTCCAGGAACATTCTTTAAAATGTGCAAAACCGGACAAAGAACTGGAAATAAAAGGCTTGATGGATCCCCCTCTGGAGGAAGTGCATTTAATATCAACCTCAGCTGTCTCGATTGGAAATAATGTGGAAATGGATCCTACTGTCACTACAAGTTCTGCAAACAGTTCATTAGGTGGGAATATACTGAGCAAGAAAACTAAGAATATCAAGGGTACAAAAAGGTGAAATTCAAAGGTTCTAGAAAGTTCTTGAGTGAACAAATACTTGCAGCAAAGATTGGAATAATGAGAGATGTAGAAGAAAATAGAAAATGATGTAAACTCAGACAAGTTCCCCAAGAGAAGGACAGGTCGCCAGGAGGTAACTGTGGCAACCTCTCAGCAATACAGTGACTCTAAAGACAAAGTGAATGGGACGTGTAGTCAATTTAAAACAAAAACCCTGCCAAGAAGAAAGGAAAAGATCCAGGGGATTCCTAAAGAAGACCCTGGGCATGGAAATGAGGGCTTCTATTCACATTCACCTAAAAAACCCAACAGGGGGTTGGATTCAATGTCACAATGTTCTGTTGCATGGGATGACCAGGGGAACACAACCCCTCGAAACACAAACCGGAACGAGGAAAATAGCCCTGTGGAGAAAGACCAATTCTCAAATTGCCCAATTATTTTTTAATATATCTTCGAGGAGGAACGTGAACTCCCATTGAACAGATTAAGGATTCTTCATCTGCTTTCATCAGTTCTGGAACTGTCGTTTATATCTTCTTCGGATTTGTAATTTGTACATTTATATGACAAACACTGCAAAGGCAAGTGTGCAGTGTATTTCCTATAAAAAATAGTGGAAAATCTTGTTCATTCCCACCAAGAAGACTTCTTGTTAAAGGGCTATGAGAGCTGCTATATTAGGAATGCTGATCCAAAAAGATGGAATGAACTAAGAAGGAACCTGACTGTTACCCGCCACTTTGAGAACGACCATCGCAGGCATCCTTACAGGAACTCAGCTTCCTCCGGTTGGGAATGGCTTGCAAAATCACTCCCACATCTTCCCCACCACAGACCTGGATTCTAGGATGAAGATACTAAGCTGGAACTCTCGTGGCTTCATTTCCTTCATACGAAATCCTCATGTGGTACGTAGTCAAGGCTATGTCTTACTACAAGAAACTTGGCTGTGTAAGACTCCAGTGCTAGATTGATTCATGATAAGTGTGAAGTCTGCAAGGAAAGGAGATAGAGGCTGTCCGATGGGGGGTTTCTTAACAGCCATTAAGACCTGTATAAGGCGTTCTACAAAGAATTGATTTTGCAAAACAGAGGCAGTTTTGGTAACAGAATTAATTAACGAATGTAAGGAAAAACTGGTACCATGGTATTTTAAATCCTGTTTTCACTGTACTAGTCATGATGGTTGTTGAAATCGAAAAGATTCTGATGCAGTGGCAGCGCTTGCATCTGAATAGCCGATAATTTAGGATGGGATTTCAACACAGTGTAATTGTGAGATGGCTATAGCCTGTTTATTTGAGGAAATGATAAATTCTATTTTGATTGAAGATAGCCCAGATATCAAAAGAAGTACGTATGGGAAGGTTTGGTCATCCCTATTTGCAAGATGGGGTTTTATTCAGTGCAATCAGTTATTCGATGAGAAATGGATAACCACTCCAACATGGCATAATTTGGGTAGAACCTTTACAATAGATTATCTGTTTGTGTGTAATGTATCTGTTCCAAACATATGTAAATTTGCAATAGTGCATTCAAGCAAGAGTGATCACAAAATGCTTAAATTATTGCTTGATCTGGGACAGCATAAGAGTGAAGTGGAGGGTGGCCCAACTAAGCTTGTTGTAAAAGGGAAAGGAAAATAGAGTTGGGCAAGTGGTAAATGGCAGAGGAGCTACCAAGCATTTGGCAAAGTGGTGATCTTCCCTATCTGATGAGTTAAAGGAGGACGTCACAAACCCAACAAAATTTCAATTGGTGTTAGGAAAACTGAGCTATGTAGAAAAGGGAAAAAATCTATTTAAGGGGGTACTGATACCATGCCATTGTAACCCGTTTGATAAGGTAATAAATGAAAAGAAATACTGCGGAAGGCCATTAAAGAGCGTGTAAATAATAAAAAGAATTTACCAAGAGCTGAAGTGACACACAAATCAGAAGGTCTCAGACAGGTGTATAGAAGATGGTTTAAAATATATGGATTAGAAGCATATATTAAGAAAAACCGGGACCTCTTCAGGAACATTATCAAAAAAAGATGTGTGTGAAATAGGGAGAACCTTAAACAGAATGAGGGAGAACCAAGCCGTCATCCAAAGTTGTTGTGTCTCCAAGAAACATTTGGTTGATTACCTAACCCCAAAATTCAAAGCGGAAACGGATAATGGGGCAGCATCTCTAGATAATCATTCAAAAGTTTTGGAGGGATCATTAAAATTCGATAGACTAGATATAGAAATAATCATTAGTCAGTTGAACAATTCCAGAGCTAGTGGTCCTGATGGAGTCTCAAATTGCACGTATAAAGAAAATCTGATTTTGTGGGCTGACATACTGTTTAGACACTCCACACATATTGTCAAGAGTGCTACCTGTCCAAACTCTTGGAATAGCGCTTTGATTGTCCCAATTTTCAAGAGAGGGGACAGAGGTAAGCCAGAAAATTACCAGCCCATTGCTCTCATAGACTCCTCAGCAAAGATGTTTGTAAATCTGTTGCTTAGGGATTTAAATGCATGGGTTGAGTCAAATAGAATCCTAAGCCTACTTTAGACTGGCTTTCGAAAAGGGGTTGGGACTACTTTCAGTGATGTAACTTTAAGTGCGTGCATATCTCACATAGGTGGTCAATTTGGAAAATCTTTGTTCATAACGGTGATTGTTTTGGAGGCAGCGATTGACAATATGAACATCAAGAAATTGTGGGACAAACTAACAAAGTGGAAAATCGACAAGGGCCTTCTGCAAATGCTACATTTATTATACTCTGTAAATTCAGTAAGGGTGAGACTTAATAATTAGGGTAATATATCTAGCACAATACCAATTGGAAAGGGGGTGAGGCAGGGCTGTACCTTAGCTCCCACCTTTTTCAACCTGTATTTGGCAGATCTCTGGGAAGAAAGTAAGAATTGGGAAAGTTATTCTCTGAGATGGAAAGGTCTAAGAGAAAATATATTGGCATATGCAGATGATCTGGTACGTGTAGATTATACACAGAAGGGTTTACAAATATTGTTGTAGGAAGTAGAAGGCTCCTTTACAACAATGATTTGAGGATTAACCCTGTGAAATCCTTTATAATGAGCTTCACCCAAAAACGCAACATCAAGTCCTTTACGTGGAAATTAAATGGAATGCCGGTTTCCACTGTGGAAACACTTAGATATCTGGCCTTCCCAATATCCTCCAAATGTTCCTCTATCATTCAGAGGAAAAACTGAAGGAAAAGGTATTATCATGAATATCCCTAATGAAAGTTGTGAGATCTAAACTGTGTATGTTTTAACTAATACCCTTAATTGAGTGCATAATTTAAAGGTTACAGCAATGCTTCTTTATGGCTGTGAGAGGGTATCTTTTAAAAATTGGAAATTCTTAGACTCACTTGAGGGAATGATAAAAGGGCAGTCTTGGGGCTCCTAAAATATACCCTGATCAGTGTAATTTGCATTGAACTAGGTATTGTCATGACGGCATCCGGATCAAGCCCATCAGCCCCGGGAGCAGGCATCCAGACATTTACAAAAACCCCAGCAGCCCCAGCTAGGGGCTGTCTGGGTTCGGTCCTGGCGCCGTAGGCACCAGGCTCATAATAAAAATCAGTCCTGGCGCCATAGGCGCCAGGCTCATAGACATTACTTACCTCATGCAGACCATGCTGCAAATAAATCCAAGCCAACGTGAGTCCTGGATGGGACTATTTTACTACAGGGACTATTTTTTACTTGGGTGTGGTCCTGGGGAACTTCTTTCCTGGGACTACTTTGGAGGCTATTTAAACTACGCCCGAACAGCAGCCATGCTTTGTGTTATTCTGCATCCAGCAGCGTGACTCTCACCGTGCCTGCAGCCAGCATCCAGTCTTCTGCCACGCCCGCGTGCCTACAGCCAGCATCCAGTCTTCTGCCACGCCCGCCTCGAATCTGGAGCTCCTAGAATAAAGAGGAAGAAAAGGACAAGGTTAGAAAACGAACTTATTTGAAATTCCTCACCTGAGTCCGGATCCATTAAATCTCCTGACCTGGAAAGTACATCAGTCCTGCACGCGTCGCTTCGCCAGCTCCAGCACGGCGCCATACTCACCAGTTCTCACAGCATCTTTCGATCCGGCACTGTCTCCATCATTTCTTCGCCGTACTCCGGCACCTAGGGGCACAAGAATAACAAGGTGAGCCAAGGGAATCAACAAATACCTCTTACCACCATAGACTTACCTGATTTACCACCGGCGGTATTATTCTCCATATCTTCATATGCCGCATCTGTAAAGAGGGAGAAAAACAACACGTTAACGCATGCAATAGTTACCGGACAGCATTGGGTAACACAGACTCTTACCTGAACGGCAGCAGCAGCTACGAGACCTTCTTCTCACAAACTCAGTTGGAACTTAAGGAAGGAAGGGGACGAGTGAACATCGGGCACATTGAACTCTTTGAACTTGATACTTACCAATCCCGCATGGGACTTCAGAGTCAATGCCTACCGGAACTCTCCCAACGCCTTCAAACCAGTGAAGTAACTGGTATCTACGCGCCCCTGCAAGACACGCAGGATGGAGAGCTCATCTTTTACAAACATAAGGTGAGGTTACTAAGGGGATATCGGAGGTGATTAGTGGGGGAGAGCGAGAACAGTTTGGAGGCCATCACTAAAACCCACAGGTGGCTAATCCCTGTCTCCACTTGCAGGAAAATACCTCTTCGGGTCCAGCAGACAAGACTAGGCGGGCCAGTCCAGACAGTCATCTCTGCACTACGCATCACGTTGTCTGAGACCGCAGCTGTCCGGGTCCGATTGACACCCCTGTGGGGTCCAGGTGAGCGTAACAGGTATAGTATCTTGGTGGGCCATATACCAGAAACACAGCCTATCACTCCTATACAAGTTAACATTTGCAGAGATACCAAACTTGGGTTTCTATTTGTTTGAGTGCCTAACCAACTAATTGAATCCAAATCCATTTCTGAGGATGTTCCACTAGCGTTGTACAAGGTTTGAAAAAATTACAACGATTAAATGTAGTGAATCTGACTACGTAAAGAAGAATAAGATCTGGCAATGGGACAAGAGCACAGATATGACGGATTTGGAAAGATTGAAGTGGTACAGGCATAAACAACTACTCTACATCCCTAGGTCAACACTGAGATCTTAAATTAAAAAAATTCCCCTGCAAAAGCTAAGAGGCATATACCTCAAATTTAGTTTAAATGTATTACCAACGTTAGAGCTAATTGGACCTAGATTAGAATTATCAAGAAGTTTATGTGGCTGTAGAGCCTGTGGAGCTGTGGAAATAGAATCCCTATTCCATTTAGTACTTGAATGTACTGTATTTGGAGATGACAGAATCAGATTATTGGGCCCCTTTGTGCACTCAACAGAAAATATTCTGACTCCACTGTTATGGGAGAGGTTGATGACACCATCAAATCAATCTTTGATATTAGCCTTGAGCAAGTTTTTAAAAATAATTTTTGAAAAAATTCAAATTGATTGTACAGCAGGGGGAGAATTATTGGCAGAGATTTTGGGACAAAGCTTAGGTAATTGAATTTACTCTAAAAATATGTAGATTTCTTTTAATGAATTTGAATTTCTTTTCTTTTCTTCCTTTTTTCTTTTTTCTAAGATTAGATGTATATTGGTGTTATCACAAGGAATCTGTTATGAAATAGAGTGTAAAAAGTTTCAATGTAAACTGAAACACAAATAATAAATACACAAACACTGTGTACATGTACAATTTCAAAAAGGCATATTTGAAAACTGTACCTTCTAAACCTTCAGAAATGTTGCAGGGAGTTCCAAGCATATTGATTAAATTGTGGCCCCTTTAATCCGTTGTAATGATATTTTGTTTCACCGATTCCATTTTTCGCTTAGCGGCTAAAGTTTATAAACAAAAATATACACCATTCATATATTGAATGGGTTTATGTTATTCCATGATAAATTACATTTTTCTCAAGGTTTCTGCGATAAATACATCAAGGTTGTTGATCTAATGCTTTGCAATTTGCTGACAGCATTGCAACTTATTTTAAAAATAAGTTATCTCAAATGTAAAAAGGATATTGTTAATTAATAACTATTAGTATAAATAAACACATTATCACTTCTCATAACTCGTCCTCCAGACTGGTTGCAGTAGAAGAATAGTACGTTGTTGAAGTTCCAGGCTCTGCCTATATAACAGTAATTGTAATAATAAAGATGTAACATAAAAAAAGATGGTCAATATTGACTAAGAAGCCTACAAGCCAGTTTGTATCAAAAGCTAATATTATACATAACAATATTCAATATGTTTTAAGTTGAACTTGAACAAATACATATTTTGTATAGTCTCATCTGAAGGAATTGTGCTCTAGCATCTTGAAGCGTTGTTTGTGCTAGATGGAATTACAATAATGATCTCAGACCAAATAATTGGACAGACTCAAAGAATATGGCAAAGTACTACTCTATTATCAATTTAATAAAGTGGGGTGATCTCACAGATATGGGACTGATGCATGCACACTCGCATAGAACCTTGATAACATGAAGGTCTTATACCCCAATATGTGTCATCTATGACGTAATTCTACGTGGCAAAATACAAAACCTATTGAGGGAAGGGATTGGTTTAAGGGAACATATCCACCTATAAAACATATAAGGATTAGTGCATCATTGGCTACCCCTTGTCTGTAGTGCGTGCCTTGAACTACCTCTAAATATGTATACTACTGATTATAGCGGACAAAACATCAGTGGATTGGTCTATGCTACATTGCACTTGAGGTTGTCCCTCGACCCCACTGATTGGTTGGCATACTATCCTAACCTTGGACTTTTGGCTCTTTAGCAGCACATACGTGAAATGAAACCTAGGTGTTTGAATACCATCAGACTACTCCCCATTTTACAAATTAGTTCATAATCTCTAATCTGCAGGCTATCAGCCTAAGTCTTTCATTTGTAGTTTGACCTTGTTGCCTGCTCACTGTCCTGGAACATTCAAGGGAGTGCCAGCACTCCACTATCTTAGCTTAAGGCTGTAATGAATAGCCTTCATTTTCGATTTCTGGGTCACGCGTGAAGAGACCACAAACTTGTCCATTCAGCCTTCTATTTACTGATATTTGATTTAATTATGCAGGGTGTTGTTGTGCCTCTTGGCCTCTAGAGATTTGCTCACTCTGTTTCATATGAACTTTGTATGCTTTTAATTGACCGTCTCACAGATGTTTTCTTCCTTTTTTTTTTTTTCTTTTTATTAAAACACCAGCAATCTTACAGGACGCCGAACTTTTGTTACTACAGATTCTCCCGACCTTATTCCTCTTTTTCAAACAGGTTGGTCAGCAAGTCATAAAAAAAAAACATCGGCTTCATTTATGAGGCTAGAAAAAAGACTCCATTACCATTGCAAAGATTTAAGTAAGAAAATTCGTTACAACCAACAATCTTGTTCTGATTCTAGTGAATCCGCAAAGGTTCACGTTATTATTCATTTTGAGACAGCATTCTCGTTTAGATGTAAAGAGTCCAGGAAGTCCACTATTGCACAAGTTAGTTTGACATTATGACCCGCAATGGCGTATGACCACCAACTCTGATCATCAGATTCCACGGGTCGGAAGTCTCCTAGATGGCGTATTCGCCGTGAGGTTATCGCAGGACATCCAGTTATTAAGTGTTCTAAGGTTTCAATTTCGACCTTGCAAAAGCATCAGAGATCGTTGTTTACTTCCTTAAAATGCCGGCGAAATTGCATCTCCGTGGTCTTCAAAACGTTTAGGTGTAGCATCAAAAATTGGTCACGATTATGTTGCGATGGACAATTTGATAAATAGCAACACTGGACATTGAACTTGTGTTCACTTATGCCCGATTTCAATGTAGATGACATCGTCTGTCGCAAGTCGCGATTCTGAATCCAGCCCCAGGACTCAAACTTCTTTTTAACATATTGGGGTTGTGAAATCAAATCGGCTAGAGGTAAATTAGCATTGGCTAAGACTGCCTCTAACGACGATCGCCAATCGTCTAGGAGACTTGGACTCTCACGACCTGAAATTTGTTCAAAGGTTCGATACGACGGGGTGAAGGGATTCAATTTCATCTTTTGCAACACCATCAGTGATTTCCACATAACACAGGTATGGATGGAGTTTAATGAAAGTTCATAACGGAGTGAGCTCATTGGGGTGTAAAGTGGCAGCCTCAGTACCCGGCGCCAGAATATGCCTTCTAACTTCTGCCAAAACTGGGGTTCGATGTTCCAACACTATTCAGACCCAAAGGTAATTGCCGGGAGAACCTTTTGGGCATAAAAAATTAGAACTGGGGTGAGCGTGAATTTTCCATAAGACTTGTTTATTTTCAGGCCTTGGATACTGAATTGCGTCATTCGATTAACGAGGTCAAGCTTCCAATGGTGTTCTCTGAGAGATGTATTGAACTTAATCCCTAGATCTCTGATGGAATTTACCAAATTTAGGGGAGTACCATTGATTTTCCACTGGAAGATGTTAGACTTTTTGATTCCTGCGGCCCCAGTGGTCATGATCTTAGTCTTTTCTGTATTTAATTCAAGATCATTCATGCTAAGGCACTCATGTAGCTTGGTTAAGAGCGGTTGAAGACCAATCTGCGTAAGGTCCATTAAGACGAGATCATCGGCATAAGTTATACAGTGAATTTCCGTGTTTTTGATTTTTGGCGGAAAGCAACAAACAGATTGTAATTGTATCGGGAGATCAGAAATGAACAGTTTGAAAAGTTCAGCAGCCAAGGGGCAGCCCTGCTTCACTCCTTTTTCCGTGGGTATTTTCTCTGATAAGTCGCTCTGATTGTTTAAGCGTATCCGTATGACGGTGTTGGAGTGTAGGGCTTTTATTGGTTGCAGCAGATTTTGAGGGCAGTTCCAGTTTGACATTTTCTGCCACAACTTACCTCGGTTGACGCTGTCAAAGGCCCCCCGTAGGTCAATGAATGCCAAGTATAGTTTTCTTTTTGCCTTCAAGGTTTCAAGTTTCAATGAGTTTAGTATCAGTAGATTAACTTCTACTCCGACTCCCTTGGTGAATCCAGTTTGACGGACGTCATAGATCTGTTCTTGCATAGACCATCGGACCAATCTTTGGCGTAGGAAAGAAGCAAAGATCTTTCCGATGGTATCCAGCAGGGCAATCGGGCGATAGTTGTTGGGATCAGCCCGACTGCCTTTCTTGTATATAGGAACGATGATTCCTTCTCGCCAGGACTCGGGAACCAACATTGAAGAAGACAATAAAGAGAACAGAGCTTCGATGAAAACTGACCATTGACCGATGTTTTGTTTTAACATCATGTTTGAGATCATATCAGGCCCTGCAGCGTGGGAGCTTTTCAGTGCTCGTATTGCAACCATGATGTCATCCACAGGGATTTGCAAGTCCCACGAAATTTGATTGCTTTGTGGATCAGAGGTTGGTTCGTTCCAGGGAGCGCAAAAAATGTTCCTAAAGTGCGCCTCCCATTTGACTGCTTCAATTTCATTTGACAAAGACGCAGCGTGTCGTGAGTTTCCTGCATTCAAGAATGCCCATATTTCATGTGTGTTCTTTTGAATCAGTTGTTTCATTATTGACTTAGCTTTGTCCTGTTCAATTATAATTTTTTGGGATTTCAACCAATTCCTGTAGTTTTGTCGTAATCGAATTGCAGCATTGAGATCGGAGCCACTCATCTTTATAAATGAAGACTTTGTCAAGGCTCTTATGTCTCTTCGCATTAATCTCTTTTCAGTTGTGATCACTGTTGACGAAAGATGCCTGTGTGAAATGCCCATCACCCTGTCGGACACTTTGATGGTGATAAAGGCGACAAGAAGTGGAGCGTAATCGACAGACGGGACAGCGTTTTGATTGAATAATTGTTGGCTCATAGTGTGGATTTGAGAGCCATTGATCCGCAGTCGATTGCCCCCTGCGTTGACCAGTAGTGGGGTTACATAAGTCGTTGTATAACGTGTCCACTCGAGCGTACAGGAGAAACGCAAGAGGTCATGGTCACTATTTTTCATCTTACATACTACCAGATTCAAGTCCTGGCAGAAAAGATTTTCGGATACCCAATAATAGTCAATTATCGACCGTGATTTTAAGTTTGACCAAGTTGCACAGGGAGGTTGATCTCCATTCACATTGCCATTAACCATTTTGCAGTTTTGATTATGCAGTGGAAGACTCATGATTGACCTCTTGCAGTTACCTCTTCGGTTTGTAGTGGCATAAAGCACTGAGTTGAAGGATCAATTTTGAACCATGTACAGTTCAGATCGCCACAGAAAATTATAGAGATATTCGTGTAGGTCATCAAGGCTTCATCGATCAACTGTGTGATAGAGATTAAGAAAGTCTTTGTACTAATTTTGTCAGGATTCCAATATCCGTTTAAGATTAGCATATGATTCCGTGAAGATGTATTATCGTCTCCGGTCCGCAACAGAACACCTTGAACAAAAGGGTTAGGACAGCAGGTATTCACAATTGACCACCAGGGATTGATTTTTATGAGTGTCAGGAGACCTGAGGAAGGTCTCCCTTTTGAACTTTTAATGGCTGGGTTTAGTAGGGAGACGTAGCCATCCCTTGATGGGGCTGCACTTAGCCAGGTTTTCTGGAGACATATTACGAAGACTTTTTCCAAAGAAATATCAAAGCTGTTGAATAAATGAGAGTATCCTCTGGTATTCCAGGATAAAAATTCACACAGTTGGGCACTTCCAACCGGTTGTGGCTAATTATTATTCACTAAATTCGATGGGTTGTTGTAGGCATGAGTGAATCGCCTTTGAGAATTAATGTCGCCTTGGCGTAAATTAGCAGGTGATTTCATAGTTTTGCGTATCTCTGCACGTCTATCGTTCTGATACTCATGGTCCTCAGATCTCGATCTCGTCTTTTCAGGGCTTGAGTGAGTAGAAGATGGTTCAAGGGTTATGTCAAAGCCGAATACGAGCAGTTGTTCGGAGGCCTTCAAAATAGTGTTACGAACCGAGGCAGAGACAATGTGAAGAAGAACCTGGTCACAGCATTTCTCAGTTGAGTACTCAACTATTTTTATATCATCAGAGATGATGGTGCGAAGTAGAGGAATACAGTTGAAAAGTTTCATCACGTTGCGACAGTTCAGGTTTAGTTCTCCATCGTCAGAATGGAGATTTTGTAATCGCAATTTACAGTTTGCAGAGCTTGAACTTTCAGCTCGATGGACACGAGATGTATAGTGTGTTTGTTTGCTTTTTTGAACAGTGGTTTGTTTTGGGTTCATTTTTGAGATCACTGTCGAATTACGAGCAGGTAAACCTTTGAATCATTCCACTTCTTTGTCGCTCGTCACATCCCTTTTTGTGGATTTTGCCCGTTTTTGGTTTCCTCTTGCATCATCATTGGTCGCCTGATCGTGGAGCTCTGCTTGCTCGGGAAAGTCATCAGAGTAGGTAGATAGGTCACATAGGTCGGTTACAGACCCAGGAGACCCAGCCATGGAATCTTCAATTTCTGATTCAATTCTTCCTCGTTTTGTGGAGGTGCAGCTAAACGACGATGTGTTTGAGACGAGAGGTCATCAATTTCTTTACCTGGGGGAATCTGGGAATTGGAGATCTCTTTTCTGCTAAGAAGCCCAAGTTTTGTCACAGGCACCATGTTTCTGATATATTTCCTTTGTTTCATGGGACCTTGGGCTCCTTTAATGCTTATACTTCCTTTTGTTGATATCGAGTCCTGTAGGTTATTATTCCTTGCTGGCATTTTTGAGGCAGGCTTCAGGTTTGGAGCTATTATTTTCGCAATTCCCTCAAAAATTCCAAACGAGACCAAGGGAGTAGCTGGGACTAAGCTTGGATTTTCACCAGGCCTTTGTTTGTTTGCCTGAGAGTCTTGATCAGGAAGCTCAATTGTAGGGTCATTCACAATTTGTGGAGCATTTTCAAGGTTATTTTGCAGAATGTCAGAGTTTAGTTCATTTTCGTTTAAATGTAGAACTTCTTGTGGAACAAGACCGCCAACGGCTTCGTCTAGGGTAACCATTTGCGTGCCATTTTTTTAATAATTTTTTTAACGATTGCTTTTTGCTTCACATTCATTTTACTAGATTAAGAAGCAAGTTGTGAATTAGTTGACATGTCGTTATGAATCGAGGAGACAGTTGAGTGTCGCATCCATTTGACAGCTTCGAGTAGACCTTCAGACAAAGTGTCATTCTGACAAAGATGTCGAGCGGCTAAATCACTCAACCTTTCTTGCCAGCAAGTTGTTTGGTCTGCTTCACGTAGTAGCTGATTCTGAAGAAATAGATTCACAGATTCAAAGTTATCAATTTTTTCTTTTAATGATGATATAAGTGAAGACTGATCTTTAAAAGCTTCAAGAAGGGATTCATACATCTTCAGGAATGGCAGCAACGCAGTTGATGAGGCTGCAAGAACGTTGTTATAAATCTGCATACCTGCTGCCGACGAGAGACTGGGTTTAGAACTTGTGCCGGTGTTCTCGTCTGTGTTTGAATGCGTGCTGTTTACCGTGTCGGAGTGAGAATCACTTGTTAAGGATGTATTTACCACCAGGATCCCATGTGAGTCTTTCAATTAAATAGTTGAAAGTGGACGTGCACATACAGTTCGTGGTGTACTTGAAGAGGCATTTCCGTTTCGTGATCTGTGCAATTTTATGTGTATGGCTTGCTGAGAGGCATCCTCAATGGCATTTTTCCTAGCAGCCTCAATACTTGGCGTTCTCATCTGAGACCCATGTGATAAGGGTATATTCTGGTTTCCTTTAGGTCGTGTTTCATTACCATGAGTACATCGGTGCGTGCTGAAATCCAGAGATGGCTCCGAAGAACAGGACTTGTGGGTGGTTCGCGGCACTGCCAAACGGTCGAGCAGAAAAGGAAGTGACTTTTCCGTCGTCACAGTATTAGCCGATTGTTGAATTGCATTTGAGACGTTTTTTTTTTTATTTCGTAAGGTTATATCTGGACTTTGGAGTAGATTGTACTTGTCTAAGACCACCTGGCTCGTGGCCTGATTCTTCACCCGAGGCTCATGTTCAATAACACTGCTTGCCGCAGAGGAGGTCTCCGACGGCGTTGCGGTAATCACATGCCTTATTGTCGAACAAACTGCAGAAGAGCTCTCTGGTGATTTTACACCATTCGCATGCAAAGCAGAAACGTTAGGCCCAGGCCGGAGCCCGGTGTGATGCAAAATAACGTCCTCATCTTGTGAAGCCTCCATTAGTTCAGCATCAGTACAGTCAAAGGGTGAGAAGAAAACATCAGCAGTTTCAGGGGTAAGTAAGGACGTCTCTTTATTTGCCGTAGCAGGCAAAGGGGATCTATATGGAACAAACGGTAAGTCTTTCTGAGTGAAAAGTTTTATAGACTGCTTGCTGTGTGGGATGATGCATTTCTCAACATTCTGGGCTGCCTCGGCCAAGATGTTTCCCAAGATTGGCACCTCACTGGGTGCCATGATCAAACAAGCATTGAATGTTTCATGTCCAGACTGACAGACAGACAAGCGTGGGCTTGAATCGCACTTCTCCCCCCCCCCCCATGAGAGTCCAATTCTTCCGACTCTTCCGTGAATGCGGGAGCCGTTCCAGGCGCCACCGCAATTGCAAGAATGTTAGGGTTAGTCGGAGTAAATGAGGCGAATGAGGCCTCTGAGGAAACAGGGGGGTCGTGGGTTAATGATGGTGAGACGCTTACCTTCGAGGTTTTGACGGTCGCGTCAGCTTTCAACACGGTCCATGGGTTCAGCACGTGGCGTTGCTGCAAAGTTTTCCGCCTCAGAGCGGGACCCTCGTGGCCCGTGGTCGCCGTCATTTATATCACAGTCCCGTAACAGCCCAGAGCAGACTGGGGACTCGAGCCGAACTCCACGCCCACAAAGCGTTTTTAAGCACAACCACAGACGCAGGACTCTCAGAACTCTCTCAAGACTCTCCCTCATAGTGCAGCTCCTGTGGCAAAAAATAAACGCAATAGAGTCCTGTTGTGCACTTCTTATTTTGCTCGTTATGAGGGGCTCTGCAGTTTATGTGATGATATTCGTCCTTCCTCCTTACCCCTCCAAACACCGCCAAACACTTTCGATACACTTCCGCTTCGCTTACGCGAATGCCGGAAGATTTATGCAGCTGAAAAGGCGAGGTGTAAAAGGGGATAAAGGGGCCGCGTTCACACAGCAGCAGATCAAAGTCTTTCCAGGAGTGACACCGCCAAACACTTTTGCTACACTTCCGCCTTTGTCTGTGAAGAATTTACCACATTCAGAGCTTATCCATATACTCCCTTTGTGCTCTGTGCTTATCCTTTAAAAATACCATACTTAATTCGGGGCCAACCTTGACTCATTGTCAGTTCTGCACAAAGAGCTGTTTTTCTGCGTCTCCTGATTCTACAGCCTTGGCCTGTCTCTGAGGTTGCTTGCTTAAGTTCACCATGAGCCAGCGTCGATTTTCCTACTACGCCCATCCTTGCCACATTATATATTCCTCTATATATCAAGCTCCCATTGCATCCTGCATCGAAGGACCACCAGGAACACCGGCGTGCCTCCTCGCCATGAGGCGATAAAGGAGACCGTTACATCGAAAATTAACTAATCAGCAGGTAAGGCTTGTAGGTCTTAGGGTGCCTGCAGAGTGTGGATCACTCATGGCACTTTTTTCATATTTTGCCACAATCATCATCTAAATTCCCCTGGGGACCGCTGATATGGCACCTATGGTACAAGGGTGCAGTTTCTGTACAAAATGTACTGGTAGCACAGTTTGGCTTTAACTATAATTGCTGGAGCATTTTCTCTAAGATGGCCAATACCATCTGTCCTCTGGGAGTGCCTCTCCTGCCAGCCCTGCAGTGACTGCTATTGGCCAGGCTGTGGCCACATAAAGCCAATCAGGGTAGCCAGCAGGCTTAGCCAGCCCCTGACCCAAGGCCCACCACTAGGCCCTCCTTGGCCTGGCCCCGTTCATTGCATCCTGCATCGAGGGACCACCAGGAACACTGGCGAGCCTCCTTGCCACAAAGCGACATCAAAGGAGACTTTTACATCACAAATCACCCAATCAACAGGTAAACTCTGTTGCACTTGGGGTGCTTGCAGAGTGTGGATTGCTTGTTGTGCTTTTAACATTGTTTGCCACAATCATCATCTAAATGTGCAGTTTCTGAGCAATATGTACTGGTAGCCCAGTTTGACTTTAACTGCAATTGCTGGGGCATCCACTCTTAAGATGGCTGACGCCATCTGTCCTCTGGGAGTGCCTCCCCTGCCAGCTCCACGGTGACTGCTATTGGTCAGCCAGTGGCAAAAAAAGCCAATCAGGATAGCCGGCACACTAAGCTGGCCCCGTACCCAACGTCCACCACTAACGCCCCTGTCTGGGTCTTGAGGGCTTGGAGGGCCCCTCCCACCCCAACAGCTCCTCATACCCCACCAGCTGCAGCATCATGGAACAGCTACCCAGCATGCATCCAGCCAGCCCACTAACTTGTGCCTCTGTAGTTTTCGCCCACCAATAGTAGATGTGAGTGATGTCCTGGACTTTGTTATGCCTTCTTGCTAGCTCACACAACAGCTGAAACTAGGTGTGCCTATACCGTTCAGTCTTTTCTATGCCTTACTAGAGCCATCTCCATAATGCATCTCTGTGCTTTTGGTGAAATTTGAACCCTCGTGTGTCTGTAACAACCATTCACACCCATTGTGCATTGCATTTCTGTGCTTTTGGTGAAATTCGAATCCCAGTGTGTTTGTAACCACTCCTCACCCCCATTGTGCATTGCAGTTCTGTGCTTTTGGTGAAATTCGAACCCTGGTGTCTTTGTAACAACCCTTCACCCCCATTGTGCATTGCATTTCTGTGCTTTTGTTGAAATTTGAAAACTGGTGAAACCTCATTCTTGGGGTTCAAGTGTTTCTATTGAATCTGTTTCTCGCTTTAGACTACTAGACCACCTGGTGAGTTAATTGGTGCTGTGCAGTCCCTCTAGCTTCTATTCTTATCTCTCCACCACCCATGTGGCACTCACCATCTCCCCTATCTACTCTAACTGCTATACTATCACCAATCCTCCCTCTCTCAAGAAGTCTGGAAGAAAAATGTAAAAAAAAGACATCTTGACCACCAACCTCGGTATACCCATTGCAGACACCTACGTCAGCGCAACTTTCAGACATATTGTAGTGATATCCTTTTTTTTGTCCCCTCTCCAGATATTTGGACTCCTCATCTTATCTATGCTCTCTCTCTTCACACATCCTCACCCATGAATGGTGGCACTAGATGGGAAGTACTCTTGGTGGGCTTCTCATCATCCAGGTGTATCATTAATGTCTATCGCAATGGAACTATCATGGCTCAGGGTCGCAACCCAGCTTCCTCCTTTTTCACCAGCGCTTGTCCCTCATCAACTTCCGTCCTCCACCTGCTACTCCTTCTTTCTCTCTACCCCCATCCTCTGACTGGTGTACCTTGCCACTGTGCCTCTCATCGGAAAACCTTCAAAGGTAGTGTCTGACTGCAACTAGCCGCGCATAATGCACGCTCTGCTATCAAACACTCTGCCGACATCTGCCTCCTCCTTGAAGACCTTGACCAAGATATCCTCGCTCTCACCAAGACATGGTTTAAGGCCAGCTCATTCACTGATTTTGACTCCCTTCTCCCTGTTGGCTACAAGATCATCTCCAAACCCTGCCCTAACCATGCTGGTGGTGGGGTTGCCCTGATCTTCCCTGAGTGGGTCCCTTCTTCCCTCATACCCACCCAGCCAAACACCTTCTTCGAGAGCCTGGTCTGCAAGCTGGTCAACTCTCCCACTTCCTCCCTGGCCATTGCCACTATCTACAGCCCGCCTGGCTCTAGCAGCCTGTTCCTCTCAAAATGGGCTGTTTTCTCCTCCTCTCTCCTCACATCCAACTCTTAACTCCTTCTCCTGGGTGACTTCAACATCCATCTTGACTCATCATTCACAGCGTCTGCTCTCTTCCGTGACCTCTGCACCTCGCTCTCTCTCTCCATTCTCCCTTATGGTCCTACCCACTCAGCTGGACACAATCTCAATGCCTTGATTCACACTGATCTTCTGTTCTCCCACCCACTCACCACCCTACTCTCTTGGTCAGACCACTCCCTCCTCTCCTTGCATTTGGGTCCTCTCTGCCACCCGACCGCGCCCCCCCCCATCTGCCAACCTTGTTCACGTAAATCCTGCCGATGAAAGATGTCAGATGCTGCCTTTGCATCCACCTTCATCCCCCCAGTACCCCACCGCAGACTACCTCTGATGCCGCTCTCAGCAACCTCCATATTGCCATCACTAACACTCTCGACATTCTTGCCCCAGTCATGAGGATCCGTCTGAAACATGCCACCAAGTGTAACACCTTGTAAAACTCTGTACTTGCAGCCCTGAAATGCAAGTGCAGAGCTGCTTAACGGAAGAGGCAGACCTCAGGCTCACACTCTGACAAACTGGCCTGTCGCCTTCTCCAAAGACAATACCGGCTTTCCATCCATTCCAAGAAAAGGGCCCACATCCAGGCACGCATCTCTGGTGCTTCCATAAAAACTGCTGAACTCTTTAAAATCTGCAAGCAACTAGCCAACCTTTCAGCAGTCTCCACCTCACCTCTTCCCTCTGTGTTATTATTCAGAATACACTAGTAAAACACCAATCAAAGGATACAGATGGGTAACCAAAAAAGGATACACTCGAGACGTTCCGAAGTCCCTTAATCTGAAGTGGAACGATGTCGTCAAGTGGAACCTTCCAACTAATGTCACTCTCTGACTAGTAAATTCGACAGTCAAAGAGAGCTATTAGTGGAAAGGGCGTAAATGGAACTATACCACCAGGCTGTTGAAACAAAAGGGACACATTAGGACCTGAACTAGGACCTAAATGGCAATAAGCGACTATCTAGTGTACACTAACCTGTTGATCAGGACAGCCACCAACTGATTCCAGGCAGTCAGCAGGTAATCCAAAGGAACAACGACAAGGAAGGAAGTTAGTAGATTAATCTAACCCGAACGGAACGAGGGCCACACTAGAGTCGTTTTGGTGCATACAGGATAGCGTCCATTAGTCTAATGCACAACTCTCCAAAGAAAACCCAGAAGGTGGAATGAGGTGGATATTGTTCCAGGTATAGGAAATTAAATGCCCTTTTTGAGGTATACTCAGTTTTGGATTTGCGAGATATACTGCTCTCACAGTTAACCTTAAATGAATCCAGTATAACCAGGAAGTAGCATTCTGTTACAAAGTAAATGTGGTATGGCAAAAGCCAGCTTGGGTAGTTTGTCACAACACTTGTTCTTAAGCTAAACTTGCGTGGAAGTAGGTATTACAGGTAATATGAGAGTCTCAACCTGAGTAGCAGAGAAGCTGGAATGGAAGTCAGACGCTGCCTGGAAAAACAGCTGATGGCTCAGAGAGAAGCTGGTGCTGGGAGTCGGACGCTGCTTGAAGAAAGGCTGATGGCTCCGACAGAAGCTGGTGCTGGGAGTCGGGCGCCACTTGAAGAAAGGCTGATGGCTCTGAGTGAACTGAAGCGGGAAGTCGGATGCCGCCTGGGAAACAGCTGATGGCTCCTGTTGCATAAGAACGCGGAGACAGGAGGTTGCCGGCTGGGGAACAAGCGGCTCTGAACTGAGTTGAAACTGGTAGGACACCGCAATGGAAGGCGGAATCAACAGCTGTTCGGTGAAATGGAGCGGCATTAACTCCACGCTGATAGAAGCTGAAAAACTGAAGTCGCAGGAAACACAACTTCAACTCCGGAACGAATAACGATCAGAAGCGCCGATCGCCCGGAAATGCTGTGTTAAATACTCATCACATGGCTAATGCGTAACACGTACACAATACCCCAGCAGGTACACATCACGTTATAGAAGCCGTGTGTGTTCCAAACATAAACAAGGCTGATACGCCTGTAAATAAAAGAACGTTGTAGCATGAGTTGTTGGACGTGATACTTTCTCTCAATAGTGGCGCTTACCAGGCAGCCTTCCAAACAGTCTCCAGCCCGTGTAGAATGGCCTGGCAGTTCTGAAGGCTGTGTGGGTTGGTAGCACTGAGCGTTTGGGAGTTAAAGCAGACGTGCCAGTTGTAGAAGGGCTGACAGGCATGACACTCTCAGACCCTCTGCAATGCACTGGCCACTCACTACACTGCAAAAACTCTGGACATCCTGCGCACTCTCTCTTCCTTCTCCCCCTCCCTGCCTCCCATCCCCTTGCTACCTGTGGCCTCCCATCATCCCCCTGCCTTTCTCTCCGCCTTCCCTCCTATCACATCCGACGAGTTCACTAGAGTTGCTGATTTCTGCAATCACTCTCTTTTGCGTCCCCTTCTGAAAAAAACTTCCATCGATCCTTTGTTTCTGCCTAACTACCACCCCATCTCTATCACTCCCTTCCTTGGGAAACTCTTGGAGAAGCTGGTCTATTCCCAACAGGCCCAGCATACTGAGCTTGTTGGTTGCCTACATGACCATCAGTCTGGATTCCGAGCATCTCTTGATTCTAACTCTCCAGCTGTTCTCATTCTGCTTGATCTCGCCTCTGCATTTGATATGTTCAACCACTCCATCCTCATAAAACTGCTCCACGATACCCTTGGTATCTTGGAGGGGGCACTGGACTGGCTGACCTCCTTCCTCACTGATCATCCCTCCCAGGTTACCCTGGGCTCTTTCTCCCCTCCCACCTCTATCTTCACCTGTGGCGTTCCCCAGCGCTCCAACCTTTCCCCCTGGCTCTTTAACATCTATCCTGCTTCGCTTGCACACCTAAATTCCACTTTCTTCCCTTACTTTCAGTGTTATGCAGATGGCACACAACTCTTCTTCAAACTTCCCTCTGATCCTCTCCTTACGTCCTCCATCATTCCTGACTGCCTATCTGCCATCCAGTCCTGGTGTGCCTCCAATGATCTCTGCCTTAACGCCAGCAAGTCTGAGATCCTTCCTATTGGGACTCCTGCTCCCTCTTTTTTCCCTTCACTCTGGCCACCCTCTATGGGCCCTTCCCCTTCTCCTTCATCTGAAGCCAGAAACCTTGGTCTAGTCGGAATCGAACTACGGGATAATGCTCGCCCAACCGGGGGGACTAGGCTCAAATACATTTGCTAGAAACCAGCCACGGTATCGCCCCAGAAACTAGACTGTCAGTAAAACAAGAGAAAGAATATACCTACCCAGTATGGCAACCTGACACATAAAACAAAACTACAAGGATTAAGAGACATATAACCCATTAACCAAAACCTCACATTTCTGCATACTTAATTCACACAAAAACCCACACAACCACCTCTCTCACAGCAAACCGCACATACTTCACCACACTGCAACAACAAACAATCAATGCATAGATCACAACAGAACGTGAGGACTCGCTTCGATCCTGTATGCACTCACAAGCTCAGCGCACAGTAAAAACCGAACTGGAGCTGCCAACAGTACACCACCTTCTCACTTTCGTACACCCACTAACCCACCCCCCACCTCTTTCTTTACAGATCCGCCTGAGTGCTATATAAATACCATTAACATCTTTTACTCCTCTTTCCTTCTTCCCTCACATCCAGGACCATGCCAAGCAGGTCCACTTTCAACTCTACCTCCTCAAAGGAATCCTACCTTTCCCCACTTTCCCCCATAAGCTCAATGTCTCTAGAGCTCTGGTACTCTCTGGGCTGGCTGGACTACTGCAACAGCCTCTTCCTTAAACTACCCTCTTCCTCTCTACGTCCCCTCCAGCTAATCCAAAATAGGGCTACAAGACTTATCCTTGGCCTCAAGCCCAAGGATTGCATCTCTCCAGCCCTAAAATCTCTCCACTGGCTCCCATTTGCTGCAAGAATCAATGTCAAATTTGATTTGATTTAAAATTTGTATTGCGCATATTGTCGTGAATCTCGCCCGGTCTCACCTGAGATCGCTTCTTGCAGGGATCCGCGGGAAGATTCTTCTTGCGGGCAGATCGGGTTTTGTACAGGCCGGCACGAGTCTCTTCTCACTCCAGCGTGCGTTCAGCGTTCCAGGATACTCGCGGGTTCAGGACGTGCAGGAAAGAAGAAGCGGTCGCAAGGATACGTGGATTTAAGGAACAGGGTGGAAAGGAGTGGGAATAAGGGTCCAGGAACTTGGATAACAGAAGGATTCGCCAAGCTGCGAAGTACACGTCTAGTCACTACCTGTTGATAGCGGTGAGACGCGTGGGGCCGCGGGGGCGTGGCATATTTATGGGACGTACTACATCCGCCGTGAAGGCTGGTGCGAGGCGTGTCACGTGATACGGACATGTTGGAAGAAACAATGAATGCAAGCCCCGCTGCGATAAGGACCAGGAAGTCCAGTAGGGGCGTGTTCTGTGGGTCATGACACATATCCCCAATGGAAACCAAGCAACAAGCCGCATCTAGGTGCAGATCTTATGTACAGTTCGTTGAACACCCGTCACCATTCATCTAGTATTATTCAAACAGATATGTTTTTAGATGTTTACTGAAGGCTGTCCGGTATTCTATCTTCCTTAGATGATGTGGAAGACCATTCCATGCGTGGGCACCAGCCACTGAGAACCTTCTGTCCCCGAGCAGATAAATCTAGAGGTAGGGGCTATCAATTGATTTAAAGCCATATATCTCAAGGATCTACTGGGGGTATAGATTTGAATCTTATGTGAAAGGTTGTGTATGCACTTAAAGATCAAACACAATAACTTAAATTGGATTCTTCGGTGGAACGGAAGCCAATGTTGTTTCCTCCTGGATTCCGATACGGATTTTTTCCAGGGTAGTGCAAACACTACCCCTACAGCAGCATTCTGTGCTACTGCAAGACGTTGTAACTGATATTTAGGGGATCCTGACAGGAGACCGTTACAATAGTCCAGCCTGGCATTAACGAGTGAGCTTTCCGAGATTCTTTCTAGATCCAAAGATAATTATATTGGTCTTATTAGGGTTTAGCTGGAGCTTGTTGTATATCATCCACCCTCGGACTGCCCCTGCACATTTCAGAATATTGTCCACTGCCTTCAATGGCTGTTTTAGGCTCAAATAAATCTGTGTATCATCGCCATAGGAATGATACTGCAGATTAAACTGTGCCAGAATGATTAGGATGGGGCGAATATAGAGATTTAAGAGAACCATAGATGGGGAAGAGCCCTGAGACACTCCGCAGATTGTGGTCAGCATTTCAGATAAGAGAGCCCATCTTAACTTGCTGTGTGCGATTGCTCAAAAAAGAGTCGAACCATCTCAGTGCCTCTTCAGAGACATGTGCTAATTCACTCAGTCTAGCAGTCAGGATTTTTGGATCGACAGTGTCGAACACTGCCGGCCGACAGGTCCTACATAATAAGTATGCTGATATTTCCACAATCTATATTTTCCAGTATGTCATCCCTTACTTTGATTAATGCTGTCTCTGTTCCATGTCCAGGCCTAAACCCGGACTGGAATGTGTCAAAATGTTTGTTTACTTCCATATGTTTTTGTAGTTGCAGAGTGACAACCTTTTCAAGAATTTTCGTTGGCCACACCAGCCCAGCAATTGGGCGATAGTTAGCCAGTTCATGGGGATCCTAACATGGCTTCTTTAATAGTGGCGTCAGATAAGACTTTTTTAAATCCTGTGGCCCACATCCCTGTGCCAGCGAGGCATTGGCAAAGCTTTGCATAGGTCCACTCAAGAATTCAGCATGTTTCTCCGCTAAGTACGCTGGAATTGGGTCATAACTATGATTTGTTGGTTTTAATGCTTCCATTAATTTTTTGATATTCTCTTTATCTACTGGAGAGAATTTAAACTCTACATTTGGGGATGTTCCTCCTGCCGTATGCATTGGTATAACGGGACTATCTCCCCCTAAGGGTTGACTATCCAGAATAACTGTAATCTGTTCGACTTTGTTAAAGTATAATTTAACAAAATCGTTGACCATTTTCACACTGGAATGTAACCCCGTGCTAATGCAGTCGTGGTTCACCAAATTTCCAATGACCTTAAAAAGTTTCTTCGTTCTATTTTGCGCTATAGTGATCTGATTTTGTAGACTTAGTGCCTTTTTCTGTCTGATCTCCTCTTTGTAACCTTGTTAATGCTGACTTGGCTTTAATAAGGTCAACCCTTGACTGGGTTAGACCCCATCTTTTTTCGGCCTTCTGATATTTTCTCTGAAATTCTTTTACACTTTCATCAAACCATTTATTCACTCTCTTCATAGTTTTTCTGACTTTTTTTAGTGGTGCAAAGAGATCACAATTTGTCTGTAGCTGTTGCATCAGGCGCATATAATCCACCTCACCACCTGAAATATCATATATTTCTGGAATATGTGCCATCAAGTTGGCATCTGATATTTTGTCCAGATCTCTCTTTTGCAGTTGGTAATCTATAATTGATGGAGATGTAGTTTTGTGTGCGCTTGGCGTCAGCATCCAGTTGGCCTGAATCATAAAATGATCAGACCAGCTACTTGTTTGTTAGCCACCATATCTAACCTGAATCCTCTAGATATAATGGGGTCTAAACAATGTCCATATACATGGATGAGTTGTTTTGACAAAAGTCTAAGATTATGTGAATCCAAGATGCTCATTAGATGTGAGCAGTCCCCCTTTTCTGGCTCATTACGCCTAACATTGAGGTCTCCAACAATCGCAATGTTTGGCTGGTTACTTGCCTCCACCCCTAAATACGTATTCATCGCATTGAGAAACGTAGTAGCAGGGGATTGAGGTCTATAACATAAAATCAGTCTAAAAGACAAATTGGATGAGAATTGAAAGGAGCATAGTAACACCTGGGAGTTATCAACCCAATTCAAATCTATGTTTTCTTTATAAATGATAGCTAGCCCACCTCCCCTTTTTCCCTCCCTGTTTAGCATTTTAATCAATTAGGTAGACGGTGTTGGCATATGGAAATGTGATTGAGACGTCTCCGTAAACCAATTCTCTGTATTCAGCATTATGTCGGTATTAGTTGCTTCAATGGTAGCAATGGTGCCGGTATCGATGCCGGCACCATTGCTAGCGTACCGCCATACTAGGAGTTCTGCTCGCAGGTGCCCTTGCAGCCACCAGGTCTGTCCTGGTGGCCGTACCGGCTACCGCAAGCAGAACATAATGGTAGCACCGGTACCGTTATTAACGGTACCGGTGCTACCACCCTTCCCATTCCCATTGAGCCCTATCGGGCTAAATTGTGAAAATTGGGAATGGGCATGTACCGGGCCTGGCACCCGCAAAAGGTCAATTACCGGGTCCAGCTGGGCCGGAATAGCCCAGTAATTGCCCATTCGCGGGTGCCGGACCCGGATGTGAGTTTGGAGGTAGCCTTGCCGGTTAAACCGGCAAGGCCACCTCCAACCTCGTAATGAGGCCCAGTGTCTACGTATTTTAACAACAACATCGGATTGTTAAATCCGATCAGAGTTTCGTGCAGCCACAATGCCACGGACTGCTTCGGTTCTCGTGCCTGATTTGCACATTCCAAGTGCGCAAAACCCCACGCAGTCTGGGGTGTGTAGTTCGAGTGAGATCACCAGACTACACTGTGATCCGGAATAAGGAGCAGTGCTACACTCTATTGTGTGCTGACACAGTGTATTATATCAGCAATTACATTGTACGACAAGGTAACTAGACCAGCAGCCATAGAATGCTTTTGAAATGTTCAAAACAAATGCTAAATGCAACTTTTTTAAATACCTGGCTAAAATCAATAAAATACATTACTCTCAATATTTTGCTAAATACTAAATAGAAGTCCTAAATACAATCAATCATGAATAGCAGCTAATGGGACGGTAATAGTAATGCGAGGTGCAAGGAAAAGCAGAATGTATACCTCACCGCCACAGACCGCTGGGGTTCTCGCGCCGGCCCTCTAGCGCCTGATTTGCACATTTCAAGGGCGCAATAACCCTAAGCATTCTGGGGCGTGTAGTTCAAGTGAGATCACCACAATACACCGTGATCCGGAATAAGGAGCAGTGCTGCGCTCTACTGTGTACTGATCCCTCTGCATCATCCATAAGGCTCTCTGGGGCCGGGGACCATGCTATCTACAACTGGCTCTCACCAATTACTCTCTCTCCAGATCTCTATGCCCCTCCGGCACCAACTCTCTGCTTGTCAAGCGCTTCTATAAACAGCAAGCTGGTGGCTGATCTCTTTCCTCGGCTGGCTCCCCCTCTGGAACAGCCACCCCCTTCCTCTCCTTCTTGAGCCGGATCTCCTAAGATTCCGAAAGTTCATCAATACTTTCCTTTTCACCTCCTGCTTCCCCCTCTCCTCTCTTGCTAAACCCCACAGTTGCTGAGATTGGTGACCAGGTCCCCCCTGCATCCATCTGTGTCCTGGCCTCTCCCCCCAATCGCCTTTAGCCTCTGCCCACCCTCAGCACTTGCCTTTTGATGCGCACTGGCATGTGCTGTCTCACAGGCCTGCACTTATTGTATTGGTCGTTGACCACTCTTACCAAGTGATCTCTGCCAGGCACTTAACAGCTGCTTACAACTTACTCCCTAGCACTTGTCTCCATGGAACCCCTCGTCCCTTCTCTCTCTCTCTGCACTTGCACATTCTGAATGCTAACAAGGCCTAGTAGGACTGCCTCTTTCTTCTCTTCATTGTTATTATATTTGCACCTCATTCCCATGTTCCCTCCCTGTTGCCCTGTGGGTGCGTTGAAACACAATTTACTTGATGTATAAGCGCCTTACAAATGCACAATGAATCAAATCAAATCGAATCTATACGTTTGCTTTCTACCTTGCATTACTGTGTATTTACAGTTAGTGGTCAGTAAGTTACTTCATCTTCTTTAGATCCATGATTACTTTAGCTTGAGGTACATGTTACTCTAAGTGATTCAGTTACATTGTTACCTGTGAAATATTTTCATATTGTTTCAGCATAGGTTCATATATCTTATTCATAAGATCACTTCGTCCTTGTCAGATTTTACTTTAACGTCTATCCATAGTATTCATTGATGCATTCTGACATCTTGGTAGGCCACATCCTTCCATATAACATTCTTCCATGCAACATCCTTCCACACTTTCAGTGCGAGGGTACATTCGGTATGGGTGTCTGAGCGCATAACGTCTCTCATACACTCGATGCGGTATAGGAACAATACAGGAGGTCCAATTTATTGCTTTTCCTTGACTGTTCTAATATGACGGCAGTGAGGCGGTGGGAACTGGCGAGATAGCATGCACTTGCTCCTCTACATTCCCCCCTCTGGTCTTATTTTCAACCAAATTCTCTTCTTCCATCTTATTTATCTCCACTGCATCATTTATCAGCATCTTCTCTTCATCCTGCTTCTTTTTTTGGGATCCAAATCGTTGTCACCCCCCTCAGGTGACATGCATTCTTTGTGTTCATCCACACTCCAGGTCATGCGACAGCACTCTCCACATGTTGAACAGAATATTCAACATCCTACATATCTTTTCCGATCCTTGGGGTAATGGAATTTGGTTCCTGGAGGTGCAAGGATATTTTTCTTTATATTCTCACGGGTACTGGCTTCATTTTGCACCTTCTCACCTGTTCTAGCATCAATGTCAATCATTATCTTCATCCCAATAGATTTCTTGTCAATCTACCGGAACTGTCCCAATATGATCCTTATAAGACGGAATCCTAGCAATATCAAAACTAGTATTGCAATAAGTAATTTGAAGGCATTCGCCAGCCAGGTTGGAATCCATGAAAACAGAGACAAAAACCAGTAATCTCCTGCTCTCTCATCAGCTTCATCTTCCATCTTTGTATGCACAATTGTCAGCATAGTTATTGCTTCTGTCAGGGTTCCATTCTCTTCATCATGGGGTGGTATGAATGTACACCAAGAAGGCCAGATATTGACGCACACACCTCCTTCAATTGCTGTAATTAAATTCCAGGACATACCTGCTCTGGAGAGTCATCAGCTTGATGGCCTTAATTCTTCTCTGATTGCATTGAACACTTTTATTGTTGCATTAATCATCTGGAACAGCTCCCATCTGGTGATCTGCAGCCACTTGGCGGTCACAGCAGTCTGGTCTCCTTCCTGGCAGGAATATAGATGTAATTATTATTGCCGTTTTACCGAACAGTTTATGCTCATCTGGAATATTGCTATAGGCCTCTATTGATTTTGCTGAGAAATAACTACTTCTCTTCTTGCGATAGAGGTTGAGCGAACTCTTCTTCCTCAGGAGCGGATGAAGAGCGTGGAGCGGATGAAGAGTGTGTGGTGCGGATGAAGAGTGTGTGGTGCGGATGAAGAGTGCGTGGAGCGGATGAAGAGTGCGTGGAGCGGATGAAGAGTGCGTGGAGCGGATGGAGTGTGTGTTAAGGATGGAGTGTGCAGAGCGGATGAAGTGGTAAGAATGAAGTGTGCAAAAGGAAGAAGTGTGCATGAAATGTGTGGAATTGATGACGTGTGTGGAAAGGATGAAGTGTGTGAAAAGGATGAAGTGGGTGGAACGGATGAAGTGGGTGGAACGGATGAAGTGTGCGGAATGGATGAAGTGTGCGGAATGGATGAAGTGTGCGGAACGGATGAAGTGTGCGGAACGGATGAAGTGTGCGGAACGGATGAAGTGTGCGGAACGGATGAAGAGGGTGTAACAGATGAGGTAAGTGGAACGGATGGAATGCATTTGATTGGACGAAGTGCATGGATCAGAAATAATGCATGGAACTGATTGAACAGATGGAGTGTATAGAACTGAGGGAGTACATGCGATGGATGGAATGCATGGAACAGATAGGGCGCATGGAATGGACATTGCATGGAATTGGTTGGAGTGCATGGAATTGGTTGGAGTGCATGGAATTGGTTGGAGTGCATGGAACTGGTTGGAGTGCACAAAACGGCTTGGAGTGCACAGAACGGCTGAAGTGCATGGAATACATGGAGCATGAAGGCGCTCAATCTCAAGCACCTACTGAAAACCACCATATCACATCACCACGCTTACTCTCTCCTATACACCACCACTCAACTAGAACAAAGCAATACTATGACACATTCAGTATAGCTGTTCTCATACCAACACCTGCCACATTCTCCCCATCATCCTAACTAAACACACCTGGCTGCACAACCGCCAGCCTAGGTGTTTTCCTCAGGCCTAACACAACCACAATCCTTCTGGTATCCCCCTGCCAGAACGAACACATACTCCTGATCTCCCAACCACCACACTTACGTTTAAGAAGCAGCTATCATACGACTGCCACAACGGCTGCACACATATTCCGGTGTGCACACGCACCTTATGACTCTCTCTCTCTCTCTCTCTCTCTCTCTCTCTCTCTCTCTACTGACTTAAACTACAGTTCCCAAGGGCGTTCAACCTACCAGCGCCTTGAGAACATAACATAACAAAGTAACATATGCTCATACATCTTTGGAAATCCATCAATATGGAGATCACTTCAGGGAATCACCAATGCAGGAACATGTATAACCATGATAGAGCATATCCCTCCCCAATTTTGAGGCAGCTCCCTGTAAACTCTTGATCCATAGGCCCAATATTGGTCTATCAGTACAGCAGTTCCTCCATTCATTCCTGGGATATCAATGATCTGTTTGCATTCCTTGTTTTCGCCTATTTTAATCAATCCTCTGTTTCTGAAGCACAATGTGGCATTCTTCTTTGGTAGTATGGACACAGGTCCTGCCTCATTTTTGACCCATGTTAGTAGTTTTGCATACTTAGGCCCATGATTTCAGACATTCGTCATTCACCACTCATACTACCTGTACTGTTGCTGTCATCAATAATTGTGCACTAAAGGCCAGCATTCTGTCTTCCCGTTCTGTGCTGGTTGGTTCTCGTCCATATACTAATAACAGAGGTCTTTCCCAGCATCCTGGAAATCCTGGTGTCTCCCATTCATTTGCACATCCTAGTCTCTTCTGTTCGACAATTCTTATCTGGTCTCCAGTCATAACACTAATAGAATATATGAGCATCCTACTCGTCCTGTCGGGGTCCTTTTCCATTTGATGCATTTGTATGTATTCATCTTCATATGAGATGTCTTTCTCGACCTCCTTCTTAGGGTTGCCCATTTTCTTTCAAATTGTCCTATTGTTGTGCACGCTGCTAAATGACTGAGACATCTTGCATCTTGTACAGGTATTTCTCTTGCAATAAAGTCCTTGTTGCATTCTTGACATACTGTATTAAGGAACAGACCTATCAGCTTTCATCTGACGCCCTCTCTCCCACTTCCTTCATATGCTGATACCATTGTTCTTTTTTTTAAATGAGTCAAATTATCATGATATGTATTTTATCTTCGTGGTCCTCCTCAACATCCCTTTTAACTCAAAACAACCTCCTAATTATATTGGAAAACAGGCTGTCTCTGACTTTAGCATGGACAGTATTAGATGTTTTATTAATACCCTTCATATTTGTAATACCTTTTGCCACATAAAAAACACAAATCATAAAACCAACTGATATCATAATCAATATTCCATGAACACCTATTGACTGTCTGGATGGTAATGAATCTGTGAAATGTTGATGCCTCTTCATTTCGTATTTACTTTAATATGTACATTTGTTGTCTCCTTTTTAATCACTTGTATATCAAAAATTGGAGTATTATTGCAATTGGCACTCTCCAGACGATACAGCTATTCTTGGGGTCTTCCAGAAAAGTTATCATATGTATTCCCCTTTGTATTAAAGCTGGATAAGTCTGTAATATGTAGGAAAAAATAACAGACAAGAGTGTGTGTTCTAGTGTAAGAATGGATATCCATAAACGATGGTCAATAGTCTTATTTCTTCTTCAATTTCCAGACTTTTCTCACATTGTTCCTTGAACCCTGTCTGAAAAGAGTTCCAAGGTAGCTTCAAGTGTATTTTCTTTTTGTCAAATTTGAGAAATGCTGGTCTTTACTTATTCTTGTTTCTAGCCATCTGGCGGGTCTGCATGCGTGTAACTTCTTCTCTTGCTTCATTTGGATGGGTGTGCACATGCAGAACTACTTCTCTTGCTTCACTGCAGATATCTTTGGGAGGGGTCGATGTTTCACCTTTAAAAGGTTCGATGCTGTATAGATATAGCCATGCTCTTTGCCACTTCAATTTGACTGCAGTGGGGTCAGCTTCTTCCACCTCATGAGGCACCTCATAGCGGGGCGTACTCCAGGTGCGTATACTTTTGCACATCAGCACCTGGTCACCTGGATACAATTTTGGAGGTTTCAGCAAATCTTCTGTTTCACGAGATTGATTGTCTTTGCCACTTCTTTTTGACCCCTCCCTTCTGTTATTGATCCGTTGAGACATGAAAGAAACACTTGCAATCATTGTTGTTAGATAATCGTGCATCTCATTGCCTAATGCCTTCACTGCACTGTGGGCATCAGTTCTTACCCTAGTTGGAGGAATGAATGGGGTTCTCATACAGCATCCAGTCACCAACTCATGAGGAGTTAAATGGTGATCTAAACCAGGTTGATTTCTCAGGGCATCTAAAGCAAAGGGCAGGCAATGTAGCCATCCTTTTTCAAAGTGATTTTTACCTTGGCTATACCCTCTTTTAACAATCTGTTTAATCTCTCACAGATGCCATTCTCTGTGGGTGATAAGCAGAGGAAAACTTGTGTTTTATACCAAATAGAAGAACTATCTGTTCAAAAAGTTCATTTACAAAATGCGGTCCATTGTCAGACCGCAGTACCTCGCACACCACCCACCTGGGGAACACCTTGTGCACAAGAAACTTGGCAGCGTACGGGGCATCAGGATGTGTGCATGGGCCTGCCTCTATCCATCTAGAAAAAGGACATACCACGACTAGCATATATCTGTAGCCGTTGCATATCCGTAGCATATCTGCATAATCTATGTATAGATGCTGAAATGGGCCATTGGGTCTAGGTATTGCTCCTCTTACTGTTCGCAGTGTGTGCCCTGCGGTGCATTTCTGGCACATTATGCAATTCACAATTTACTGTGCCACATGCTCCAGTAGATAGGGTGAGGACCACTCTTCTGCAGTTGTTGCAGCTAGAGTCTCTTGAGTCGTGTGTGCTGGGTAGTGAAGCTGCTCTCAATAATGCTAGAGGCATAACTGGCTTTCCAGTGCTATCCTGCCTCCAAATTGCCTCATTAGGGGATAAAGAACACCCCAGCTTTCTCCATAAATCCTATTCTTCTTGTGGAGCTTGACCTTGTATTTCAATTAACTGGACAATAGTCAGCATGTTAAAGTCTTCCTTTACTAACACACATCGTCCTGTCATTTGTTTAATGGCCTCTCTCTCTAAACTAGATGTGGGTGGATAATAGGCTACTTTTTTCGCCTCTAAATCTTCGGCTTCGTTTCTGCAGGAAATTAAGTCTGTTTGTTTAGAATGTGCTGAGCATTTTATGACTGCTAGGGTAAATGGAGGACTCAATACCTCTATAAGCCTATCCAATAGGGCTGCATGTTGCACTGGAGTACAGTTTGCACAGAAGAAGCTCCTCCGTTTCAAGCATGACAAACCTGCGTGCACAGTAGATGTCGCATAGGCAGATTCTGAGTACATTGTCACTTCCTCATCCTCGAAGCTCTGCAGTGCTTTGATGAGCGCCACTAGTTCTGCAGCCTGTGCTGAATAATTCGAAGACAACCTCATGCTTGTTAGTACCTCAAATTCACCTTCTCTATTCAGTTTCACTACCACGGCGCCATTATGTCTTTCCCCAGTTGTCTGGTCAATTTTCAAAGAAACAGCGATTAAAAAAACGTATAACCCCCCCGGCCTCCTCCCAAGGGCGTTTTTTCTAGCTTGGGGAATATCATTATAACAGTCGGTATATGTTGTACATTCATGTGCATAGTCATCCCCTCCTACCGGTTCTGCTATAAATGTTGCTGGGTTTACTGTTTTACATCTAACGACTTTAATCGTGGGTTGGAAATGATGACCTCGTACACCGATGCTCTTTGTGTGGTCAGTGTACCTTTAGGCTTCTCTAAAATTGCAAATAATGCATGTTCTACAAATAACGTTATTGGGCATCCCATTGTTATTCTTGACACTTTTTCCATTGTGAATGTAGCAGCAGCTAACGATTGCTCACAGGGATAGTGTCCATTCATTATTGGATCTAAAATCCGACTGTAATTTCCATTGGTTTATATCAATGTCCCAATGTCGTCTTCTGTGTAAGAACGGCTGTCATGACTTCTCCATTTGAATGGGAGAATACATACCATTCTTCATTGTAATCTGGGATCGCCAACACAGGGGCTATACTGACTGCCTTTTTTGATTCTTAAAACCCTTCAGTTATCTCATTTGTCTATGTTATTGTGCTCCTATTTACTTGAGCTTCTTTGAGTCTTTTTAAAAGTCGTCCAATGTACAAACTGTAATCGAAAACCCAGGTCCTGCAATAATTGCATAAGCCTAGAAACTGTTGCATTTTCCTCACTGTTTTAGGTGCTACTGTTTTCATGATTGCTTCTGCTCTTTCAGGTGTCACGTTTCTCCCTTCATGTGGGATCAACTGTCCTATGTACAAGTCTTCTTCTTGACAATATTATAATTTCTTCTTGTCTACCTTATATCCTTTCTCTGAAAGTATGGCCATGAGTTTAACTGAGTCTTCACTGCATCTTTCCTCTGTCTCATTACACAGCAAAATGTCATCCACATACTGAATTATTGCACTGTCGAGTTGGACATTACCCAGGCCCATCTGGAGTATTAAAGATTGAAGGGGACTCACAGTAACTCTGGGACAAACAAGGATGTTTCAGCCGTTTATTTCTGTACAAAAAGGAAGACAAATCTTGTGAGTCTTCATGAAGTAGAATCGGAAAGGAAGTATTCTTTAAATCGACAACTGTACAATATTTGGCCATGGATGGGATGTTACACAGTATCATCGCGGGATTTGGAACTAAAGGAATCTCGGCTTCGACAATATTGTTTAGAGGGCGAAGGTCCTGAATAAATCTCTACAATCCCCCCTTTGATTTTCTCACAGGGTACACGGCCGTGTTACATGGTGAGTCTGATGGAACCAATATGCCTTGCTTCATTAAAGCGGAGTTGGTCTCAAATATACCTTAATCTGCCTCTCTGGACATGGGGTATTGTTTTGATTGTGGTAAAAGAGCACCTGGTTTCAATTTGATTTTACCTGCACCTATCCCTTTAATAACCCCACATCATATGGGCCCCTAGTCCATAAAATCTCTGGTACCTTCTCTAAGTCTTCCTGAAAGAATGGCAGTCTTCTTATTACCAATGCCATTCTCTGCAGTATTTCTATATTCTTTACTTTACTCCAATAAGTGATACTTATAAAAAACACAAGTTCATCATCATAATAATCATCTCTAAACAGTTCTTCATCTGTTAAATCTGCCAACCTATTTCCTTCCCTGAGGGCTATCACTGTCCTCCATCCCCTTCCTTCATCATCTGTTCCATTAAGCATAACCTTTTCTTCTCTGACCCCTGCAGCTTCTTATTCTAAGTGAATGATCTACCCTTCCTCATCATCCATGGGAATTTCTGATCTGAACAAAAATTCATCAGGTATTCTCAATATTACTCTACCAACCTGGGTAACCATGATAATAGTATAGTCACTCCATACAAACATACTTCTGGATCTAAAGACACTCCTCAAATGCTTTCTGGCCTGTAAAGGCTAATATAAACTCTCCCACATTCATATAGTGTATCCCTGGAGTAGAGCACACTATTCCTTCGTCGTTAAAAGATATCGTCATGTTAAGTTTTGTCATTAAGTCACGTCCCAATATATTGACTGGCATCTGCCTAGAGTATAATAATAGCATTGACATATCATGTTCTACTATAGAAACTGGTACAAACAAGTGGCTCCAGTGTCTACTAGAAATGAAAATGTCTTGCCTCTTATCGTCACTTTTACCCTTGGTACCTCTTGGGGGGGGGGTCTGGTGTCACTGATAGTACTGAACACATCAGGTCACTCTGTGGGCTGTCCTGCTGTGGATATAAATTCATCCCCGTACCTGTGAACGCATTTCCTCCTATCGCAGTCACACTCCCCAATTTGGGTGCGGGTGCCTGTTAGACTCCTGGCGTCATGTTCCATTGTGGTACCATAGCCTGCTGTATCTGTGCTTGCTGTGTTTGCATGGGTGCCTGCAATAGTTGTCCTTGCAATGATTGCATTTGCAGTGGTGCTGGCTGCATTTGTTGGGATTGTGGTGCATATTTCTGAGCATATGTGTGATCATGGGCATAATATTCCTGTGGTTCTGCATTATATTGTGGAGCATTACCCATCACCACTCTTGGAGCTTGCCATTTCTGTTGCATGCCTCCTCTGCTTCTGCATGTCCTAGCTATATGCCCTATTATTCCACAATTCCAACATTGTTGTGGCTGTCCACCATTAGATCCTCCTCTTCCCCGAGAGTTTTGAAATCCTCCTCGCCCTACTCCTCTAGGTCCATTCACTCTTTCTCCTTGCCAAAAATTTTACCCACTCTGGTCTGCGGGATATCCTGCGTTATTTTGCTGCACTAACTGTATCTCCTGTGTCACCCCTCCTTCATTACTTGTCAAAGCCGCTCCCTCGATGGCTATTTTGGCCAACGTTTTCTGAACTAACTTTGCTTCCTCCTGCTTTCTGTTCTCAGCTTTCTTTGTATTTTTCTGCTGCATTAATCGTCAGTGTTGCACGATTGTCAATTGTATTTCTGGCCATGGCTTCTCTTCCATTCCCACCACTTTTTTCAAATGCTGTTGCACTGGCTTGGACAGCCCCTGACATGAAATGGGGTAAAATAATGGTGCTGTTTTATCCCATGGTTCACAAATCTCCTGCTGCCATTTGTCCTGAATATCTTGAATAAAGGCAACAGGATCTTCATCCTCACCCATCTTCCTAGTAATAATCGCACCCATATCTGATGTATCGGGATATTGCACTCTGAGCGCCCATCATACGTCTGCTGTGCAATTAGTAAATGGAGCTCCATCGTGACTCGTGTTTTGTGCAGTCACACCTGCGTATCCTGCTTGCTTCCAAATGTCGTCAGCTCTCTCACCTAGAATAGCTGCTAGCAGCCCTTCTATGTCACCTATAGCTAATGACATTCCTGATGTCATCCCCTCTAACTCATAAATCAATTTTTCCGCACCGGAAGTTAAACACAGGAAATGTATATCTTAAATTTTCTTTATCCATCTGTGCCCATTGTATGTATTGTGGTTGTCCTCCCCCTTCTCCAATAATGGGAATTGTGAAAACTCCCACTTCATAATCATATTTACCTACACTTCTTGTCCTCAAAGCAGAGCTAGCCTCGCCCATTTGTTTCCTTCCTGGTATTTGTCTTAACCTGCTTACATGTGGCAGTAATATATCCCTTGTAATACACAATTGTGCTGGTGGTCGCTCAGCATAGGGCAGTGGTCTTCAAACTGTGGGGCTGGCCCCCCGAGTGGGGCCTGAAGGATACTGAGAGGGGCGTGGGGCACTTCAAAAAGGGATTACGGTGACAGTTTATAATAGAAAATATAGCACATTTTGCATCTGAGTGGGGGGCACCAACAATATTTTTACTCAAGGGGGTGGGCTCTGCAGCAATATTTTTATTGAAGGGCTCAGCATAAAAACGTTTGAATACATCTGGCATAGGGTGATGGTTCTTGTGTCCTTTCTTTAGGGTCCTCTAAATCTGACCATTTTGTTCCTTTTTCTGCAGTCGATTCTTCTGGAAACCCACATGCGCCCTCTCTTTGCACCCTCTCATTCTCCTCCCTCTCGTCATCTGACATCATTATGCTGCAGCTCGTCTGACTATTGTCTCTTTCTGTGTCGTCGAGATCTAATCTGTTTAAAGGCAATGTTCCGTACTTGTGTGTTATGACGTCACCTCATCTACCTTCAGTTCCCTTTAATAGGGATCCTTCTACATTCTCTTGGGCTTCATACCTTCCTCTGTCCCTCATTTGCCTGTATAGCTTTTCAAATCTTCTGTAGCCTGCCCACCAGCCCATGCTGATCTTGGCATTCCTTGCTTCTCACTAGAGGGCTATTGTGACCCTCTCTCTTCCTCCAGTCATTCTTGTCCGTCAATCAGCACTGCTCCTATGGCATAAATATTCTAGTTAATCATCTTTTAATTGCCTACTCTTGTTAATTTCTTCTCTTCTCCTCAACTCCCTTAATTCATCTTCCTCTCACCTTTGTTGCAACCTACTTACTTTTATTCTTTGGGCTTCTATCTCTTCTCATTTCTTCTCTTCTAACCTCTCATTTTCTTCCTTGCCTAATATCGTCTTCATTCTTCCCTTCGCTTGGATTCTTTATCCCTCTCTTCCTTGTAGGCTCTTCTTCCTTCTCTTTCTATTTCCGCTCTTCTCTCTCCTCTCTCTCCCGAACCCCATCTATACCCTTATCGTCTTGCATAAGCAATACTTGTCCTCCCATCCATTCATTCTGTACTATTGTTATTCCCTTATGATTATCCTTTATTTCTTTATGCTTCCCTGCTTCTTCCTCTATTTCCATTCGTCTGACTTGTCTATCCTTTCTCTCATCACGCTGTTTGCTTCCATCGTGTGCTGATATATCTTTGTGTTCTCTACTCTTGGTCTCTTCCGCATTATCCTCACTGCCATAAGCGTGGGGCGCATATGTTGGATTAACATACTCAGCCGCTGTTTTTGATTCCTTTAAAGGGTAAACTCCATTCTCTTGTGTCTTCACTTTTCTCTTCAGGAGGGGAAAGGGGAGCCAAAAGCTTTTTATCCTCCCCTTTATGCTGATTGAGCATCCACTCCCTGTACGCTGGATCTTCTATCTCACTCTGGTACATTTTCCAAAGTTCTAAAATGGCCAGCTTTTTCTGTAGCTTTTTTCCCTTGTATGTGGCATGCAAATATGTCATCAACCGGTAAGTATTGATGATAAAAATCGTTGTGGTTCAATTCTTTATTTTATCAAATATACCACACCGATCAATTGGCGCAGGCACCATCAATCACTGGTAATAATCCCAATTAAGACATATTTTAACTGCTCACTTAAAAAGAAAATCTATGCAATGATATTCTGTTTTCTCCTTCATTTACACTTTCTATCAATTTTTTATTATATTCTTTTATTATGAGTATTTTAAGAGTAATGAATTACTTTCCTTTGATTTTTCCCTTCCTGATTGACGTCAATATCTTGATTCAAATTTTTCACCAATCTCTTTAATTATTTACTATCGTTTTATATCCATCAGTCTAGACAAAACAAAAAATGTATATTAATAGTTTTATAACCCTGCATATGTGCACTTTTAAATTTTCTACTGTGTACGCCGTACTTTACTATTTTAGTAAATGTATCTTTTCTCTATTTCACTCCATTCTGGAGTTTGATATGCATTATTCTGCAGGCCTTGCCTCAGGAAACCTTAATACCCTTTACTTTAGTGCAAGCTATCTATTTCTCTTTATAATTTTCCCCCAATAAATCCTATTACTTTTTACACGTATTATTTACGACATAATCCCTCCCCCTATTTTGCCACGTTCATTGTTCTGCTTACATCCGTGACTCATTTAAGGTCCTCCTGTATCAGCTCTCCCTCAACTGACCAGTTTGCCTCTGTCCACAGGGCACCTGCGGGGACCAGACAGGAATTTCATCAAAGGAGGTCCTGCCAACCAATCTTCTTCACATGTGACTCTGCACGCCGATCCCCAAAGGAAGCTCTGCAGTCTTCTGGCTAATAGCAGGAGTATCCAAGCATCTGGGGGTCTTTATCTGGCCTAGTCGACTAGACCATAACCATCTGCACTGCTACCAAAATGTGCTCTAGCAACTTGAAGCGTCTTTTGTGCTAGATGAAATTACAGTAATTATCTCAGACCAAATAATCGGACAGACTCAAAGAATATGGCAAAGTACTACTTTATGATCAATTTAATAAAGTAGGGTGATCTCATAGACATCGGACTGATCGATGCACACTCTCATAGAAACTTGATTACATGAAGGTCTTATACCCCAATATGTGTAATCTATGACATCATTCTACGTGGCAAAATACAAAACCTACTGAGGGAAGGGATTGGTTTATGGGAACATATCTACTTATAGAACATATAAGGATTAGTGCATCATTGGCTACCCCTTGTCTGTAGGGCACGCCTTGAACTACCTATAAATATGTATAGTAGTGATTATAGCAGACAAAACAACAGTGGATTGGTCTATGCTACATTGCACATTAGGTTGTCCCTTGACCCCACTGATTGGTTGGCATACTATCCCAACCTTGGACTTTTGGCTCTTTAGCAACACATACGTAAAAGGAACCTAGGTGTTTGAATCCCATCAGACTACTCCCTATTTTCCCAATTAGTCCATCATCTCTCATCGGTAGTCTATCAGCCAAAGTCTTCCATTTGTAGTTTGTCCTTGTTGCCTGCTCACTGTCCTGGAACATTCAAGGCAGTGTGAGCACACTACTATCTTAGCTTAAGGTTCTAATGAATAGCCTTTGTTTTCGACTTCACATGTGAAGAGACCAGAAATGTGTCCATTTTAGCCTTCCATTTACTGCTTTTGATTTAATTATGCAGGGTGCTGTTGCTCCTCTTGGCCTCTATAGACCTGCTCACTATCTCGTATGAACTTTGCATGCTTTTAATTGAGCAGCAGTTTGGCTCTCACAGATGTTTTCTTCTTCTTTCAGCCCATTGTGCTCTGTGCTTATCCTTTAAAAATAGCATCCTTAATTTGGGGCCAACCTTGACTCATCGTTGGCTCTGCCCACTGAGCTGTTTTTCTGCATCTCCTGATTCTACAACCTCGGCCTGTCGCTGAGGTAGCTTGGTCAAGTTCAACACGAGCCAGCGTCCATTTTCCTACTATGTCCGTCCTTGACACCTTGCATATTCCTCTATAGCAAGCTTCTATACGTTTTATTTCTACCTTGTGTTACTGCGTATTTACAGTTATTGGTAAGTAAGTTACTTCATCTTCTTTAGATCCATAATTACTTTAGTTGAGGTACATGTTACTCTTAGTGCTTCGTTTAAATCATTACCTCTAAATATTTTCATATCGTTTCAGCATAGGTTCATATGTTTTCTTTATAAGATCACTTTGCCCTTGTCAGATTTCACTTTAACGTCCGTCTATAGTATTCTCATTGATGCATTCTGACATCTTGGCAGGCGACATGCTTCCATAAAACATTCTTCCATGCGACATCCTTCCACACTTTCATTGCAAGGGTACATTCTTTATGGCTGTCTGAGTGCACAACATCTCTCATACACTCAATGTGGTATAGGAACAATACAGGAGGTCCCATTTATTGCTTTTCTTCCACTGTTCCAATATGATGATGGTGGTGAGGCTGCGGGTATTGGCAAGATAGCGTCAACTTGCTCCTCTACAGAATATTCTAAAATAATTACTTGAAAGGTGATTGAGGATGATGTTGACTCCGGAATAGTGGTCGATGTAGCATTACGGTCCTTTAATCAATAAATGTATTCACACCATTGTTCAAAAGAAAATGAACATTAATATTATCATTTAGACCACATCAAAAATTATAATAAAAAGTTTGTGTACAAGCTGTTGGCCTCATCATTAGGATGTTGAACGTGTCTGTGGTTTCCTCCATGGTAACGGTCTGTAATTCCATCAGTGCAGTCTCAGTAAAGTCAGACATGGCAATTTAAAAAAAATTGCCATTTTTTGAATGCCACAATGTGAGTGTGTGTGTTTGGAAAGGCTCCCATTGCACTGAACTATTTGATTATCTATACAGTAGGGATGCACAAAGTAATCTAAAGTTCAAAATGTACAAACCACAGTACATCGTGCCAAGAAGGAAACTTCAAATATCAATGGAAATGTTCCCCAAAAACTGAAAACCTTTAATTATGTTACCTATTCACAGACTATTTCAATATATTGAATGGTCATTTATAATTTCTTTCCTGTCTTGACTACTAATTAAAACCCAAACATTTGCGCGTTGTTTACTTTAATCTCTCCCTTTTGAGTGTGTCAAACTTATGCAGAAAATTCTGCTGTGCAAGTAAAAAATCACAAATTTAACAGCCCAGTTGCTCGATCAATCCGAGACTCCTGGAGGTTCAGGGGATTGGCTTGAACGCTTAGTATCAGTCTAACAGTCAGGGGGTTTTGCTAAGTCTAACCGCTTTCCTCAGGACCAGATCACAACCAACAGTTGTGTCATTGTAAAAACTAAGTGTAATGACCCTTCTCCTCTGTATTGGTCAGTAGGTTTTTTTTTTCTTCTTCTACTTTAAGCTGTCACAGTTCTGGTGTTTTTCAATGGACTTGTGGTTAGTCCTTCCAAATTCTACCATGTAACTATTTTTCTTTTCTTTTCGTTTTGACTCAAATTCGATTTCTTCTTTTTCCGTGTGAGTGACAGGCTTCCTTCTGACGATGGGTGCCTAGAGTGAAACTTCTCGCGCCTCATTCCTGCTGAAACCGGTAGACCAATACTAAGCGTTCAGGCCAGTCACCTGAACCCCCACGACTCTTGGATTGATTGAGCACATGGGCTGTTAAAATTGTGACTTTTTACTTGTGCAGCAGAACTATCTGCATACATTTGATACACTTAAGAGGGAGAGATTAAAGTAAAAATACACTGACCCAAGTGTTTGTGTTTTTATTAGTAGTCAAGACAGGAAAGTAGGGAGCTAGGCTAGGCCGAGCCCTTCTTCTATTCCTTTTCCTTGATAGGCAGCACATCAGCGCCAACTAGTGACAGACAAGCAACCATAATGAGGGATATTTAAACTTTCCAATAGGGAGATTTAGTGAGCTACAGGCCACTGGGTTGAAATTTTGAATATAGGCATCTGCTTGCTGTGTGTGATAATATTGTGAGCATTAGGCGGAAGCTGCTGCTCAATAGCATCCCCTTGTAGTGTTTTGGTGGCCATTTATAAGGGATCTTATACAGGCACATTTTGAAAATGGTAGGATACATTTACATATTCAGCGTCTGCTACTCACCGGGGTCAGCGTGTGCTGAAATTCAGTTGGAACTGCATTGGGAAGTAATTCACAAAGGAGTCTGGGTGATTCTTTTTAGTGTACTGTGATTGCTCGTACATATCTTCTGAGAAGTGCATGCTGCAGATGCAGGAATCGATTGCCCCTCACGTCATCCAAGACATCCTTGGTTCTGGTTTCAATTTCGGACACTGGAAATACACAGCTCCACAGCCATTTTCCTTTTAAATTTAAATCCTTTGGGAATACATGCAGGACTGTACTCCGACCTTTAGCATGGCTGTTATTAGTGCAACCCAAAACGATACAAGAAGATATTGTTGGCTTGTCCCTATGATCTGTTAAAGAAATATAAATAAATATTACTATTAAAAAAGTATCACAGTGAGTAAATGAAACATAATATTCCTTTGATAATAAAAAAAATCACTTTTAAAAAAAATGGCACCCAAAGCAACCATGCATTGAAAACATGCACTACGAAAGATTACATTTCCAAACAATACTCTGTAATGTTATGTGCTAATCACACACACACATATATATATATAATATATCATTATTTATATAATATATAATTGGTTATTTATAATGTGCTTAATACCCAAAGGTTTCTAAGCATGACCCAGATCGAACCTGTGTTGCTCCGCGTCGTCTTGTTTCCAAAGCGAGCGCGTTGCCCCTGAGCTATCCTCCCGAGACTAAATAATTATTATATAATTGGTTTAAAAATGCGTCGGATGATTGATAATGGTGGAGGCATTTTGAATAAAATAAGTTGTGAATAGGGTGTACATAGAGTTTAAAGGAATAGAAAGGGGCCAAGCAAAGAATGTTGACAACTAAACTTAAAGTTGACTAACAGTTACTTAGAAGAACAGATGAGCCGATTCAGCAAGCAAGAAAAAAAGTGGAGAGCTGGCGAAATCCGTTGTCGATTTCATAGATGTTTTCTTGGTAACTTCTAAAGTGTTTAAAAAGTATTACATAAGTGGGTGTGTATGTGAATGTCTGAAGTGTTTATTGACACCCACCAGGCCTCTATGACAATGTTGGACCTCCTCAATCCCGCAAGTGCAGGCCCCTAGTAAGTGCGCAGCCACAGGTACGAACTGCCATTGATAGCGGAGGGGGGATGGATGGGGATGAGGCAAGTGCAATAGGCCCGGAACACAGTCAAAGGACACGTAGCTAAGTAGATTGCAGGGACTGGGTCTTTAAAGACGACTCTGGAGACACCAGGTCTGGGGTGGCCATGTGGATATGGGTCCCATGCAAAAGAACCCTTTGAGGTGTTCATGGTATTCGGCACCTTGAGCCATCCCATCCTCCCAGCCCCCTTGCGAGTGCATGCCCACAGGTGTGAACTGCCATTGATAGCAAAGGAGGGATGGATGTGGATGAGGGAGAGCAATAGGCCCGAACACAGTCAATGGACACAGACATATGTAGATTGCAGGGATATGGTCTTCAAAGGAGTGACTGGAGACACCAGGCCTGGATTGGCCATGTGGATAAGGTTCCCCATGCGAAAGAACCCTTTGAGGTGCACATGGTATTCGACACCTTGAGCATTCCCACCCTCCCAGCCCCCCTTGTGAGGGCACGCCCACAGGTGAGAAATGTTATTGATAGTGGAGGGGGATGGATGTGAAAGAGGTAAGAGCAATAGGCCGAAACACAGTCAAAGGACACAGACATATGTTGATTGCAGGGACGGGGTCTTCAAAGGGGACTCTGGAGACACTGGGTCTGGGGTGGCCATCTGACCAATGGTCCCCGTGCAAAAGACCCCTTTGTGGTGTACATGGTATTCAGCACCTTAAGCCTTCCCATCCTCCTAGCCCTCTTTAGAACGCGCAGCCACAGGTGCGAACTGTGATTGATAGCAGAGGGGGGATACATTTGGATGAAGGGAGCGTAAAAGGCCAGTACATAGTCAAAGGACACAGAAATATGTTGATTGCAGAGACGTGGTCTTCAAAGGGGACTCTGGAGACACTGGGTATGGGGTGGCCAGGTGGACAATGGTCCCCATTCGAAAGAACTCTTTGTGGTGCACATGGTATTCGGTGCCTGGAGCCTTCACATCCTTCCAGACCCCTTTATAGCGTGTGGCCACAGGCGCGAACTACCATTGATAGCGGTGGGGGATGTATGTGGATGAGGGGAGCGCAATAGGCCGGAACACAGTGAATGGACACAGACATATGTAGATTGCAGGGACGGGGTCTTCAAAAGGGACTCTGGAGACACTGGGTCTGGGGTGGCCATGTAGATAAGGGACCCCATGCAAAAGAACTCTTTCAGGTGTACATGGTATTCGACACCTTAAGCCTTCCCATCCCGCCAGCCCATATTTAGAGCTCGCAGCCACAGGTGCAAACTGCCATGGATAGCAGAGGAGGGATACATTTGGATGAAGGGAGCGTAAAAGTCCAGTACATAGTCAAAGGGCACCGACATAAGTTGACTGCAGGGACGGGGTCTTCAAAGGGACTCTGGAGACACTGGGTCTGGGGTCGCCATGTGGACAATGGTCCCCATGCGAAAGAACCCTTTCTGGAGTACATGGTATTCGGCACCTTGAGACTTCCCATCCTCCCAGCCCCTTTGAGAGCGTGCGGCCACAGGTGCGAACTGCCATTGACAACGGAGGGTGATGGATGTGGATGAGGGGTGCGCAGTAGGCCCGGAAAACAGTCAATGGACAAAGACATATGTAGATTGCAGAGATTGGGTCTTCAAAGGGGACTCTGGAGACACTGGATCTGGGGTGCCCATGTGGATAAGGGTCCCCATGCAAAAGAACCCTTTTAAGTGTACTTGATATTCGGCACCTTGAGCGTTCCCATCCTCCCAGCCCCATTGTGAGAACGCGCCCACAGGTGCAAACTCTCATTGATAGCGGAGGGAGATGGATGTCAATGTGGCAAGTGCGGTAGGCCCAGAACACAGTCAAAGGACACAGAAATATGTTGATTGCAGAGACGGGATTTTCAAAGGGGACTGGAGTGGCCTTGTTGATAAGGGTCCCCTTGCAAAAGAACCCTTTGTGGTGTACATGGTATTCAGCACCTTGAGCCTTCCCATTCTCCCGTCCCCCTTTGAGAGCGTGCACCCACAGGCGCAAACTGCCATTGTAAATGGAAGGGGATGGATGTGGATAGCTCAGGGGCAACACGCTCGGATAGCTCTTGGGAGGATAGCTTAAGGGAAACGCGCTCGCACTGCGTCGTCTTGTTGCCAAGGCAACAGAGGTTTGATCCCTGTGTCCGTGCTTAGAAAACTCTGGGTATTAAGCGCGCTATAAATAACCAATTATAAAATTATAATTACATGGTATTCAGCACCTGAGCGTTCCCATTCTCCCAGCGCCCTTGAGAGCGCGCAACCGCAGGCGCAAACTTCCATTGATAGCAGATGGGGATGGATGTGGATGAGGGGAGCGCAATAGGCCCGGAACACATTCAATGAACACAGACATATGTAGATTGCAGGTACAGGGTCTTCAAAGGGGACTCTGGAGATACCGGGTCTGGGGTGGCCATGTGGATAAGGGACCCCATGCAAAAGAACCCTTTGAGGTGTATATGGTATTCGGCACTTTGAGCGTTCCCATCCTCCAAGCCCCGTTGTGAGCGCACGCCCACAGGTGTGAACTGTCATTGATAGCGGAGGGGTGATGGATGTGGATGAGGGTAGCGCGACAGGCCAGTAAACTTGATAAAGCACACTAATCTTTTACGATACTCTTAGATGTTTGGACGTGTTGTGGACTTACAAAAAATGTCTAACAACTGTTCAGATTACCTAATTCTTTTTTTTTTTTTATTTAGTTTGGTAAAGTGAATGGCAATGGCACTACAAATTATACTGCTGTTTTCGAGGTACTGCCTGTCTAAATCCACAATATTGTCCTTGGTCACTGGGGAATTCATCACAGATCGCACAAAACACACAGACAGTTACTACTTGTCAAGCACAAAATCCCAGTCTTCCATGAATCCACCACGTAAAGGCACGATATGCCATAAGTCTGTACCACCAGTGTAAGAGATACGGAAATGGTTTACTTGAATGAACCCAATCAATGCATTTTTTTTGTTTGCACTACCTTGTAAAATGTAAGGCATTGGGCCTCATTACACGGTAGGCGGTGGACCAAGGTGCTATTAGCACCTATTAGCACCTTGGTCCATGCCGGTAAAATACTGGCACCGCCTTGGAGGAAAGGGGAATTACCGCCCTATTCCAAGGTTGGCGGGGCGGTAATTCCCCCTTCCCCCTTCCCCCATTGCCCTTCCCCATTCCCATTTTTGCCCCATAGGGCTCTATGGGAATGGGGAAGGCACTAATTATGGTGCCGCAAATTGCGGAACTGTAATTAGCACCCTGGTCCCTTTGCAGGTTGGTTTTTAACGCCTGCTAAGCAGCAGGCGTTAAAGTACCAACCCGCAAAGGGACCTCGTAGTAAGGCGGTAAGGATTTACCGGTACTGGTGCCCTTACCGGTACCGGTAAACCCTTACCGCAATACGTGTAATAAGGCCCATTGTTATGCTCTAAATAGTACGCTTTCATGCAAAGTACTGACAGTACTTGTGATTTCAAGTAGGGATCAATTAGAAATGTGAATGGACATTCCAGCAAAAACAGTTCGGGAGATACCACCAAGTGAAAGAAACACAATTATTCGGACGATAAATTTAAAGAAGGACACTTTTGTTTCAGATTATGTGTCATTTATGCAATTTACAGAAACATTACTTTGTCAGTGATCCATCGAAGTTATATTGATGTAGGGGAACAACATATTATGTTAGCCATCTCGGTTGTCAAACACACACCATAAATAGGATGAACTTACTCGTTACTTGGATTAGAGGGCGAACTGTAGCTCGAAGTTCGTGCATAAGGACCATCATCATTCGCAACACGGCCCTGAAGTCATGCAGCTCGGTAACGCATAGCGGTGGTGTGTCTTCTTTGGCAATTTAGGCCTAACAGCCAGAGTCTTCTCTGCAACAACAGTTCTCCAACAGAGTAGGCATAAACTCACAATGATGGCGGGTACACCATGTGGAAACGTGTTCCATGCGACTCGGTTCAGGCTCCGGCGATTGATCCCCATGACCTTCATCTGATTCCTCAACTTCCTGAGTTTTTTTACGATTCAAGGATTTCCTCTTCTGAATATTTGAGCTCCTAGAGATAGGGCTGAATTGTTGCCATAGTTCCTGAATAGTGAAGAAGCACAGAAACAACAGTGAAGTAAATAAAAACGTTTTTTTTGTATACAGTAAAGAAAAGAGGTTTCCCATTAACATTGAATGTCAAAGAAAGACAACCGAAGACACAGCCATGTGAAAGACAAGATTAATAGGCTTAAACTTTAAAAGTTTGCAAGGACACGTGTTTAAATATGCTTTGGTAAAGACATTTGTACATAATATAAGTAATGAAAAGAGAATACTGATATAATTAATTTTAGGCAAAGTAAGTACCTATTCTCAGTGCGTAGCACTTGGCAGATAGCTGAAAAGAGAAGACACTAGTCGGGGAAGCTCGAAATGAAATACACTGACACGAAGGAAAAAGAGACTCCAGCGTTGTGTGGTCAGAAAGTTTTTTTTAACACTTTTCGAGGAATGAGGCGTCGTGGCATTACCATGGAGACACGTCAATAGATTGCGCACAGAAGACGTTGACCTGAGACCTGCATCGGAGTTGTGAAATGTGGCGTGAGCGTATATTGATTTCAGCGTTAAGGGCGGATGATCTGAATGAGTGCTGCAATGGCACTTGAATTTAGGGTGATGGATCAATGGATAATATTAGTATAAAATGGCCGTACCCAACCCGTAGTTTTCGCATGTGTAAAGTGAGAAAAACTCGGGTAGGTTGCATTGGAAGTTTTTTTTAAACGAACAATGAATGCTCAGAAATACATGCACAATCGATTGGGCCAATAACGGTTCTGACCGAAGCACACCTTTAAGATTGGAGACCACTGGAATTTGCGAATAATGAGAGCCTCTAATTGCTTGGTTAAGAGATCTAAATCTGAAATATATTTATTGGTATCAGAGACGCTACAAGAAATTAATAATTGATAACCACTGATTGTAACCAAAGAATCTCTATAGCATTCATCATTGAAGGAGGTAACTTGATGTTCACAGGATGCCAACTCAGCCTATTGAGGCCATGGTTTATTTCAAGATTGCCTAAGGCATCGCTACCCATAGCAGGATTTGAGTAGCTTAAGAATTAAACGAGAGGAAAATAATCACTTTCAGTTCTTGTGAGTATCTGCATATCGATCACACGTGGATACATAACATACTTAAATAAAACACCAGGAGCTAATGTTTAATTGGACAAACTGAAAGCTGAACATGTTTTGGATAAAGTACTGACATCTTGTACGATTTGACAAAGTCCTTCTTGATCAACAGATGCCAGTTTCTATGTGCATGATCATTAAGGACAGGTTGGCTTTATTTAAAATGTAAACAAACAAGATGGTCAGTTCTGCTGTTTATACTGATTACATGAATTAAATAATCATCTGTCATGATTGGATTGGCTAAAAGGGAAGCAACTATCTATATATATATATATATAAAAGTCAAAATGTGTTTGTTTGTGGCAGGATTTGTGGGAAAGCGTTGTTCCTTATACAACTCCACACTGTTTCTCCAATCTGCACCAAATTTTGCATAGTTGCTTGTTAGGACCCTGCAGACATTACTGGTGACATGACATGTGTCCACCCCACCGCTTTCCCTGGATTTTGGCAAAAGTCAACATTTGTTTGTGGCAAAGCGTTCATTATACAATTCCACACTGTTTCACCAATCTGCACGAAATTTTGCATCGTTACCTGATAGGACCCTCAGAACATTACTGGCTGCATGACATTTGTACAACCCTTTCACCAGATTTTGGCAAAAGTCAACATTTGTGGGTTTGTGGATTTGTGGCAAAGCGTTGTTCCTTATACAATTCCACACTGTTTCACCAATCTTCATGAAATGTGTCATAGCTACCTGTTGGAACCCTCCAGACATTTCTGGCTACATGACATTTGGACCCCCAACACTTTCCCCGGATTTCAGCACAAGTCAGAATTTGTTTGTGCGGATGTGGTTTGGCGAAGAGTTGTTCCATATACAATTCCACATTGTTTCATCAATCTGCACCAGATTTTGCAGTTACCTGTTAGGATCCTCGGGACATTACTGGTTACATGACATTTGGACACCCCACCCCATTCCATAGATTTCAGCACAAGCCAAAAGTTCTTTTTGGGTTTGTGGCTTTGCAAAGCGTTCTTGCTTATACAATTCCACACCGTTTCACCAATCTGCACCGAATGTTGCATAGTTACCTGTTATTTAGTTTGTTTGTTTGTTTATTTTATTTATATAGCGCACCTGACCCAGAGGTATCTGGGCGCTTTAAAGTACAGTTACATGAGCATGGCAGTCAGTATGACAGAGGGTAGAATACATACATTCAGATGGGTATAACACATTGGTAAAGGGTAAGTACATACATACTAGTCAAATATAGATAGGTATTTGTCTACACACAAGTACTACGCAGTAGTGATTTAGTTCTTGCTAAGTATCCAAGATATAACGCTTCCCCTGAAGTTGTCGAATATTTGTATGGCCCTGATGTTAGATGGGAGGGAGTTCCATAGTTGGGAGGCCAGGACCGGGAAACTAGATCCGCCGGATGTTTTAGGTTAAACCTAGGAATTGTCAGGCAGGAACTGTCTGTGGATCTGGTGATACATGTGGAGGATCTCCAGGTGAATTTTTCGGTGAGGTAGGGGGGGGGCATCTGGTGCAGTGCTTTGATGGTAAGACATAAGGATTTGTGTTTGATTTTTTTCATTTATGGACAGCCATTTGTGTTGTATCCTGGTTGCTGAGATATGTTCATTTCAGGAAATATTTAAGGCAGCTCTAAAAGCATTATTCTGCAAAGTCAGAAGTTTGTTGATTACTGTTTTGTTGGCGCCTAAGTATAGCCTGTTACAGTAATCCAATTTGGAGCCTATAAGAGCTCTGGCTAGAGTGAGACAACTTTCAGAAGATAGCATAGGTCTGCAAGCTCTTATCAATTTGCCTGTGTAGGCAGTGGCTGAGGCAGTCATATTTACTTGTTTGCTGAGGTTAGAAGTGGCGTTGAAGTAGAATCCAAGTGTTTTTACT